>NC_086017.1:90027500-90652500 GCF_029281585.2 Gorilla gorilla gorilla | reverse complement strand
AATCCTATATGAAGTTTTATTAAAATTAAGTTAAATCTATAGATCCACTTGGAGAAAATTGATATCTTTACTAATCTGAATCATAAGTTCATGAACTCAGTTTATCTTTACATGTATTTATGTTTTTCTGGATCTTTTCCTCAGTATTTTATAGTACGCATCATACAGCTCTTGTAGAAACCTTTTTGACTTACCTAATTATTTCATTTTTGTAGCTATTGAAAATTTGTTTTATGATATGGGTATTCAATTACTTATTGCTAGTTTATATAAATATATATTTTTTGTTGTATAGAACTTGTGTACTGAAACATTCCTAATCCCACATGTTTGTATATTGAGTGTTTTGTAGATTTTTTGGGATTTTCAATGTAAATAATCCCATCATCTGTAAATAGGGACAAATTTCCATTTTTAATTTTATTTTAGTTTTTTTGCCTTGTTGTATTATCTAGGACATTCCAGTATGATGCTGATTAGAAATGTTGAGAATGGATACACATGCCTTGTTTCTAATCATGAGTGGGAAGTTGCCTTGTCTTTCACCATTCAGTAAAATGTTAGCTGTAGTTGTTTTTGTGGTTGCTTTTTGTTTTGTTTTGTTTGGTAGATATCTTTTACTAGGTAGAAGATGTCTTCTCTATTCTTACTGTGAAGAGAGTTTCTATTATTGAGGTACAATGAATATTATTTTTTCTGCATCAGTTAATATGATACATTGATTTTTTTAGGCTGTTAATGGCGTATTGCATTGATTTATCTTCATATATGAATCCAACCTTCCATTGGCAGTACATACCTCACTTGGCCATTATATGTTTGTATGTGTGTGTTTGCATCTGTATATATGTATATGCATATATTTATATATGTATGTGTATAACATACAACTTTGATTTGTTAACATTTTTCTCATAACTTTTGCATCTATATTCGTGAAAGATAATTGCTTCCAGTTTTCTCTTCCTGTTCTCTTTTGGCCTGGTTTTGATGTCAGGATAAGACTGGCTTCAAAAAATGATTTGGGAAGTGTTCACTTCCCTCTGTTGTCCAAAAGAAATGTGTAAATTTGGCATTATTTTGTCTTCTAAAACTCATGTGAAAGTATTTCTGGGCCTAAAGATTATTTTTAAAGATTTTGAACTAAAAATTAAGTTTATTTAAGAGTTATAGAAATATTCAGATTATCTCTTTTTGTTGGGTGAGTTTTGAAATTTTTTGTTTTCTGAAAAATTGCTTTATTTTTATTTTATTTATTTATTTTAATTTTTTAATTATACTTTAAGTTCTGGGGTACTTGTGCAGAATGTGCAGTTTTGTCACATAGGTATACATGTGCTATGGTGGTTTGCTGCACCCGTCAACCTGTCACCTACATTAGGTATTTCTCCTAATGCTATCCCTCCCCTAGCCCCCCCGCCACCGATAGGCCCCAGTGTATGGTGTTCCCCTCCCTGTGTCCATGTGTTCTCCTTGTTCAACTCCCACTATGAGTGAGAACATGTGGTGTTTGTTTTTCTGTTCTTGTGATAGTTTGCTGAGAATGATGGTTTACAGCTTCATCCATGTCCCTGCAAAGGACATGAACTCATCCTTATTTATGGCTGTATAGTATTCCATGGTGTATGTGTGCCACATTTTCTTTATCCAGTTTAACATTGATGGGCATTTGGGTTAGTTCCAAGTCTTTGCTATTGTGAATAGTACCACAATAAACATGCATGTGCATGTGTCTTTATAGTAGAATGATTTATAATCCTTTGGGTATATACCCAGTGATGGGATTGCTGGGTCAAATGGCATTTCTAGTTCTAGATCCTTGAGGAATCACCACACTGTCTTCCACAATGGTTGAACTAATTTACATTCCCACCTACAGTGTAAAAGTGTTCCTATTTCTCCACATCCTCTCCAGCATTTATTGTTTCCTGACTTTTTAATGATTGCCAATCTAACTGGTGTGAAGTGGTATCTCACTAGAGTTTTGATTTGCGTTTCTCTAATGACTAGTGATGAAGAGCATTTTTTAATATGTTTGTTGGCTCCATAAATGTCTTCTTTTGAGAAGTGTCTGTTCATATCCTTTGCCCACTTTTTGATGGGGTTGTTCGTTTTTTTTCTTGTAAATTTGTTTAAGTTCTTTGTGGATTCTGGATATTAGCCCTTTGTCAGATGGATAGATTGCAAAAATTTTCTCCCATTCTGTAGGTTGTCTGTTCACTCTGATGATAGTTTCTTTTGCTGTGTAGAAGCTTTAATTTAATTAGATCCCATTTCTCAATCTTGGCTTTTGTTGCCATTGCTTTTGGTGTTTTAGACATGAAGTCTTTGCCCATGCCTGTGTTCTGAATGGTGTTGCCCAGGTTTTCTTCTAGGATTTTTATGGTTTTAGGTCTTATGTTTAAGTCTTTAATCCATCTTAAGTTGCTTTTTATGTAAGATTTAAGGAAGGGGTCCAGTTTCAGTATTCTGAATATGGCTAGCCAGTTTTCCCAACACCATTTTTTATATAGGGAATCTTTTCCCCATTGCTTCCTTGTGTCAGGTTTGTCAAATATAAGTTGGTTGTAGATGTGTGGTGTTATTTCTGAGGGCTCTGTTCTGTTCCATTGGTCTATATATCTGTTTTGATGCCAGTGTCATGCTGTTTTGGTTACTGTAGCCTTGTAGTACAGTTTGAAGTCAGGTAGTCTGATGCCTCCAGCTTTGTTCTTTTTGCTTAGGATTTTCTTGGCAATGCGGACTCTTCTCTGGTTCCATATGAACTTTAAAGTAGTTTTTTCCAATTCTGTGAAGAAAGTCATTGGTAGCTTGATGGGTATGGCATTGAATCTATAAATTACCTTGGGCAGTATGGCCATTTTCATGATATTTATTCTTCCTATCCATGATCGTGGAATGTGTTTCCATTTGTTGGTGTCCTCTCTTATTTACTTGAGCAGTGGTTTGTAGTTCTCCTTGTAGAGGTCCTTCGCATCCCTTGTAAGTTGTTTTCCTAGGTATTTTATTCTCTTAGAAGCAATTGTGAATGGGAGTTCACTCATGATTTGGCTCTCTGGTTGTCTGTTATTGGTGTATAGGAATGCTTGTGATTTTTGCACGTTGATTTTGTATCCTGAGACTTTGCTGAAGTTGCTTATCAGCTTAAGGAGATTTTAGCTGAGACGATGGGGTTTTCTAAATATACAGTCATGTCATCTGCAAACAGAGACAATTTGATTTCCTCTCTTCCTATTTGAATACACTTTATTGCTTACTCTTGCCTGATTGCCCTGGCCAGAACTTCCAATACTACGTTGAATAGGAATGGTGAGAGAGAGCATCCTTGTCTTGTGCCAGTTTTCAAAGGGAATGTTTCCAATTTTTGCCCATTCAGTATGATATTGGCTGTGGGTTTGCCATAAATAGCTCTTATGATTTTGAGATACGTTCTATCAATACCTAGTTTATTGAGAGTTTTTAGCATGAAGGGGCGTTGAATTTTATCGAAGGCCTTTTCTGCATCTATTGAGATAATCATGTGTTTTTTGTCATAGCTTCTGTTTATCTGATGGATTACATTTATTGATTTGCATATGTTGAACCAGCCTTGCATCCCAGGGAGGAAGCTGACTTGATTGTGGTGGATAAACTTTTTAATGTGCTGCTGGATTCGGTTTGCTGGTATTTTATTGAGGATTTTCTCATCGATGTTCATCCGGGGTATTAGCCTGCAATTTTCCTTTTTTTGTTGTGTCTCTGCCAGGTTTTGGTATCAGGATGATGCTGGCCTCATAAAATGAGTTGGGGAGGATTCTCTCTTTTTCTATTGTTTGGAATAGTTTCAGAAGGAATGGTACCAGCTCTTCTTTGTACCTCTGGTAGAATTTGGCTGTGAATCTGTCTGGTCCTGGACTTGTTTTGGTTGGTAGGCTAATAATTACTGCCTCAGTTTCAGAACTTGTTATTGGTCTATTCAGGGATTCGACTTCTTCCTGTTTTAGACTTGGGAGGGTGTATGTGTCCAGGAATTTATCTATTTCTTCTAGGTTTTCTAGTTTATTTGCATAGAGGTATTTATGGTATTCTCTGATGGTAGTTTGTGTTTCTGTGGGATCAGTGTTAATATCCTCTATATCATTTTTTGTTGCATGTGTTTGATTATTCTCTCTTTTCTTCTTTATCAGTCTGGTTAACTGTTTATTTTGTTGATCTTTTCAAAAAACCAGCTCCTGGATTCATTGATTTTTTTGAAGGGTTTTTGTGTCTTTATCTCCTTCAATTCTGCTCTGATGTTAGTTATTTCTTGTCTTCCGCTAGCTTTTGAATTTGTTTGCTGTTGCTTCTCTAGTTCTTTTAATTTTGATGTTAGGGTGTCAATTTTAGATCTTTCCTGCTTTCTCTTGTGGGCATTTAGTGCTATAAATTTCCCCCTATGCACTGCTTTAAATGTTTCCCAGAGATTCTGGTACCTTGTGTCTTCATTCTCATTGGTTTCAAAGACCATCTTCATTTCTGCCTTCATTTCGATATTTACCCAGTAGTCATTCAGGAACAGCTTGTTCAGTTTCCATGTAGTTGTGCGGTTTTGAGTGAGTTTCTTAATCTTGAGTTCTAATTTGGTTGCACTGTGGTCCGAGTGACTGTTTGTTATGATTTCCATTATTTTGCATTTGCTGAGGAGTGGTTTACTTCCAATTATGTGTTCAATTTTAGAATAAATGCAATGTGGTGCTGAGAAGAATGTATATTCTGTTGATTTGGGGTGGAGAGTTCTATGGATGTCTATTAGTTCTGCTTGGTCCAGGGCTGAGTTCAAGTCTTGAATATCCTTGTTAATTTTCTGTCTCATTGATCTGCCTAATATTGACAGTGGAGTGTTAAAGTCTCCCACTATTATTGTGTGGGAGTCTAAGTCTCTTTGGAGGTCTCTAAGAAGTTGCTTTATGAATCTAGGTGCTCCTGTAATGGTAAAGGGATCAATGCAGCAAGAAGTGCTTTATTTTTAATAGTTTTTAAACATTCATTTGGGTAGAAATGTTCATGGTATGTACTTACTATTCTTTAAATATCTGCAGTGTTCAGGTAGTGATATTCTCTCTTTTATTTCTAATATTGTTAATTTTTATCTCATTATTTTGTCCATCTTACTAGCAATTTGCCCATTTCTTGCTACCATTAAGAAATTTTGTTTCATTGATTTTTCTTTGTTTATTTTAAATTTTGTAAATCTCTGCTCTCATGTGTATTGTTTTCTCCTATGATTTTTTTGGTTTATTTTACTGATGTTATCCTACTCTCTTAACATAAAGCTGATAATATTACTTAAAAAATGTATTCTTCCCTGTTCTAAACTGTATATTTAAATTGCTGTATATATCCAAATATATACTGCTTTTAATTAGCTATATCCCATAAAACTTTGTGTATTGTATTTTCATTTTTATCAGATCAAAATATTTAATAATATACATTGAAACTTCCTTATTATTCTATGCATTATTTAGTAGTGTTGATTAATTTTTTAGATAAATGATATTCCTGTTATTATGACATTGATTTCCAGTTTAATTTGAGTACAGTCAGAGAAGATTTTTGGTATGATTTCAATTATTTTATCATAGTTTATTCCATTACATACAATATTGTCTATCTTGGAGAATGTGTACTTGAAAAGAATCTGTATTCTACTCTTGTTGAATGCAGTGTATCATAAATGTAAACTAAGTCCAAGTGGTTGATTTTTTTATCAGTCTTTTCTATTCTTAAATGTTGATTTTTTGTCTACTAGTTCCACTGATTAAAAGCTCAGTGTTGAAGTCTCCAAATATATTTGCAGACTTATTTACTTCTTTTAATTTTTGCTTTCTGTATTTTAAGATTCTTCTGTTCTATTTACACATAGGGTTTTTTACCATCTTGAAACATTAACTCTTTTATTATTATTCAATTATGTTCTTTATCTCTTATAATTCACTTTCAGCAATTCATTTAGAAAAGATCTGCTGGCATAAAATTCTTACTTTTTTTAAACCTTATTCCTTCATTCAACTTCTTTAATGAAGGATATTTTTGCTGAATGTAGCATTCTGGGTTATAACTTCTTTTCATTTAGATATGTTAAAACATTAACTTTCAGCTGATTGTAATTTTTCCAGGTCTGTATTTCCTTGGGGTATTTTGTTTAGGGTTTTCTGAGTTTCTTGTAGGTTTATGTGCTTTTTATTTATTTGTCAAATTAGATATTTTCAGCTTATAGATGTTATACATTTCTTTTCTTTTTTTTTTTTTTTTTTTTTTTGACAGAGTCTCACTCTGTTGCCCAGGCTGGAGTGCAGTGGCATGATCTTGGCTCACCACAACCTCCACCTCCCAGGTTCAAGCGATTCTCTTGCCTCAGCCTCCTGAGTACCTGGGAGTACAGGTGCATGCCACCACAGCCGGCTATTTTTTCAATATTTATTATTATTATTATTATTATTATTATTATTATTATTATTATTATTTTTGAGACGGAGTCTGGCTCTGTCGCCCAGGCTGGAGTGCAGTGGTGCAATCTCATCTCACTGCAAGGTCCGCCTCCCGGGTTCACGCCATTCTCCTGCCTCAGCCTCCTGAGTAGCTGGGACTACAGGTGCCTGCCACAACGCCTGGCTAATTTTTTGTATTTCTAGTAGAGACGGGGTTTCACCTCTTTAGCCAGGATGGTCTCGATCTCCTGACCTCATGATCAACCTGCCTCGGCCTCCCAAAGTGCTAGGATTACAGATGTGAGCCACCGCGCCTGGCTAGATGTTATATATTTCTATATATATCACCTAAAGCATATACTTACACATACATATTTGTAGTCATATGACTGAAAGTTGGCAGAATAACAGAGGTGATGGGATTTAATTATCATTTTACATTAATTGTTCTTTTAATGGAGAGTTATATTATGATGAATGACAAAATACTTTCTTAATTAATAAAATATTTGTTTCTTCCGTAGTGTGTATATAGTATATATATGATGTTTTTATATTAGAAAAATCCCTAATTATGTTTTTATTAACATGACTTCACATTATGACTTTACATAAATTCCTTTGAAAATAATTCTAAATTACACAGTTTGAGTCATTGTAGTTCTTTCATTTTTAAAATTAAATTTGTTTTAGCAAATCTGCTTTTACAGAAGTAGTAGCAATTTTAGTTACTTTTATGAATGTCACTAAATTTCTCACCATGTGCAATTGTATGTTTTCTCAGCTATCCATAGGAATTACAAATAAAATGCACACAAGTTTACAACGTTTTATTATATTATGTATATGGATGGGTAATATCTACCTATATTCATGATAATTGATAACTTATAACTCTAATTAAAATGTCAAGAATTTCAAAGATACAAATAAGCAAAGTAAGTCATCCACAACTTTATTTCTGAGACCATATATAGTCCTTTTGCTCAGATTGTGTCTATTTTATGAGCTTGTCATGATTAAAAAATAAAATAAGGAATTACAAACGTTATTAAATACAAGAAATATGTCTTCATGCTCTGTACGTTTAATATTTCATACTGTGAAATCCTGTTCAGAACAGAGATAAAGTAAGTCATATTAAATTTGCTGTGAGCTTGACCCTCTCAATCTCTGACATTCTTCATTTTACCAACAAAGAAAAATGAAGGAGCAGAAAGTGTAGCATAACATTGATCATTTTATCACTGTCAACTGCAAACAAAATCATTTACTTAGAATAGATTCTTCAAAAGTACTACTTATTATAGTTTTAATCTAGCCTATTAATATCTAATTGCAACAAAATATTTCCTGATATTAGAGCTATAGATCAGGTGGGGAAAACATGAATTTTTATGTTAATTAGTTTTAAATATTATGCTTGAAATCTTTCCAAACATAATAAAATTCAATTAACTTAATGAATATTATTGGTGTCCAGTTTTCATTTGAATGGTTACTTATAATTCTTACTTTATCCAATGATATAAAATGACCTTACTATTTTATAGCTGATAAGGCATTTTTAAAAGTGGTGAAGGCTACTGTAGAAGATAACATTTCCGCATCAAATGTTCTTATGGCTAAACACTCACTTCAATTTCCAGTTTGATTAAAACTCATTATAATAAGGAACTCTAATCATTAAAATTTTATTATAATGATTGTGAGTAAAAGCATTAAAGATAGTTGTAGGAACTTACTTAAGCATTTAAAAAATATGGGTAATTATGAATAAAATATGGGTAATAAAAGTAATACAATTTCAGTAATTTGTATTATCTAAATTATATTAATAAAATATGGGTAATTTTTGCTCCTTAAAATGTTATATCATTTAATTTAATTTAGATAGCATATATACACTTATAAAATCTTGGGAATAATTTGATCTATGAATACATAAATCAAACAGATATAAATATATCTATATTTACATTTAATAAGATGCGAACAAAACCTTTCATAAATGAATTTTCTCAGAATATAAAGACCTTGTTCATTTCAATGAGTTTCTGATAAACATAGACTGTATATATTCAGTGTTTCTGTCCCTGCATAATTGCTTGTGTTTCTTCTTAAATAGATGTTTATTGAATATTGATCTATACATTTTTGTGTAGTTTTAAAATATTGGTTCATCATGACATATACAATCTGCACCTAAAATACATAATTATATAATATATTATATATTAAATATAGTTAAGCCTATTTTTTGACATATATAAATATACCACAAAAAAACTGTTTTATTTAAACAGCAAAAAATAAGGAAACTGTTGTTGACATTATAGGTCCTTTTTTCGTGCTTCATCTTTTCTTAAGTCAACACGGATATTTTTTACATATTTATCTATGCCTTCATGAAGAGAGAAACAAGGAAGAGACTCTCCAAGATGTCTGTTGTAGTGGCCCTCACTTTTGAGATTTAAATATATTGGTTCAATTCCTCAGGCAAGCCTAATGTCCGCCATGTTTTCAGGTGACCTCTGCCTTCAGTTTTAGGGTTTTGGTTTACTCATCCTCACTTGAGTTTCAAATCATTTTGAAGTTCTTTCCTTTGTTTCCCACTGAGACAAATTTGGAGTCCATCACTTATTTTTGTTCCCTGCTTTTCTTAATACCAACAACTTTTACAATGTATTTTGGTGCATAGCGAGCTCTAGAGATTTTCACGTGGAGAGTGAGTGGCACCTCACAAGTTTTGGTCACCTTTCTCTTTGGGTTACAACTTTCTGCCACTCTGTCTTATCTCTCCACCCTTTTTCCTGCCTCTTTTCTTCCCTAACCCAAATTCCTATTATTTCTCAGCTTACAACTTTAAAAATAAAATATACAAAATTAGTATTTAAATACATGTGGGCATTCCATTGAAAAACACCGTGTGTACTCATCTCATATTTCACCTCAGTAATATCGGGCTGATATTTTACATGTAATATATATAAATCTGTGTGCTTAATTTTAAAAACTAAAAAAATCATTGAAGTAATATGCACTTATTTTAAGTGTGCAGTTTCATAAACTTTGACAAATTAGTAAACACATGTAAACACCACTACTTTTAACATGTAAAATGTTTATGTCACCTCAAAATTTCCTTTTTGCCAGCTAATTCTACACTGTTTCCAAAACTGGGCAACTGTTAATTAGCTTTCCGTCTTCATAAATCATACATTTCCTAGAATTCCAAGTAAATGAAATTATATAGTATGTTCTTTCATGTGTACAGCTTCTTTCATCCAACATAACATTCTTGAAATTTATGTTGGTAAAGTAGCAACAGTTCATTAATTTTCATTGCTTATTGGTTATCTACAGGATGGATATAGCACAATTTATTTATTCATTCCCCTGTTGATAGACATTTGAGTTGTTTCCAGTTTTTGCCTGTTGTAAAACAATTGCTACAAAATATAAAATACCTAAGGATGGAATTGTTGGGTCATACTGTAAATGTATATTTAACTTTGTAAAAATTTTCCAAACTCTTGTCCAAAATTTTAGTCTTACAACAGTCATGTATGAAAATTTCAGTGGCTGTAAGTCCTCACCGATATTTGCTATATTCTTTTACTTTTTTTTACTGAATTTTATATATGTAGAAGCTTGTATATTTTTCTGATGAAGAACATTTAGTATTTTTGTCTTGTTATTCTGTTGAGTCATTTATTGTGACATATAAATCCATGTGGTTTTTAGAAAAACTTGTTAATTGTCACAGGGTGTTTTTGATTGAGAACACATTAATTGTATAAATGAGTTTTACAAGAATTAACATTTTATATATTTGTGTTTTCTAATCCATAGACATATGATTTTCATTCATTTACTTCGGTCTTTCTTAATTTCTCTCAACCATGCTTTCTAATTTTTAGTGTACAGAGCTTACATATAGTTTTTTCAATTTATATATAAATATTTTGTTTCTGATGCTAGTTTTTTGTTTTTTTGGGGGGGTTTTTTTTGTTTTTTGTTTTTTGTTTTTTTTGAGGTGGAGTTTTGCTCTGTCGCCCAGGCTAAAGTGTAGAGGCATGATCTCTGCTCACTGCAACACCCCCTGCCTCATGGATTAAGCGATTCTCATACCTCATCTTCCCAAGTAGCTGGGATTAAAGGCATGCACCACAGTGATGCTACTTTTAAATTGTATTTTTAAATTTCTATTATTTTATTGCTGTTATGTTAAAACATACTTGAATTTTATATTTTGATCTTTCATCTTGTGATCTTAAGTTCACTTACTATGTCTGATAACTTTTTAAAAATTTCTTAAAATTTCAGAATACTCAATAATGTCTTCTATAAACTAAATTTTCTCCTTCTTGTTTACATGCTATCACTTTTTTCCTTCCTTTTTCTTTTTTATTGTATTTTTTATGTAGAACTTCAGGAAAATATTGACTTTTAATAGCCAAAGTGGATATTTTGTTTTCTTCCCCTGATTTTTAATTAAAACCACTATATTTAATACTAGAAATGGGGTTTTTGTAGATGCCATTTCTCTGATTGAAAAGCGTTTCATTCTAATTTTTTGAGAGTTTTCATCATAATTGGAGGTTACATTTTGTGAAATGATTTTGCTCTGTCTGTTGAGATTATGATACAATTACTCTGACTTTTAGAAAATTAAACTAGCCTTGCATTCCTATCCCCCTGATAGGCATGTAGCATCCTTTTCATATATGCTTATGTTTCATTTGTTAATATTTTAAAAGATTTTTTCATCTGTGTTAATGAAGAATATTATATTTGCTATTTTTGTAATATATTTTTTCCTAGTTAGATCAATAAACTAAACCTCTAATTTTTTATGTTGGAAGAATTTTTTTGTTAAAATTGAATTTATTATGTATCTATTGGACCATATGTGTCTCATCAGTCAGTTTTTTAATCTGTATCTATTGAAGAATGCATCATTTTGTTGATTTTATTGGCATAAAATTTTTTATAATAATTTTTTAATTTTAGATCTATTGATAATTTGGAAGGACTAGCTTTTGATTTCATTAATTTTCTCCATTGTTTGTCCATTTACTGCTTCATTGGTTATGCTTTATTTTAATAATTTTTTTGTACTTATTTGAGATTCATTTGCTTTTCTCACTTACTGTTGCAGGAAGTCAGATCATTGATTTCAGATGTTTCTTCTACTCCAATACATTTATTTTAAGCTCTCATATTAATAACCTTTGAGTATAACTTTAGCACATTTTACAAATTTTTATATACTATAATTTTTTTCATTTATGACAAAGTACTTTTTTTTTTTGTGAAATAATCTTTGAAACATGAGTTATTTAGTGGTGTTATTTAGTTAATAACATGAGTTATTTAGTTCAGTGTCTTCATATGGTGAGAATTTTAAGGTATTGTTCCATATTAATTTTCTAAAATATTTATATTTAGGTAAAGAAATATACCCTGAAAAATTAGATCTTGGTAAATTTATTGAGACCTATGGTTTTTGGGACTCATGTATGGTCATTTTCATGAATATTCCACATGCATTTGCATGTGTGTTCTCTTATTACTGAATAAAATAAAGATGACTGTGAAAGTTGAATGAAAAGTTAAATCTTCAGATCTCTTTCACACTCTGGATGAGAAAATATAAACTGGTAAATACCTTTTACCAAACTCTAGCCAGAGACTGAAGATTGAGTTTGGGGAGTGTATGAAAATAGGCTTTCTAGACTGGAGAACATCAAGCACGTTTGATGACTGGGGAAGCAAGATGACATGAAGATAAGTGAGTATAAGCATCTGGGATGTTGAAACCTGCAGCCAATTTCATACACTCAAGTTCCAAACCATGAACACTACGGTGTTATTTTTCATACTAGGTACTGAAAAATTCTTCTGTAAGTATACTGATCACCCATCAGGCAAAAACTAGACTATCACCCTACAGAGGAAATCCCATCAACAAACTCCCAGCAAACTTTCAGTACTCCAATTTTCAAAATAACAGACAAACAAATGGAAGAACATTACATGCTCATGGGTAGGAAGAATCAATATCGTGAAAAAGGCCATACTGCCCAAGGTAATTTATAGATTCAATGCCATCCCCATCAAGCTACCAATAACTTTCTTCACAGAATTGGAAAAAACTACTTTAAAGTTCATATGGAACCAAAAAAGAGCCCTCATCGCCAAGTCAATCCTAAGCCAAAAGAACAAAGCTGGAGGCATCATGCTACCTGACTTCAAACTATACTACAAGGCTACAGTAACCAAAACAGCATGGTACTGGTACCAAAACAGAGATATAGACCAGTGGAACAGAACAGAGCCCTCAGAAATAATGCTGCATATCTACAACCATCTGATCTTTGACAAACTTGACAAAAACAAGAAACAGGGAAATGATTACCTATTTAATAAATGGTGCTGGGAAAACTGGCTAGCAATATGTAGAAAGCTGAAACTGGATCCCTTCCTTACACCTTATACAAAAATTAATTCAAGATGGATTAAAGACTTAAGTGTTAGACCTAAAACCATAAAAACCCTAAAAGAAAACCTAGGCAATACCATTCAGGACATAGGCATGGGCAAGAACTTCATGTCTAAAACACCAAAAGCAATGGCAACAAAAGCCAAAATTGACAAATGGGATCTAATTAAGCTAAAGAGCTTCTGCACAGCAAAAGAAACTACCATCAGAGTGAACAGGCAACCTACAGAATGGGAGAAAATTTTTGCAATCTACTCATCTGACAAAGGGCTAATATCCAGAATCTACAATGAACTCCAACAAATGTACAAGAAAAAACAAACAACCCCATCAAAAAGTGGGCAAAGGATATGAACAGACACTTCTCAAAAGAAGATATTTATGCAGCCAAAAGACACATGAAAAAATGCTCATCATCACTGGCCATCAGAGAAATGCAAATCAAAACCACAATGAGATACCATCTCACACCAGTTAGAATGGTGATCATTAAAAAGTCAGGAAACAACAGGTGCTGGAGAGGATGTGGAGAGATAGGAACACTTTTACACTGTTGGTGGGACTGTAAACTAGTTCAACCATTGTGGAAGTCAGTGTGGCGATTCCTCCGGGATCTAGAACTAGAAATACCATTTGACCCAGCAATCCCATTACTGGTTATATACCCAAAGGATTATAAGTCATGCTGTTATAAAGACACATGCACACATATGTTTATTGTGGCACTATTCACAATAACAAAGACTTGGAACCAACCCAAATGTCCAACAATGATAGACTGGATTAAGAAAATGTGGCACATATACACCATGGAATACTATGCAGCTATAAAAAATGATGAGTTCATGTCCTTTGTAGGGACATGGATGAAGCTGGAAACCATCATTCTCAGCAAACTATCACAGGGACAAAAAACCAGACACTGCATGTTCTCACTCATAGGTGGGAATTGAACAATGAGAACACATGGACACAGGAAAGGGAACATCACACACTGGGGCCTGTTGTTGGGTGGGGGGATGGGGGAGGGATAGCATTAGGAGAGATACCTAATGTAAATGACGAGTTAATGGGTGCAGCACACCAACATGGCACATATATACATATGTAACTAACCTGCACCTTGTGCACATGTACCCTAAAAGTATAATAAACAAAAATAACAGACACAATTCATTACCTGTCTTAATACATCTTTGACATGAATGAAACAGATGGATTAAAAATAGCAACTTCAAGGCAACAGGAACCTCTACAGATGAAATAAAACCCCAAAAATGAAGAAATTCTTTATAATATTCTTGAAGAAATGAGGAACTATATCCTAAAAACAAGACAAAGATAGCATTATAATATGCAGAGAAAGGGAAAGAACTCTTAGAAATAAACATATATATACACAGAAGCAGATAGGAACAACTGAAAGTAATGTTTGAAATGTAAATTTGGAAAAATCTCCCAAAAAGTTTCCAAAGAGAAAAAAAAACACAAATATAAAACATTAGCCAATCATATAACTTTTAAAGCTGTATGATATCTGAATAATAAGGTATAGGCATGCCCTACTTCATGCACTACTTCATGGAATATTCCATGCCATATAATAATGATAACAAAAAGAGGCAGGCGTCTATTAAAACTGAAATGACAAATGGCTCATTATTTGGTTTTTATATAAATTCTTACTTTTTTCAAATTATAAAAAAGAATTAACTAGAGTGTGGTGAGATAGTTTTTATTTCTTAAGTGAAAATAATTTATTTAATATATAAGTTGCATATATAAATTTGAATTGTATCTTTAATTATATATGCATGTGTTTTTGTTATAAAAGCGATAATTTTGTTAAATATATATGTAACATTTATAGTCTTATTTTGTTTTGTATGCAGCAAAGATCTATTTAGAACTTATAATATGCCAGGCATGGTGTTAGAATTTTAATTTGAACACGTAATTTGAACACAAAATTTAAGACATATTCCCTGCAAGGTAGGTATTCTTTTAATGTTCCTATCTGATTGATATGGGAAGTTAAACAGAGAGAGGTTGTGTCACTTGCTGTGACCACCGAACAAGAAAATGGTGAATTCAGATTCAACACCAGGCAATCAGACATCAGAACTCATGCTTTTGGTCACAAAGATATTCTGCGAAAAAAATAGCTCTAGGAAAAACAGCTCTATCCGTAACTGATTCTGTGGTTTGAATTTTTTTTTTTTGCAAAATCAATTTACAATGGCTATATCCTTATTACGTTCTTTCTTGAGGTGTTATTTTTTTAAAATGGGAAGAAAATACTGAATTTGATATATACTTAATTCCATTTTATAATGTTTGAAATATTTTGTTTGACTTACCTATAAATCTGAAATGTATTTGCTACCTTACATAAAATAGTTTTTTACGTTTACTGAATAGTTATTCATTGAATGACCTTTTTATTCTCTTAATGCTATTTGAATGCTATTTGATGCTCTCTTTTTCATTCATACAGATAATTTATTCCTGTGGAAATGCCCATTCCATTGCTTTCACTATTCTTAAGCCATTACTGATGTTTTATTATGACCAGCCTGTCTCTTTTTATAGAAAATGTATTATATATTTGCTATTTATTTTAGTCATATAATTTTTAGAAACATTTTTCCAAGTTCCAAAAACATACTACTGGTATTTTATTTTAAATTCACATAAACTATAAAGTAATTCAAACAATGGGCATGTATAAAAATATTTTATAGGCAAGAATATGGCATATCTATCCATTAGTATATGTAAAATAGCCCATGCATTAGTTTATTAAATGTTGAAAATAAAAATAAAAACCTGCTGGGAGAGCAGTCAGGAGCAGCCTGCAGACCCTTGCTTAGTTGCATAAGAGCTTGCCTTGGGCCAGCAACATTTTCTCATGTGGAGATAAGGAGTTGTGTGCTGGACATATCACCTTTTGGAAGTATATCTTTCCCTATTCTGGACTTGATGTGCATTTCTTTAATTTGCTGAGAAGCATGTGAATCAAATAGCACCTGCCCAACCTCACTGCTATATCTGTTCCCAGTGGAGAGGGAACAGGGTCCCTCACCCGCAGCACAAGAGGGGTGTGTGCAGATAATCTCCTTGTGTTGGCTGTGGAATGAGACCCACGGGCCATAGGGGACTGATACTCACTGTTTAAGCCGAGCCTTCGCTGTCTCTCTGTTGGAGTAAATCATTGTCCCATCCAGTGCCTATATGCATCTTCTTACTTGCATATCACACAGTGGCTTGACATCCTGGGACTGCTGTTCCTGGCGATAACCATTGTCATGCTCTTTGCTATCTTTCCCTCAGTGGGACTTCTTCTCTGAAGGTGGTAACAAGTGTAACTTGCTCAATAGAAGCTTAATAGTAGCCACTATTAGACCCATTTTGTGGTGAAGAATTATTTTAAAAAGTATTTATAACTGTCTCATATCACCAAGCTATTAAGAAGTGGTTAATAGCACCAAGTTAATTACTTTTTGACACCAAAGTTTATACCTGTAGTCATCATGTTTCCTTTTTTTTTTCTATCATTGTCATTAATATATTGTTGATTTTACCTTTCCACAATGTTATGGCTACTGTGTGTATAGTATCTATCTTTTTTTTATTAAAGCATGCTGATTTAGGAGACATTAATAGGTAGATATCAAGGATAACAAATGCACATTGGGCCAAGAGAAACTAGAAAGCAGCTATTAATATTTATATTTCCTGAACAATGATTAGCCTTGGAATTTTGTTACTTAGTAACATGGAAGATTCTTGATTCATTCACACTTGAAATGCAATCATTTAAATTAGTTCAGACAGATACCTAAGACACCTGTCTTTTTTTAACCTTGCAAAAATAAGATTGGATTGCCCATCAAATTGCTCCTGTCTTATATGAAATTACTAATCCCAAATCTAAAGAGAGTGATTTATGTAAGTAAGGCAGTTTAAAAGAGAATAAAATATGAACAGTGAGACAAAATGAAAGTATAAAATTGTGCACACGTTTTACAAAGAGATAAAAAGGTCAAGAGTTTTCCTGGAAAGAACAGTAAAACCCCTGCAGTAATATGTTCCAATCCATAAGCTATAATTTCACAACAATGCCATAAAATATAATATGACTCATCAATCAGAATAGAATTTTTTGAATTAATTACACATAAATTCAAAAAGTTTTAGAAAATGGTATTACAATTGAACTATTTTTTCTTAATCATTATTATCAGTACATGCGTATTACCATTCTCTAATTAAAATATTACCAACAAATGCAAATAATACTTCAAGAGAAGATCACAAATATAGTTGGAAAGGATCTACAAGGTACGACTCATGCCGTGTCACCAGGAAGCTACTATATGAGCAAGGATCAGTTATTTCTTATTTTCATACTTCATCTTAAAATTGTGCTGATGGGTAATCAACATTTTGTTTTAAAACAGACCTTGATTTCTGATGACTATTAAGGTAACTAAGAGCCTTGGCAGCCCCTTAGTTGGTACTTTTGTTCATGCGTTTTATTGGCAGTATATTTGCCTAAAAAACAGAAAATGACCCTTTTTAATATACATGAAGCCAATAAGGGAAATACCGTATTGCAAAACAACTAATAGAATCCTCAGAATTGAGCATATACTCTGTGTCAGTTGCCACTTGATACAACTCATTTAGTTCAGTAAAAAAATTAACATTGAGAAAATATCAAAGGCAACATGGGATAATGATTAAGAGCAAACCTTTACTGTCAGACTTCTATTTTACCACTGACGATCTGGGTAATTTGCCTGAAGTTAAAATTTTCTAAGTTCCTATCTCTATAGCTTTAAGATGGATGCTTACAAAAAGATGGTGAATCATTTATTAGCTACAGTTTGCTAATTTAACAAAATATATTTTAGTGTCATTAAGTAAGCACACCCTCGATTATTGACACAATTAATTTATCCATGAATGTGATGCTTACAAAAAATGTGCAAAAAGAAAATAATAATGTCTTAATACAGATTAAATATACAGGCTATATCTAATAATTTATGAGGATGTTTATTTGAAAATGCTCCTTGAGGGCAAGGCTCTGAGACTAGATTCCAATTATAAAATTCATATACTCAAAAAAATTTTGTCAGTTAGGATTCTTTGACTAGGCGATTGCTATCCTTGGGGAAATTTTTAAATAGAAAATATTATAATCCAAATATTATTGATGGACATAGTAAGTTGCAAATTGAGGGGGCATCTCATAGACTGCACTAATGATTTTGCCAAAGGACAAATTATCACCTTATATCCCCATGTCATACAATCTTACATAATGCCAGTGACAAGTAAGGCAGCCACCTCTATTTGTTTAACCCAAGCTGACTACTTATTACATTTATCTAAGAATTTTTCCAGCATCTCTCATAATATCCTGAGGGTAAAATGTAGGCCAACCACGAGTATTACTGGTATCTGGCTGTAGATAATCATGTCTTACTTCCTAATTGTGATATTTTACTGCCATTTTCCAGTTCTTCACTTCTTTGTTCCTTTCTAAATTACAAAGGCAATAAGACAGAATTTAAATAATTGACTTTCCACCTTATAATTTGGTCTGAGAAACAATTGGTAATAAAAGCATAAGTTATTATACTACGCATGGTATTTCTAACAAAGACAAATTGTGTTGTGCAGCAAAACTTAGTTGGAAGAAATTCGTATTTGGAGTAGTGTAGAGTTTTATTCTTTTCAAAAATTTTCTCAGGAAATTGGAGAAGGAAAGGCTAAATGACATCTGGGAATTGATGATGTATTACTTGTAAAACACTCAGTTGTACCTTCTTTTGGTCACTTGTATATGGATATAAATAAAATAGCAGTTTGTGAAATATCCACATGCATAAAATCAAACAACACAGCCGCATCCATATTGGCACTAATGAAACCTTTAATTTGACTTCATAGCAAAGGAATGCATTTCAGGCTTTATATAATCTGCAGTGTCACACCGTACTAATTTAATTCACCAAGCAATATATTGATTTCATTCTTTAGTTTACTTCAATAGCTATATTCCATAATGTAGAAATGTTTCAAATAGATAGCAATTATTTGATTTTTTCTTTTGATTTATTACATCAAGCCTTATTTCAAATTGAAATGCAAACACCTATAGCTTTTTACTTAATTATCTGATAAATTAGTGCTTGTTGGATGGGTACATATACTGCCTTTCCCAACTCAATAGGAAGTTGCCAGTGCTTTTATGGAGAGGCAATATTTTCTCTTGTTCTGAATTTCTCAAAGGATCAGCAGTTAATATAGTATTTTCTGTAACAATTAAATTAAAGTGCTAGAGATTCGTTTCTCCATATGTTCAATTTTTTTGATTAAGTAATGCCTTAAAGGACCATTTTAATAAGGTAAGTGCACTACCTGCATGAGCCAGACTTCACTTGTTGAATGATGAGTGGCTTCCTGCCATTGCATTTTCATGCAAAAATATTGGTTATACAAGCTTTATGTAGTAGAGAAAATACGTACATCTATATAGACCAATTCTCAAAGACCAATACCAAAAGAATGTTTGCATATTCTACAGAAAAAAATTTAAAAATTATAGATAACAGTTTTATAAGCTATAAACATAAAATAGCAACATTTATGAAATGAAAAGTTAAACAGAAAACATATAATGTTCTGGAAATAAAAGATTACATAATGTGGCATTCATTTGACAATTTATTGTGTACTCTATCAAACTTTTAAAAGATTCCTATTAAAGCAAAGTATGATTAATAATCACATCACTAGAATATAACAGACAAATTTTTAAATTTATGCAAACCTGCAAGGTCAAACAAAAGCTTTCATAATATGTGTAAATTCTTTTGAGAAAGTTCCAGCAGAGAAGAGGAAATTTCAGTGCATAACAACATTTAAAAGCCTTTTACTTGTGGCCATGATGGAGTTCTTGGCCACCACCTTTACCTTCCTCCATGAGCAACTAAAAATCTGATAAAGTACATATGATGGTTAATACTGAGTGTCAACTTGATTGGGTTGAAGGATATAAATTATTGATCCTGGGTGTGTCTATGAGGGTGTTGCCAAAGAAGATTAATATTTGAGTCAGTGGGCTGGAAAAGGCAGACCCACCCTTAACCTGGGTGGGCACAATCTAATCAGCTGCCAGTGTCTAGAATGTAAGCAGACAAAAAAATGTGAAAAGAGAGACTGGTCTAGCCTCCCAGCCTACATCTTTCTCCTTGCTGGATGCTTCCCACCCTCGAACATCAGACTCCAGGTTTTTCAGTTTGGGAACTCCGACCAGCTCTCCTTACTCCTCAGCCTGCAGACAGCCTATTGTGGGACCTTGTGATTGTGTGAGTTAATACTTAATAAACTCCCCTTTAGTTTAGAATAAATTCCATTAGTTCTGTCCACCTAGAGAACCCTGACTAATACAGTACATTGTTTAAAAAAAAAAGACAATTAATTTCAGCACATGACTGTTGAGGAATGAGTTTTTTGTTTGTTTGTTTGTTTGTTTTTAATCTTGACCACATTTCTATCGAAAGGGTCTGGGGAGTCATGCCCTACAAACCGTAAATTCTCATCAGATGGGTTTTATTTAAATCTATATATTGTGAGTTAGTTTCCATCCTGACTCTGGCATAACATTATGAGACAAGGAAAAAAATCAAAATATTTTACCCCAAAACATGTTTCTTTGCCATCTCTTGAAATGTCCCTGCAAAGCTGTCCTTTGTGGGGGAAAATGTGCATCTGTAAAACATCTCTATTAGCATAGCTAGATCTTTTTCTTCCAGGCCCTCCCAATCCTGAAGGGATTAACCGAGAGTCCAACACCTTTTAAAGGTCTGAATAAAAAACACTTGTCATCTATTGTCTCTAAGGGCAGCCACTGTGAGACTTCAAAAGAACTGTGGTCTCCCCAGTCTTTTATCTTAACCTGAACGTTTCCTTTCTGCTGATCCCAGGTCTTTAGAAAAACTCAACCAATTGTCAATCAGAAAATGTTTAAATTTACCTATAGCCTGGAAGCCACACCTCCCACCCCACCCCACTTTGAGTTGTCCCACTTTCTGAACCAAATCAATGTATTTCATAAATGTATTTGATTGATGTCTCATGCCTCCTTAAAATGTATAAAACCAATCTGTGCCCAGACCACCTTGGGCATATGTTTTCAGGACCTCCTGAGGGCTGTGTCACAGGCCATGGTCACTCATATTTGGCTCAAAATAAATCTCTTCAAATATTTTACAGAGTTTGACTCTTTTCGTTGACACAATAATTCATTAGAAAAAGAATTTCTTTAATGAAAACTGATGAATCCTACAATATCCTTGGCTTTCTGCCTGGAGGTAGCTTTTAGATAACGATACAGACTAGTAGCTTTAGTGGTTGAGGAAAAGATAGAGTTTGAGAAGGTGGATGCACCTATAGTGTGCCCAGTAGAAGACCAGACAGAAGGAAGGTACACAGAAAAGAGCATCTCCAAAAACCGAATGTGTTTACCCTTGGATCTGTAGCCCAATAATGAATAACAAGTGAGTAGGCTGTAACCCCATTAAAACAGACAAAGAATGACTTGGGAGATACAATTTGATCAATTTCCAAAGCTCATGTTAGTCTGGAAGATATTCTAGTGTGCTGACTAGCTGGTTTGGAGAATCGTAAGTGAACAACATCTACTGGACACTTAGTGGACACTGGGTGAATTTAGTGGATATGCAATACAGCCAAGCCTGAGTAAACCTGAATTATTCCTAGAATGAAACCTACTTTGCAACTCACTAGCAGAGCATAAAATGAGCCTCAGAAGAATCCAGATAAAATGCAAGTATCAAAATTGCCAATTGGCCTGAAAGAAGTCCTATACTCTTTAAGGAGACACAACAATAATTAGTACTCTATCATATAAATTTTACAATGGCCAAACTCCTGCCAATATTTACTGGATTTGTACTAGTTCTGCATCAGTTTAGAATGAGGAAAGCCAAGGTCACTCCCAACCTAACAATGGGATAAATCTGGAAAATCTACAAAATCACATGTTTTGAATCTACTGAGATTGCAAAGCAACAAGTGAACTGAATTCCAAAGGCTTATAAGCCACTGAGGACAGAGAGGGAATGTGAACATTTTTTTATCACTGGAAAAATGTAGAAGAAGGATGTGGCAGTCATAAAAGTAAATAAAACATCTGAAATTTCAGTGAATTATTAAAGACTGAGCATAAACTAGCATTAGAGTTTTGAACTGGTGGAAGTCCTAGGGACAAGAGTTCACAACCACTCACTAGCCCTCTTCAGTGGGCCTCCAGTTAGTATCTATGAGAGAGGTTGAGAGCAAGGAAGGAGGTCCGAGAAATCCCACTTGTTGGAATAGGTATGCAGAGGCTACTGAATTCTGAGAGTAAAAGTAAAAGTACTAAGTAGAACCATTTGTGCTCCAGGTCCTACATAGTTTAAGGTAGTGATCAGCTGCAGCTTAGAATAAACATAATATCTGCCAGCACCATGATCCTTCTTGGAAAGGAAGCAAAATCTGACTGATGCTGGAGAAAGAGCACCACTAACCTGATGCTGCTTGGCATGAGGAGAGGCAAATGCTTGCAGAGAGATTAAGTCTGCGAAGCCAGTATGCAGGTCTAGCTGAAAACTGAATATGAAGCAAGAATAATAAGAAAAATCATCTAGCACTTTTGGCCTTATATTTAAAATCATGTAGAAGCTGTCAACCGCAGAAAGAATGTGAAGCTTATCATACACTGAACGTAGTTATGGCAACAATAATACTTAAATGAATGTTAATTACAATCTAGATTGATTCAAGCCTACCAAGGAGAGAGCTGAAGGAAGAGGCAAATCCATTTGTAAGAGTACTTATTAACTCTTTCTATAGTTATTTTGCACACAATATCTGGCATATCATAAAAATCTATGAAACACACAAAATAAGCAAGGATTATCTACTCTTTATGAAGAGATAAAGCACTCAACATATATAGGAATTGGTATGTCCAGACATTGAAACTATCAAGCATGGTTGATAATGTAAGTATAATTCATGTGTTAAAAATATAGTGAAAGAAGTAGACAGTAAAGATGGAGAAGTGAGAAATTTCATTAGAATAAAATAAACTATAAAAAGTCAAAATACTAAAAGTTGAAAATATGGTATCAAAAATGAAGAATTTCTACAGTGAGTGGAGGTATCAACAAACTGGACAACTGGACTCACTAGAGGAAAGAGTGAGTAAAGTTGAGGATAGAGCCATCAAAATTACACAAACTGAATCACCTAAAGAAGCAAGCAAGCAAACACACAAAGAATCAAAACAGATCAGAGATTCTGTAAGGAAAATATCAAATACCTAATATATATGTAATTTTAGTTTTAGAAGCAGAATAGAGAGAAGACAAGAAAATATACACAAAATATATGGGCTAACAATTTTCCCAGCTTAATGAAAAATACTAAATTTCATGTCCAAGAAGTTCAGAGAATCTCAAGCAAGATAATTATATAAAAAAACACACCGAGGCACATTATAGTAAAACTGTTGGAAGTCAAAGATAAAGAGAGGTTTTTGCTTTTGTTTTGGTCAACAAGAATGAAATGAGCCATTACATAAAAGTGAAAATAACAAATTCCTATTTCTGGCCAAGATATAGAAACAGTGGCCTGAATTACCTCACTATTTGCAACAACTATAAAAGAAAGGTAAAATATCTTAAACAAAGATAATACAAGCTATTGGATTTTAATCAGCAAAACATAATAATGTTTGAAGACAGGAAACAAATGAGGTAAACTCTGCAATTATCTCAGCTTATTATAATACCTGAAAGGATTCTCCAATGTAAACTATGCTAAGAACATTTCATTTGTAATTGATTTTTATTCTCCCCAGAAGTAAGATTGCTGAATCACATCACATATATTGTCAAGGTTTTTGATACAATTTAACAAATTTCTCTTCAGGTTTTCCATTTCAATAAGTATACATATCACCAGTATCTAAGTGTGTTATTTTGAAATTGTGTTACAATTGCCTTGTTTTTGTTTGCATCTAGCACATTTGCAAGGGAGAATTCTATTCAACTTTTGTATCCCAAAGCCTAGCATAGCCTAAACTTTTAAAATATGCAGTAACTGGCATTCAGTAAGGCTACATAACAGTACATGAAATGCACGTGACAGGCATTCTACAAGTACAAAATTATACCATATAACCTGTGACTGCAAATATCTCTGAACTAAGAAAGACGACATGCATACTCACTACCAGCTGATGAGTCAGAAGTATCAGATGAGGTGGTATGAAAGCTAAATATTTAGAAAGTAGAATAAAACGATCAAAAGCACATCAAAAATAGCGTACTAAAAAGTTGGTATTTAAGCTGGTTCTTGAATGGACATAAAATATCAGTGTGGACAATGAGCTTTCAGAAGGCATTTTGCCTTAAGAAAAATGGCAAAACTGGTTAGTTTTGTAAGTGTTTTTGCTAGGGATTGGTAGTAAAGCTGGTTGAAAAGTTGCTTAGACAGAAAATTGTAAGTGTTTGAAAACCAAACCTAGGAGCTGAGACTTTCTTTTTGTGTTTATTATTGGCTGGTTGGGTGGTTGGCTGGTTGGCTGGTTGATGCTGATAGTAGTGTTTTTGCTTAAACGGTAAAGAGAGGTGATCAAAAATTTTGCTTGCTTACTTTATTTAATAATTTTTAGACTAATCTGCTAACAATATGCAGGGTGAATTAGATGTGAATAAAATGATGAAAGAACACTAGAGAGACAAACTGGATATTAGGAGGCTATCTAAATGAGGTAAATAAAATATTAAATCAACACGCACTAAGTTATAGCATAACATAACTTATATTGGAAGTAGATTAGCTGATAATTAGAAGGCAGGCATCCAAGCAGATTTATGTAGTTCTTCCTTTCACAATAAGAAAATCTTCCCTTGGCTTTTCTTATTCTTATTCTTATTCTTATTTTTTTTTAAGATGGGGTCTCGCACTGTTCCTAGCTTTTCTTATTCTTAAAGATTAGTGACACTTGTTTATAATTCCTCAGCCATGATAAAATACCATTTATTGGTTGAAAGTCTTGACTTAGTCTAGTTTGTGTTAGAGTCTAATAATTTTGCATATGCTAGTTTGAGTCTCCTGAAAAATAAGTAGTGCATTATAGTAGGATAATATTGTCAACAGAAAGGGATCAATGATGCACATAATTGAGAAAAAGAAAATAAGAAAGTAATCCTGATTTTGTTTTCATAACAAAAATTAATGAAGTGGATTATTGCTCAATTATTTGGATAATGAGTCAAATAAATAACTACATTATTAATAGAAAGATTATTTAGGCAAAGCAATATACACATTTGTTAACCAATGACTCAGAAGCATTGAGAAAATGATGGACTTATTACTTCAATTTTCATAAAAAAGAAATTTAACATGGGAAAATAGAAAGAAGTAAAACAAAATTAAACAGAAATAAGAATTGGAGTGAAAGAATAAAATATGTCTTTCATAATAAAACTTTACTTTTTTTGATAATACATCATTGTATTTAACGTACTCAGAATTGTATTGATCTTATTAGAATGAACATAAAATACTATTATATTGTGAATAAATTTTAAAATCTACTGGCTTCAGAGTACAATTGAATGATCTATAATCACTTAAGTTAAATATTATAAGGCTAATTATATACTAAAGCAATATATTTTTTCTTCCTAAGTAATGCACAAAAATAAAGTACTAGAAAGCTAACGATGGTAGGAGTTAAAACATTAGCTTTATGAAAGAAACTAGCTAAGTAGCTGGATTTTATATTTTATGTGTGTGTCTGTGTGTATAATGCTTGATACGTGATAGTAATTATGTGAATCTTATGTTGAACTTAACCTAAGAAAGACATCAAGAAGTTAATCAAGAAAACAAGTGACAAGTTATAACTTGCAAATTTAAAGACTGTATATACACCTTTCAAAGAGGTTATTAGGGTTATTAGTCTGAATTTTCCAAAGAGGTTATCAAGGATAAATGTTTTGAAGTTTCTTTTGAATTTAAATTTTTCAGATAGAAAAATATAATTTATTTACATGAATCCTTATTTTTGAGTTCTTGAAGCTTACAATATAAGGTTAAGTAAAAAATAATATTCACAACTTTATACAAAAGTTGTTCCAAAATTAAAACATACCTCTTAATATATTCATGATTAATATATATTACCCAGATTATAAAGATTCCATAATCTTTCTCCTCTTCCTTCTCTTCTTCCTCCTGTTTCTCCTCCTCCCCTTCTTCCTTATCATCATTGCTTCTGGAGGGGTAGAACTAAGCATTCATTCCTCATTCATTCCTTCATTCATTTTACCTTAACCATAGATTGTGTAAAAATAAGAACATTACATTTAAAAATGCACTTAACAATTTTATTTTGCAATCAAATATGGGGAATAGGCAACTTTTAAATTGCATCAACATTAAAAATACTCCATAATAGAATGAATAGCAAAGACAGCATTCATATATTCTAAAGCTAGCCAAAATAATTTTGTTCTCAATGTAATATACAACCAATATTTTAATACATGTTATTCTATGAAATATTAATTTCTGAAAAGATAGTATTAGGATTTCATTAATAAAATTATCTTACTGCAAAACTGAATAAAACTAAAATAAATTGTATTAGAAAATATTGGGGTAGCGCAAGAATCTCAGAAGGGCATGAAAAATCAACTGTCATTAGTGCGAGGACTTCAGAAACCTTCAGGTGTGTTGGCTTAATTCTATCAGCAAATTCTCTCAGCAACAAAATAGAATCCCTGGAAGTCTGTATGTGATATTTTTACAGAGTTGTGTAAATGTATATTGTGTGGAAGACTCTTCTGGTTCTATTTTGAGAAACTCTGGGAAATTATTCCACTGGTCTGATTAGGATAAGGTGTGTTTCATCAATGAATCAATCTCACTTTGACCAGAAAAGTGAGGGTGGTGATGACAAGGCTCATATAAAGAGACTGTCACTCCCTTTTGGACAACTTAGCTAGATCACAGAAAGTATCCATTCTCCAAATAATGAGAGGCTATTTTAGAAGTAGTGATTGCACCAAATTGAGAAATTAATTAATGTACAGTTACAATTTTGCACGAAATTTCACATACATACTAACAATAGTTTTGAATTATATTACTATCAGGTTGGTGCAAAAGTAATTGCACCAACACACAATTGCTTCCTAATATGTGAGCAATTGAGCAAATTCTTAAAGAGATATACAAGTTTTGAAAAATAATGGAGTGAAACAAATATATGTGAGTTCCAATGAACTAAAAGTATCCTTTGGATCAATAGTAGGTCCAATATTATGGGTCTTTTGTCAAATGCATAGTTTGCAAATATTTTTTGCCATTCTGCAAGCTGTCTCTTCACTCTGTAGATTAAAAGCTTTTTCTTTAATTAAGTCTCATTTATCTGTTTCTAGTTTTTTGCTTCGGTTTTTGAGATATTTTTCATGTATTTTTTGCCTATATCATTGTCCATAAGTGTGTTCCCTAGGTTTTTGTATAAGATTTTTATAGTTTCAGGTCTTACATTTAAGTTTTGGATCCATTTTGCATTGATTTTTGTCTATAATGAGAGATAGGGGTCCAGTTTTATTATTTTGCACTTGGCAATATTCCTAACACCATTTAATGAAAAGAATGTCCTTTACCAAGTGTATGTTTTTACTGACTTTGTCAAAGATTAGTTGGCTGTACATATGTGGCTTTACTTCTGGGTTATCTATTCTTTTCCATTGGTCTATGTGTCTGTTTATGTACTACTACCATGCTGTTTTCCTTACTGTAGTTGTATAGTATACTTTGAAGTCAGGTAATGTTATGCCTCCATTTTTGCTTGTTTAGCTTTGGTTAGTCAGGCTCTTTTGTGACTCCATATGAATTGCAGGACTGTTTTTCTAATTCTGTGAAAAAAGATATTGGTATTTTGATAGGGATTGCATTGAAACTGTAAATTGCTTTGGGCAGTATGGTCATATTAACAATATTATTTGTTCTGATCCACGAGAATGGGAAGTGTTTGTTTGTGTTACCTATAATTTGTTTCTCCATTTGTTTGTTACCTATAATTTCCTTCATCAGTGTTTTGTAGTTTCCCTTGAGCAGATATTTTTACTTCCTTGATAAAATATATTCCTAGCTGTTTTATTTTCCTGTAACTATTGTAAATAAAATTGCCTTTTGATTTGGTCCTAGCTTGAGTTTAGGGGTATAAAGAAATGCTACTGATTTTTGTACATTAATTTTGTATCCTGAAACTTTACTGAATTAATTTATCAAATCTAATAATTTTTGGAGGAGTCTTTCTGGATTTTTAGGTACAACATCATATCATCAGCAAGCAGAGATAATATGACTTCCTATTTTCCAATTTGGATGCCTTCTATTTCTTTCTCTTGCCTGATTTATCTAGCTAGAAATTCTGCTACTATGTTGAATAGGAGTGGTAAAAGTGTGCATTCTTGTCTTGTTCCACTATTCACGGGAACTGCTTTCAACTTTTCCTCGTTCAGTATGATGTTGGCTATCAGTTTGTCATCTACAACCTTTATTATTTTGAGGTATAGTTCTTCAGTGCTGCAGGTTTTTATCATGAAGATATGCTGAATTTTATCAATGCTTTTTCTGCACCTATTGAGATGATCATATGTTTTTTGTCCTTAATTCTATGTGACGAATCACATTTGTTAATTTTCATATGTTGCACCATCCTTACATTCCTGGAATAAAACCCACTCTCACCCTGAAACCAAAGCCAGACAAAAATACAACAAAAAAACGAAAAGTACAAACTCATATCCCTGATAAACATCGATGCGAAAATCTTCCCCCGAATACTAGCAAACCAAATTGAACAGCATATCAAAAGGAAATACACCATAATTAGGTAGGCTTTAACGCCCTGTATTTCTATTAATTTTCTAGACTCTAACGATTTTCCCTATGCTTTCCGTTCCTCTCAACATTACAGGCATACTGGCTTTTAATTTCCTGAGTGTGCTATGTCCCCTCCTGCAGTCTTTGCACAATCTGATCTCTGTTTTGAAGAATTGTAACTTTTTCAATACTCTGACTTTGATCACCATTTTATCTCTTATGTCTAAGTAAGAATATAACCCATGGTAAGTGATCACTAGATATTTAGTGAATGAAAGAAAAAATCATCAAATAAAAAATGAGACGTTCTAGAATCATGAGCATGGCTTAATGTATCATCAAACTTGGAAGAAATGGTGGTGACAGATATATGCAGGAGATACTTAAAGCTGCCAAATATTACAAGAAAGACAAGCAAAACCATACAATAAAATAAAATGTCTTAGGTGGTATGATTGTTTTTTGTACTAGAAAAAGTACTAGGGATTGAGAAGCTAGGACAATGGTGAGGGCCTTTCTGCTGATTAGCTTCATATCCCTTTCTTTTGGACTTTGCAGTACTATATGTAATGCAAGTCAAAGGGCATTTAGGATGTGGTTACAAATGTACCACTATATAGGGACTGTCAGATTCCTGCCCCTGCCCCAACTACCATTGTGCTCTTTTTTTCTTTTTTAATATTAGCTCTCTAAAAATCTTGTAGAAATTGTCATGTCTGTGAGAGGCTTTTATTAAATCATGAATGATTTTTGTAAAACTTTGGTGATTAATTTTCTCTCCAATGTCATTGATTCTGCAGTTGTAAGGACAGGGTTTGTGTTTGTGGAAAAGTAGGGAGAAGGACCCTCTCCTAATCTCTTTAACTCAATTCCTTATTAGACCCAATTCTGTTTTAGATTTCACTGTTCCTTTAGCTCCTTGTGTTCTGACCCCTCCTTCAGATCACTAAGGAAACAGTCCTGGTGGGCTATAAAATCTTTGTCATCACCTCCATTGTCTGTGCATTCTCAATCCTGTCTAGTCTCCAACTAAAATGAAAATAATAATAAGGATAACAATAATAAACTTAATGTCACTTTTTATAGCAATGCATTTAAACAGATAAGGATTAAAGCAATGGTGGGAGGAGTTGAGTCGATGTAATGTCTAAGCCTCATCTTTAGCAGCCAGAATACCCTGTTATGATGAGATAATTCTACCCACTTCAGAGACTACTAGGATGACCAAATAATCACTGTGCTCTTACCACTTATCTCCTACTCAAAGCCATTGCTCCAGTATTTGTCTAATTTCCAAGATCATTAATTTTCTTCTTTTACTATATATTATGCCAAAGCATATAAACATGTCCCAATTTGTCCCACATTGAAAAAGGAGAGAGAAACTCTCTTTACTTTAAATACCTTTATTGCTACTGTCATTTTTTTGCCTTCTTTCCATCAGTGCTTCTTCAGTACAGCAATCTGTACTCTCTGTCTCCAATTTCACTCCTCTAATTGTTTCCTGAACTTAGTGCAGACACACTTTATTTCTACTGTTACATCAAAACACCTCTAGTAAAGGCCAACAAAAATCTCCTGGATGTTAACTCTAATAATTAATATTCAGGACTCATAATTGAATTATCTAGAGCATGTGGCACACATAATTACTCATGTCATTTTTTCCACTTGGTTTTCAATACCATACTTTCTCTCGTTTCTTTGAATGTTCCTTCATCATCAGCTTTTTTTATTCCTTCTCTATCTCCCAGTCTGTAAATATGGTATGCCCCAGGCTCAATTCTCAATCCTCTTTGTTTCATTGTCTATACTTCATACTTTCCTGAGATTTTTATTGATCTCATGGTTGTAAATATCCTCTAATCCCTATTAGTCCTATGCATCATTTTCCTGAAGATCTCCTCTTGGAATTTCAGACGTGGATGTCCAGTGGTTTAGATGACACCCACAATAGCTTCCTGTCCTTCTTTCTGCTATTGTCCTTCTACAGTGACTCTCAAAACTGTAGCTAGAATTAGCCTTTTGAAAAGTTCAGTCACTTCCTCTGTGTTAAAAAAAAAAAAGTGTAGACTTTCATCTTATCGAAAATAAAGACAGGGCATGTTAGATGGTCCAGGTGTTACTTCTGCCTCATCTGCTACTACATTCCTCCCTGTTCTTTCAGGTCCAAGAATGCAGCTACCATGCAATGTGATTCTTTATACACGCTAATAACACTCTTGTCTTATGGTTGTTGTACATATACTTTTCTCTTCTTGAAAGTATTTTCCCCTTGATACTCTACATGGCTGTCTTCTTTGTCGCTTTCAGATCATTATTTAATATCACCACGTCAAAAAAGCATACCCTAATCTAAAGCAACACCTTGTTTGCTGCACTAGACTTATTGGCCTTTGCTGAGTTTTTTTTCCTGTAGACTTCTTACCATCTCACATTCCATCTATTGACTTATTTGTATTTGCTTATGTTTATTTTCCCAAGTAGAAGATAAATGCAGTGAGTTACTGTATTAGTCCATTCTCATGCTACTATGAAGAAATACCCGAGACTGGGTAATTTATAAAGAAAAGAGGTTTAATTGACTCACAGTTCCACATGACTGGGGAAGCCTCAGGAAACTTAACAGTCATGGCAAAAGGCACATCTTCATAAGGCAGCAGGGGAGAGAATGAGTGCCCAGTGAAGAGGGAAGCCCCTTATAAAACCATCAAGTCCTGTGAGGCCTAACTCACTATCACGCAGCTGACCTGTGATTCCATTATCTCCACCTGGTCCCTCCCACGATACGTGGGGATTATGGGAACTACAATTCAAGATGAGATGTTGGCAGGGACACAGCCAAACCATATCAGTTAGTAATGCTTTTTTTTTTTTGAGACGGAGTCTCGCTCTGTCGCCCAGGCTGGAGTGCAGTGGCGCGATCTCGGCTCACTGCAAGCTCCGCCTCCCAGGTTCACGCCATTCTCCTGCCTCAGCCTCCCGAGTAGCTGGGACTACAGGCGCCCACCACCACGCCCGGGTAATTTTTTGTGTGTGTTTTTAGTAGAGACGGGGTTTCACCATGTTAGCCAGGATGGTCTCGATCTCCTGACCTCGTGATCTGCCCGCCTCGGCCTCCCAAAGTGCTGGGATTACAGGCGTGAGCCACCGCGCCTGTCCAGTAATGCTTTTTCTTTTGTTAACTGCTGTAAAACCAGAGACCAGAGCACTGCGTGGTATACTCACTAGACTTCTAATTAATGAAAATAAGTAAGATATCTAAAAATGATCTATACAATTAAATTACATTTTAGAAATAGTATATTTTGGTTTTTAACATTAATGGGGAGCTGGCCATTACCTTTCCCTGTTTCTCTCTCTGTAGTGAGGTAGTTAAACTAGATAATATTTAAAGATGTGCCTTCAATATTCTATAATTGCAATATCTAGTAGAAATAGCTTTTTGATGGCTTTCTGTTCGGATTGATGCTTAAATTAACTTAATTGCCCAAACAGGAAAATTATGGTTGTAAGATCATAATTTTGATTTCATACGAAATGAAGGCAATAAATTAAAAAATCCTCATACAAAAATTTACTTGAAAGTAATTTCACTAAAACTTATCTAGATTATCACATAATGGGTTCTCAAGAGTCTATTTACCATCAGGTAAATTGCTATTTTCTGTTGTATTTCAAAAATGCTAATTTTTTAGTATTTACTTTCAGTGTAATTTTTGTGTATTTACCTAAGCTAATATAGAGTCTCTGTCTGTATAGTATAAGCTTTTAAATGTCTGAGCTTGTTACTTTTGATTTAAAAGAAATACCTTCAAAACGTAAATAATTTTTAATACTTAACCGATACGTAAAGCACATGTATCTCTGTAAAAGCAACGCTTCTGACATTTGCATTTAAGAAGAGAAATTATCACAAACCTAGACTTATTGGATTTTTGATAGTATGAATAAATGCCCTTGTGGAAAAATAGATTACAGCAAAACTATAAAATATTTATTCTGTAAAAATAACGTACTAGGTGCATCAAGTTCAATAAAAAGCCATATAAACTCATCATGTTAACATGCACATTTTGTTAAACACTAAATAATTTAACACATATGAAAAATTCAGAGAATGTTAAATAGCTATGCTGTTCCTTCACTCATTTCAGTTTAACTGATTCTGCTGCTATCCAAGTAAAGCTTAATCATAGAAAAATAAAGGTGGTTTATTGCCCATCTTTCTTACAGAGTTCTTATAAGAGCACAGATGCACAAAATAACAATGTTTAAGGAAAAAACAAGTCTGTATCCTTCAGCCCATTCTTAATTTATTTTACATTTTTCCAAATAATTCAACACCTGCCATTTTCTTGTTTGTCTGATTAAATTTGAAGAAAATAGACCATTTTATTGTATGGATAAATGCAACTTACCCTTTCATAAAATATTATATCTTTCAAAATTTTTAAATTATCTCCAACTGTATTTGTGTTTTAGGAATTGATACTTTGTAACCATGTCAGAATAGTTTAATCAATTTGTATTTCTATTTTGATATTTCTTTCTATGTTTAATCATAAATAGGGTTTACTCCAATGTCTCTTGCTTCCCCATAGCACTTTCGTCCTTGTTGCCTCATCTGTCAACAAAATACTCGCCATACTCTTTTCCTTTCTTATTTCCTGTATATTCTTACATATTTAAATTTTTATTATTACTCTTTTGGGCATGTGAAATCTTCATTCAAACTCATTACAAACATTTGAAAATCTGACCTGAGTCACATTTTGTATTTCTTTTGTGTTTTTTTTAATAATAATAGTAATAACAATGAATAGTAATAGCTATCCATTCTATCTAACTATCCCAGCTGTCTAGTTGGGAAAATAAACAGTACATATCTATTGCTATCACTATTATTATCTAAAAAACTGAATGCCTAGTTTCAGTATGAAAATAAAGCTGTAATGAAGTTTCAGTTTATGGCAAAACCCTCCCTCTATCTTCCCTACAACATTCTAAAACTTTAAGCCTATTATTATATCTCTTTATGAACCATTATTGAAAATAAAAGAGATGAACTTCCAGCAGTGGAAATCAAATCAAAATTAAATATTTATAAATTGAGACATGGTTGTATAAAACATTACAAGACCTTTTCTAACTTCCTTTGGACTGTAAAATTTAGGAATTAAGTACATTCTACACTTGAAGACTCACACTACTGTCCTTATTTCCTATCATATTTCTTTTAGAAGTACCAGAAAATGATTTTTTCACTAAAAAGTTTACCACAAAATTCAGATGGACTTTTATGCATTATTAAAAAGATAAATTAATAATAATTCTTAATTTTCCATCAATTTGTCCACATTTCCATTTTTATGTTATACACTATTCTTCAAGAAAAATCCTATTGAACACAACTTACAATTTCTTATCTCAATTTATTCGTTATTAAATTATCCTCACTTGTAATACCTTTTTCCATATATATCAGCTGTTAGATTGCACTTTACTGATTGAGAATAGATAAAATGCAATATTTATCTATGCATCTATCTATATGCATTCTATCTGTATTTCTACTCTGAGATATATATATCATACTATATATATTATTTCATATCAACTCTATATATATCAGAGTAGACATAAATATGTGATATATTGCTTATGTTTTATATTTGTGTGTGTGTATATATATATATAATGCATGTGTGTGTATATATATATATAAAATGTATGTGTAAAAACACCCAGATGTTTCTGTATTTCTCCTCTGATAAATATATAGCAACATATGAGTGTTTGTTATTTTGTTAAGTTAGTAAAAAATGAGACATGGATTTTAAAGATTTTATTGTTTAAATCGGGTGATTCTGTAAATAATAATGATAGTAGTGGTATAGAAGAGGCATATTATAATTTTTTTAGCAAAACAGTACAGGATTTGGAAATTTTCTTCAACATAAAGGGTTAGAGAATAGTATGTGTTGATGGAAAAAAATAAGAAAAGATGAGGTCCTTTATGTAAGTGAAAGGGACAATAGTTTAGAAATGGTTTAGAAATAGTTTAGAAATAGTTAGAAATAGTTTAGAAATGGTGATTAGAATATGTAATGGGGCATGGGAGAATAGCAGTCTAGATTTTAAAGGACTTCAGGGAAGACAATATCCTCACAGTCCAGGATTGGATTAAAACATGATTTTGCTTGGGGACATACCATGACTTTCAGAAAACACAGTTGAAAATATTATGGGAGTCAAAGAGGGCAAGAATATTGAATAAAATAGGAGGTATAAAATAAACAAGGAAGATGAAAGTCTGGGTGATGATGGATTATCAAAGGTGATTAGATTTCAGATGTTACGTTTAGAAGTAAGAAAAACATGAAGGAATTATTTCTTATGACTTCCTAGGGGAAGCAGGCCTCTTCCTTGGAATCTATTTCTTAAAACTTGGAAAGTAGGACCATTTGTAACTTAAGTAAGGGCTGATTAGCTAGAGGAAGAACTTGGGATCTGTGGGCATTGCTCATATTTTTCTGTGAATAGTGTTAGTAAAGCAAGCAATTTTCTGACTACTGGTATTTGGAGCGCTGAAGATCTAGCTTGAAATCAGTACATTTTGGATTATTTAGGCTTCCTGTATAAATATGAAGGCCAAGGTGTTAAATGCTGATTCATGGTCAAGTAAGTCAAGAATAGACAGCGTTCCAAATACTTCTGTCAGTGGTGTAGAAGAAAACGAAGGAAGTCATTATATGTCTTCATATAATTCTCTCATGCAGCTAACATCAGGGAGAAAAACTAAATAGATAGATCTATCTTGTGCCCAGGCTAAAACAAAGTTCTGAAGTTAGTATTTTCCCCCTCACATTAGCTTAATTAACTGGACCTATATCATCGATATGCTGCTTTTAAATGAGGACTTTAATAGGATTCTGCCTCACAGGTGTTCTCCTTTTAGTGTTTGTTTGTTTATGTTTCTTATAATAGTGGAGGTTAACTGGTGTTGATAAATGCCTGAGGTACTTCAGGCAATTATAGCAAAAATACCATATACTGAGTAGCATAAACTACAGAAATGTGTTTTTCATAGTTTCAGAGGCTAGGAAGTCCCAAATCAAGTGCCAGCAAACCCAGCAGATCCAGTGTCTAGGGAGGGCACATTTCCTGGTTGGCAGGTGGCTGTGTTCTTGCTGTATCCTTACATTGTAGAGAAGGATATAATTCCTCTAGTGCCTCTTCTTATAAGGGCACTAATCTTATTCATGAGGGTTCCAGTCTCACAGTTTAATTATCTCCCAGATGTCCCACCTTCAAATACCATCATATTGGCTATTAGTCTTAAACAGCTGAAGAGGTACCATACTTATACCACACTCTTCCCCTAAGAAGATTAAATCTTATTTTCCTTTTTTACTTTGTATTTTATGTTGATATTGAGGTTATCTAATGCACTTATGAGTGGGAGAAAAATTTAAATTTATCTTGTGGGATGATGTTCTCTAAATTAAAATGAAGGCAATATACAGTAATACTTTAAGAAATCAGGCAGCTGTGAAGGGGATATTTTTGAAGATTACTATCACAACATTATTCTTTACAAACCTGTCACAGGTGTTGTTGTTGTTTGTTTATTTCTTTGTTTTGAGACTGCGTCTTCCTCTGTTGCCCAGGCTGGAGTGCAATGGTGTAAACTCTGCTCACTGCAACCTCTTCCTCCCAGGTTCCAAGCAATTCTCCTGCCTCAGCCTCCCAAATAGCTGGGAATACAGGTGTGCACCACCATGCCCAGCTAATTTTTGTATTTTTGGTAGAGATGGGATTTCTCCATGTTGGCCAGGCTGGTCTCGAACTCCTGACCTCAGGTGATCCACCTGCCTCGGCCTCCCAAAGTGCTGGTATTACAGCCGTGAGCCACATGCTGGCAGGTTTTTCTGTAATATTCATGACTGCATATTGTGAAGGTTCTAGTTAAAATGCAAATATGTTACCTGAGATAAGTAGCAGCTATGCCATTTTGACATGAATCAGTTTATCAGATTAACCAACATTATACACTGTAATATTTAAAGGATGTGGAATAGCAATTTAGAAATAGTATTGAAAATATTGGTCTAAAAATAAATATAAAGAGGAATCTTCCTGTGAAATTTTTCAATAAAGTGCTCATGAGTGCTATATTTTTCCCTTCTTTGTTATGATTAATATGTAAGAATAAAATAAACTATCACACTTACAGTATTTGAAATGTCCTAGTGCTTTGCTCATATTGAGTTCACTAATTTACAAAGCATCCCTGAGAGATAGGCATTTTACAGAGGAGGTATAAGCACAAGTAAGGTAACTTTGACACAGATATAAATTTTAAACAACATATTTTTAACATCAAAATATATTTCTGAAATTTTGTGATGTTAATTTTTAGAAGAAAAATAAGGTTTATTCATCTACTGTTGAATAATTAAAACTATGAATATATAATAAATATAAAAGGATGCTGCATTTATGGTACATTGCATATGATTTTGTGGCTCTCAAAAATATTATTGACCAATCTTTAATTTTGGAGAAAAACGTTGCTATTCAACTTTCTTATGAATATCAAAAACATAGTTCTTGAATGGAAACACACTTCCTTTCAAGGTGACAAGCCCTTGAAAGGAACATAATGTGATTATTTTGCAAAGATAAAGTGAAGTAAATCTGATTACCTGTAACAAGTTTAACCAGTGATGAGTGTCTGCTGGTGCAGAATGTCCTGACATAATTGCAAGATAAAATAAAAAAGTACAGATAAAGGATTTTAGATGGTGATACCACCGTAAACTCAGTTGGTAAACAACAACAACAAAAAACTTGTTTTGTAGAATCTGCCTGAATTCTGCAGACGTTAAAGCATTAGTTAACTTTTTCCCTATCTCATTAAATATAATTTTAAAATCAGTTTTAAAATGGAGTAATTATCGAACTATGGAATTTAATATGCATATTATGTCCCAGTTTTAAGATTATTTGATGCTATCTAAAACAGGTATAAGTTGGATCTAAATATAAAACATGTCTCTTATATATTATATTTATATCACACACATGTTTAGAATATACATATACATTTATATATGCTTTTTAAAGTATATATTTTATATATTTTAATATGCTCTTGCTTACATATACTTTAATATACTTTATGCCTACATATTTTAATATACTTTTTAACTATAGAAAAACATTAGTACTTACTAGTGTTTGTGATAAATATACAGAGGTAAAATTTTCAAGTTAATAGTTTTGTTTTTACCATCATAAGTTCAGGCACAACAATAGGAAAATAAAGCTGGGTAAATTAGCATTGTTTCAGGAATTTATTCATAATTAAATATTGTGGAAATACAGAATTATTGGGCAATTGGCAACAAAAGATTATTTTTAGAAATGTCTGTTTATATCCTTTACAAGTTTTAAATGGGGTTGTTTGTTTCTCAGGGGGTCTTGTTTAATTCTATGGAAATTTTAGAACTGTTTTCTCTAATTCTGTGAAAAATTATATTGGTATTTTGATAGGGATTGCATTTAATCTGTAGATTGCTTTGAGTCTTACATTCATTTAAAAAGTACGTATTTTATTTTTTTTCCTAGATTTAGGGGTACAAGAATATTTTTGAACGTGTATGTATTGCACAGTGGTAAGTCTGGGCTGTTCCTGCACTGCTACTGTAACCATCATCTGAATAGTGTACATGGTACCCAATAGGTAATTTCTCACCCCTCATCCACCTCCCGAACTCCAACGTTTTGCAGCATTCAGTGTTTATTATTTCACTCTATATGTCCCTATGGACACATTATTTAGTTACACCTTATAAGTGAGAACATGCAGCATTTAATTTTCTGTTTCTCAGTTATTTCAATTAAGATAATGCCCTCCAGTTCCATCTATGTTGCTGCAAAAGACATGATTTCATTATTTTTTGTGGCTGAGTAGCATTTTATGGTATATATGTATTTATACCATGCTTTCTTTATCCAATCAATCGTTGATGGAAACTTAGATTGATTTCATGATTTTGCTGTTGCGAATAGTGCTGTAATCAACATACTAGTGCAGGTGTCTTTCTGATATAATGATTTCTTTTCCCGGGTAGATGCCCCGTCGTGGGATTGCTAGATTGTTCTATTTATAGTTCTTTGAAAAATCTCCATACTAATTTTACCTTCCCATCAAAAGTTTATAAGCATTCTTTTTCTCTGCATCGTCACCAACATCTGCTGTTTTTTTAACTTTTTAATAATAGCCATTCTGACTGGCAGAAGAGAATATCTCATTGTAGTTTTAATTTGCATTTATCTATTATTGGTGATATGGTGCATTTTTTTATTTGTTTGTTGGCCACTTGTATGTTTTCTTTTGAGAAATGTCTGTTCACATCCATGCCAGTTTTAAATGTTTTTTTTTTTTCTTATTGAGTTGTTTGAGGTCCTTGTGGATTCTGGATATTACTCCTTTGTTGTATGCATAATCTGCAAATATTTTCTCCCATTCTCTAGGTTGTCTCTTTATTTTGCTATTTCTTTTGCTGTGCAGAAGCTGTTTTGTTTAGTTAAGTCCCTTTTATCTATTTTTCTTTTTATTACACTCACTTTTGAGGTGTTAGTGATAAATTATTTGCATATTCCAATGTTCAGAATTATTTTTCTACATTTTGCTCTAATTTTTTATAGTATTGGGTTTTAAATCTAAGCCTTCAATTCATCTTGAGTTAATTTTTTTATATGGAGAGAGACTTGGTTCCAGTTTCGTGTCTATTTTTATACCACTATCATACTGTTTTGGATACTATAGCCTTGTAGTATACTTTAAAGTTAGGTAATACGATGCTTTCAGCTTTATTCTTTTTGCTTAAGACTGCTTTGGCTATTTGGGTTCCATTTGAATTTTAGGGGTGTTCTTCCTAATTCTGTGAAAAGTAACATTTGTATTTAGATAGGAATTGAATTGAACCTGTAAATTGTTTTGAGCAGTATGGCCATTTTAAGAATATTACTTCTTCCAATCCATAAGCATGAGAAATTTTTCCATTTGTTTGTGTAATATTCAATTTCTTCTATTGGTGTTCTATACAGAGATTTTTTTCCCCTGTAGGTATCTAGTTTATTTGCATAGAGAACTCAAAGTAGTCTCTGATGATCGATAGTATTTCGGTGATATCAGTTCTAATGTCTCCTTTTTCATTTCTGATTGCACTTATTTGAATTTTTTGTTTTTCTTGGTTAATCTACCTAGAAGACTATACATTTTATTTATTTATTGAAAGAAAAAACTTTGTTTTGTTGATTATTTGCAGTTTCTGGTTTCAATTTTATTTACTTGTTTCCTGGACTTTGTAATTTCTTTTTTTCTGCTAGCTTTGGGCTTGTTTTGTTCTTGTTTATCTAGTTCCTCAATGTGTGATGTTAGGCTGTTAATTTGTGACCTTTCCATATTTCTTGATGTAGGCACTTAATGCTATGAACTTCCCTCTTAATGCTGATTTTGCTGTATTTAAGTTTTGGTATGTTGTGTCTCTATTTTTATTTGCTACAAAATATTTTTGATTCTCAACCTAAACTTGAGCATTGACTCAAAGATCGTTCTGGAGCAGATTTTTTAATTTCCATGCATTTATATAGTTTTGACAGTTCCTCTTGGTATTAATTTCTAATTGTATTCCATGGTGCTTTTGGAAGATGCTTGACATAATTTCACTTTTTTAAGAGACTTGTTTTGTGGCCTAATATATAGTCAGTTTTGGAGAATGTTCTATATATAGATAAGAAGAAAGTATATTCTGTAGTTACTAGGTAAAATGTTTTGCAAATGTCTGTTAGGTCCGTTTCATATAGTCCAATTAAAGTCCATAGTTTCTTTGTTGATTTTCTGCCTTGATTATCTGTCTAGTGATGTTACTGGAGTTTTGCCATCACCCACTATTGTATTGCTGTCTATCTCTTTTCTTAGGTCTAGCGGTGTCTCTTTTATGATTCTAGGTGTTCTGGTGTTGAGCACAATATATATTTAGGATTGTTAGCTTGTTTGTTGAATTGATCCCTTTATCATTATACAATGACTTTCTTTGTCTGTTCTTATGTCGTTGATTTAAAGTCTGTTTTCTCTGAGATTGGTAGAGTTATTCCTCCTGGCTTTTGGTTTCTGTTTGCATGGAATATCTTTTTCCAGCACTTTATCTTCAGTCTATAAAGGTCTTTACCAGTTAGGTGGGTTTTTTAAAAGCAGCATATGTTTAAATCTTGGTTTATTTGTTTTTTGTAATCCTTTCTGCTAATCTGTATATTTTAAGTGAAACATTTAGTTCATTTACCTTCAAGGTTAATGATGATATGTAAAGTACTCAAAACATTTAACATTTTATTCTTTCTTTTTCTCTCTCAGGAATATCTATGACCCATAGGGTTATATGCTGTACATAATCTACTATTTCTCAAAGACTTTATTTTTAATCTTTTTTTTTCATTTTTCTCTGATTTGGATGAATTTTTAAAACCTGTCTTCAAGCTCTGAAATTATTTATTCTGCTTAGCCTGGTCTATTGGAAAAGCTTTCAACTGTAATTTGTAATTCCATTAATGACTTTTTTATTTCCAGAAGTTCTATTTTTTAAAAATACTTATCTTTTAGTACATCTTCAATTCATATCCTGAATTGTTTTTCTTACTTCTTTGTGCTGGCTTTCAACTTTCCCCTGAATCTCTTGTGTTACCTTACAATCCATATTTTGAACTTTTTCTTTGACATTTCGGAATTTCCATTTTGCTTAGTATCTACTACTAGAGATTTAGGAGAGTTAGTGTTATCCTTAGGGTTGTTGTAATACCCTTTTTTTTTTTTTGTACCGCCAGAATTCTTATACTATTTTTTTCCTCATCTGGAGAAGCTGTTCACTGTTTATTTTTGAATTTACTTTCACCTGGATGAAACTTTTTCCCCCTTGAGCACGTGATCTTAATGTATGTTGAGCAGTGTCATTTGGTTTTGCTTCTGGGTGTTTTTAGGGAGCCAAGACTCTGTATTAATTCCTTGGTTACAGATGGCCTTGATGTGGTGGCTTTCTCACATGCTGGTTGTAGTAGCAGTGTACTGGCATGTGAGCAAGTTCACGGCCTCCTGCAGAGAGGGGGACATAGATGTTGCAGAAAACTTATCTTGACCCCCAGGAGTGTGCACTTCTGTCAGCAGATATTACATTGGGTTGTGCAGCTCAACCTCCAGGCCGGTAGGTGGCACTTGCATGTTAGAGCAGGCTGAGTACTGTGCAATTGTGTCCGCAGAAAACACAAAGTGGGAAAAAGACACTCCATTTAACAAATCTTGCTGGGATAATTGGCAAGCCACATATAGAAGGATGAAGCTGGTTCTTCCTCTTTCACCTTATACAAAAATCAACTCAAGATGGATCTAACACTTAAACCTAAGACCTGAAACCACAAAAGTTCTAGAAGATAGCACTGGAAAATCCTTCTAGACATGGGCTTAAGCAAAGACTTTATGACCAAGAACCCAAAAGCAAACACAATAAGAAAAAAAAAAAGATGAATAGGTAGGACTTAAACTAAAAAGCTTCTGCACAGTAAAAGAAGTAAGCAGCAGAGTAAACAGACAACCCACAGAATGTGAAAAAAATCTGCAATCTATACATCTGACAAAGGACTAATATCCCAAATCTAAAAGAATCTCAAACAAATCAGCAAGAACAAAACAAAAAATCCCATCAAAAAGTGGGCCAAGGACATGAATACACAACTCAAAAGAAGATATACAAATGGCCACAAACAAGTGAAAAAATGCTTAACATCACTAATGATCAGGGGAATGCAAGTCAAAACTGTAATGTGATACCATCTCAGTCCTGCAAGAATGGTCATAACAAAAATTCAAAAAGTAATAGGTGTTGGCAAGGATGTGGTGAAGAGGCAACACTTTTACAGTGTTGGTAGGAATGTAAACTAGCACAACCACCATGGAAAACAATCTGGGGATTACTTAAAGAACTAAAAGTGGAACTACCATTTGATCCAGCAGTCCCACTACTGGGTATCTACCCAGAGGAAAAGAAGTCATACGAAAAAAGATACTTACACACAGGTTTATAGCATCACCATTTGCAGTTGCAAAAAGATGGAACCAGTCCAAATGCCCATCAATCAATAAGTATACAAAGAGATAAAGCGAAGATGGCCGAATAGGAACAGATCCGGTCTACAGCTCCCAGCGTGAGCGACGCAGAAGACGGGTGATTTCTGCATTTCCATCTGAGGTACTGGGGTCATCTCACTAGGGAGTGCCAGACAGTGGGCGCAGGCCAGTGGGTGCGCGCACCGTGCGCGAGCCGAAGCAGGGCGAGGCATTGCCTCACCTGGGAAGCGCAAGGGGTCAGGGAGTTCCCTTTCCGAGTCAAAGAAAGGGGTGACGGACGCACCTGGAAAATCGGGTCACTCCCACCCGAATATTGCGCTTTTCAGACCGGCTTAAAAAACGGCGCACCACGAGACTATATCCCACACCTGGCTCGGAGGGTCCTACGCCCACGGAATCTCGCTGATTGCTAGCGCAGCAGTCTGAGATCAAACTGCAAGGCGGCAGCGAGGCTGGGGGAGGGGCGCCCGCCATTGCCCAGGCTTGCTTAGGTAAACAAAGCAGCCGGGAAGCTCGAACTGGGTGGAGCCCACCACAGCTCAAGGAGGCTTGCCTGCCTCTGTAGGCTCCACCTCTGGGGGCAGGGCACAGACAAACAAAAAGACAGCAGTAACCTCTGCAGACTTAAATGTCCCTGTCTGACAGCTTTGAAGAGAGCAGTGGTTCTCCCAGCACGCAGCTGGAGATCTGAGGAGATCTGAGAACGGGCAGACTGCCTCCTCGAGTGGGTCCCTGACCCCTGACCCCCAAGCAGCCTAACTGGGAGGCACCCCCCAGCAGGGGCACACTGACACCTCACACCGCAGGGTATTCCAACAGACCTGCAGCTGAGGGTCCTGTCTGTTAGAAGGAAAACTAGCAAACAGAAAGGACATCCACACCGAAAACCCATCTGTACATCACCATCATCAAAGACCAAAAGTAGATAAAACCACAAAGATGGGGAAAAAACAGAACAGAAAAACTGGAAACTCTAAAACGCAGAGCACCTCTCCTCCTCCAAAGGAATGCAGTTCCTCACCAGCAACGGAACAAAGCTGGATGGAGAATGATTTTGACGAGCTGAGAGAAGAAGGCTTCAGACGATCAAATTACTCTGAGCTACGGGAGGACATTCAAACCAAAGACAAAGAAGTTGAAAACTTTGAAAAAAATTTAGAAGAATGTATAACTAGAATAACCAATACAGAGAAGTGCTTAAAGGAGCTGATGGAGCTGAAAACCAAGGCTCGAGAACTATGTGAAGAGTGCAGAAGCCTCAGGAGCCGATGCGATCAACTGGAAGAAAGGGTATCAGCAATGGAAGATGAAATGAATGAAATGAAGCGAGAAGGGAAGTCTAGAGAAAAAAGAATAAAAAGAAATGAGCAAAGCCTCCAAGAAATATGGGACTATGTGAAAAGACCAAATCTACGTCTGATTGGTGTACCTGAAAGTGATGCGGAGAATGGAACCAAGTTGGAAAACACTCTGCAGGATATTATCCAGGAGAACTTCCCCAATCTAGCAAGGCAGGCCAACATTCAGATTCAGGAAATACAGAGAATGCCACAAAGATACTCCTCGAGAAGAGCAACTCCAAGACACGTAATTGTCAGATTCACCAAAGTTGAAATGAAGGAAAAAATGTTAAGGGCAGCCAGAGAGAAAGGTCGGGTTACCCTCAAAGGGAAGCCCATCAGACTAACAGCGGATTTCTCGGCAGAAACCCTACAAGCCAGAAGAGAGTGGGGGCCAATATTCAACATTCTTAAAGAAAAGAATTTTCAACCCAGAATTTCATATCCAGCCAAACTAAGCTTCATAAGTGAAGGAGGAATAAAATACTTTACAGACAAGCAAATGCTGAGAGATTTTGTCACCACCAGGCCTGCCTTACAAGAACTCCTGAAGGAAGCGCTAAACATGGAAAGTAACAACCGGTACCAGCCGCTGCAAAATCATGCCAAAATGTAAAGACCATCGAGACTAGGAAGAAACTGCATCAACTAATGAGCAAAATCACCAGCTAACATCATAATGACAGGATCAAATTCACACATAACAATATTAACTTTAAATGTAAATGGACTAAATTCTCCAATTAAAAGACACAGACTGGCAAGTTGGATAAAGAGTCAAGACCCATCAGTGTGCTGTATTCAGGAAACCCATCTCACGTGCAGAGACACACATAGGCTCAAAATAAAAGGATGGAGGAAGATCTACCAAGCAAATGGAAAACAAAAAAAGGCAGGGGTTGCAATCCTAGTCTCTGATAAAACAGACTTTAAACCAACAAATATCAAAAGAGACAAAGAAGGCCATTACATAATGGTAAAGGGATCAATTCAACAAGAGGAGCTAACTATCCTAAATATATATGCACCCAATACAGGAGCACCCAGATTCATAAAGCAAGTCCTGAGTGACCTACAAAGAGACTTAGACTCCCACACATTAATAATGGGAGACTTTAACACCCCACTGTCAACATTAGACAGATCAACGAGACAGAAAGTCAACAAGGATACCCAGGAATTGAACTCAGCTCTGCACCAAGCGGACCTAATAGACATCTACAGAACTCTCCACCCCAAATCAACAGAATATACATTTTTTTCAGCACCACACCACACCTATTCCAAAATTGACCACATAGTTGGAAGTAAAGCTCTCCTCAGCAAATGTAAAAGAACAGAAATTATAACAAACTATCTCTCAGACCACAGTGCAATCAAACTAGAACTCAGGATTAAGAATCTCACTCAAAGCCGCTCAACTACATGGAAACTGAACAACCTGCTCCTGAATGACTACTGGGTACATAACGAAATGAAGGCAGAAATAAAGATGTGCTTTGAAACCAACGAGAACAAAGACACAACATACCAGAATCTCTGGGATGCATTCAAAGCAGTGTGTAGAGGGAAATTTATAGCACTAAATGCCCACAAGAGAAAGCAGGAAAGATCCAAAATTGACACCCTAACATCACAATTAAAAGAACTAGAAAAGCAAGAGCAAACACATTCAAAAGCTAGCAGAAGGCAAGAAATAACTAAAATCAGAGCAGAACTGAAGGAAATAGAGACACAAAAAACCCTTCAAAAAATCAATGAATCCAGGAGCTGGTTTTTTGAAAGGATCAACAAAATTGATAGACCGCTAGCAAGACTAATAAAGAAAAAAAGAGAGAAGAATCAAATAGACACAATAAAAAATGATAAAGGGGATATCACCACCGATCCCACAGAAATACAAACTACCATCAGAGAATACTACAAACACCTCTACGCAAATAAACTAGAAAATCTAGAAGAAATGGATACATTCCTCGACACATACACTCTCCCAAGACTAAACCAGGAAGAAGTTGAATCTCTGAATAGACCAATAACAGGAGCTGAAATTGTGGCAATAATCAATAGTTTACCAACCAAAAAGAGTCCAGGACCAGATGGATTCACAGCCGAATTCTACCAGAGGTACAAGGAGGAACTGGTACCATTCCTTCTGAAACTATTCCAATCAATAGAAAAAGAGGGAATCCTCCCTAACTCATTTTATGAGGCCAGCATCATTCTGATACCAAAGCCGGGCAGAGACACAACTGAAAAAGAGAATTTTAGACCAATATCCTTGATGAACATTGATGCAAAAATCCTCAATAAAATACTGGCAAACCGAATCCAGCAGCACATCAAAAAGCTTATCCACCATGATCAAGTGGGCTTCATCCCTGGGATGCAAGGCTGGTTCAATATACGCAAATCAATAAATGTAATCCAGCATATAAACAGAGCCAAAGACAAAAACCACATGATTATCTCAATAGATGCAGAAAAAGCCTTTGACAAAATTCAACAACCCTTCATGCTAAAAACTCTCAATAAATTAGATATTGATGGGACGTATTTCAAAATAATAAGAGCTATCTATGACAAACCCACAGCCAATATCATACTGAATGGGCAAAAACTGGAAGCATTCCCTTTGAAAACTGGCACAAGACAGGGATGCCCTCTCTCACCGCTCCTATTCAACATAGTGTTGGAAGTTCTGGTCAGGGCAATCAGGCAGGAGAAGGAAATAAAGGGTATTCAATTAGGAAAAAAGGAAGTCAAATTGTCCCTGTTTGCAGACGACATGATTGTTTATCTAGAAAACCCCATCGTCTCAGCCCAAAATCTCCTTAAGCTGATAAGCAACTTCAGCAAAGTCTCAGGATACAAAATCAATGTACAAAAATCACAAGCATTCTTATACACCAACAACAGACAAACAGAGAGCCAAATCATGAGTGAACTCCCATTCACAATTGCTTCAAAGAGAATAAAATACCTAGGAATCCAACTTACAAGGGATGTGAAGGACCTCTTCAAGGAGAACTACAAACCACTGCTCAAGGAAATAAAAGAGGATACAAACAAATGGAAGAACATTCCATGCTCATGGGTAGGAAGAATCAATATCGTGAAAATGGCCATACTGCCCAAGTTCATTTACAGATTCAATGCCATCCCCATCAAGCTACCAATGACTTTCTTCACAGAATTGGAAAAAACTACTTTAAAGTTCATATGGAACCAAAAAAGAGCCCGCATCGCCAAGTCAATCCTAAGCCAAAAGAACAAAGCTGGAGGCATCACACTACCTGACTTCAAACTATACTACAAGGCTACAGTAACCAAAACAGCATGGTACTGGTACCAAAACAGAGATATAGATCAATGGAACAGAACAGAGCCCTCAGAAATAACGCCGCATACCTACAACTATCTGATCTTTGACAAACCTAACAAAAACAAGCAATGGGGAAAGGATTCCCTATTTAATAAATGGTGCTGGGAAAACTGGCTAGCCATATGTAGAAAGCTGAAGCTGGATCCCTTCCTTACACCTTATACAAAAATCAATTCAAGATGGATTAAAGATTTAAATGTTAGACCTAAAACCATAAAAATCCTAGAAGAAAACCTAGGCATTACCATTCAGGACATAGGCATGGGCAAGGACTTCATGTCCAAAAGACCAAAAGCAATGGCAACAAAAGACAAAATTGACAAATGGGATCTAATTAAACTAAAGAGCTTCTGCACAGTAAAAGAAACTACCATCAGAGTGAACAGGCAACCTACAACATGGGAGAAAATTTTCGCAACCTACTCATCTGACAAAGGGCTAATATCCAGAATCTACAATGAACTCAAACAAATGTACAAGAAAAAAACAAACAATCCCATCAAAAAGTGGGCAAAGGATATGAACAGACACTTCTCAAAAGAAGACATTTATGCAGCCAAAAAACACATGAAAAAATGCTCATCATCACTGGCCATCAGAGAAATGCAAATCAAAACCACTATGAGATATCATCTCACACCAGTTAGAATGGCAATCATTAAAAAGTCAGGAAACAACAGGTGCTGGAGAGGATGTGGAGAAATAGGAACACTTTTACACTGTTGGTGGGACTGTAAACTAGTTCAACCATTGTGGAAGTCAGTGTGGCGATTCCTCAGGGATCTAGAACTAGAAATACCATTTGACCCAGCCATCCCATTACTGGGTATATACCCAAAGGACTATAAATCATGCTACTATAAAGACACATGCACACATATGTTTATTGCGGCATTATTCACAATAGCAAAGACTTGGAACCAACCCAAATGTCCAACAATAATAGACTGGATTAAGAAAATGTGGCACATATACACCATGGAATACTATGCAGCCATAAAAAATGATGAGTTCATGTCCTTTGTAGGGACATGGATGAAATTGGAAACCATCATTCTCAGTAAACTATCGCAAGAACAAAAAACCAAACACTGCATATTCTCACTCATAGGTGGGAATTGAACAATGAGATCACATGGACACAGGAAGGGGAATATCACACTCTGGGGACTGTTGTGGGGTTGGGGGAGTGGGGAGGGATAGCATTGGGAGATATACCTAATGCTAGATGACGAGTTAGTGGGTGCAGTGCACCAGCATGGCACATGTATACATATGTAACTAACCTGCACAATGTACACATGTACCCTAAAACTTAAAGTATAAAAAAAAAAATAAATAAATAAGTATACAAAGAAATGATGGATTTGGGTGGAGGCACATCCAAAACATATCATTCTACCCTGGCCATTCCCAAATCTTATGTCCTCACATTTCAAAACCAATCATGCCTTTCCAACAGACCCCCAAAGTCTTAACTCATTTCGACACTAACCCCAAAGTCCAAATCCAAAGTACCATATAAGACAAGGCAAGTCCCTTCCACCTATGAGCCTGAAAAATCAAAGGTAAGTTAGTTACTTCCTAGATACAGTAAGGGTACAGGCAATGGGTACAGGACCAGGACACTGCTGCAACACATAAAGCAACTATGTGATAACAACTATAATAGTCTGAATGTAAACTCCCAAAATCATGTGTTGAAAACTTAATCCTGAATGCAACAGTGTTGAGAGGTGTGGCCTAATGGGAGATGTTTCAATCATGAGGGCGAAAATCTAATGAATAGATTCAAGGCAGTGTAAAAATGGCTTTGAGGTGTGAGTTCACCCTCTTCAGCTCTACTGCCATGTGGGTGCACAGAGTTTCTGTCTTGCCCTTTTGTCTTCAGTCAAGTGAGGACACAGCAAGAAAGCCCTCACTAGGTGCTGGTACCTTGATTTTGGACTTGCCAGCCTCCAGAACTGTGAGGATAAATTTCTGTTTTATATTTTTAAAAACACTGTGTTTCTAATTAATACTTACCCCATAGCCCAATACTATTTTAAGTCTCTCTATATATAATTAATAGAATCTCAAATATATATATAGTTTATAAATCTATATATATCTCATATATATTCCATTTCTATTTTCAATGCCTTAAGGATTAGTTTATGTGAGACAATACCCATCAAAAATATCATCTTGTAATTCTGCATCTCATTTTAGCCACATTGCAGGTAAAATATCTATTTCTTTATATAAAACAACATTATTTAACCCTTGCAAGGCAAATAGCATATAGTATACAAACAGAGGCAATTAAAGGCATGTAGTAAGTTGTTCAACAAGTGTTGATTAAATGAGTACATAAATGCATTCAGTATATATTAGTAAATGTGTAACCCATGAAGATCAATTAATGCATTAGGAGGAAAGTAACAGTACATGGGTTTTGCTTATTGTTGCTAAGATTTTATATGGATAATTTTAGGTGATGATACATGTCATAAATGGTGTTTTCTAACTGTCATTCATTTGATATAGATAGAGATGTTAAACAGTGTTTCAGATCTGATCACAAAATGTATTATATCTACAAATTTACATAGCTACCTTAAAAGTATTTGATACTGTATTTTTAAGCAATTATCAGCCTGAGGCATTGTTTTTCACTGAAATTTTGTTCCTTCTTTTATATTATGTTGCAATTTTCCAAACTATCACTAGGATAGTTTTATAATTTATAGTCATTAAATAAGCAATGTATCAGTGAAGTCTCTCTCAGACTCTATTCTGAGTATGTGGCAGGTAATACATAATTCACAATCAGAATCTGAAAAAAATTACAGTAAGTCTTTCTCAAACATTATGTCATTATCTAAAATACCCTAAAATCCAGAAATTATGGCTGATAGATTTGAGTCAGGAATTAAAAATTTATACTTTATAATACCCATATATTTTCTTATACATATTTTGTGCATACAGAGATCATCAAAAGTTTAATTTACTAGTTAAAGAGACTAAAAGGAAAGAAGCATATTCTAGTGGGAAGTGAAGAATACACTTTATTGGGTGTTTTGTCCATAGGGGTTTTCATTTAGATCAATACAGCCTTCAAATGCATTTTTTTTCAGACAAGTTCATAAAGATTTATTTCTTTATTTGTTTCTTGTTTTCTACAGGACAACAACCCTACCCTTGATTTTGGTTAAGTATAATAGTTGTTACCTAATATTGCTGCAATTATTTTATGAATTAGACCTGTTTATGTTTTTAATTATGTAATTTGTTCAGTTACTTTGTGGTTTCCAGTCTCAATTATTCTATTTTTCCAGCAAATGTAGTTAATGGTCACATTTACTGAGTGTTGCCTGGTGTTTAACTAACCCCTAAGATAGTGGAAAGCTAAAATTAAATATGCTTATCACTTCTAAGGGAAGAGATTGCCTTTCAAGCTGTTGCCCGAAAGTTTATTGGCTCTAAATCACCATTACCTACATGTCATAAACAAGCCTTGTTCTGCAATAGGACAAGCTGAGACTTTTCATTCAAAATAGGAATAGCAGATGGGGTGGCGAGCCAAGAATTATTGAGCATTACTGAGTGCTCAGCACTCTGGCATGTGTTTACCATATATTATCTATTTTGTCCTTGAAACAACTTCATGAGAGAGATATTTTATGCATGAAAAATCTTTAGTGAGTAAGTCATGCAAGCCACTAGCAATTTGAAAACAGACACAGACAAAGCCTGTAAGGTATTGCAGGAAAGTATGTAAAAATAATTTATGATTGTGAAACCTAAGGTAAATTCTAGATAAGGAAAAAAGTTATGGAGGGCTTGTAATAGATAAAAGTGTTGGGCTGATTGTAAATATCATTAGCAAAAGATAAAAACTATAATAAATGAATGAAAATAAGTGTGTATTTACATAGACATTTCATTTTGTAAATACTTGTGGAGTGCCAGGCACTGTTTAACCACTAATGACTATTAACTTCTCTAATATTCAAAACAACCCTATATGGTAGGCATTTTATAATCATTGTCTATGTTATAGAAAAAAAATGTAGACACACGTGGGATAATTAAGTAAATAATCCAAGTTAATATAGATAGTCAGTAGTTCCAATTTGGTTAGTTTTGTTCTAGAGTCCAACTTTCCAGCAGCAGAGTATAAGCAGCAGAATTTTATCAGTTGGAGATTATGGGACACAAGGCAGAATAGAGATAGCATATTTAAATTCCGGTGTTTGAACCGATCAAGATTTAGGGGTAGAATATTCATTCTGTGGGGGAATTAGGTAGCAAAAGAAAATTTGAGGCTGGGCGCGGTGGCTCACGCCTGTAATCCAAGAACTTTGGGAGGCCAAGGTGGGTGGATCATGAGGTCAGGAGATCGAGACCATCCTGGCCAACACGGCAAAACCCCATTTCTACTAAAAACACAAAAAATTAACCAGGCATGGTGGCATGTGCCTGTAGTCCCAGCTACTCGGGAGGCTGAGGCAGGAGAATCTCTTGAACCCAGGAGGTGGAGGTTGCAGTGAGTTAAGATTACGCCACTGCACTCCAGCCTGGGCAACAGAGCAAGACTCCAACCAAAAAAAAAAAAAAAAAAAAGAAAGAAAAACAGAAAGAAAGAAAGAAAGAAAGAAAGAAAGAAAGAAAGAAAGAAAGAAAGAAAGAAAGAAAAGAAAATTTGACTAATAGGATGGGCTAGTACAACAAAGCAAGGGCTTGGCTTGACTTTTAAAGAACAACAGTAAAACATCATGGACCTCAGAATGAAATCCTGATACACCAAGGGAAGAGAAGAGCCAGTAGTAATTCTGGATCAGAAATAAACTAGGAGTCTACTTTAAAAGGACATGCAATAAAAGAAAAACGTGCCCAGAAATCAGTGAAGCCTTTGCAAGCAGATGATGACAAAGGATAACCACCTAACAGACCATAGCAAATCAAGCCCAGTGGATTTTCCAGTTTTTTCAAATACAATAATCTTAACAGCTTCTTACACATTTGACCTTTTTAAAAAAAATTCATTGGAATATTATACGATTTTATATTTATGGCAAAATTCTCTGGACCTAGAAAATAGATATCAAGCTATATCCTTCTTTGGAATTTGTAATAGCTGTATTACAAAAACAGCAAATCCCAAGAAAATCCTCATGGGATTTTAACATACATGTTCCATTTAAAATTATCCCAATGACTTGGATTCCTGGATAAGAGTTAGAGGCAGTGGCTACTGCACAAATTGTATATCATTAGAGTATCAAAATTATTTGATTATTTTCCAGCATGCATGTGACTTCATACAAGTATTGCCAAGAATATGAATCAAAATGTCAAGGAAGTGCAGGTGAAGCCAAATAAACAAGTTGTAGATTCAGTTCATACATCATTGATCAATGAATGTTATCAATTTTCACACAGCCCAGGATCCTGGTAACTTTCCTGTTGAGCGAGTAGCATAAATTTTAAATGACCTATGGCTCACCATGAGGAGAATTGCTAAAAAGCACTCTCAGTGCTCTAAAAATATTCTGAATCACTACTCCACATAAAGGAAAAAAACTTTTAATGCAATTCTCAAGAGTCATCTTAAATGAATAGAAATATGTTTCTTTACAGTTAAATTTTCTAAAGATCAATTTCCAAATAAAAGTTATGATAATATAGGTAAATAGAAATTTTTTTCTAGTTAACTCTGCACTTTGAAACTATTAAATGCTGATTACATTTAACAGATTATAATTGAAAATTCCGACTATCCCAAATTATATTTTTATTTATTGTGCATTTAGAAGTTACAGTTCATTCATAAAAATATAAATCCACAAAAATATGCTGATCTGTTTCATTTCATCCATTCAAGACTATTTGGAGTTCAGACCTGGTGTGCACAACATTCAAACGGGCTGTCCTATTGAAATCATTGGCAAGATGCTATTGGGAAACTATCTTTCTGGGCCTTCCTCACCTGCAGCTCCACTTCTTCACATGCACGATCATAGATGGATACTTGCTAGCTTCTTATGAATCACTCATGCATTACTCAAAACTTTCAACACCATAGGAACTGAAAGGTACATTCAAGCTCATACTACAACTATAGGGAATCCATTACAAGGCAGCCAGAGAATCTGTATCTTCCTGGAGTTTGTGGATGTAAAATTTTCTGTGCCTCTACCCTGTTATTTTCCTGTACCTTTCTGACAAAAGTAGATTCCTCTTTCCTGCATCTGTCCAAAGTAGAAGGATATTTATTTTACATTTAACCTCTTTGTTCTTTTTCTCCGCTAATTAAAACCTCTTTCTCTCCTTGTATCCCAACTCCTCAGACTGAGCACTCTGGAACTCTTAGTCACAGTCAACAACCTCCCATATATACATGAAGTCTTCTTGAGTGGTGATTTCCCTTATTCGCTCACCCCATGCCTACCAGGGTAAGAAATGTGATTGTTATCCTCATTGTTCTTGAACGTCAGTTTCCGAATAAAGAAAAACTAATGCTTTTCTTTAAATCCCACTTTTTCAAGACTCATAAAAGTCAAATACATGACTGTTTCCTTTCTATTACAGTCAACTTCTGAGCTCCTAAATATATCCCCTCATTTATTTAAGATATTAGTGCCTGACATACACTCTTAATTTTCATGATTGTTCCTTTTGTTTCTCAGTATGATTCCATTATCCTCACAGATTACTGATCCAAAATGTGGACATTTCAGTTCTCTGATAACCTCTTCCTTTGACTACTTTCTCTGCCATTTTCCAATAAAAAGACCCATGTTTATAAATTTGAACTTACAGAAGCCAAGATGCAGTCATTTCTGAAATTAATAATTTAAATAATCTTCAGTAGAACAAGGTAATCCTCTTGTCACAGCTACCCCAAAACAATTTTACTTTGACTGTATCAGAAATTATAGCTTGATTTATTTTCTTACTTATTATTTATACATATTTCATCACCAATTACTATATTTTGTTTCTCTCTTAAGCCAGCACATATTCCACGATCTGCTGTTTCCATTATTATCCTCCTAATAAAAGATTCTCTCCTAATCTCTGTGCCAGTAAAAAGCACCAACATCTACTCAGTTCTTTGGCCAGGTGCTTGTGAGTAATTTTAGATGTTGCATTCTCTTTGCTCCTCATATTCTGTGACTCATCAAGTCCTGTAAATTCTACTGTGTAAATATACCATGAATTCGCATGTTTTTCTCCCTTGTTATTCTCATCCTAGTGTTTCGTACCATTGCTACCTTCCACCTAAGTAGCATGAACCACATACTAAGGCATAATACATAGAATGAAAAAAACAGTTCTATATTCATGGGTCTGGTAAAGTTTGTTCTTGTTACTTTAATTGTACCACTTGATTCACATGCTTATTTTGTATATTTCTCTTTTTTATTTTTACTAATGTAGCAATCAAGGGAACACAACTTTTGTGTCATGAACCATAGATTCATGATAATGGACTCAATATTATTATGCAGTACTGATTTGATGTTGAAAAATAATTACAAGGTAAAATAGTTTCTGCACTGCATTTTTTTTATTCCAATCTTTTTTGTTACGCTGCTGTAAGAGTGATCTTTTTCTCTTTAATACTGGACTTTCTTCCCTAGAGTCGTTTTAGGTTTACAGAATAATTAAACAGAAAGTAGATTCCCTGCATAACCCACTCTCAGTCACTACAGTTTTCTATATTATTAATATCTTACATTAGCATGATACATTTGTTGTAGCTGATGAGCCAATATTGACACATTATTATTAATTAAAGTTTATAGTTTACATTAGAGTTCACTCTGTGTTATACATCTGCTTGGTTTTGAAAAAGTATAACATAATTCCACCATTACAATATCATACAAAATAGTTTCAATTGCTCTAAAATTCTCCCTTCCATGTCTTCCTCCCTCTATTCCTTTCTCCTAATCCCTGGAAACCATGGGTCCTTTTACTCTCTTCCCAGTTTTATCCTTTTAAAAATGTCATGTAGTTACAGTCAGATAGCATGCAGCCTTTTCATACCATCTTCTTTGACTGAACAATATGAATATAAGGTTACTCTGCATTTTTTCACAGAGCAATCTTATAGAAATAAAAATCACATCTGTCACTATCCTGCTTAGAATTCCTTGATACCTTCCCATTGTTATACCAATAGAGTTTAAAATTCTCAGCCTGAAACTGTGCTACTCAAAGTATGGTGTATAGATAAGAAAATGCAATCACCTAAGAGCTAAAGATTCTCAGGCATCACCTTAATGACCCTAGTATTAGGGTCATCACCGATATACTATCAAGATCCCAAGATGACTTGGATGCATACAGAAGTTCAAAGGCACTGGTTTTGAAGTTACTCCATGATTTTTCTCGACATCCTTCCTCTATCCCTACCGTGGACCAACCATCTTCCCACCTGGTAGCCACTTCATAACAAAGAATCCCATTGTGCTAAAAACAAAGGCCTTTATTATTTTTCAGATGAATAAAAAGTTACAAAGGTGATCACTCATTAAAATAATAACTATGAAAATAATAAAATTAGTAATAAAAATAATTTCTTCTTTTAGAGTAGTACATATTTTCTCAGTGACAACTTACTTTGAATTTTATCTTTTAAGGCACCTAAATATTTTAACTACTTTATCCCATAATAAAAGCCTATGCAAATATGTTTTTAATGAAAAACTTCACTTTCCTTTCTATTTTTCCTCGAAAAATAACCTAAATTATTTGAATCTGTAGAGACATTCAGTCCTACAGTGAAAAAAGACTATAAAGACTAAAAAAATACTATAAAGAAAGAAACACATTTATTTTTCTTTATACATACTCTGTAGTTCCCTGATGAAGAACAGAGCTATTTCAGCTAGTAAAACAGAAAGCTATGTATGTGTCAATAAGACTATAAAGGCATAATAACGCAGTATCCACCTATCAGTTAAAGGCTTGAATATAATTTCCTTAGGGAACCGTAGTTTGGACCATCAGCCAAGGTTAGATCCTTCTATTGTCTCCTCCCATGAACCATAATATCCTTTATAATATAACACTTGATAGATTTTTCTGTATAAGCCAATGTCCTGATACATTATAATTCTGTTAAAAACTTAGAACAGAGACCATAGCTATCTTATTTTGCAGTATGCTCAAGAACTAGGGCAATGCTTAAATCGTGAATGATACAATTGATTAATATTTTCTCAGTAAATGGAAATGTGATTTCTGAGTGATGTTATAAAAATTCATACCCAAATCTCATACCTTTAACATATATGTCCACTGCCTTGCAGAGATAATTTATGTCCAAAACAAATACCATCAATTGCTTCTAAAGAAAGAGTCAAAAATACAAATGTCTTCCTTAAAAGGTTATGTAATTTAATACCTCTTTTGCATATAGAATAAAATCTAAATATCCCTTCATTTATTCAAGTTGAATATAGTCTACAAATTATTTAGTTGTATTTATAAATCAGATACATACTTAGAAAATATATTGATCATGTTTAGTTCTTCCATTAAAATACAATCTCTTTTGAGGCCAAGACCAAGAGATTTTGCTGTTGCTTATTTTGTTTTTATGTTTGCCATTTTTTACCAAGCATGAAGCAGTTGCTCAATAAAAATTAATTTCCTTTCTCCTAAATATTTCAAAGCTCCTTTTAGAATTTATTTTATAAGCTTTATAACGTCTCCTGCTTCTAGAGAAATGTTTGTCGTTTTTCTTCTATATAAGCATGTTGGAATAAAATGGAAAGTTCATATCACACAATAAAACAAAGGTGAAACAAAATATAGCTCTCCTTTATCCCACTCACTACTCCCATCACAGCACCAAATTTCTTCATGGAATAATAATGGAAAACTTTATTTGAACTTGCAGGCCAACAATAACCAAGATCATAATAGGATGCATAGCTCCAAAGAAAAATGCCTAGTGCATCAGCAATAAACACAGGGTAGATCCCTGAAATACTGCTTTCCTTGGGATTCAGAATTTATACTCAAAACATTGCAGTTGCTGTGAGACACCACAATAACAATTCTACAGTGCAGTTTCAAAAGTCTAATAAATTAGATTCTTCCTTGGCTCAGTCAAAAATACTGGGTTCAGCAGTTTCAACAATGGAAGCCTCATCTAATTAAATTAAGTGCTGCAAAGGCTCACGCCAGCAACACTACCTCGAGCTGATAGACTCGGGTTTGCAATATTGCTAATCTGGCGTGCAGCCACTGGGATGATCGTAGACACTGAGCCAACAATTTAATCTTAAGTAACTCAAAGACTAGAAAGGAGCAATTTTCCTCTTAATGGTGTAGCCGTCCTAACATGTATATTTATATTTCTCCCCTCCCATATATCTAGAATATTTTTGGAAGGCCCACTTATTACTAAATTGACATTTAATTTTAAAAAAGACTGTGAGCTCATCACTATTTTAATATGCCAGCTAATTTTCGTCTAAAAGCATCTGCACTGAAAATGACAAATTTTGTTTGAAGATACAATTTGTTAATACCGATAGTTCTCATAGTATATGGGAGATTTATTACTTTCCTGTTTGTAGGTTTGCTTTTTTCACTTATTTTTGGCTTGTTAGTATGTTTGTTGTGATAGTGTAAGTAATTAAATTCAAAGTAAAACTTGCCACTGTGAACATTTCTAATTAGAAAACTGATTTAATTACTATATTTGTCGGTGCTATTTTAAAATCCAGGATAACATATTTTTATGATTTTAGAGCACTGATTTTTTTTCAGTGAGCATATATTTAAATAGTTTTATTTATTAAAACTCATAAAAGGCCAACTTAGTTATTATCTGACTATTGATTTGATAAATAATTTAAGTTTTTTTAAGAGAATAATTTTGCAATAAAAGAAGTATATCATTGTGTTCATTTCAGTCAGGGCTGCATCAAACTGTTAGGGTTTATAAATGAAAGTAAACAAAAAGTAGAGTGCAGAGTTATTTGGCTAAGAAACTGAATAATAATATTAAACTTCAAATATATTAATCAAAGAAAATGAGTAACATATAGTTATCATTGCAGAAAAAAATGTGGCATAATGTCTTACTCTGGTTTTTGAAACATACAAAAGAATGCATGGTTTCAGGTGGAATCAAGAACACACAGTCTGAAAAAAGTCACCATGAAAGAATTTGTGAAATGTACGGAGGACTTTAAATGTCAGGGCAAAAGACAAAAGCTTTACACAGAGGGCTGGCTCTCACTGAAACTCTGAGGTTCAAGGGAATAGGTGAAAAGCTTTTGATGCTGCTATGTAGTAACAAGTCTAATGTAAGAAAAAATGGACAATTTACTATAACATTGTAATGAGTAAACAACAGGAGATGAGGCTGAAAATGTGAAGTATCAATGAATTTACAAGACCAGGAAGCATGGAACAATCTTACAAATGCTTAACATGAGGTGCATTTTAACAAGATCTATAGGTAATTGACATGAAAGTTAAAGTTGGGAAAGCACAGGGTTATGCAATGCTTCTGTTTAAGTAGACTGTGAAGTCTATCTAGATAACATGCCTAGTGTATTCACTTTCATAGGTATATATTAATTAATTGATCGATTATCTCAACAAATCACTTGAAATTAGTATTATGTCTATTAGATGTTTCTTGGTGATCGGGGTCACAAGTTTGAGAGAGAGAAAGAAAGGATATGGTAATGTGTGTAACAATAATGAATGCATTGAACATTCTTTCTCTAATCACTCTTCATAGTTATTTATTTTTAAAGAGACAGGTTATATAAGTGCGCAATTTATTTGGCTTCTTTACATTAAACAGAGTTATCAGAATGATTTTTGCTCTAATATAAATAGTATACTTTAAATGTTTTTTCAGATATTAAATCAGGATTATAATGAAAATTTTCAATTCTATGCTGTTGGGTGGCTATATCAAAAATTGAAGAGATTGCAAAAAGACTTAAACAGTATTTTAAATGCATTTTAAAAAATAGTTAGAGATTAGTAATGTTTATTAACACAACCATTATTACATTAGAGCCAGAAGGAAAGAACTCCTGACTCCTGCCTTGTTCATTTTCCTTCTTTCAGTTTCCTCACCAAATAGACAAGTAACAATAGAATATGGAGACTTAAAAAAATCTTTCTTTAGAAATAGTATGATTCAGAGTAAGATTCAGATTCACAGGTGCTATAGTCTGAAAATTTGAGTGTCCCCAAAATATTCACATGTTGAAAGCTAATCCCAGTGTGATGGTTCTAGAAAATGAGGACTGTGGGAGTTTATTAGGTTATGAAGTCAGAGCTCTCATGGAAGGCAGTAGTGCCCTTATAAAAGAAGCCCCAGAAAGAGGCTTTGTCCCTTCCACCATATGAAGACTCAGGTACAACACACCACTGATGAACCAGAAAATGTGCCTTCACCTGTGACATTTTTCCTATGTTCTTCATTTTGTTATATGTTTTTCTACTATGCGGTCTCTCTGTCGTGGCATCCTGTTTTTGCTAATGTACATGTCATGGAATCCCAGGATTAAGAAAGACCTCAAAAACTTCCAGGCATAACCACCTATATGCTAGGTTTACCACTTGGCACAGCATAACTGTCAAGTTCCCATCAATACCATGCATGTTCTTACTGCCTTACATCCCATGGGAAACATTTCTATACTTAAAAATATCAAACTTTAAAAGTTTTGTAATATTGAGAGGGATATTGTATCACTGAAACATCCCACGAACCACTCTAATCTTAGGTCTAAATCTTAATTCTAAACATTTTTCAAAACAATTATGTCTTCTTGTTAAAGGTTAACAACAACTTATCCTTGTAATCTTTGAAAATCTTCTTATCATGAAGTATTTTATTCTGCAAGCCACTGACTTTCATATTTTAGTCTTTCAACATATTTATTGATTGATTTATTCCTCCTCAATAATTCACAATTGCACATTTGGAATTCCATCTTTCATATTTCCCCCAGTACACATTTCATAATTATATTCAATTATTTCTCTTTCTTCTTATTTTAGACTTGTACTTCCAATGTGCACAGTGAATAATTGCTGTAAAAATTCATAAAAACTTATGTTGGTATCTAGGTTTGCTCTAGTAGCATGCAAGCCCACGAATGTATGATATCAAATGGCCACATAAAAATACACATATTAACTGTGAAATGTTAACACTGGTTAATGACAGAAATGATATTTTGTTTGTGGTACATGTAGATCCATCCATTTGTTTCTGAATCAAATCTTCAAAATTTTAAGAAATCCAAGAAGTGATAAGCTAGGCACTGAAAGGCAAACATCATAGGTTCTCACTTATTTGTGGGATCCAAAAGCCAAAAACAATTGAACTCATGAACATAGGCAGTAGAAGGATGGTTACCAGAGGCTGGGAAGCTTAGTGGGGTGGAGTGGGGATGGTTAATGGGTACAGAAAAAATAGTCAGAAAGAACGAATAAGACCTACTATTAGGTAGCACAATAAGGTGACTATAGTCAATAATTACTACATTTTAAAATTACTTAAAGTGTGTAATTGGGTTCTTTGTAACTCAAAGGATAAATGCTTGAGGGTATGGATACCCCATTCTCCATGACATGCTTATTTCACATTGCATGCCTGTATCAAAATGTCTCATGTACCCCATAAATTTATATACCTATTATGTACCCACAAACATTTTTAAAAATATAAAAATAGTAATAAATAAAAATAAAATAAAATTTAAAAATTAAAAAGATAAAAAAGAAATGTAAGGACAGAATTGCAAGAATCTGAGACATACTGAACAAATACTAATGAAACAAGAAAATCAAATAAAGAATGAAAATAATAACCAAGAGTTACAACAAAAGAATTAACAAGGACCATAACGACCAAAGTGAAAATAGAGTGAGAAAAAGGGCAAAAAGAACTATTAATAACAAAGATCCAGTGGAAAAAGTTTAATAAAGACAACATCACAATTGTGAACATTGCACAAACTTAGCTGCAGTTCTAAACTCATGTTTATATCTAATTTCATGCTATAAATTATCTTTTTCACATTAGTAAGAGATAATCTTTTCTAAAGATTAGAGCTTTCCAAAACACTCTAGCAAGTCTTTGTACTAGGAAAGTCTTTACACAGCCTTTGTTTTTACCCTTCAAACCTTGTATTTAGAATCAGAAAAATCTGTTCTTTCATTGGACTCTCTGAGTGAAGAATAATATTGCTCAATGTGTTTACAGTGGTTAAAGAAGACACAACTAGGCCAGGCATGGTGGCTCATGCCTGTAATCCCAGCATTTTGGGAGGCCAAGATGGGGGAATCACTTGAGATCAGGAGTTCAAGACCAGCCTGGCCAACATTGTGAAACACTGTCAGTGCTGAAAATACAAAAATTAGCTGGGCCTAGTGGCATGCACCTGTGATCCCAGCTACTCAGGAGGCTGAGGCATGAGAATCGCTTGAACCCCAGGTGGCGGAGGTTGCAGTGAGATGAGATCAAGCCTGGGTGATAAGAGCAAAACTTCATCTAAAAAAAAAAAGAAGAATACACATCTAAAACTGCTAATATTTTATCAGTTATTGTTAATAATTGCTAGAAAGCCATATATAAACTTTTTCTAAATATTCCATCAGGATTTATGTGTTGAAAACAGGGTCCATGGCCAAGATGACCAATTAGCTTATCCCAGATACTAAAAAAAAATCCACTCACTAATACTCTTCTAAATGTAAAATATTATTAGGTTAATTCAGTTAATTATTACTTTATAATATAATGATTTAATAAGGGTATATGTATTAAATATTTTAAAACATTTCAGATCACCTATAGATTATAAAGTATAATGAGGATCCTTCCAATAATCAATTATTTGAATAATTATCAATAAATATTGATAATGACTACAATCAGGTATGTATTTAATTTTATAATAGAAAAAATCTATCAGATACACAAGATTGCTTATAAAATCCTGTTGGCCCCACTCTTGCTCAGGCCACTGTTGCAGCAAAGCGGTGCCAAGGAGGCTTTGAACAGTTTAGCACAGGGTCAGCTCTGGTCTTTTGTGGAACAAATATTCATTCCTATTCCAAGGCTATTATGACCCTGCAGAGAGGGACACCCAGGGAACCAGCTCAGTGCTCTTTTATAGACACCTTAAAAGATAGGAAAATCAAGTTCAATAGGCAACCTTCATTTAATGGAGGAATTGAAATCAAGAAATAAATGCGTTTCACTTTTGCCTCCCTGATCAACTATTCTGAAATACATTTTACAAGTCTCCTCAGACCATCCAATCACATCAAGCACCAGTTACACGTAACAGGTGCAAAATGGATTACACATCCTCCTGTCTTGCCCTGCTCCCTTCTCTTTCTACTTCCCTATGTTTGTCACTCATGATTCCTTGGATCACTTTTTAAATAAACTATCTGTATGAAACCCTTTGTTTTGGGGTCTGCTTTCAGTGAATACGGAAAACATATACAGTCATGAACCACATAACAACATTTTGGTCAATGATGGACTGCGTATGCAACAATTGTCTCATAAGCTTATAATATATTTTACTGCACATTTTCTATGTTTAGATGCACAAATACTTAACCATTGTATTACAGCTGGCTATAGTATTCAGTACAGTAATATGTTGTATAGGTCTGCAGCCTAGGAACAATAGGCTGTGCCACATAACCTAGGTGTGTAGTAGGCTACACTATATAGGTTTGTGTAAGTGCACTCTGTGATATTTGCACAATGACAAAATGACCTATGCATTTCCTAGAATAAACACCTGTCATTAAGTAACATGTAACTGTTTATGTGTGTGTGTGTTTGTGTGTGTGTGTGTGTGTGTGTAAAGCGTGTTCATGTTCAACTATTCACTTCTTGCAAGCCTTTTCTCTATCAAATGTTTACTCTTATGTGAAAGAAATGAAAATACCATCTCAAACAATCTTTCAGTTCCCCATTAGAGATTATGAAATTCCTAGGTCTGTATCTCTGGACTCTACTTGCTGGGTCATTTTCTTTCATAGGTGCTGAGTTTTCTGGGTATGCCCTCTTTTGACAGCCCATCAGATAAACCATCAAAGAAATCATGTGGATGTCATGAAATAACCTTCTCTTTCATTATCAAATTTAAACCTTCTCACTTTTAGACTTATTTATATATAGTAGAGAGCAGTAGCTGAAATCAATAAACCCCTCAATCAAGCTATGAAATAACACCACATCATCAGACAAATGTAATAGAGTTGAGAAGGGTCAGAAAAGGGCAGCCAGGATGATGAAGGGGATGAAGTGGCTTTCATATGAGTTTAAACTAAATCATCTAGTCATAATGTGACTTAGGCTTAACTTTTTCAGGAGTCCAAAGGCTATTTAAAGTCAAGAAAAGTATTGAAGAGGACAATATGTTCTCCAAGTTTTATAATATTAGAAATTCAATGCATGCTTTCACGATTAAAATGCATTTTGAAGGCACATTACTAAAAGTGTCTTTATGAGTGGTGCAGTTATTATTATCCCAAGGGGAGGTATCTGTAGAAAGTATTGATACAATCATATGAAAGTATGGCTGATATTTTCCTCACTGTATATAAAATACATATAAAGATATTTTATACATATATATAAAATATATATAAATATATTGTATATATATATATAAAAGAGTCTGGTTATTGAATAACTTATCATTGATCTGCTAAGGTCATTTTTATGGTGGGAGATACACACATAAAATGTATATTTGGTTCCCTGGCAAAGCAGTGAATTTGAGAATACTGTGTTGAATTGGAAGATCAAACTCTGACAGAGTACAACATATATTTAAATGTCTATTTTATGTCTTCACTGAGGCAAAGTCAAAACCATTATATTATTCATAAAATTCTGTTTATATTTCATTTACCCTTTTCTACTTCCAGAATTAATACTATCACTAAATTTTATCTGGAAGAAATAAGAATGGTCCAAAAAAAGGAATCCTACCCTTGCATGTGAAATCTCACAGAACCTTGGAAACGTTAACTTCATGGAGCATGTGAGCTGTCACAAAAGAAAGAAAACAGCAGAGTTTGTCATGTAATGCTTTACTTATTGAATCTGGAGTATTTGATAAATTGAATTAACCACTTCCTGAGACCAGATATAAAATCAGATGCTGCTTATCTCTCTATCTATACTTCACTGATATTTTCAAGACCATTTTAGGAAGGATAGACTGACATATTTAAGGTGGTACTTCAATAAACATTGCAAATAATTTTTTAAATGCAAAGTGCATATCTAAAGAAAATGCTTTATTATTTCTATTGAAATTGGCTATAACATTTCATAAATGTAATTCTTATTCATGGCTTGTACACATAATACATTCACATGTTCCTATATCTGGAGACAACCAATGTTAACATTTTCTTGTGTTTTTTTTCCATATACATTCTATGCATACACAAAAAAACTATCTTTTCTTTGTAGATATTTCATATAATTTGAAAGACATATGCTTTATCTAACAGCAACTTTTAAAATATAATTTTGTAAAAGTTTTCTATATTAATATATTTTACTCCTTACCCTGAGTAGTAAGGGAAAACAGTATATATCCTTTTATCCTGTTCCTTTTAACCACCAATTTGTATTGATTTGTTTATGGTTTGTAATGTTGACATTTGGTATTAAGGTAATTAGTTCTGGTTTCTTAAAGAAAAATCTCAGCTGCTTAATGCAACACAGGTTCGTTTCCCACACACATAAAGATTGATGGGGTTTGGGAAGCCTCCTTCCATCTGGAAGTGACATCATCTGGAATATGTGGCCTCCAAGGACACCATGGCAGTAGAAAAGAAAGACACAAGAAGACACTAGGTCTTAAAAGCCTCAGCCCAGAAGTGGCACACACTAATTCTGCTCACTGTCTACTCTGCTCACAAGTCTCAAAATCAACTGCAAGTCAGGCTGGGAAAAGTTGACAAAAGCAGGGAATATTTAGTGAGCAAAAATAGTCTCTGCAACATGTTTGTTATGCTAAATATACTTAAAACCTTATTGTTTAATGTATTAACTTCAAACAGCATCTTTTGATGCCAAGGTAAAAATGCACTGAACATGTATACGCTAATGAATAAATCGTCACATCAACCATACATGTAACCACCGTAGATCAAAAATCAGTACATTATTGGCACCCTAGGGCTCACTTTGTGCCCACAATCAATAGCTACTCATTCTCCCCTTTCTGGAGGCACAGATATCTTGATGTCAAATACTATAATTTAGCTTTGCTTGTTTTAGAACTTACGTAAACAGTATAATCCCATTTGTATATTTTTGTGAGCGGCTTATTTTGCTTAACATTATGCATATAAGTTTTCTCCAAGTTGCTATGGCAGGCAAGTGCATCACAGCCATGAAACTCTAATCACATACAGTGTGGATATAACATAGGGTATACTGGGGGGAAACTTAACATCCAGAGAAGTGGGAAATCACAAGCAGTCTCATGAATGCTTATATTTTTAGAAGCATAAGCAGGGGCTACATGTTCTGCGTGTATTGTGACCAAAATTTAAGCTGAAAGGTTCAGGTTTGGCCAGCAGGCCAGGCATGCAACAAAAAAACAGCAAGAGACAACACAAATGGTTCCCCACACCTCTTTGCTTTATTTATTTATTTATTTATTTATTTTAGAGACAGAGTCTTGCTGTGTCGCCCAGGCTGAAGCACAGTGGCTGTTCACAGGTGCAGTCATGATGAACTACAGCTTTGAACTCCTGGGCACAAGTGATCTCCCTGCCTTGGCCTTTCCAGTAGCAGGATTACAGGCATTCACTACCATGGTGGCTCACCTTGCTTTTTTTATAGGCTAGCTGAAAATAGAGTAGGGAATACTGTCCTTCTGTAAGTAACAAGAGCTATAGTGAGGGGTCCTAAGGCCAGGAACAATACCAGGAACTAAGCAGCTCTTGTGGCAAAGTCTGCACACCAAGGGCCCATTTAAGGGAACAGTCTTAAATGGCAGGTATATTGAAATCAACTTCCCGGTCTCCAGATTTCTTAGTCTGAGTTAGCCAACTCTCTGCTAAGTTACCAAAAGAGGGAAGTAAGTGAGCCTTCAGAGTCCCCAGGTTTACCTGCCATCATGTTGCCAATAGATGAGTTCATTTAGTTTCAGTATCACATAGTATTCTATTGTATGAATAGCCCAGACTTTATTTAGCAATTCTACTCCTAATGGACCCGTAAGTGGTTTCCAGATTTTGGCTATGAAGAATATAGCTTCTCTTTGAGTATTCTTATACATGTCTCTTGGTACAAACGTGCTTATTTCTTTTGGGTCTAAATCTACTAGGGGATTCCTGGCTCAAAGAAGATGTATATGCACACCTTTAGTAGATATAATGCATAAAAGTTGATATGAAAATGGAATGGGAAAAAGAGGATATATACTAATTTCCTTATATATATTAAGTTATATATTATTCAAGGTAAAAAAGATATTAACATAGGAAAAAATAGTTATATTTTATAAATTGTTGAATCAAAAATATATTTTAGCATTTTACACTCGTACTTGCAGAGTATTAGTGTTCCTATTGTACTGGATTTTCAACAACACTGCTTTCAGATTTCTTCATTAGCTATTCAGGTAGGAACATAGAGTTATCTTGCAGAGATTTTAATTGTTATTTATCTAATTAGCAATGAGAGTGAGTGCTCCTTCATATATTTCTCATTGTGGGGGTAACCTATCTTGTAAATAGCTTATTCACATACCTTGACCAATGTTTTTGGATTGTCAGGCTTTTGCTATTATTTTATAGTAGTTAATATACATTTAAGATAAGAGTCTTTTTGAGTTTATCTGTTACAAACATCTTTTTTTCAACTCTGGCTTGACTTTTTACTGTCTTAAGCAAAGACTTTTGTTGCTGTTGTCGTTGTTGCATACCAATTTAAAATTGTTGCGTCTTCCTGGTGAGCCCAACCTTTTGTGATTGTGAAAGTTTCCTTGCATTTCTTATAGCCGTTTCCCTAAAAGTCAACCACCCTCCCACATTAAAATAGTTACACCTGCTTTTTTGATTATTGTTTGCATAGTAAATATTTTCCTCCTGTTTATTTTAAATCTTAGATTACCTTTATATTTTAGATGTAGCTCACGTAAGGAGCATGTAGGAGATTTTTTTAAAAATGCATACTTGACAGTACTTATCTATTATTTGGAGCAATTCATCCATTTATAGACATATTTTGTCTTAAATCTACCATTTTGCTATTTGCTTTCCATATTTATCCTGTCTGTTCTATGTTCTTTTTAATTCTTCGTTTTCTTAACCTTCTTTGGTTTTGACCAAATAATATTTTAAATGGAATAGTTTCCTTCCATTAGCACATTTGTTCATTATTTTACTATTTACTGCTTATCCTAGAATATGTATATCTCAATAATTAATTATATTTACTTTTTTCCTAATAATACAACTACTGTACTGTAGAACACTTAAAAACCATTGTCGACTGGGCGCGATGGCTCATGCCTGTAATCCCAGCACTTTGGGAGGCTGAGGCGGGTGGATCACAAGAGGTCAGGAGTTCGAGACCAGCCTGGCCAACATGGGGAAACCCCGTCTCTACTAAAAATAAAAAAAAATAGCCGTGTGAGGTGGCATTTGCCTGTAGTCACAGCTACTTGGGAGGATGAGGCAGGAGAATCACTTGAACCCAGAAGGCGGAGGTTACAGTGAGCTGAGACTGCGCCACTGCACTCCAGCCTGTGTGACAGAGTGAGACTTCATCTCAAAAACACAAAAAAAGTCCAAATCTATTTTAATAAACCATCAATGAATGAACAATACAATGTTACTTATGATAGTCAATACTAATTTATATTTATCCATATGTTTAAAACTTTCATTGTCCTTCATTCCTTTCCATTAGCTGAACTACTCCTTAGTATCAGATATATTCTTCCTGAAAAATAACTTGGTATGTTCCTTGAAACGCAACCACAGATGACAAGTTGTGTTTTTGTTATTTGAAAACATCATTAATTTACATGTATTCGTGATGAATATTTTCTCTGGATATAAATAGAAGTCTAGGTTTTCAGTAATGAATTTTCTGCTTAGAAGACATTCTGTCATTGCTCTCTTGCTTCCATTGTTTTTGTTGTTGGAAAGTTTGCTGTCACTCTCTTGCTTCTATGAGTGTCGTCTGTCCTTTTCTCCAAAATTTTTAGCATTGTTATTTCTTTATCTCTGGTTTTCAATTCTTTGTCTACGTGTTCCAAGTATATCTCTGTGTTTCTTTTTACTTCTCTTGATTGGAGATTGAGGGCCTCTTGAATACATAGCTTAAAATCTTTCATCAGTTTTTAAATTTTCTCAAAAATTACATTTTTATGTATATGTTCTATCATGTGGTCTCTCCTCTCCTTCTGGACCTTCTCACTCTATGTCTCGTATCTCCTGGACTGATTCCTGAACTCCTCATCCTTTTTTTCACTGTACAAAGTTCTGGATATTTTGTCCTGATATATTTAGTTCACAAATTCCAAATTCTCTCTTCAACAGGACCTGATCTATTATTAAATAATTCTACTTTAGCTCTTGTTTTGTATACTGAATTTTTCTTTCTTTTTTTTTGAGATGGAGTCTCATTCTCTTCCCCAAGTTGAGACTCAACCTCGGCTCAATCTCGGCTCACTACAAACTCCACCTCCCAGATTCAAGCGATTCTCCTGCCTCAGTGTCCCAAGTAGCTGGAATTACAGGTGCCCGCCACCATGCCTGGCTAATTTTTTCGTATTTTTTGTAAAGACGGGGTTTCACCATGTTAGTCAGGCTGGTTTTGAACCCCTGACCTCAAGTGATTCGCCCACCTCAGCCATATTGAATTCTTAAACTAGAAATTTCTATTTAGTATCTATCTATCTAGTGAAACTACAGAATAAAGAGCCCCAAATATTTGCCATATTTCTTTATGGTTTCTTCTCTTTGAGGTTGATTGCATAATTCCATATTCCCTTGATGTCTCTCAGATATGATACAGCATATATATAGGTGTGTGTGTGTGTGTATATATATATATGCTGTAATATATCTACACATATATAGATGTATATGTATTTGTACATATAAATATGTGTATATATAAAATATATATGTACATATATTCTTTCAAAATATTTCCAAAATAGTGTATATTATTTTCTAAATTTTCTACTATTTTAAGCAGGAGATTGGTCTCAGTTACTTAGGCTGTGAATGCTCCAAAACATAGTCTATGTTCTAGGTGATATAATCTCGATATTCGTACCCTCCAAATCTCATGTTGAAATGTGATCCCCAATATTGGAGGTCTGGCCTAGTGGGAGGAGTTTGGGTCCTGGAGGCAGATCCCTCATGAATGGCTGGGTGCCAATCTCACTGGATTGGGCGAGTTCTCACTCCTAGTTCTCATGCGATCTGATTGTTACAAAGTGTGTCACCTCCCTCCCCTCTCTCTTCCTCCCTCTGTCACCACATGATGCCAGTTCCCCTTCCCCCAAACGTGGAAGTTTCCTGAGGCCCTCACCAGAACAGATGCTGAAACCATGCTTCTTATACAGCCTGTGGAACTGTGAGCCAAATAAACTTCTTCCTCATAAATTACTCAGCCTCAGGTAATTCCTTTATAGCAACTCAAATGGACTAAGGGACTGGACTAATATGTGTGGGAACAAATCCCTAGTCCCACTCATGTCGTTTCTCTCACTGTCTTAATAGCAACATAGATGGACAGAATTCTTCACTTTTGTATAGTTCTTTCTGATAATTCATTGTATGCCTTTTTTTTTTCTTTTTTTGAGACGGAGTCTCACTCTGTTGCCCAGGCTGGAGTGCAGTGGCACAATCTCGGCTCACTGCAATCTCCACCCCGCCGGGTTCAAGCAATTCTCCTACCTCAGCCTCCTGAGTAGCTGGGATTATAGGCGCCCGTCACCACGCCCAACTAATTTTTGTATTTTTAGTAGAGTTACTTTCTAAAATCTTATTTTATACTTTATAAAATCTAATTTTACTGTTGACAATTATGACTGTAATCTATTTCAAATAGACTTTTGTGTATGCCATTTTCCCTGAGATTATTCAGATTCTCCAATACTACATCTTAGATAATTTTGGCTCCTCTCATTTTCAGTGTCATTTTTCATAAAGCAAAGATATGTGTGTATATATGGTTGTGTGTATGTACATGCAAATGTATAGATCTGTATGTATATAGATTAATTCTATCTTTTCTCTTACATTTACACCAATAACACACTGCTACTTTTACCATACCATAACATTAAATCTCTTTTGTAAATTCTATTAATAAAGTTCTATAACTTGTTCATCCTCAAGTGTTTCTTCTGGGCATTTCTTGGTTTTTGCATTTATACACACAGCTTAGGAAAGTTTTTTTAGGTCTTCAAAAAACCTTTTGGAATTTCTGAATGAAATACATTAAATCTGTATATCAATTTGGGAAAATGACATTTTTACAATATTAGGCATTGCAATTAATGAATATGGCTTATTCTTCATTTATATAGGTATTATTTAGATCAATCATATATTATGTTGTAATACCTGGAAATCTTGCACAATTTATGTTAGATTCATTCATATTTGACATTTTTGATGCTATAGTACATAACATTATTTTAATTTTCTGTTTGTTGGTAATATAACAACTAATTTTCATATATAATCTTCATGCTTAATGAATTTGCTAAATTTCAATAATTTATCTGTATATTATTTTAGATGATGTGAATATACAATCATATCTGTAATAATGCCACTTTTATTTTTTGTCTCTCTGCAGAGCAAAATTTTTTAACTTTTGTTTATTTTCTTGTATAGTTGTGATGGCTGGCACTTGTAGTAAAATACTTTTATCATTCCCAGTTTCACAGGAAAAATTCAGTATTCCTCTTTTTTATTTATATGATTATGGCAAGACACAACATTGAAAGCTCGTATTTTAAAGGCTGTTTAGTAACTTGCAAAAGTGTGAATAGAATATAAGGAACCAATAGTAATAGTATCATACCCTAAGAGCAGTGGCAGTGGAAGACTAACCACACTTAGGCACGATGCCACAATGTGGGAAACTGAATACAGAGCTAGCACCTCCAAGAGGAGAGGTATCTAATAAGAGCCATCATCTTTGGTATCTAACACCCATAATGCCAGAGGGTTGTGATAGGAAACAAGTACTGAGAGAGTAGGAGGACATATCATGAATGTTCTAATAACATTTTTGTATAAAAATAATGGTGCCTCCTAGACAAGATTTGGCTTAGTCTTTTATGTGTCATTTCAATGCACAATGAAATTATGTTGTTTGAGTCTAATTTTATGGTGTGGTGGATCAGATAATACTCACTTAGGGTAACCACTTTGTGTCCTTCAGTTAGGTATGCAATTTTTCCAAGAGACTAGTAGAGGGTGTAGAATTGCTTTGCAATAAATGCAGTTTGTCATAGAATTTGAAATGGCATGAATCCAAAATTCCAGTTCTTCGCAATGGAATATTATTTTGGGGGCTTGACAAAGGCAACACTGAACATCCCTATCTGTAACATGTTATATATCTGAAAACACTGGATCTATTATATCACATAGCACATGTGGCAGAATAATTAGTACTCAAGGTCAGCAGGCGAAAACATTTCTTCTTTTTCTTTCTCCCTCTGAACACCTTTTTAAAGTTGCAACCTTTCAGGCTATTTCAAATGTGATATATATTGCCATCAAAATACAAAAAGAGCCTCTTTCTTCATAGTGAACACTGTAAGATTTATCAACCTCCCTCTTACCTTAGAAGTAATATTATAACATTCTACAAAACACTGGAGCCTGGGCAACTTAATTAATGTGTCAAGCTGCTTTAGTTCCCTGGGGATTATTTCTGATCCTCTGTCAGACATGTATTTTAGAAGGGTATTTAAAGCATCTCCTACTTTCTGCTCACTAAGAATTAGCATAATCTCATCAATGAAATTGACTTTCATGATGCTTTTTGGGATATTGTGATAATCAAGATCCCTTTGGAATATAACACTGAGCCAACTGGGCATATCCTTGAGGTAAATATATAAAGGCATACTGTTGTCCTTACTACATGAAAACAAACCACTTCTGATTTTGTTTTCCTAATAGTGATAGGGAAAAAATATTAATAGGTTGATGATAACTTCATTCTTCATCCCAGAGTTTGCTTAATTTGCTCTAATATATATACCTCCTTTCTAAATTCAGTTTGAAATGGTGTCACCAAATAAGAGTTTCAATAATTACTAGAATTTATTCACAAGCTACCTGTTGTTATTTTTTTTTTCACTGCCAAATAGTCAAGTTAAATGGGTATTTGGTCATATTGAACAATCCTGCAATTTCCAGCCTTTCATGATCTCATTAAATCCTACAATAACCTCCCTAGAGACAGAACTGTTTTTATTATTCTGTTTGAGGGGGGAGCATTTTTTGGGGCTTTCATTTCTCCCTTCCTGCCATTTCTGAGGTCAGGAGTTTGATGCAATAATTCTGCCAACTATTAAGTACATTTATTCCATTGTATATTCTCTGATTGGAAAATAAACCATGAGATAAGTCCGTGGTCCCAAATAGAGAGAAAGACAGATGCATGACTGCAGTCCATTTAATCAAATTTGACTTTAATAAGTTCATCTTTAGTGGATCACAGTGACTTTTTAAGGCATCATAAATTAGAATCAGTTAAAGCTAGTATCTGAAAATTACCAGAAATTTTAGTTTTTTCTTATCTCTGTGCAAAATTACTCTGATAACTTCCAAGTTTTTCTGGAGAAATCCTGGGATAATATTCATGGCATACCAATGTGGCTGTTATGTAAGAGTCCTTCCTCAGAGGAACTGTAAACTGGGAACTGTTATTATATTAGCCCATTTTCACGCTGCTAGAAAGAGCTTCCCAGGCTGGGCGCGGTGGTTCACGCCTGTAATCCCAGAACTTTGGGAGGCCAAGGTGGGCAGATCACCTGAGGTTGGGAGTTTGAGACCAGCCTGACTAACATGGAGAAACCCGGTCTCTACTAAAAATACAAAATTAGCCTGGCATGGTGGCACATGCCTGTAATCCCAGCTACTAGGGAGGCTGAGGCAGGAGAATCGCTTGAACCTGGGAGGCGGAGGTTGCCGTGAGCCAAGATTGTGCCATTGCACTCCAGCCTGGGGCAACAAGAGTGAAACTCCGTCTCAAAAAAAAAAAAAAAAAAGAACTTCCCAAGATTGGGCACTTTATAAAAGGAAAGAAGTTTAATTGACTCACAGTTCCCTATGGCTGGGGAGGCCTTAGGAGACCTACAAACATGGTGGAAGGGGAATAGGCACATTTTACATGGCAGCAGGTGAGAGAGAAAAGAGTGAGGAGCGAAGGGGGAGGAGTCCCTTATAAAACTATCAGATCTTGTGAGAACTCACTGTCATCAGAACAGCATAGGGGAAATTACCCCCAGGATCCAATCACCTCCGACCAGGTCTCTCCCTAGATACATGGGGATTACAGGGATTACAATTCAAGATGAGATATGGGTTGGGACACAGACCCAAACCGTATCAGTCATGCTGTTACTGAGCAATAGACTATAAATAATTTTCTTCACGGGAAACTCAAAACTCTTTTTGCCTACATATGACAAGTTGCAACTTAGTTTTTTGCCAAAGAATTTTATTCCTAATGATTGACCAATGATGAATCATTCATCCACTGATTGAGACATCAACAAATGTTTCCCTTTTTAAAAATTAAACTTTTAATTTTGAGATAATTATAGATTCATGTACAAATGGTCTCCAGAGAAGTAGAGCCAAAAAGATAAATATTTGGACCTATAAAAAGAGATGTATTATATAAGAGATTGGCTCAGGTGGTTACAAAGCCTAAGAAGTCCCACGATGTCACTGGAGGCACAGGAAAGACAGTGGTGTAGTTCTAGTCAAAACCTACAGGCCTGGGAGTCAATGGTATAAATTCTGGTCCAAGTCTAAAGACCCAAGAACCAAGAGTACCAATGCCTGTGGGCAGGAGAAGATGATGCCCTAGCTCATGCAGAGAGCAGATTTCCCCTTCCTTTCCGTTTTCTTCTATTAAAACCCTCCACAGATTGAATGTGCCCACTCTCTAGGTAAGGGTCATCTTTATTCAGTTTACTGATTCAAACAGTAATCTCTTCTAGAAGCACTCACAGACGCACACAGGAATAATGTTTTACCAGCTACCTGAGCATTCCATAACCCACTCAAATTGACACATAAAATTAACCACCACAATCCACATGCAGGTATAAGAAATAATACGGAAATCTCAAAAGTGTACCTTTACTCAAATTCATTAAATGTTAACATCTTGCAAAATTATACTACAATATCACAACCAGGGTATTAATATTGATACAGTTAAGATAAATAAAACCCTGGACATTGTGGCTCATGCTGGAATCCTAGCACTTTGGGAGGCTGAGGCAGGAGGATTGTTTGAGCCCAGGAGTTTGAGACAGCAGTGAGCTATGATTTTGCCACTACCTTCCAGCCTGCGCAACAAAGCAAGCTTCTTCTCCAAAATAAAACAAACCAGGCCAGGAGTGGTGGCTCATGCCTGTAATCCCAGCACTTTGGGAGGCTGAGGCAGGCAGAACACAAAGTTAAGAGATAGAGACCATCCTGGCCAACATGGTGAAACGTCGTCTCTACTAAAAATATGAAAATTAGCTGCATGTGCTGGTGCACACCTGTAGTCCCAGCTACCCAGGAGGCTGAGGCAGGAGAATCAATTGAACCAGAAAAGCAGAGGTTGCAGTGAGCCAAGATCGTGCCACTGCACTCCAACCTGGTGACAGAGCGAGACTCCATCTCAAAAAAAGAAAAAAAAGAAATCCCTCAGTATTATCTTAGGCTGGGCACAGTGGATCACATCTGTAATCCCAGCACATTGGGAGGTCGAGGTGGGCTAATCACGAGGTCAGGAGTTCGAGACCAGCCTGGCCAACATAGTGAAATCCCATCTTTACTAAATATACAAAAATTAGCTGTGCGTGGCGGCACATGTCTGTAATCCCAAATACTCCGGAAGCTAAGGCAGGAGAATCACTTGAACCCAGGAGGCAGAGGTTGCAATGAGCCAAGATCATGCCACTACATTCCAGCCCAGACGACAGAGTGAGACTCTGTCTCCAAAAAAAAAATAACATTAAGTAAATAAATAAATAAATAAAACCAAAAAAGATAAACCACATTTTCTTCACCACAGAATTCCTGCAAGTCACCCTTGTATAGCTTCATCTACTTATTTCCTTCCCCCTTAATCATTGGCAACCACTAACCTGTTCTTCATCTATAAATTATCATTCCAAGTATGTTATATAAGTAATACTATGCAGTATGTAACATGAAGGTTGGCTTTGTTACACACAGTATAATTCTACGAAAATTAATCCATGTCATGTCAATAGTCAGTTCCTTTTTAAACACTAAGTAGTAATTCATGGTATGTGTGTCCCACAGTGTTTTAGGTCATTTGTTCATTTAAGGAAATTGGCTTGTTTTCTACTTTTTACTATTATGAATAAAGTTGCTTTAACTTATGTGTATTTAAATTTTTTAAATTACTATAGCTATATAATAAACCTTGGAATCAGGCAGCATGATTCTTCTTACTTTATTCTTTTTGAAAGTTGTTTTAGTAATTTTACTTCTTTTGTCTTTCATATAAAATTTATAATAGTATTTTCTATGTCATAAAATTCTAGCAGTGATAAAAAATGTGTTAATTTGTATGCCAGTTTCAGGATAACTTTTATCTTTACTACACTGAGTATTCTAATATAAGAACATAGTAGGTTTCTCTATTTATTTAGAACTTCTTTGATTTTTTATCAGCATTGCATAGATTTTAATGTAAAATTTCTATACATATTTTATTAGATTTATACATGACCATTTTGATTTTTAGTGATTATAAATGCTATGATACATTAATTTCTATGTCTATGCGTTCATTACTGCCATATATAACTACAAAATATTTTTATACTTATGTAACCTGCAATTTTTCTACACTCACTTGTTATTTATAAGCTTTTTTTATAGGTTCCTTGAAGTTTTCTACATAGTGAACCCTGTCACTTCTAATTAGCAATATTTTATTTTCACAATATAAATCTTGCACTTCACTTGTTAAATGTATTATTATTTTATTTCTTTAGATACTATTGAAAACAGAATTATTTTCTTATTTTTAATTATAGAATGTCTACTTTTAGTTTTATAGAAATACAACTGATTCTTGTGTGCTGATCTTTTAAAAGGCAACTTTGGTAAAATCATTTATTATTTCCAACAGTTTATGAATTCCTTGTGATTTTCCTATATATAATATCTCATTTGTAAATACAGATCATTTTAATTTTTCCCTTCTAATTTGGAGGAATTTTATTTATTTCACTTTCTTAATTGTTCTATCAAGAATGTCAAGCAAAATGTTGCAGAGAAGGGGCAAAATGGCCATACTTGTCTATTCATGATCTTAAGGGGAAGCTTTCAATGTTTTACCATTAAGTATAATGTTAGCTGGGGTTTTTAAAAAAATAATTATACCTTTATCATAATGAGGAAATTTTTGTTTTTATAGTTCTAGCTTCTTGAGTATTTTCGTAATGAAATGTCATTGATTTGTGTGAAATACATTTTTATACATTAATTGCAGTAATCTTTCACCCTCCTTCTATATATTAACGTGTTGTATTACATTAATTATTTTTGTATGTTGAGCCACCTTTACACCCCTGGAATCCAACTTGGTCACAGTCTGTAATCTTCTTATTATTCTGCTGCAATCAATTTGCATTTTGTTGAAAAATTTTAAACCTGCATTAATGAGAGGAATTTAAATACAGCTTTCTTTTCTTATGATGTCTTTGTTATCAGAGTGTACCCACCCAGTGGGTTCACCTTGCCCACTGCCTAGACGGAATCGATTTATCAAGACAGGGGAATTGCAATAGAGAAAGAGTTATTCATGCAGAGCCCCCCTAGAGTTGTATTTACTACCGAAATCTGTCTCCCCAAGCATTCAGGAATCAAGGGTAGTTTGGTGGGTAGGGGTCAGTGAGTCAGTAGTGCTAATCGGTTGTTCCGGAGATGAAATCATAGGGAGTTGAAGTGCTGAGTCACTTCCTGGGTGGGGGCCACAAGATCACATGAGCCAGTTTATTGATCTGGGTGGTGCCGACTGATCCATCAAGTGCAGGGTGTGCAAAATCTCTCAAGCACTAATTTTCAGTTTTACAATAGTGATGTTATCCCAGGACCAATTTGCAGAGGTTTCAAATCTTGCAGCCTCCAGCTCCTAAACTATAGTTTCTAATCTTTTGGCTAATTTGTTAGTCCTACAAAGGCAGTCTAGTCTCCAGACAAGAAGAGGGTTTGTTTGAGGCAAGGTTTATTATAATCTTTGTTTCAACGTAAGAGCTATAAATAAAGTTCCTCTCAAAGTTAATTCAGCCTACACCCAGGAATGAACAAGGACAGCTTGGAGGTTAGAGGCAAGATGGAGATTGTTAGGTCAGATCTCTTTCACTGTCTCAGTTATAATTTTGCAATGGAGGTTTCAAAGGCAATGCTTAACTCAGTTAATGTTAGGAGGTGTTCCCTCCTTTTCTATTTTTTGAAAGAGTTTGAGAAGTTTGGATATAAATTATTTAAATCATCGTTAGCATTCAGATGTGAAGCCATCTGGTTCTGGACTTTTCTTAACAGATAACTTCTGAATACTGATTCAATTTCTTTACTTGTTATACTTCTGCTCAGATTTTCTATTTCTTTTTGACTCAGTTTTAGATAGATTTTGTGTTTCTTGAAAGCTGTCAATTTCATACAGGTTATTTAATCTGTTGGCATAAAACTTTTCATAGTATTCTCTACTCTGTATTCATGGCCTTGCTTTAAATTCAGATGTTGGTCACTTGATTCTTCTCTTTTTTTCTTTGTCAGTCTAGCTAAATTTACCAATTTTGTTCATCTTTTCAAAGAACCAAACTTTATCTCTTTAATGGTTTTTATATTTCATATTTCTTTTATCTGAGCTCTAATTATTATTTGCCTCTTGTGGTTTATCTTGACATTCATATTCTAGTTTCTAGAGGCAGAAATTTTTAGGTTGTCCATTTCTGATCTTAGTTTTCTTTTAATATAGGTATTTGAAGCTCCAAATTTCTCTCTGAGCATTGTTTCCACTAGATTCCATTAGCTTTGGAATATTATGCTTTTGTTTTCTTTTTTATTCAAGTAAAAGTATTCAACAATTTTACTTGCAATATTTTCCTTTACTCATTGGTTGTTTAAAAGATTTCTGCTTAATTATCACATTGTAATTTTTCTTTTCTATTTGATTTAAAACAAATGCATAAAATCATAATTAAAACATATTAGTAGACACACAATGTATATAATTTGTGACAATAACAACATAAAAGGGGGTGATATGGTTGGGCTGTGTCCCTACACAAATCTCATCTTGACTTTCCAGGTGTTATAGGAGGGACCTGGTGGGAGGTAATTGAATCATGGGGGTAGGGCTTTCCCATGCTGTTCTCGTAATAGTGAGTAAGTCTCAGAACAGCCTGATGGTATTATAAGGGGAAGTTTTCCTGCACAAGCTCACTTTTTGCCTGCTGCCATCCGTGTAAGATGTGACTTGCTCCTCCTTGCCTTCCACCATGATTATGAGGCCTCCCCAGCTATGTGGAACTGTGAGTCTATTAAACCTTCCTCTTGTATAAATTAACCGGTCTCAGGTATATCTTTATTAGCAGCATGAAAACAGACTAATACAGGGAATAAATCTGTAAAGGAGAAGAGCTTTTGTATACTATTGAACCTATTTAGTATTAATTCAAACTTGATTATTGTAATAGTAAAATGTTAGTTACCACAGGATTAAAAAGCCAATATGCAATAATATTTGCTATCTTTTAAATTTATCTTTGTATTTACCACTATTGTTTTTATATTTCTTCATTTGGCTTGAAGTTATTGTTGAGTGTCCCTTCATTTCTATCTGAAGAACTATCTTTAATATGTTAAATCAAACTAAATATGACCTGAGAAGGAATCTGTAATTCCATATTTGAGTTCTTGTGGACAAACTGCAACCTAACTTAATAGGTAGACAAGATTGAAAACATAATTCAGGAGTATGCACCTGTAACAACAGCTGAGTCTGGCCAATCACAACAGCCATACTTCAACCACTCATACACTACTGAGTGTTCACACTGTGTCCAAATACAGCAAACACCAACCTGTAACCAATTCAGCTGTTTTTATACCTCACTTCTGATTTCTATATGTCACTTTCCCTTTTTTGTCTATAAATTTGTTCTGTCCATGAGGCATCCCTAGAGTCCCTCTGAATCTGCTATTATTCTGGAAGCTGCCTGAATTATTATTTTTTTGCTCAGTTAAACGCCATTAAATTTAATTTGTCTCGAGTTTTATTTTAACAAGTATTTTGTGGAAAGCAGGTCTATTCATGATGAAATGTCTCATTTATTCTTTATCTGGGAATGTCTTAATTTCTCCTTCATTTTTGATTTTTAGTTTTGCCAGATATAAGAATTCTCAGTTCATAGTTTTTTTTCTTTCAGCATTTATACATTATTCCATTTATTTTTGGCCTTAATATTTTCATTGAGAAATTAGCCATTAATCATTTGAGGATCCATTGTACATTAAGAGTCAATTCTCTCCTGGCATTTCAAGATTCTCTGTCTTTGGCTTTTGACAATTTTTGACTATAATGTTTCTTGATGTGGGTATCTTTGGGTTTATACTTCTAGGAGTTTGCTGAGTTTCTTGGATGCATAGCTTCCTGTCTTTCATTAAATTTTGGAATTTTTTGAGCACTACTTTTCAAATATTTTTAACCTTTTGTTTTACTTGTCTCTTTCTAGGACTTTCATTATACATATACCATTATGCTTGATAGTTTTCCACAGCCCTCTAAACCTCCATATATTATTCTTTTTTGTTGTTATGTTTGCTGTTGTTTTTAACTTTTGTCCTCAGACTAGATGATCTCAAATAATTTACCATCAAGTTTGCTCATTCTTTCTTGTTTTCACATCTTTTGTTAAACCTCTCTAGTGAATGTTTTAATTTTAGTTGGACTTTCTAGCTTCAGAATTTTTGGTTCATTTTTATAATTTCTGTTTGTTTAATTGATATTTTCTATTTAATAAGCCATTGATTTTCTAGTTTCATCGAGTCCTTTATAGTTCTGTTAGCTCTTTGAAGATATTTAGGACAGTTGATTTAGTGTTGTTTTAGTCTATTCAGGCTGCTGTAACAAAATATCATAAACTGGGTGGCTTATAAACAACAGAAATTCATATCTTACAGCTCTAGAGGCTAGGAGGTCCAAGATGAAGGTGCTGGCAGATTCAGTGTCTGGCTCTACTTCCTGCTTCATAGAATAGAACCTACTATGTCCTCACATGGTGAAAGAGACAAGGCATTTTGCTGGGGCCTCTTTTATGAGCCCACTAATCCCATTCCTAAAGCCTCCATCCCCATGACTGAATCACCATCAATTACTTTACCTGTTAATACCATCACACTGGGGATTAGATTTAGACTTGTGAATTTTGGGAGGACACAAATATTCACACCACAGGAGGTGTCTTTATCTAATAAATCTAATGTCTGCACTTCCCTGACTGTTTTTATTAGTTTCTTTTATTCCCTGTGAATGTGCCATACTGTGTTGGCTCTTTTTTGGGAATATTATAATGTGAACTTTATACAATACTGAATGTTCACGCTGTGTTCTGTGGACTTTTTGAATATTATAATATGAAGACTCTGAAAATCAGATTCTTCATCCCCAGGAAGTATATTTTTGCTGCTTGTGGGTGGCGGTTGTTTTTTCTTGTTTCTTTAGAGTCCTACTAAGCTATTTCGCAAAGTCTGTATTTTGTCCAATGCGACCACGGAAGTCTGTTCTTTAGTTTAGCAGCCACCTATTGTTTCGATAGTTTCCTTTTTTTTCCAGGAAAGAAAACAAAGCAAAACAAAAATACAGTACTCTCTTAATCTTTGCATATTGGATCTGTGTCTGAGCATATCTTTATTGCTTATCAGGCCATTTACAAATCTGCCTTAACCTTTACTTATAGCTTGCTTAGAGCTTGAAGGTTCACAGAGGTGAACATTTAAGATCTTCTCAGGTCTTTTATGAGCATGTGCCCAGCCTTGGGCATGCATGTGGCCTTCTGTTATTTCCTAATATACCTGGGAGCTTTATAAGTCCCTTATTTCTAATGATTCTCCTTCTCTAACCTCTTCTCAAAATTTTTGGTCTGTCTATTATTTGTCCTGTTCTCTTTCTCCCTGTCCCCAGGCTACTACAGTCAATAATTTATTTAGCATTTGAATGTTTTCAGCAAAAAGTCCCCAGAAAGACAAGCCAGCCCTGTGAATGTTTCAAATTAGATGAAACAAAGGCAATCGCTTGTGTCCTTCCTGATTGGAGCCTCCAGAAAACAGGCAGAAGCACACAGCCACAATTCTTTGAGAAGATGGTCTGTCTTGCTAACTCTGATTCTCAAAAACTGCACCAAGAGTATAGACTGCTGTCTTCATAGCTTCTGCTCATCTGAGAAGAGTGAAATAGTAGGCAGTCATTTTTAAGAGCAACAGAACTCTTACTACAATGCAAAAGCTTCTTTCTTCATTAAGTTTGGTATTGTCTGTGTAATTTTCTGACTGGATTCCAGAGTCTGCAGAAGCAAATTCAGAGTTTTTCCTCACTTATTAGTTGCAAAAGTGCAGAGATAGAGCCCTAGAGTTCCCTATTCTGCCATTTTTAGTAATATCAATCCACTGCTCACTTTTATATTATGTTTTTTATATATTATTTCACTTATTTCTGCATAGTACAGTGAGTGCTCAGATCCTCAGAAGACGCTACTACTGTTGTTTTACCATATTATCATAATAATACATTTTTCCAATTATAATTCATGCATTCACTGCTACTTTCCACTCTGGGAAGTGAAATAGAAGATAATTTGAATGGAAAATCATATTTTTGCCTCAGCTGGCAAGAAACAATGGTAATAGGCATCATATAAGCAGAATCCATAAATCAAAATAAGATAAAATGAAACTAAAATTATTACAGTGACTTCATCAGCAAAACATAATTCAAAAATTACATTATATGGTACAATTAGCCTATATGGATTCAGGCATTCCCTGTATGTGGTTCTTGAATATTTTTGTCAACTGACATTGACAAACTTCATGTTAGAAAATGTATTAAGAATTAGTGCCAGTTTTTTTCTGTGGAGTGTTACCTTTCTGTGTGCAGAAATTATGTGACTTACAAAACCTATTTCATTTCCAATATTGGTACCTCTAATAAAATAAGGAAATAGAAGAAAATTGACATAAAGGAGGCTTATTTGACATTTATTTATTTGCCTTTCCAATAATCCTTATTGTTAATTGCTTTTGCAATATTAGTTCTTATATGAATGTGAAATATTTATGAAATTAGAGAATATTAACTTTTTTAAATTCAATATGTTGTAAAATCTAAAGGTATGCAATAACTGCCATAATTAGAGATCAAAATCAAAGTTTATTTTATTACTCTTGTTTTTCTAAAAAGAGGATGCATATTACCAGTGTTACCAGGGAACAATATTTTTCAGTATGTTAAATCTCTACTGATGGTAGAATACTCATCTAAAGTTAAAATGTATCATTGTCTTGGCAACTACAATTGAAAATTGATGCATACATTCTTACTAGTTCAACATATATGAAAATAGAGTAGTTATTCATAGCAAATTTTACCAAAAATTTTGTTGCTAAAATGATAACATGTCTTTCACCACATAATATGTTATATAGTATTAATCTCATGATATTTCACTCCTTCCAAATAAAGGAAAATATATAAAGATAATTGAACAGTGGACTAGTTAACTTTTCTCTTGGCTGGCTCAAAAAAAATCAACTCATATTCTTGATTATCAAAATATAAAGACATACTAATTTTACACATTTAAACCTTCTCTAACTTTCTTTGAGATGATATACTTCTTTCTTTCCATAGAAGTTAAGTTTCAAATATTTCAACACTGCTAAGGAATAATCAGGGTCTATTTCATCCCTTCTGTTCTTCCCTGTTTTAATCTGTCTTCAACTTTTTCCTCTTTCCATTTTTCTCTTTCTCATTGATTTTTAAAATAAATTTGATGCCGTGCGCATTGGCTCATGCTTGTAATCCTAACACTTTGGTAGGCCAAGACAGGTGGATCACCTGAGGTCAGGAGTTCAAGACCAACCCGGCCCACATGGCGAAACCCTGTCTTTACTAAAAATGCAAAAACTTAGCTGGGCATGGTGGCGGGCACCTGTAATCCCAGCTACTCAGGAGGCTGAGGCAGGAGAATCACTTGAACCTGGGGGGCAGAGGTTGCAGTGAGCTAAGATTGTACCACTTCACTCAAGCCTGGGCAAAAGAGCAAAACTCCATCTAAAAAAAAAAAAAGAAAAAGAAAAAGAAAATAAATTTGTTTTTAAGGACAGAATTTTGTGAACTTCTCCCCCCAAAATATCTCCATTCTATAAGACTGATAGCCACTCATGATATTTTAGTACCCTATTTAATAAGAATTTACTTTCTGACAGGATTATTTTCGCATGCTTGCTAAAATCTATAGCTAATTACAAACTGTGTTGAGGTTTATTTATTTCAATAATATTCATGTATTTACGCTCAAGCTTCATTCAGACTTTTGTCACACAAGAAGTTTGTTTAAAAAATAGCTCAACCATTTGCAAATTGAGGGGAATTCCAAAATAGAAGGAAAAGAGGAAAACAGTAATAACTAAAGAATAAAAGAAAAGATCTCAACTTGAATAGAGAGAAGAGAAAAATATAACCCGAAAACGACTTGGGAATAATAAGTCTTGGTTTGTATATTACAATGAGTTGATTCGCTACTGGCTCACAAAACCTCCATTCTGATCAGTCTACTTTTAGCAAGCTGACTAGTGACATCAAGTAAAGGAATTCTAGTTGTTGTAAATTCTCCCAAGCCCTTGAACTTTTAGATGTGCAACAGCCAAAGTTTTCTAAATATTGCCTAGTTTCTTCCATTAATGGTTCCTCCTTACTTAGGAATGTTATGCACCCTCTCCTATTTAAGACTATCTTCAGATAAAGTTTTTATACTACTTAATACCATTCAGCAAATGATCACTATTTTTCCCATTCCCCTATGGGTGAAGTATACTTCTATATCCCATTATGACAAAAAAAAAAAAAACCTCACAGTTTCTTAGAAAGAAAGAGTGATATTAATAGACAATATTCTCTCTGATACCCAAGGTTTATTTCTTTTCATGAAGAGGAAGAAAAGGAAGAGATTAAAATCAGGAATTTGCAGTCAGTATCTTAAGTTAGGGTTCCTAGAAAAGAGCCTGATTAGGGACATTCAACAAATGTGATTTGTTGAAGGAGTGCTCCCACGAAAAAGTGGTCGAGGAAAACAGGATAAAGAAAGAAAGGACAATCAGCGAAAATGGGATTCCAGCTAGAATCTGGCTTCAGGTTTATCGTGCAGGGTGCTCTGAAGCATGATTTGTACCGTAGAATCAATTTCACATTAAAGCAAGGAGTTCACTACATTTATACGCTTACGCCATTCAGTCTTTGGTTGAAGGATTCCACCCCCATCACTACCACTCAGAATTATGTAAAGTAGCTCCTCATTTGGTACAGTGGAATACTTTTGATTTTTTAAACAATGCCATAACTTCTGTTTTTTTAATTGTTTATTTGTATTGAGGTATCCTTGACAAATAAAAACATATATATTTACAGAGTACAACATGATACCCTTATATATAAATGCATTGTGTAATAGTTAAATCAAGCTAATTAACATATCCTTCATCAGACATATGCATCATTTCTGTGTTGAGAAAAGTTATGATCTTCTGTCAGCAATTTTCAAGTATACAATACATTATTACTAACTGTAGACACTGTGCTCTGTAATAGATCTCCAGCCCTTGTCTAATGGAAACTTTATGTGGTTTGACGTACATCTTCCCATCTCCCTTGACCCCCCAGACTCTAGCAAACCCCATTCTACTTTTTTTTCTATGACTTCCAATTTTCTAGATTTCATACATGAGTGAGTTGTTATAGGAAATGTCTTTTATGTGTCTGGCTTATTTCATTTGTCATAATATCCTGTAGATCCATCCATGTTATTGCCAATGACAGGATTTTCCCCTTTCTTAAGGCTGAATAGTATTCCGTTTTTAGCAAAAGGATTTATCTTGAAAAGATACCTCAAAATATTGAAATGTATAATTTTCTGTTACATACACACTTTCGATCAGGAGAGAGTAAAAAAAAAACCCTTGGGAAAAAAAAAATGTGAATTAAAAGTATCAGAGTGGTAAGCTAACTCTGAAGGCATTTTTGCCATTGGAGAATTTTGCTAGTATCAAGAAACAGTAAACTGGTATATTAAGGACCAAAAATAACAGCTGTTGTTGCCTTGGATGAATTTGAAAACAATACAATATTCAAAGTGGGGGCTTTCAAATGTCAAATCCTCAGTGAAATAGTGGAATTATTTTTTATATGTAACTAACCTGCACAATGTGCACATGTACCCTAAAACTTAAAGTATAATAAAAAAAAAATCACAGAGGAACAGGACAAAGAAGCCTGTCTGCCTTCATATGGGTTCTAGGCAGAAAACAAAGTCTTCCCTGGAAATATGTAACTGAGACTTACTTCTATACCATTTTATAATTTAAATTTGCATAATCTAGTAAATTACAAACTGATAATATAATAATTTTTCCAAGATTGGTAGTGCCCTAGAAAATCTAATAGAAATAAATATAAAACACCTCTAGAGGTTCCCAAAAAGATTCCCACAGATAAAACCCATGTCTGTCACACGCTCAAAATCCAATATTACAGGTTTTATTGTGTCTGCTTCCAAGTATGATGAAATAAATTACCAGATGACAAACCCTGCAAATTAAACAGTAAAACCTGCATGTGATACAAAAACAAACAAAAATGCCCCGACTATCTGAAAGAACTGAAGAGTGAAGAGAAGCAAACTGACCCTGGTAGGAAGTATGTGCTTCCTTGGAGGAGAGGAGGTGAGGAGCCATTACAATATGTTTCTCTTTGCTGGGGGGTTTACAGCTACAGAGGAAGCACTAGTGGAAAAGTCTGCCTTCTAGCCTGAAAACCAGAAAACTAAAAGGCAAAATAGTTTACATGTAGCACCGTTTTTTGTTTTTTTGTTTTTTTGTCTGTTTGTTTGTTTTTTTTTCTTTTTTTTAGAAGGAGTTTCACTCCTGTCGCCCAGGCTGGAATGCAATGGCACTATCTTGGTTCACTGCAACCTCCATCTCCCAGGCTCAAGTGATTCTCCTGTCTCAGCCTCCCAAGTAGCTGGGACTACAGGCGTGCACCACCACCCCTGGCTAATTTTGTATTTTTAGTAGAGATGGGTTTCACCATATTGGTCACACTGGTCTTGAACTCCTGACCTCAGATGATCCACCCACCTAGCCTTCTCGAAGTAATGGGATTACAGGCATGAGCCACTGCGCCCAGCCAGCACCATTTCTTTATTAGGATGCGTGTTCTTTAACCCAGCCATCATGTTGTAAGTGTTGGGATTCAGAAAGCAAGACCGCCAAATATGCCATTTTGACATGCTAAACTGAAGAAGCCTCAAGGTCTCTCTGACCTCTCTCTTCATTTTCTCTTCCAAAGAAGCTGAAGTTCCTGTATCTGCCTACGATCCAGACCCACTAAGGAGGACGACCGTGTTTTTCTTTTCTTCCCCTCCATGTTATCTCATTATCTGTAGCAGAAAAGAAGACCAAGATGTGGCTACACCCGAGCAGACCTTTTTCCATGTATAAAGACTGTCTCAAAGGATCATTTAAATTTCATGAACTATTTACAAGTTAATAGTTTGATTGTTCCTGGACCCAATTATTCTCCCTATCAATCATTTAAAACCAATTTTAACATTGTGGTAGTAGAATTTTTTCCTTTAACTGATATTATATTAAAACATTCCACAATTGAACATATATTAACTCTTAAGTATGTATAGCCTCCCGTGACCATTTGTGTATGAAATCCATTCATACCATACAATATCACAATCTAAATCTTTTTACTTACAGTCATGTTATAATACTCTGGATTTAAGTCTTACTTTTTATGGTTTACATATCATATTCTATAGAATAGCTAAGCATATTATTAGAAATGAGACTTTTGTGCAATTTTCACCCACGTTCGATTTATAGACAAACTGATATTCTTTTCACACAGCAAGAGAATTCAGCCTGGCATCTTTAGGAAATGAAAAACTGGTTGCCAGAGGGAAGGAACCTAAATCTTTTCAATGTGGTTATTATATATATTGTAGGCCAGGCCTTTTTCCCAAGTAAGGAGAAGGGGAGACTCATATATATATATTTTTATTTTTAATGAAAATTTGACTTGGGAAATTTATGAATTTATTTTAGTGACTCAGTATTAACACAGTATTTTAATTAATTTTGTTTTATTGCAGAACCACATGCATTTTTTAGAAATAATAAAAGGAAATATATAATACTTCTAATATTTTCATGGTCATGCAAGAAACTACACCTTTACAATATTAGCCGATGTCGGCAGTGCTTGAAATAAGATATTCTCATGTATCAAAATGAATGACTAACGAGGGACATAAATTGACTAAGAAAACAAGATAAACTGCCAATAAATGTTCAAGAAGGAAAGTTTACTAATGCACTTCTCTATGCCATTTGACTGCAAATGAGGTGATGGCTATCTTCATCACTGCTGATATAGTGGCCTTTACATTATTAGACTACATGACAGTATACTATAATTACTTTCCCTTTTCTCCTATCCCTTTACAAATGAAATAATTGCCTTAGGAAATAATTGCCTCCATATAACTGTATCTAGTATAGATCAATTTTCTCTTCATGCATACAAAGATACATGGACAGACTTCTGTTGTTATTCTTTTTCTGAATGCTGTTGTCCATTCCGTCTCGCAAACATCACAAAATCTCTTGAAATCAAATTAAAGGCATTCCTTTTTGACTCAGAGAAGTAAATCATTATTTTCAAAACAGCTCAGGTGACAAGTGTGTCAAGCTCTCAAGACCTGTTAAACATGTCATGTGGGAGATAACTTGAGATCATTCACATCAACTACATTTCTAGGCGACCTCTGATGACTCTAACAGCAAGTTTCCAGGTGTCTTCTTGGAAACTACTGTATGATTCTATGCATGTGACACAGTTGTTCTTTCCTACTTCACCCCCGAGAGGGAGTGATTTGGATTCCTCATTACTTGTTCTGGCATATCTACCCGTGGGAGAACATGTGAATATATTGAAAGTATATTATTTACACTTGTATTTGTGTATGTGTGTGTATATAATATTACATTTATATTCATACAACAAAAATATATTACGTCAAGATATGTTTTGCAGGAATGAGAATTTTCAGTAAAAAATGCCAGAAAGGTTTACAAGTCAATTGAGATGAACTATGTCATCAGTCTAAGACCTTTTTTCAACTATTTGACTTAATTAAATAACTTTTCATTTCCAAGATAATTTTCAATATTTGGTTTACTTTCATAGATTCATCCCCTCACTTACATTCTATTACATATCTTTTACTACTTTGGATCTGATCTATATGAAGCATTAATACCATTCTTAAAAACCTTTAACTAATAGTACTTCCCAGTACATGTCCTTTAGAAATCATTGCAATAAAAACTACATCATTCCTGAGTACTCCTCACGTAAAAAAAATTCAGTGTTAACTTCTGCAAGGTTCCTAAATATAAGTATATGAGTCTTGAGCATAATATTGTGACATGTGTATGCAAATATTCTATAATACGGTATTATGATCATCTGATTTGAAAAATGAATTTGCTTTGGAATTAAAAAAGCAATAATCTTTCAGACTTAAAAGTCCTTTCATGAAAAAAATTATAACATTGTTTTCAAATCATGGGCAACATATTCAAAAGAAGGATTGGGAGAATTATATAGTTTTTAAATAAATATCATTCAATGTATGAGTTATTTGTACTTATTCTAGATATGACTTTTTTCAAGTTTATACTTTGAGGTTCCACATCTGCTCCAAACTCAGCAATGAGGGATGCTATATAATAGTGTGATTTTAAAAATAAACATAGAAAATGAAAACTATGTAATCAAATAGTTTATATAGAAAATGCAGGGCAACTAGAACTTTCCTACACACCTGGTGGGATTGTAGACTGGTGCAGCTGCTGTGAAAACTTGAAGTTTTTTTAAGTTTAAATCTACTTAGAAATATTTGGATGTAACTCAAATTGCCTCCATCAAGTCAGAGGCTGAATGTTTAATTAAAACAAACATTACAGCTGATATCTAAGATTAGATTTATGAAAAGTCACAGAAGCAAAATTAATAAAAACTTGTAATCAGAAGACAAGGAACTGCAGCTGTATAAACAATATTCCACATATTGTGATGAGGCAGCCATCATTAAGCCTGGATCTGAACCATAGCAAGATGTCTGATAGAAGCAATCACAAAATCCTTAGAAAGGAGGAATGAATGATATTGAATAATAGATAGAAATAAAGAAATCAGGCTGGCTGGGAAGTGTAGTTTTCTGTTAAAAAATTATTTCCCTCCAGGCACATTTTATGAACACAAATCAGACTATTGCTATGTTTATCATGACCCTTATGATAGCCAGACACTATGATAGTTACTTTATAAATAATAACTCATTCAATCCTTTAATAAATTCTATGATGTAGTTGTTATAAATATGAACCTAAGTGAGGTTGACTTCTCTTTCCTTGCATTGTTCTTTGTTAATTTATGTAAAATTGTTCTTTGCTAATTTGTGTAAAAATTGTTAATTGTTCTTTGCTAATTTATGTAAAATAATTCAAACACTGGAACAAGTAAAAACAATATGTATAAATGATAGGTATTTACCTTTTGATGCCCAGTACACAACATGAGGAATATGATATGGTTATTTGGGTTCCGAGTCTAGCAGTTTGCCGAACTAATGGGCAGGAAAATTTTCCAAATTATCATTTGCATGTGTTGGCAGGTAAGAGGGCTTTTGTTTGGATTGAGAAAAGAAATAAATAAGATTTAAAAAAATATTGTTAGATGGTTAAGCTTTTATCTGTTTGTGTGCCTGGGGTCATGTGTGTTTGTGCATGTGTGTGCATGTGTGTGTATACAGGAGTCTGGAAGGAAGGATAATGGAGATAAGGACAGTGAAGGAAATGGTATTCTGCCAGTTTTATCTCTGAGGTGTCTTTTGAGCCTCATTACAGAGGCTTGCGATATGGCAGCTGGTTAAAAGGGTGAACTTACAAATGAGTATATTTCAAGCATTGTTGATCTGGGTGCTGATGGCAAGAGTTGAATACGGGGCTATTCCTTCCTTCTGTCCTGCTCTGTACACTGGGAGCCCAGGTGGTGTCCTGGGAAAGCTACAGCTCTTAGTAGATGGAGGTGAGTAACTATAAACATCAGAGGACTGACTGTTTTTCATAGGGGACTGGAAGCTGTGAAAGTAAAACAGTTCATTCAGGTTGGAAGGAAATCTTCAATAAGAAGATTCAGGCTAAATGACATGACATCCCCAAGTTGCAAACAAAAATAAGTGGAGAAAGTTTACTAAAAAAGACTCTCAGGTCCAGGCAGTGGCAAGAGCAACACGTGAACAATATTTGTTTATAAAGTTAATGCTACCTCTTATCTAGTAAACAGGAATAAGGGTCTATGGACATTTTAATTATAGTTTTAAGAATTTACACTTGCATTAAGAAATAGTAATGGTTATACTATCCTGTCTACTCAGTTATAGTATATGATGTTGTAAATTATTATTTCTAATATAAAGTTTTACAATTATTAGGTTGGCACAAAAGTAATTGTGGTTTTTGTCATTACTTTTAATGTATTTGTTTCAAATAGTGGTTACATATCCCATTAAAAGTAATGTTAAAAACTGCCATTACTTTTGCACCATCCTAATAAATTTGAACTAGTAAGAAAGAATAATGTAATCATATTAAGTAATCAACACTAGTCTCCTCAATATCAGAATGTCCTTCCTTCTGCCCACGAAATGATTTTCTATTGTTTCTTGCATAGATTGCAAAAAGTGTCTTTTGTCTTAAATTTTTAGAAGAAGAAACTTTATGTAGTACAGCTAATACTTAAATTATGTTTTCAATTTCACACTGAATTTTAAAAGGATTTGCACATTGATGTCTTTATCAGAGTAGTTCCCGTAAAATTGAAGATTATTCTCTTTTTGGTAAAGGTGGTGATAACATTCATATAATTTATTATCATTCTGTAGAACTTATAAATTTATCACTTAATATAGTTTACCATAATTCAGCAATCAGTTTTTACCACCTTAATTATATATCAAAAAAGGAAAACAATTGGCTGGCATATTAGGTAGACTATATTAAAACTCACTGTTACTTTCCTATTCTTTTTACAATATTCATAAAAAGGCAAGTCAATAAATATGGATGAGACGGAGAATTTGTAGTATTTAGCAATTTCAACAGATTTATGTATTTGTATTCTCTTAGTTTAGATAAAATGTGTGCTCTGTATACATTTAGGCCATAAATATATACATATATTTATACATGTGTATATGTGTGTGTATCCTCAGTGTTTGCTTCTTTGCTTTTTTGGGGGTAAGTTTTCAATTTAAACTAAGATACACTGCAAAATAGAATGAATTTACCTGCAATTTTTCTCAGGAATACAATAGTAATAAAAGAATACCTTGAAGGGATTGACAATGCCATTGCATATTTTAAAAAATATCTTCCTTCATTCATCAAATGTTTATTGAAAACCACTATATGCAGTGTACTGTGAAAAGCACATACAGGCCACAAAGATAAATTAGTCTTTATCCCAAACCTGAAATACTTCAGTTTAATAAGCAGCATCAGACACAAAATCACCGCAATAAAATGTAATATGCAAAATGCTATGAAAACACAAAGGGAAGAGTAATTCATTATGCTATGAGCGAAGAGAAAGGAGTTTATGGGAGAGCAACAATGAGGTGGAACTTAAAGACGAACAGGAGGTCATTGGAAGCAAATGGCAGAAGCCATGTCTGGTACACGGAACTGCAGGTGAAAGACACAGGAATTGGGAAGGTGATTCATGGTTTGGGAATACCGATTCACCTAGCGCTCATGTGTGTGGGATAAATGGAGGGAGTTAAGTTGGCCAAATAAAACTTGCTCAGAGATCATTAAAGATCTTGCATGCTAGGCTATTATCTTCATAAATTTTACCTTTCAAAACACATTTTTTCATGTTGGTGTCTCCTATCCTCATTGGATTTTTTTTTCCTCTTAAACCTGTTAACTTTCAAGACCCCTCAAACCTTATAAACTACTCGAAAATTGATCCTCTCAAACAGATAAAATAATTTGCTCCATTATATCAGTTCTGTTCCACCTAATTGATATTTTATGTTTCTCATAACGTAGTAGCTTGTTTTTATAATCTCTGTAACATGTACTGTCATTATTCTAAACCGCTATATAGATTGAGGGAAAATAACCAGTGCATTGAACATAATAGGCACTCAATACATATCTGAAAGGTAAAGTGATTCTCACTAATTCAGATGTCACAGTTGTCCAAGCAATTTTGCAGAGGAGCACAAATTAAAATGCCTAAATCGTGATACTCATTCTCAGTATCTTTAAATCCAGACTTGTCTATTTCAGCTTTTTATCTGTTGCTTTTCCCTCTGTTTGTTTCATAGCTTGGCTATGGCCAGCTGCTGTTCAAAGGCATATGGATTAACGAAGCTTAACCTACTAAGCCCCTCACTTTTACAAGGGTTCCTTTCTAGGCCTAGAGAATCGCTATAGCAATATACTCTCATGGTCATATATTTTTTGTGAAATTTGCAAAAGTAAGATAATAATTGCAATTGTTTAAGACATCTTCTTCAAACTCTAATTTTCCATGTTTTACACTTTCTATAGCTCTGTATGGTATGAGACAGACTATGGCTGATATGAGTTGGCTGTCCATTTAGTTTGAATTTTGTGTTGCATATTTATGTGATTCATAGTCTCTTATATTTCAGCTAGATAATAGCTAAACATCCAAGAATAGGAATAACTTTCAGGAATATTCCTAGCAACCATCCAACCACTTTGATGTCGTGAAGAGAAGGTGCAGGATGGGAGATGAGACAAAACTGTGAACAGGTCCTATGGTGCCCAGCACCACACGTATGCACTTAGTGGGTCCTGTCGGTATGCATTGAACGGGTACTGTCAGTTATGTAAAGGTATTTAAGACCAATCACGTTGTAAGAAAACTTGAAAAACATTAAACCTTCATATATATTTAAAACTTTGTCTAACAAGTGATTCTTTAATTGAACAAAAATGCCAAACATTTACAAATTACTGGATGACCTTTTGAGACATTTGTTTGTTCTTTATTACGATAATGAAGAATATCCTTTTCAAATACCAACCGCTCACCAGCATTTCCATAGCTGTAATGCCCACTTCCATTAATCACAAAATGCCTGTAACAATCACATTTAAGAACATGTGATTATAATGTATTCTACTTTGAGCTTCAGCTATATTAGAGAAAATTAAGATAAATGGAGTGTGCCTGGGAATAGAAAATTTTGAAAAAAAGAGTATTCTATTTCATTAATCTTTAAAAAATTTTGAATCTCCCTGTTCACTAACCTAAAAAAAAAACTCTAGTCTTTTCAAGTACAACTCACACAAAACCCTAGTAAAGTTACTATAATCAACTAGTACCCTTAGTTAATAGAGTGCTCATTAATACCCAACTTCCTACACTTCCTATCTTGAGTCTATTTTCTCTCTACTGTAAAATATTTAGTCCCCTTGAGAGGCAGTATCTTCCCTGTTATCATTTGAGATTTTATTTTATTAAATTAGTTGTTCATTAATTTTAATAGGATTGATTATAAATATATGAAATGATTGTGAAAGGGACTGGCACAATCAGAAAAAAAATCTACAAGCATAAATAGAGATTTTTACAAGTAAGCTGAAACATTAAAATAAAAATTCAAAAGGAAGTACCATCAAAGTGGAAAGAAATTCATTTGAAAACATGCAAAAAATAGTTTAAACAACATGGATTTTTTTTTATTTCACAGAATTGTAAAAGAAAATTTTAACAATGGATGTGAACAAATATTTCTATTAGGGAAATCCAGAATAAAACAACTGGATTATGAAATTGGAAAAAAATAGTAAATATGAAGCTGGTAAGACATTTTATCAGGCCAATATTATGGAGGTTCCTGAGTACCATACTAAAGTGTTTATCTGGTATTTCACTTTTGGAATAGTCATGCATCACTTAAAAATGAATATATGTTCTGAGAAATTCATCCTTAAGCAATTTCATCACTGTACAACAACATAAGAGTGCACTTACACAAATCTAGGTGGTATAGCTTACTACACACATAGGCTATATGGTATAACCGATTGCTCTTAGGTTCCAAACCTATTCAGCATGCTACTGTACTAAATACTATAGGGAATTATAACACAATGATAAGTATTCGTGCATAGAAACATCTAAATGCAGAGAAGGTACAGTAAAAATACAGCATAAAAGGTAAAAAATTGTACTTGACATAAATGGAGCTTGCAGGACTAGAGGTTGCTCTGAGTGGGTCAGTGACTGAGTGGTGGGTGAATGTGAAGCCCTAGTACATTACTATAAAAGATTGAAGTTTTATAAATACTCTACCCTTAGGCTAAATTTATTAAAAACATTTTTCTTTATTTAATAATAAATTAACCTTAGCTGGTTTTAACTTTTTATTTTATAAACTTTTTAAAAACTTTTTAACTCTTTTGTAATAAAACAGCTTCAAACAAAAACACATTGTATAGCTGTGCAAAATTATTTTTGATGTCCTTATTCAATAAGCTTTTTAAATATTTTAAATGTATTTCAATTTATTTATTACTTTTTATATTTTTGTTAAAAACTAAGACACATACACATTAGCCTAGGCCTGCACATGGTCAGGATCATCAATATCACTGTCTTCCACCTCCACATCTTGTCCCACTGGAAACTCTTCAGGGGCAATAACGCTCATGGAGCTGTCATCTCCTATAATAATGGTGACTTCTGGAATATTTCGTGAAGGAACTGCCTGAGGCTGTTTTGCAGTTATTTTTTTTTAAGTACAAAGAGTACATTCTAAAATAATAATAAAAATCATAGTATAGTAAATACACAAACCAGAACATAGTTGTTTATCATCATTATCAAGTACTATTATACTGTACATAATTGTATGTACGACAAATTTTTACTACTGGCAGTACAATAGGTTTGCTTACACCAGCATCACCACAAACATGTGAGTAATGGGTTGAGCTATGACATTGCAATAGCTAAAATGCCACTAGGTGATAGCATTTTTTCAGCTCCATTATAATCTTACAGGACCATAATCATATATGTGGTTCATTGTTGACCGAAATATTGTTATGTGGCATATGACTATATATGTGTGTGCATATATGTATATGTAGGTTTACACTTACATGCAAACATATGTAATACATATACATACATATGTATGCAATAGTACATATATTTTTAATGTTGATTGTTGTCAGTCTATCAGGATTACATTTTCCTACCTCTTACTTTTCATTGTTATAAACCTAAGATAACAATTGTAGAGCTTTCTTATACTTCATTTTTGTCCTCTAACTGAATTGCAATTTTTTCCTTACTCTTTTTTCTTAATTATGATTCATGAAAATTTGGATTTACTAATTGTTCTTGTTTGCACACAGGAATGATGCTTCTGAACCATTAAATGTGAAAGCTTCTTACTATACCCATCAGTAGTTTAAATAATACTTTTCTTCTGCAGGATGATTGTTTTAATATCTGGAAAACTTGGAGCTCTTTAATGAGATTTTAAATGTTACAGTACTGAATTACTTTTCATTGTGAAGGCATATCAGACTATCTCTTTCTCTTTTTAAATTTTATATGCAGCCTTATTCCACTTGGTTTTCCAACTTACTGACCATCCAGTTTCAAACTCATGATACTTGAAGTTCATTGTATAGTTATTTTGAAATGAGATCACAGGTTTTATTCTACATTTGAATGATTGCTCAGAAAAATAAAATGGTTCATAGAAGAGAAATGTGATTAACTTGTATGTATGGTACACATGCATGCATACTAATATCTTGAATTAATACAGTGGTAAAATTAAAGTTGAATTATTTCCTAATACTATAGCTCCCTAAGATATGGATCCTTAATTAAAGAGACAAGTATATTTTTATTGTTACAGTTGATCTAATTTTATTTATTATTTGGTGAGAAGATAACAAACAAAATTAACTTTGAGTTTGATAAAATAATTAATTAATGATTGTCATCAATTCCAGTTTCTCCATGAAGTTACATGATGGACAGGAAAAGGGAATTAAAACTTAATATGTAATGAAACAAAACAAAACAAAAATTCTTAGGCTGGTATATGGAGGTTTGAGGTAACCCTTGAGAGACAAAAAAACAAATGAACAATTAACTGTGCACCCATTGCCCTAGGTTGCAATCAACTTACATTAAAAAATGCAATAGAGATACACCATAAAGGAATTATAATTCATATTCTAAATTCTTCCATTAAATAAAATATCTAGTAACTTACCATTATCCTTACTTTATATTTAAAAAGGCAGTCTATTTCTTTCCCTCCTTCCTTCTTTCCTTCCCTCCTTCCTTCCTTCCTTCCTTCCTTCCTTGCTTCCTTCCTTTCGAGACAGAGTCTTGCTGTCACCCAGGCTGGACTGCAGTGGCCTGATCTCGGCTCACTGCAACCTCCGCCTCCTGGCTTCAACCTATTCTCCTGCCTCAGCCTTCCCAGTAGTTGGGACTACAGGCATGCACCACCAAGTTCAGCTAACTTTTTTGTATTTTTAGTAGAGATGGCATTTCACCATGTTTGTCTGGGTGGTCTCGAACTCCTGACCTCAAATGATCCCCCCGCCTGGGTCTCCCAAAGTGCTGGGATTACCGGCATGAGCCACCGCTCCCTGCCAAAAAGGCAGTCTATTTCTGAAGTTACTATTATAATATTTTTATGTGCAAAAATTGTTATTCCAGTAGAGAAGTAGACTACACAATCCAAGAGCTAATTTTGTCATTTTTTTTATGAAAAAATAATTTCTTTCTTAGTAATTAAGATTTTATATCAAAAATTTAAATAGTAAACACAACATTTTAAAAAGCGTTGGCACTGAAAACATTTAATGTATATTCATTCTTCACTTCAGTTTATTAAAATGTTTAAGGTCTTCTAGGATAAGCAAATCACATATCAAAACACAACAAAACTCTTCTTTTATCTGTAATACTTTTTAAAGTTTTTGTTGCATAGTCTAACTAGGCTGTATGGTCTAATTTAAAATTCATCCCTTAGCTATTATTTTTGATGGTTCCAAATTCTAAAATCTTACCAAATTTTTTTTTTTATTTTTATTTTTAGACAGAGAGTCTGGTTGTGTTGCCCAGGTTGGAGTACAGTGACACCATCTAGGCTCACTGCAACATCAGCCTCCCGGGTTCCAGAGATTATTGTATATCAGCCTCCCAAGTAGGTGAAATTACAGGCACACCACCATGCCCAGCTACTGTTTGTATTTGTAATAGGGACGGGTTTCACCATGTTGGCCAGGCTGGTCTTGAACTTCTGACCTCAGGTGATCCGCCTGCCTCGGCCTCCCAAAGTGCTGGGATTACAGGCATGAGCTAAAGTCTTTCTAAATCTTAAACAACCCTTTAAGTTGGACTGTTTTCATTCCCTACCTTGTTGGTTAAATTTTGCTCAGAACCATCATATTAATATCTTTAAAGCAAAATCAAGATCATGCGCTTCAAAATCCAACCATAGAGTACTACTTTTCACTAGATAAAAGGAGCTCATAACACAATATACTTTTCTGTGGATTGTTCACTAATTTTTACTAAGGAAAACTGTATCTTGACATTTCTTACTATTTCTGATGAAATTTTACCCTTCTTGTCCTTACAGCATCTTGTGCCACTATTATTGTGCTTACTTTAATTCTGATACTTAAAATCATAGAAACAAATGGCATTATACTATTTTCAATAATTATTTTGTTTTCTAAATTAATTTTACACTCTTAGACAAACATCATTTGTTCTCATTTATTTGTGAAATCTAAAAATTAAAACAGTTGAACTCATGGACATAGAGAGTAGAAGAATGGTTAACACAGGCTTGGAAGGCTAGTGGGAAATGTGGGGAGGAGTTGGGTATAAAAAATAATAGAATGAATAAGACCCAACTATTTGATAGCACAATAGCATGACTATAGTTAATAATAATTTAATTGTACATTTTAAAATCACTTAAAGAGTGTAATTTGTTTGTAATCCAACGGGAAAATGCTTAAGGGGATGGATACCCCATTCTCCATGATGTGCTTATTTCACATAGCGTGACCGTATCAAAATATATCATGTACCCCATAAATATATACACCTACTGTGGACCCACAAAAATTAAGAAATATAAAAGAAAGTATATTGTAATGTATTTTCAACAGCCGTCATTCAACATTCATTTGGCAACTCAACAATAACAATTGACTAACTGAACAAATGTTAAGTTTTAAGAATTAAAAAAAAAATAAAATATTGGCCCACTTCTTGAAAAGCTCACCTTGAGTTATGGCAGTCAGCCATTTAACCATATAATTATACCTCATTGTGATCCATGCTATAATAGAATATATAAAAATTGTTGTATTCACATTAAATCAGAAGTTATAAACTGTGGGAATTTTGGGCTTCATTTATTGAAAAAAAGCACAAAGAGCGGGACTAAAGAATGAAAGTGACTTTTCAGACAGATAAAAGTGGAATAAGAAATTTGAGGAACAATGACTAACATGAGCAACACATTGGGACAGAAAACTCCTCTCTACTAATATTTTCTTCAATAAAAGAGAATTATAAATTATTGTTATAGTTATAAATAAAACAAAGGGAGCCAAGCTTCATTCATAAAATTTCTTGGCACATCTAAAATTATTTTAAAAGTGCTGCTAGTTCAAATATTTAAAATACATTTCTATTTTGCTAGCAACTGAGTGGTCAGGTCCCCTGGGTTCAGTATCTTCTCCCCTGAAAATGTACTGAGGTCTGAAATGACAAATTTTAGTGCTCCTCACTCCCACTTTGATGCCATAAATTGACAATGTAGCCTCTGTTCTCATATGCATTCAACAAGCTGGTACAATAGTATCCTTACATTTCACTTTTTACTCTAGAGGTTTTATCCTAACAAGCAACTCTTCCAGCTTTATAGCTTTGAAAAGCCATGTTGACAACTTCTGACTCATCATCTTCTTTCTGCTGAGTGGCATTTTAATAATGAAAAGAGAGATATAGTAGGTATATAGATAGTGAATAAGAGAGAAGAAGATAGAAGAAATTGCATTCAACTGGAATATCACAAATGCCACATTACTATTTTAGCATTGAATATTCAAATAAATAGCTTTGTTTACCTTTGTTTTAAAACATTCGGGTAGGAAAGAATGAAAATTTTGTAAGTTAAAAAACAAACAAAAAACAGAACCAAACAATATAGCATCTTCCTCTCCAAGATACACAGAGAGCATTGCCTTCATCCATTTCACTGCTACCAATACATGCTCTGAGTCTGAAAAGCTATTTTTTCACTTCAAATATCAGTATTTCTAATTTCATTTTCAATATCTGTTTTATCCCTTTTTGGCTTCAGTTACATTAGGGGTTTGAGACAATTGGGTCACATATGGAGTGCAATAGTCCTTGAATTTAATTCTTCTTATGACTCATCTGAAGATTGACCATTCTCTGTCTTTCAACACTGCTGCTACCAAAAGCAGGACAAATATAGCTTTTGTTTTCAACTTTCATATGGTGCTTAACGTTTCTGTAAATTTCATTATGAAAATAATAGTTATTGAAATAATGTCTTTTCACTAGAAATAGTTATTATTAAATGAAGCCAATGTTGGATTAAATTGGATTAAATTCATTTGTAGCAAATAACAGCCATGGAAATATAAATACTTTCGAGTGCTATATTTATATTTCCTAATGAATAAACTAAAATACATATGTATTATTTATAAGACAATGCTGAGAATATTTGTCAGTAATATTGTATTTATCAGTAAATCGTTTCCATGTAGTTAAATAGCCATAGCATTGAGTTAAATTCCTGTTAATAAAATATAAACTACAATGTGAATAATTATTACTATGTACTAGCACGAAGCAAATGTTTATATATATGTGTATATATGTATATATGTGTATATATGTATATATGTATATATATGTGTATATATATGTGTATATATGTATATATGTGTATATATGTGTATATATGTATATATGTATATATGTATATATGTATATGTATATATGTATATATATGTATATATGTATATGTATATATGTATATATGTATGTATATATGTATATATATGTGTGTGTATATATATAAACTAAGATAGGTCAACATTGAGAAAATCCTATGAGTGGCAGCAAGAAACGTGTGTGGACAAGAGAATCATATCAAAATTGGAGAGCATGAAAAGAGACGGCTGAACACACAATTCACACAATGTCCTTGATTACTTTACATAAGACAAGCTGTTATAGTATATTTTAAGTGTGATCCTATGCAATGTGCCAAATTCATACTTACTTAGCCTAAACAGATAATAGTATTCCCTAATTACACGCATTCAGAAAAGCAGCTCATCTTTTTTGTACCATTTCTTTATATAAAAGAATGTTAGGATTAATGACAAAGTAAGCACTAATGTAATAACCAAATATAATCAAGTCATGGATTATTATATGTTTTGTCTAAATATGGTGTCCATGTAACATTGGAAATAATTTTTTAAATTCTTAGTCTCAAATAAATAAATTTCTCCTTGAGATAGTACTGAATATTTTTACTATTCTAATTGAAACTCAGGAAAACCCATGGTGATGCCAACTTACTTGAAAAATAAAAAATGATTATACATAGAATATGTTTTCCCTAAAATCTATAATATTTTCCAAGAAAAAGAAGAACAAGTTCTGGGTAGCATTTCTGTTTTACAATATCATAGAAGTTGTATATAACCTGTCTAATTTTTTGTTTAAAAGACCCAGAAAATTTAAGGATAAAATCTACCAAAATTAGAGATTTTCAAAAGATTTAACAGTACTACAGATTGAATTTAAAAAATGGTAGTACAAATAATTAAATAAAGATATTTAGATTTCATGTATAAGAAGAATTGTTATTGTTAAGATATTAGTTCTTTCCAATTTGACCCGTAGTATCAATACAATCCCAATAAAAATCCCAATGAGCTGTTTTGTGGATATTGACAAACTGATACTAAAGTTTACATGAAAAGGCAAAAGACCCAGAATAGCCAGCACAAGAATGAAAAACAACAAAGTTGGCAGACTGACAATACACAACTTTGACTTATTTACTATACCATATGTTGCAAAGATGTAGTAATCAAGACAGTGAGGTTTTGGTGAAAGAATAGACAGATCAATGGAACAGAATGGAAATCCCAGAAATAAATTCACATAAATATACTCAACTGATCTTTCATAAAGAAGCAAAGACAATACAATAGAGCAAAGATACTTCTTTTAATCAATGGTGCTCAGCAAGTAGAGATCCACATGTAAAAATAAATAAATAAATAAATAAAATAAATCCAGACACATACTCTAACACCCTTAACAAAAAAAAAACTGAAAATGGATTGCACACCTAAATATAAAATGCAAAACTCTAAAACTCTAGAAGGGAACACAGGAGAAAGTCGATAATGACTTTCAGATTTGTGATGACGTTTTAGATATGACACCATAGGCACAATCCATGAAAAAAAATTGATGAGGGACTTCATTAAAATTAAAAACAAACTCTGCTCTGAGAAAGAAACCATCAAGATTATAAACAGACAAGTTGCAGAATAAGGGAAATATTTTAAATACATATCTGATAAAGTACCATTTTCCAAAATGTATAACATGCTCTGAAAATTCAGTAAGAAAAGAAACAATTTCATTAAAATAGGCCAAAGACCCACAGACATATATCATCAAAACAGACATACAGATGGCAAATAAACATAGAAAAACATGCTGTACATCATATGTCATCAGGGAAATGCAGATTTAAACAACGAGATTCCAATACCTATCTATTAGAATAGCCAAAATCCAGAACAGTGATGACACCAAATGCTGGCAAGGATGTGGAACAACGGTAGTTCTCATTTATTGCTGGTAGAATGGAAAATGGTAGAGCTACTTTTGAAGACAGTTTGGCTTCCTCTTATAGAACTAAACATGCCCTTACCACACATTCCAGCAATCATACTCCTTTATATTTACCCAAAGAGGTTAAAAACATATGTCCACTCAAAAGCTGCACATGGATGTTTATAGCAGCTTTGTCCATAACTGCCAAACTTGGAAGCAACCAAGATGCTCTTCAATAGGTAAATAGATAAATAAGCTGTGATATATTTAGGCAATAAAATGTTAGGCAATGCTAAAAAGAAATAAGCTATTAAGCCATGAAAAGACATGGGGAAAACTTAAATGGTTACTATTAAGTGAAAGAAGTCAATCTGAAAAAGTTGCATATGATATCATTCCAACTACAGCTGACCTTTGAACAACATGGGTTTAAACTGCGTGGGTCCACTTAGACAAAGAATTCACTTTCAAGCAAGCGCATATTGAAAATGCAGTATTCAAGTGATGCTTCAGTATGCACAGATGTTGGTAAACAAGCTGCGTCCTGGAACCATTCCCCCATGCAAACCAAGAGACGACTGTATATGACATTCTGGACAAGGCAAAAACCATGGAGACAGTAAAACAGTGAGGGATTTGCAGAGAGGGAGGAATGAATAGGCGACGCATAGAGGATATTTTACCTTTGTGAAAATACTGTGTGGAATACCAAAATGGTGGAAACATGTCAATATACGTTTGTCTAATCTCATAGGACATACAAAACAAAGAGTGAACTCTGAGGTGAACTGTGGACTCTGAGTGGCAATGATATGCTAATGTAGATTCATCAGTTGTAACATGTTCCACTCTGGTTGGGGATATTGATAATTGCTGAGACTATGCATGTGTGGAGGTAAGAGTTTTATCAGAAATCTCTGTACCTTCCAGTCAATTCTGCTGTAAACCTGAAACTGCTCTAAACAAGTCCTTAAAAAGGTGTATTTATTTGATGCTAAAAGTATAATTAGTTTTATATATACATATAAAATTAATCCTATTTTGAGCCATTTAAAGAATAAAAGATAAGAGTGCCATAGCTTTTTCTAATATCTGCTAAGTATTTTTTTTTTATGTTTCACTTGTAACAAGTATCTTAGAGCATTTTCCAACAAATAAAACCTTATCTTCCACAGGGACTTAGTAGCAATAACAAAATAACTGATCTTCAGTATGCTAGCCAGCTACACAGCTCTCTGCCTGCAAGGCGGCTTGGGTCACAATGAAAAATAGGCCTTAGTTAATTGGTTTCTCTGTAATAATAAATTAGAGTATTGATACCATTGTAAAATTTATATATCTAGAATGTTGATTGGAAAGAACTTCTTTCTAATAAAGTTTCAAAAGCAAGAATTTGTTTTAAAGACGAGAGAAAATGTTATAAAAATTGTTCTTAGTTGTTGGTGTTCCTGGTCACCCAAACTTTACAGCACACATTTCCTCTCTGGAAGCCATTTGATTATCTCGATCTTGTTTACAGTCTTGATTTGTGTGTGTGTTTGTGCTCCTTACATTTCACCTCAGAGCAAGGAAATTGACATGTACACTGTCTTCTGTTGGAACAAATAAATAGATGAGGATATAAATGACCCAGAGGAGACCGTTGTTAATATAATACTATCATAGAGGCACATGGAGTTGCAGAATCTATCTTTCAAATTTCTACTGATGGAGGTTTTTGGTCGGGAAGACGAGTCAACACAGATAAACTGAGCAAGAAAGTATATTGGTGCAATAATTAATTTTGTCGTGGCATTGTTTTGGTTATACAGTACTCAGAAAAAAATTGTTATATGATTATAGAATTACGGAAGCTTAGGCTTGAGCCTCCAAAGCCTAAATTTGGCACTGTTCTCAAAGGAAGAGGAGAGTTAGAAGAAACCTAACGGAGATAAAGTCATGTTTGTATGCTTTCTCTTAGAATGTGAAGGTAAGGGACCACTGGTACCACCTCCAGTGGTCAGAGTCTAGTATAGAATAGTAACACAAGCACAAGGAAATGTCATATAAAGAATATGGTGAATTTGAAATGAAGTCAGAAAACTGCCACAGAGACATGGAGTGTACTAAATTTCAGTTTGTATCACTGTCTTTTCAGTTTCTATCACTGTCTTTTCAGTTTGTATCACTGTCTTTTTTTTTTCATGCAAGAATCAGAGGAACTAAGGTGAGGACTAAGAAGCTCATGGATGGTAAAAAAAGAGAGACAGTGAGTATCTTTTGAGAAGTTCAGCTATGAGGAATTGAATGATATAAGGCAGATAGAAAGCATGGAAAGGGAGATGTGTGCATACATGTGTGTGGGTTTATACAGACATGAAACTCTTAGGAAAAAATGAGAGTTCCTAGACACAGGGAGGGGCACATCACACACTGGGGATTGTCGGGGGATGAGGGGCTAGGGAAGGGATAGCATTAGGAGAAATACCTAATATAGGTGACGGGTTGATGGGTGCATCAAACCACCATGGCACGTGTATACCTATGTAACAAAACTGCATATCCTGCATATGTACCCCAGAACTTAAAGTATAATTTAAAAAAAAGAAGAAAGGAAATGCAAGCAATTAAAGGAATACTAGAGTGGGCAAAGTCCAGAAAATGTTGAAAAGGAGACAGTAATACACAAAATGGGCATTTTAAAAATTGTATAAATTTAAGGGGTGCAAGTGCAATTTTGTTGCATAGATACATTGCATAGTGGTGAGGTCTGGTACTTTTAAGGGAGAATAAATATTTATGTTAAGATAGGGCCAGGCCTAGAAGGATATGAGGCTGGGGAACCCAAACAGTACATGGGCCCAATTGATTGCCCATAAACAGAGCCCTCATTTTAATTTCTTTTGGATCTCTTGGGAATAACTTTAAAGACAGAAATGCTAACTGTTTTCTTACCATGAATATTAAAAAAACAAAGATAGAGTGTCTTGAGAAAAATGGCTCAGAAAGATTGAGATGAGGGAATCATTTCGATAGCTAAATGTGCAGGAGAAAGAAGGCCTCGTAGACTTTCCCACTATAAGGTTCATTTCCCATTGCAAGATATGTGTGAGATTTGAGGAAAGTATAGTATAATAGTGGAGAATATGATCATTAGAATAGCCATGTGAAGAATACAGAACATGACCACAGTGTGCATGGCATACATAATCTCAGGGAAATAGAAGGCACTGTCACTTTGTGCTGTGGTCTGAACATTTGTGTCTACCCACAGTTTACGTGTGGAATTACCAAGGTGCTGGTATTAAGAGGTGGGGCCTTCGTGGAGTGATAATATTATCAGGATGAAGCTCTCATGAATAGGATTAGTGTCCTCCTGGCCAGGCTTGGTGGCTCATGCTTGCAATCCCAGCACTTTGGGAGGCCTAGGTGGGCAGATCTCTTGAGGCTAGGAGTTCGAGATCAGCCTGGCCAACGTAGTGAAACCCCGTCTCTACTAAAAATGCAAAAATTAGCTGGGCTTGATGATGCATATCTGTAATCCCAGCTATTTGGGAGGTTGAGGCAGGAGGATCACTTGAACCTGGGAGGTGGAGCTTGCAGTGAGCCGAGATCACACCACTGCACTCCAGTCTGGGCAACAGAGCGAGACTCTGTCTCAAAAACAACAACAACAACAACAACAACCAAACCCTGCCCTGGCCCTTTCATCACATGAGGACACAGTTAGAATGCATCATTTCTCAACCAGAAATTGGGCCCCACCATACACCAAATCTGCCAGCACCTTGATCTTGGATTTCCAAGCCTCCAAAACTGTGAGAAATAAATTTCAATTGTTTGTAAGCCGCTCCGTTTATGGTATCTTGTTATAGCAGTCTGAATGGACTAAGATACCTTATAAAGACCATGGCTCTGCCTCCAGATTTCGGCATTTGAAATGTGAGCCTGTGGTGCATTCCTGGAGGTCCCAGCTCCCCTTCTCATTGCCTCTGCTTATTTCTACCAAGTAAGCGTGTTGTGATATTAAATGCTACATTTTTCTCTCAGCCTTCAGGGTGTTTCTCCAAGTAGTAAATTAGGAATATTTAAGTTATCTTCATGGTGATCCTTACCTATCAAAAAAGTTTTTAAAAATACATGATAAATTAAATGATTTATTACCTTTATTACCCAGAAATCAGTGTAAGGTTTAAAAGTCTTGACAAAAATAGTAACATTTTATCTTTTACAGTATTATAGAAACAACTGTGCATGTCTCTGAAATTTCAGTGATTTTACCTACCATGTAAAAGGAGACAAGCGAGATGAATATTTATATTTGTTCCAAATAAAGCTTTATCTTTGGGCTGTAATCAGTAAATTATAAATTTATACATAAATGAGAACTATAGAAAAACATTTGTAGTAGGAATTTAAGTTTTCAAAATTCCCATTTCTACAGTTGTAATCTCAACCTCCAGTTTCACATATTAAATTACAAAAACAGTTATTTCCTCATAAGACATTATATTCGGAAGAGACAAAATGACCCTGATAGTATCTCTTCTATTTCTCCATTATCAAACTAATCTAGAATGTAGAAAGAGACTAGTTGTCTGCAAGATTATCAATGATGGAAAGTCTAACATCTTCCTTGAAATTCTTATTTAAATTTCACTAGCTTCCACCTAAATCATCTCTATTTACTATAATCTTGGTGAAGACAGAAAATAGTAGATCGACACCTTCAATGCAATTGAGGACCAGAAATTGCCCGTTCCTTGCCCCCGTTTGTCCTCACCTACCCTGCACACACCATGAATGTTGCATCTAACTCTTTGGTATTCCTGACAACACTATGCCCTTTCACTCTTTGTCTTTCTAGAGAGTGTTTTCTCTTTCTTTCCACAAGTACAATGTTAGCTCAATATTAATGATCAAAACTAAAGGTCATCCCTGCAAAAACATTTCTGTCTTATCCTAAGAGTCTTCCCCTTGTTCTTGCTCGTGCAACAGAGTAACATGCCTTGGAGTTGTTTAAATGCCAATCTTCCCCATTAATTATGGGTCATTTTATGACAGGAAGTCACTTTACCCAGAATTGAGCATGTATCCCTGCAGATTAGTGAGGACTTAATAAGTGAATTAATGCACACTTCCATTCTCCCTAAACAATGACTTTCCAGCTCTATCTAAATCTGTAACTATTTTTCCCTACTCACATAAATACTGCACACTTTTTTAAAAAAAGAGTATTCTGAACCTTTAATTGGAGTATAACAAGTTTAAATAAGGGAGAAAACTCAGTGAAATTTCAAATTTCATATCTTTGTTAGTTTAATTAATCACTTAAACATTATTTGCAACAAGCGTTTTGCTAGGCTTTATGTGGCTAGTGGTGAATGAAACAAAATCCTCACTTTAAGAGTTTATCAAGTGGAGGAGGCAAACCAGAGAGAAGTAAAGAGTATTTTAAAAATGTGAAATACATTAAAAGGAACAAACAATAAATTAAAATAAAAAATATGGGGTGAGACATATTTAGATTTAGTGTTTGGAGAAGGTCTCACTGATAAGGTTGCGTTAACGCTGAATATTTCATCGTTCTGCACCAATTTCTTTACATTTTAAAAGCAATTACACACACACACACAAACACAGATTGGTATTATCTTTAAACTATTACATATTTGCTAATAGTCTCCTGAGGAATTATCCCTTACTGCCTTGTAGCCGTGTTGATTTATTGCCTTCAATGAGAGATGATTTATTTTACTTATTTTGATGATTCTTCTGGAATCTAAAAAGTGATATTCAGTCACTTAAATAATGTTAAGTGGCTGTTTAAAAAATGAATGAAGATGGTATAAGAAGGAATCTGAGGCCAAGGATGTGATCAGCTTGGGAAAATATGCCGCGGCAGCTTCTTACAGTTGAATTGATTAAATTGTACACCCTCTGCATATGTCTTTTCTCCTCTGCTCTCTTACTAATACTGTTATTTTGTAATTTTGCTCCTTCCAAGGCCACACTGATACTAAGAAGATGATGAGTGTTCTCAGGGCAGAAAGATTCAGAATCAAGATCAGAGAACTTGGTGAAATTTAGATTAGACTTGAAATGAGGACAATGAGAGAAATAAAAAGGCTTCGTAAACTAGAAAAGTTTGGTGAGGAGCGACTACAGTTCTCAAAGTGCAAGATGAAAGAAGCATTTCCTATCAAGAGAACCAGGGAACAGAGGTGAGATTCTCCATTTAACATTTTCTATTTTGATTCTTAGATATGAACAATTTACATTTGACAAGCCTGGCTTGTCAAGCCTTGTCAATTTTCAAGCTTGACTTAAGGCTCCTAAAAATTGTGTGTGTGTGTGTGTGTGTGTGTGTGAGTGAGTGTGTGTGTGTGTTTGTGTGTGTGTGTGTGTGTAAGGCAGGACAACTTTCATCTCAATAAATGCATAAAAGGAAAGACTGGCGACACGAAGTGCAGATGAGTATAACCAGTTGAAAAATTACCCATGAGTCACGGCAGCAGTGGACACATCCTACTGTTACTCTGTGATTCACTAGAAACCCCCTGAGGTTTTGGAATGGGGAGTAATGACAATCACCCTGTTGAGATGGCACTGCTTACTCTGTCCTGCAGAAGTCCTGAATCTCTTCCTCCCTGCTTGGAGAGAAAATCTTACACAAAACACACTCAAGCTACTTTTGTCCTGTGGACTTTTTTTTTTGCAGCTTCTCTGCATAAGAATTCATGCAGAACTACTCATGAGTCTAACTGAAAAATGATTGTAGCATACTACCAAACTCCCATATTTTTATAACATGGGAAACTGTTCACAGGAAAATGAATTAAATTCTGAATCAATGGCCTTCATATAGCACACTTAGAGTAGAATAACAGTATCTGTATTTCTTGGTTACAAGTGATGTTGGTGGCAGCCCATCTGGTGCAGCTGTTGCAGGGACACCAGCTGTAGTGATGGATGCATGCCTGGACCAGTGTGCTCTGTGGAGCCCATGGGGGCTGGGGACAGGTGAGAGACGTGCCACCTACTGAGTTGGCTGAGGGGGAGCCCTGAGTTCCTCGGCACAGCTGCAGTTGCCCAGCTGGGATCCAGACCTGGGCATCCCTGCACTGTCAGGGGCCCAGGAAGCTCCTAACCCCTGCATACGTGAAAGTGCCTGCTCCCCCTTCCTGGCCTCTACCCTCTCCCAGCACCCGCTGTGGGTCAGAACAAAGTTATGGCTGAGCCTGGATGCTGCTGGAACCCAGCTGGGTGTGCACGTGCTCAGGGTGTTTCTGATACACCCACCGGCTGCTGCCTCAGACCCCTCTGGACTTTAGGAGCACATGAGCATGGGAGGGGAGATGGGAGTGCTGAGTGTGGCTCAGCACGGAACTGCAAGCGCCTCTTGGCATGGACAGCCTGGGTGCCATGTAAGCATGTTAAAGGTAGACAAGTTCCTAGGCAGGAATGAGAAGGTCTCCCCAGTGAAACCACAGCTTCAGGCCAGGGACAGCCTGAAGCCTGGAGGCTGGGATGCTAGTTCTGGGCCAAGTCTGTAGCTCAGAGTCAGGACTTCATTGATGTCCATTTGGCCAATCGGATGGTGCTTTCTTCAGGCCCTCCCATGGCTGCCCATGGACCAATCAGTACACACAATCTTCATTCTGAGCACATAAAAACCCCAGACTCAGCCAGACTAACACAAATTGGGAAAGGAGCTACTTACTATAGGTTTCCTCTGAGCTGAGAGGTGGACAGTCTTTTGGGATGACCATCCTGTGGAAAGGAGCCACCCACTTCAGGTCTCCTGAGAGCTATTCTGCTGCTCAATGCAGCTCCTCTCTGCCTTGCACATCTTCCAGTTGTCTGCATACCTTATTCTTCCTGGATATGAGGCAAGAACTTGGGACCCTCCAAATGGCAGAAATGAAAGAGCTGTAACACAAACAGGACTGAAACTTGTCCCCTGCTTGCCACGTTGTGGACTACAAGGAGAGAAGAGCTGCTACCCTCTGGGAGCCCAAACCTCAGAATGCCCTGACCCAGGACTGTGACACACTGTAACACCCTCTGGGGCTCTGCTGTTCCTAGTGTCTCTGAACTTTTGGGTTCCATCATGTTCCCCTTGTCTGGATATTGCTGCCCACAGTGGAAGCTGCTTGTGTTACATCTGGTCCAGCCACAGCCTCACACAGAGCCAGCACCTGCGCCAGTGCCTGGAGCTGCCCATGCCACCACAGCTGGCCTACAAGGGTGTGCACAGTGGCTGGATCCCACATTCACTCACTCACACACCCCTTGGCACTCTGTGCCTGGCTCGCCCTTTGCAGACATGGGATCCAAGCAGTCAGCACAAGCTGAGTGCAGCCTGCCCGACCAAGTGGACAGAACAAGCTTAGCACGTGCAAGTGAAACACAAGCATAGGTGCCACCAGCCACAGAGGTTTCTGCCTGGTGAAGCAATACCCTAAGGATCCTGTGACAAAAGGGCAACTTGTGAAGGTGGAAGTGATCTATTTCCCTATAACATATTTCATCTCTAAACATGTTATTAATGCTCATTAAATAATTATCAATAAATGAAGAAATGATTTCAGAATGTCTCATAAGTTTCACTTGATGGAATTAATTACCATATATAGTCAGATATATAAATAAAGATTTTTCTGTATACTTAGAAAGTTGTCCATCCAAAGAAGTCGATAAGACCAATTGTTACTGAGATCCTGGCATTTAATTCAAAATGGAATTCAGATAGGCCTGTCTTGGTTTATTCTTCCCAAAATATATCATCTTGCAATTATTTTTCCATATGTGTAAGTTAAGCTTTGTGAACCCTTACTTCCATAGCAATGTATCCCCTTTTATAGGAAATGTTGGTCTTTCTGACTTTATTCATCTTATATATGACACAGGAAAATATTAAATTATTTGTTGATACTGTCACAACAAATTCTATATGAGATTCTAGAGGTAACGTCTGTGGATTCTTTGGAGAAGGAAAATCTATAAAGTAATTCTAACAATGATGAAATAAAAGAAATATTTGGAAACCATATTCATTCTTCTTCCCTTTCCATATCCAGTGAAATTGACCCCATATTTGCATTCACTTTATAAAACTGTCGACATAAATATAAGTTACTGGGTGAGCCATTTTAAAATAATTTGTAACATAAGAAAAGAATGCACTTACCCAAAAGGATTGCTGATGAATTAAATATATAAAGATATACTTTGGGGAGTGTCATATCTTATACATCTTGCCTAATCAACACAGGTAGTTTTTTTCTTATGTTATGCAGCTCCCAGCTAGTTTGCTGGTATAGTGAATATAAGGAAACAGGTTCAGCTATACCCTGCATGTTGTTTTTATTTATGAAGCATGAATATTTGTGAGGCACATCTCTCATTCATTCTACAACAAGTATTTATTGAGCACCTATAATATACCATGCATGAAAACAGCTCTAAGTTTCAACACAGAGAGGATTTCTTCTTCTGACAGAGCTTGCATCACACTAAATCTCTTACACTATCTTTGCAAAATCCCTCCAACATAAGCATATCATTATTCTTACCCTATCCTCATTCAGCTCTTCATAAATGTCTGCTAAGTCATTTCAATATAAAATAAAGTAGCGAGGATTTTTAATTAGGCTCTGTATTTGGAGGGTGACTATCACAGGTTGAATTGTGTTTCCCACCAAATTTATATGTTAGTGTTCTAATGCCCACTGCTTCCGAATGTGACTGTATTAGAAGACAGACACTTTAAAGAGGTAATTAAATTAGGATAAGGTCAATAGAGTTGTCCCTAAACCAATTTGACTGATATCCTTATACAAAGAGGAAATTTAGAAACAGGTAATGAGGGAAGACCATGTGAAAACACAGGGAGAAGACAGCCATCTTAAAAGCCAAGGAAAGCGAGCTCTGAAGAAACCAACTCTAATTTCCGAAGAAATTCAATCTAATTTCTAGCTTCCAGAAGGATAACAGAATGCATTTCTCTTAAGTCACTTGCCTGTGATACTTTATTAAGACAGCCTAAGAAAACTAAGACAGTAGACAAAAAAAAAAAAAGAAATCTATGTCTTAATCTCCAAAACTTGTGAGTGTGAGCTTACTTAGGAAAATAATTTTTGTTAATATAATTAAATGAAGAATCTCAAAAGAAAATCATTCTGGATAATCCACATGAACCCTAAATCCAATGTGTCCTTAAAAGGAGAAGAGACACACAGAGAGAAGGAGGAGAAGGTTATGTGAAAGTGGAGGCAGAGTTGGAGTTATGCAGCTGCCAGATAAGGAATGATTGGCACCACCAAAGACCAGAAAAAGCAAGGAAGAATTCTCCTCTAAAGCCTTTAGAGCAGTGGTCCCCAAACTTTTAGTCACCAGGGACTGGTTTCCTGGAAGAAGTTGGGGGTGGAGGGCTTGGGGATGAAACTGTTCCATGTCAGATTATCAGGCATTAGCTTATCATAAGGAGTGTGCAACCTAGATCCCTCATATGCACAGTTCACAATAGGCTTCATGCTCCTATGAGAATCTAATTCACCTGCTGATCTGACAGGAGGTGGAGCTCAGGCGGTAATTCTCTCTTGCCCACTGCTTACCTCCTTCTGTGAGGCCCAGTTCCTAATAAGCAACAGACCAATACCCGGCCACCTGTCCACGTCCCAGTGTTGGGGACCCCTGCTTTAGAGGGAGTTTGGCTCTAATGATGCCTTCATTTGGAACTCTGACCTCCAGAACTGTAAGATAATATTTTTCTCGTGTTTTAAGCCACCCAATGTGTGATAATTTGTTATTGCAGCCCTAAAATAAGAAACTCTGAATTCTTCATCTGAAGAATGCCACTTCTGAATTCTAAAGCCTGAACACTCTACTACACTGAGCTGCCTTTACTTCACTGCATCATACTTACTGAAATTTCTAGAGAAAAGACCACAGGTGAATTGTTAAAATGTCAAAAGTGACTGTTGATTTTATATATGCCTTCAAGCTTGATCCACTCATGATTCCTCTTTTAAAAATAATTTGTGGACATTTTGTTTGCCAATCTACTCTGTTATTTATATTAAATCTTAGTACTGTCACCTTTCCTACTGCCCCAAACCTCTAATTTAGTCTAAACAAGAGATAAGCTTATTGTAAGTTAAATTAGATAAACAGTAACTTTTTAAAAATAACTATATCTGACTATGCAAATAGTCCCGTCTTCAGTATTTCCAATTCCCTCCACAACTTTGCCACATCAACTTAAATAGTATTTTGCACTCTGATATTGATTGTAATCTATTATGAAAGAAAATAGATCCTAAATCTAGAGAAGACACCTAGAAGAAGTAAAGACATAAGATAAATGGATGTGAGGAGAAACTCAAATACAATTATTTGATCACTGCTCATGGTGCTCTGCAGAGAACTTGCACAGATATACAGAAGGGAAAGCAATTCTACTGAAAATCCAGCTCATTCCCTGCATCATGCACACAAGAACTCTTGAGTCCAGACAGATGAAATTACTTGACTTCAGTTATATATCTCTAAGTAGAAGAGAAGCTCCTGGTACCCATTCCTTTTCCAGGCAGCAAAGCAAGATCTCAAGAATTAGAGGCTACCTTGCAGACAGAAGGGCTCTGATTGGACTGGTTGTAGGAATTTTAGTGGGATGGCTTCATGTGATTCAGAGAGGGTGGTCACCATCAGGACTCTGCTTACTGGAGAGCTCCTTAATGAATCTGCTTTAGGAAGAACTACTTTAGCCAAGATTTTCTCTTATTTAAATGAGTAACAGGTGGTAGAAAAAAACAAACAAAAATTATATATTAGAAGAACTGGGTGCTAATACTTTGCCACTAACTAGCTTTGCAACCAACTAGCTTTGCAAGCAATTAGCTTTGCAACCAACTAGCTTTGCAAACAAGGTCTGCTGACTTCAATTATCTGAGCATCAACTGACTTAATAATACCTACTTTGAAAGAGTTATGTAAATATTGGAGACATTCTAATAGTTCAAGAGAGTATGTAGACATATACAATAAATTATATTATTAAATTTTCTTTTGTAATCTAATTAAGGATTTTACTGGAGAATAAGCTGCTGTCACAGTCCCAAACTCATGAAGAAACCAAAAACTATCAGGGCTGAACTTCCATTTTGCCACTTCAAGTATTTTAAGAGGTAAAACAAAGATGGTGATAAAAAGTTTCCCGTCTCCCACTATTCTTACTATAAAAATGTCTGACATTTCATGAGATTTTCTTGTATAATAAAGGTACACAGAATCAGAAGCATAATTCTGGTTAACTGGCTACCAATCGCAGTGCCAATGAATGGAAAGGTCCTTAAGAGTACACACAATCCAGGTTTCCCTTCTTACCTAGGAGGAGCCCTTTTATATTAAAACTTGATAAATGATATCTTGAGAAGATGACTGCATTGAGGCAGGAAGTAGGTCCTAGCCTGGAATAGGACCAGATTCCAGATTCCTGGATATTAGTCAGGATGAAGAGAGGACAGAGCTGAGCAGAAGGTATGTCAGGTAGCAGGAAGTAGGTCCTAGCCTGGAATAGGACCAGATTCCAGATTCCTGGAATATTAGTCAGGATGAAGAGAGGACAGAGCTGAGCAGAAGGTATGTCAGGTAGCAGTCCAGTGATATATATATATATATATATATCTCCAAACCATGGCTAAGTCTGTCAATCAGGAAATCATTTAAATGAGGCCAAAACAGCTTGTGGCCAAAACAACAGTAATAAAAACTTCAGGGACCAAAGAACTCTGGAACATGGGAGATGTACATACAGAACAAAAGCACAGATTTTCATTTGTGTTTCTTGCATTTATGTTTCTTGTAGTTTATATATATATATATATATGTATATATGGAGACTTTGATTCCTCCATGATTTAGTGGACTAATGTGGCTCTCTGTGTATTATCTGTGGGCTCATTTTGAATACACATGCCAGGACATGGTCTAGAATGGGCAACTTGAGGGAAATAAATACATATAAAATTGACATGATGTAAAACCAAACTTCACTTTAATCTTTCACTTTTGCTGCTGATGAAATAAGATTCAGAGAAATCAAAACACAGTGACCAGAACACAGTGATTCTGATATCAGGTTCGGTGTGTGTTGCATTAGCTGACAGTTGACTCATTACCACATTTATGTCACTGAAGCACCTAACTATTTAGGGAGAACATAATTCCTTCTAGTGATACAAGACATTATTAACAAGCATTGCTAAGAATCTTGGAGATTTAAATAAATGGACACATTTAAAATTTTAAAAATGTAAGACTATTATCTTTTGGTTTTCAGGTTTTTAGCATCCCTATGTTTATACTCCCTGTTTTTGTTTTTAGTCTGTTGCTAGATAGACATAAAAAGAAACCTTGTGGTCATCAGACTAGAAAAAGGAAAGGTGCTGGTTTAAGACAATTTTTCTGTACTCCAGATAGGAAGTAAAAATATAGGGCCACTGAAAACCAAAAGATAATAGTCTTACACTCACTCAAACAACCACTGTTGCATCCACTGAAACAACTAAGACAACTTGAAATAATTTATGCTTAAATGTAAATAATTTTGCTATTTTCTATAATTGCCTTTTTTATATCTAAAATATAAACTCCAAATGCTATCTATTTAAATAGAATTTATTTAAATATATACTCATCTTTTGTAAGAAAATTGGTAACATTATTTACACAATCAAATATGAAACAAAATATAATTTTATTAAATTTTTAAACCTTTATATCACAATTTTTTTTGGTTTTTGTACTGCTACTTAGAAACCATTTACTGAGAGTATCTGACAACAAAAAAATATATTTGAACAGTATTAAAACAATCAAAGCAGTAACAAGGTATGGAAAGATACTTCAATATAATTTCATTTGATGTACAATTTAAATCACTTGTGCACCAAACTTCAGTGACACGCAATTTACCCATGTAACAAATCTACACATGTAGCTCTTGAACCTGAAATAAAAGTTGAAGCAGAAAAAAAATTGTATTTATATTTACTCTAAAGTGGCAGTCATAAAAATTCAAATTATCACTTATTCGAGAATAGAAAACATAAATAAGTAAAACTGCCAGCAAACATAAATTTTTTAAAATAAATCATTTGCCAGAAAGGAAATATTGAACTCTGAGAATTTAAATTTGTAAGTTGTCTTTAAAACTCATATATGATATTTAAATAGAAATAAATTTTAAAAGCTGAACATTGTTTCTGCCATAACTACTTTGTTTGAAATAATGATACAGTGTGTCAGCAGGCCAAAATTATAGAAAGAAAGAGTTGAAAATGATCATAGCATGAAGAAAATAATACTTTTATAGTCTACATTTGTAAACCTAGGAATAAATTCTAATAAAAAGTTCAAGAGAGGAAGGGAACAAAAAAGTCTCAATGGAAAAATAAAATCTGTGTTTTCTGTTGAAAATAAATTAATAAATCAAGGAATATCCAAGTCACGACTGCAAGAAACATAAATGAAAACCTGTGCTTTTGTTCTGTATGTACATCTTCCATGTTCCAGAGTTCTTTGGTCCCTGAAGTTTTTATTACTGTTGTTTTTGCCACAAGGTGTTTTGGCCTCATTTAAATGATTTCCTGATTGACAGACTTAGCCATGGTTTGGAGAACACCACACAGCCCAGAGCATTAGGGGATTCAGTGAGCAGGTGTTAAACCTATTGCAGAATATATTTCTTTTTATCAACCTCTAATCTTCCCACTTCAGAATTTTTAAGCAGATGTTTTGGACAGATTTTCTCTACTTTTCATGTTTCCATGGGATTGTTTCTCACCTGCTTAATTGCTTCTTTGCCTAGTAATGAAAAACAAAAGAACACAAAACACACCTTCTAACATCCCCTGTGAGAAGAAAGTTTCCTTTTTGATTTCTATACTTTTGTTTACTTTTCTTTTAAGGGTGACACATTAGTAACAGAGCTAAACTCAACCTGCCTCCTGGATGTTAGGACCCCTGAATTACATAGATTACCTCCTGTGTCCCCAGGTTTGGCGTTCTCTCAGTGTTCACAATTTCTTAAGTGCTACAGCTCTTTAACCTGCCTTTCCTTTGTCTAACCTGACGACCACATGGTTTATTTTTGGTTCAAGTTTAGCAAAAGACTAAAAACAAACAAACAAACAGGGAGTATAAATATAAGGACTCTGAAAACCCGCTGTAAAAATTTGATAGGGTTCATTTGAAAGGAACAAAGGAATGGAATGCTTAGGACAAAGGAAACTATATGTTATGTGTATTTGGGTTCTTCGTTTGATATTACATAGAAATAACATTTCTGTTTTTTTTTTTCGGAGTCATGCTCTGTCGCCGGGCTGGAGTGCAGTTATATGGTATTGGCTCGCTTCAACCTATGTCTCCCAGGTTCAAGCGATTCTCCTGCCTCAGCCTCCTGACCAGATGGGACTACAGGTGTGTGCCACCATGCCTAGCTAATATTTGTATTTTTAGTAGAGACAGGCTTTCACCATGTTGGCCAGGATGGTCTTGATCTCTTGACCTTGTGATCCATCTGCCTCACCCTCCCAAAGTGCTGGGATTACAGGCATGAGCCACTAATAAATCACATTGCTAAATCACATTTCTATTGATATCTGGCACACAGGTAGAGTAGGTTTGACAGAACTTTATATATATGTATATACGTGTATGTGTGTGTATATATATAAATACATAAAACATTTATATACATAAAGTTTATTTCTATAATCTTTATATATATAAATATACATAAGATTTACAAAGTTATACCTAAAGTTTATATGTATATAGAGGCAGATTGGAATGCTAAATATTACCTTTTCTGAATTGCTATGTCCCTGAAGTTGTAGTTTATATATCTAAACTTTACAATATATCATCATTTAAATAAAGTGTATATCACATTTTTATGCTTTAACACTAAAATATACTAAGTATATATTTAGACTTTATTTTTATATTATTGATGTTTCAGGGTTCTTTATACTTTTGTAAGTATATATGTAAAATTTATATCTATATAGAGTATGCATATATAAATTCTCTGTGTATAAATTTATGTATGTAAGTACTCTGAGACTTTATAAACAAATAGAAGTATGTAAGGATATATAGATATGTATATGTGTATACGTGTATATATATATATATATATATACACACACACACAGACATACACACATCCATACATAGACACAAACACACATACACACACACTCTAATGTGACTGCTGGAGCAGCCATTCAAATACAAGAAGTAGCCAAGTAGAATGAGCTTGAAGTCAGCAGAAATGCTTTAGACATACAAATAGGTACTGATGCTGAGCGCAGTATAGTACTGTCATCAACCTCTATTTCTGCCCTAACCACGTGAAAACAGACTATTATGTTTCCCTGCTGGACCCTACAAAAAGGTGTCTGAAAAATTCTTTACAGGGACCCCAAAAATAGGAGCAATTGTATTTCTTTGAACTTTCTTTACTGCAAAGCTTTGTTACCATAAAGGCTTTTATACATGGGTATGTACTGCCATCAAGTTGGAAAGATGCAGCAATTGGAGAGAGAACTTGGACTACCTAAGTAGAAATAAAAGTGCCAGATGGATTTCTTGTAGAAATGCTTCTTGAGGATTTTGTATGTTATAGAGTCTAAAGTAGCAATTGAGGGTGAGGGTTATTGTAATTTAAACTATATCATATAGATGTTCAATATTGATGTCACTTTCCTTCTAAAATCTTTTCTCGTTTGGAGAGGTTGGAATACAAAATATTACCCTTCCAGAATTTTTTTTTTTTTTAGATGGAGTCTCACTCTGTCACCCAGGCTGGAGTGCAGTGGCGCGATCTCTGCTGACTGCAACCTCTGCCTCCCAGGTTCAAGTGATTCTCCTGCCTCAGCCTCCCTGGTAGGTGGGATTACAGGCACCTGCCACCATGCCTGGCTACTTTTTGTATTTTTAGTAGAGATGGTTGCCATGTTGACAACTATGGTCTCGAACTCCTGACCTCAGGTGATCCACCCACTTCGGCCTCCCAAAGTGCTGGGATTACAGGCGTGAGCCACCGCACCTGGCCACCTTTCCTGTATTTTTGTGTCCCTGAATTTGTAAATTTGATTTTGATTCTGAAATTAAATACAGTGAAATAAGAAGTGAAATGTGAGGCAGAACTGGTCTAGTGATGAGGCCAACAGCAGTGATCTTGTTTTCCCAAGCTGAGGATTTGAGATGGTTACAGGAACAACAGTGAGATTTCTGTCCAACTTCATAACGTGATGTTGGTAGTATGCTTTCTGTGAGCTCATCCATGAATCTGCATCTTAGTCTTTCTTGTGATTCTGTAATCCGATTTATACCCTGAGGATCAATCTATGCCTACATTTTCTAAAGAGGCACCAACACTTCGAAACTGAACTCTAACAAATATATACAGTAAATGTATTTCCATCACTACCTACAGACTGCCAAGGGATAGGAAAATTAGATTACATATGGCACAGGGAAACCAAAGTGGATTGAGCTATCACAATAAGGAGAATATATAAATAAAAAAGAGAAATCAGATTTAACATGGGTACATGCCACAAAGGAAACTTGTATACACACTAAATATATCAGTTTTCTGAATGGAATATTGTCTGTGGCTGTCTGGAGCCCACAAATATTTCTTCCAGCCTCGCTGGGGAGGAGTTATAATTGCCACCATTCATTGTTCGTGTGTTAACAGGCATAGTATAGTCTCCTTAATATGCACAGCGCCTCATTCTCCTTAACTTCAATGACTCCTCCCTACTCTGTCAGCCAATTATACGTAAGCCGCAATAAGCTCTCATAACCCAGCAGAAACTCTTCAATTTAAAGCTTAAAATCATGATTTTCCTCTTCCTCTTATAATGATTCCTCAGGTTTATCGAACTTTATCTTTGACAACAAAGGTTTTGTTGTTGTTTTGCTTTTGCTTTTTTTACCTCTCTTCCCTATACTCACAGGCTACCATGCCTCCCTGCCCTTTACTTGTCTTCCTTTTTGGTGCATATCAGATAATCAGCTATTTTCACTGTTGTCTTTGCTATGAGAAGGGCATATTTAGTTTGTTCAGGAGAAATTGGCCTATCGAATGTGGAATGAGCATTTATCTCATCATTATAATAATTTTATTAATATGCTTCAAAGGTCTAGTTGGTTTGTTACAAGTCAACAAAAATCTACTACTCTTTTCTTCAATCCTGAGAGAACACAGGTCTTTCCATCTCCCTAAAACGATCAAGAATATCTTATGTGAGCTTTTCCCCTTCCTTTCTGTGTGGAAGTCAATATGATCATACATTTCACCCTGCTTTTAAAGCTAATTTTTCATCAGAGTTCATGATCCTTTCTCCTTCATTTTCCTCTGGGATCTTCTTTTATCTTTTTTTTTTTACCTTTCTCATTTATATTTTCAGTTGTTCAAATTCTATTGGCTTGTACATCTTAATATGTGTAAATAATTCCAAGACTTCATATTCCTGAGAAACAAGTTAAAAAATGAGGAAACAAAGAATATTTACCACTCTCAATTTTATAATAGGAATGTGACAATACCGAAAGATTACTCTGTAAGTAGCAAATATGGTAGATAAAGAGGGATGTCAATGAGACTGGAAAGGTATCTGGGACTCGAGTAAAGAGGAACTGGAACAGGGGCAGAGGCAGGTGTATGGGCCTGTCTGAACAGGAAAAAGAGAGAAAATGAAAGAATAAGGGCAACAGGAGTATAATTACAGTGTGCAGAGCGACAGGATTTGATGCTATGTGGCGCAACACTTTGGCAGGAAAGAGAGTTATAGAGGGATGTTTGGAAATTTTGCTTTTGTTTTTGTGAGGTAATTATCTACATATTTGTTTTCTACTGCACATGACACATATTTAAGACTGGATAAATGTTCTGCTGTGTTTGAATTCCAAATAAATTATATTTAATATCAATGTCATGATTCTTATATAATGACTTAGAGCTCATGATATCTTAGACTTTAGCCTAATTCTAACATAATTAAATGCAATTACTGCTCTGCTTAAATATATATCACATTTCTATAAAGAATATACATTAAGAAAGTAGAATCGTCACCATTTGGTGAGAATGGGGATATGAATGATAGATACTTCTTGTGTATATTACCGGTTATAAGAGAGTAAGCTTTCGTATTATCATAAGATCAGTTAGAAAAAGCTGCTGCATCACAATGGCTGCTTTTTATCTCAGTTTTTCACTTATATGATTGAGAAGTTAGTCCATGAAACTTCAGTAGTAAAGCAAAGCTGATTCTTAATAAATTTAATGACTCAAAAAAATTGAATAATTTAGGTTGTGAAACTGTGGCTACATTAAGTGATTTTAATTAAAGAGAGAATTTGCATAAGCAAATAGTAATTATGCAAGTTGAAATTTAGTCAAGCCACTAAGGTGATCTGAAAGTGCTGACCCTAATATATATGTTGGAAACAAAGTGTCATGTGACTTTATTTATTTCTGAATACCCAAAATAGAATGTGTAAATTTACATTTTGTTTTATCAACAAGGCATGATAGAAGGAGAATAACATAATCTCTATTTCTTACAAAGTCTTCCATTTTAAACACTATATATAATCATTTCCTTGAGAATGGCACTGTTAATGAGAAAAAATAAATCCTGGTAAAAGAGATTACTAGGTCAGTTTGATGACAACAGATATTGCGAAATAAAGAAGAGAGAGGTAGTGAAAAATAAACAAAAATGCTCTGGTTTTTGTTTTGCTATGTCTAGTAAAGAAAAGTATTTTTTCTTTGCAAGAAAGGAGTAGATACAGCATCTTAAAACTGCTGCTGCCATGTAGCATCTTAAAACTGCTGCTGCCATGTGACATCTTAAAGCCCTAAAACTATTTTATTTACATATTTTCCTTCATATAGAATGAGTATCAATTAGTTTTAAATGATTTTATGTGCCAATATTAGGTAAGCTAAAGAATGGTTAATGAAAGTTAGAATGCAAAACTCAGAGATAATTTTATGTAAGTAAATGAAGATTTTCTTTATCGAAAGCCTTTTTAACCTAGAATAATGAGTACAGCAGTCAAGATAGGTTATGAATGAAAATGTAATCAGCTGGCAGCTGAGTTCAGGATGTAATTATGTTACTTGTATAAGCATGTTATGGTGGCCCAAGGTAAACCAGGCTCTGACAGGACAGGTAGTTTATCCAAAAGGGAATTTGAGATTAAAATGTCATAATACTTGTAAAAATCATTTTAAATGAACTGACACATTTCTAAGTTGCAAATGAAAAATTTTCTAGTATATTATTTGAATTATTGCTTTTCAACATAAGGCTTAATTAAATTATTGATTAAAATGCATGTATTATCTAGAGGAGCTAGCTGCACCAATCTGGGTGGTACAGTAGAGTCACAACAGTATTAATAAGATAGATGTCTTCCATCTTGTCCCTATCACAAGCAGCATTTGTTTCAAGGCCAAAGACAGAAAGTTTAACCATCTTTTCTGTAGCATTTTAAGTATACACGAAAGAAGAAATTTCTAGAAATAATAAAGTTGAAAAATGATTATCAATTATATATTAAGAATGTCTCTCCATTTCTATTCATTCAATGAGCTAATAGAAAGAAAAATGTGTTTAGGTAGAAGTTTTCAGATTTAATCTCAAGGAAGAAATATAGTATGTTTTAGATGAATAAATCACAAATGAAAAATGCTCCCTGAGTTAACAATATCTGTATTATTTACCTGACTATTCTCAAATATGATCCCTTATTTTGATCACCTTCATGTTCAGTTGACATTACTGCTGAGTATAAAATAAAATTTTTAGTTATTCAAAAAATTATAATTGACATAACTTTGCATATTTATGGGGTACAATATTATGCGTTAATGCATGTATACATCGTGTAATGATCAAATCAGAGTAATTACCACATCCAACACTGTAAATATTTATCATTTCTTTCTGGTGATAACATTTGAAATCTTTTCTTCTAGCTGTCTGCAAATGTACACCATAGTGTTATTAGCTACAGTCACCCTACTATGTAATACAATGCAATAACTATTATTCCTGTTCGACTTTTATTTTGTACCCTTTGATCAACCTCTCCCAGTACACCCACCTTCTGCCCCCATCCCCAGTCTTTGGTACACACTATTCTATTCTCTACTTTTATGCAATCAACTTGTTCAGATTCCACGGATTAATGAGATAATACAGTGTCTTTCTGTGCCTGGCTTATTTCATTTAACATTGTCTTCCACAGTCAATGTTGCTGTGAATAACACTATTTCATTCTGTTCTATGCCCCAAGCAGTATTTCATCATCTATATAATACTATACCATATATAATGAAACAGTATTCCATTGATTCAATACATACATATTTACATACATATATATATGTGTGTGCGTGTGTATATATATATATGTACATAGGTATGTATGTATTTAATCAATGGAATACTATTTCATTGTATATTGTATAGTATTCCATATGTGATGGAATACTATATATATATATACACACACACACACACACACAATGAACAGAATAAACATTAAGTGATTTTATGTCTGTATATATATATACATATACATACATATATACATATACATACATATATATAAATATACATACATATATATACACACATATACATACATACAATGGAATATTATATATATATTTCCAAATCACATATTCTTTATTCATGTGAGATGAGCATTTAGGTTGATTCTATTCTTGGTTATCATGAATAGAACTGCAATAAAATTAAGAGTACAGATAATTCTTTAACAAACATACTCTACATCCTTTGGATAGTTCTATTTTTAATTTTTTAAGAAACTACCACACTGTTTTCTATAATGGCTGTGCTAATCTACATTCCTACCAACAGAACATAAGTGTTCCCCTTTTTCCACATCTTCCCTAAGGTTTGTTATGTTTTGTCTTTTTGATAATAGTCATTTTAGTTAGGGTGAGGTAATATCTCATGGTTTTGATTTGCATTTTTCCAATGACTATTGACATTGAACAGTCTTTCATATATCTATTGGACATTTGTATGTCTTCTTTTGAGAAATGTGTACTCAGGTCTTTTGCCTGTCTTTTAATTGGATTATTTGTGGATTGATCTTTTGTTTGCCATTGAGTTGTTTGAGTTCCTTATATATATTCTGGATATGAACCCTTTGTCAAATGTATAGTTTGCAAATACTTCCTCCCATTCTATAGGTTGTCTCTTCATTATCATGATTGTCTTCTTTGTTGTGCAGAAGCTTTTTAGTTTGACATAACCCTATTTTTCTACTTTTTGCTTTGGTTGCCAGTGCTTTTGAGATTTTGTTGAAAAAAACATCTCCTAGCCCAACGTTCGGAAGTGTTTCTCCTATGTTTTCTTTCAGTTGGAGGTCATATATTTATGTCTTTAATCGATTTAGAGTTGATTTCTGAACATAGTGAGAGGAGCCTTGTTTAATTCTTCTGCTTGTAAGCATTCAGTTTTGCTTGTGTCATTTTTTTAAGAAATGATTCATTTTTCAATGTGTGTTTTGTCACCTTTGTTGAAAAGCAGTTGGCTATAAATGTATGGATTTACTTCTGAACTCTGTATTCTGTTCCGTTAGTCTATAAATCTATTTTTGTGCTAATACCATGCTGTTCTGGTAGTATATTTTGTAGTCAGGTATTGTGATGCCTCCAGCATTATTTTTTTTTCTCATGATTGCTTTGACAATCCAGGATCTTTTGCATTTCCAAATGAAGTTTAAGGTTTGTTTTCTATTTCTGTGAAGAATGCTATTGTTATTTTCATAGAGATTGCATTGAATCTGTAGATTGCTTTGGGTAATACAGACGTCTTTAAAACATTAATTCTTCCAATCTATGAACACAAAATATCTTCTTATTTATTTGTGTTTTCTTTAATTTCTTTCATCAACGTTATCTAGTTTTCACTGTAGAGATGTTTTGCCCCCTTGGTTAAGTTTATTTCTAGGTATTATTCTTGTAGATATTGTAAATAAAATTGATTTCTTGATTTCCTTTGCAGATCGTGTGCTATTGATGTGTACAAATGCTACGGATGTTTGTATGTTGATTTTGTATTCTATAAACTTTACTAAATGTATAAATTCTAATAGTTTTTGGATGGAGTCTTTAGGGTTTTTATATACATAACAATATGAGAAAACAAGACCAATTTGACTTCCTGTTTTCCAATTTGGAAAATTTCCCTTTATTTCTTTCTCTTACCTAATTGCTCTGGCTGGCTAGATCTTTTAGTACTAGGTTGAATAAAAGAAGTGGAATTGGGGCAGGGCGCGGTGGCTCACCCCTGAAATCCCAGCACTTTGGGAGGCCGAGGCGGGCAGATCACCAGGTCAGGAAATCGAGACCATCCTGGCTAACACGGTGAAACCCAGTCTCTACTAAAAATACAAAAAAATTAAGCCGGGTGTGCTGGCAGGCACCTGTAGTTCCAGCTACTCGGGAGGCTGAGGCAGGGGAATGGCGTGAACCCGGGAGGCAGAGCTTGCAGTGAGCCGAGATGGCGCCACTGCACTCCAGCCTGGGCGACAGAGCAAGACTCAGTCTCCAAAAAAAAAAAAAAAAACAAAACAAAAGTGGAATTGAGTATCCTCGTCTTGTTACAGATTTTAGAGGATGTTAAAATTATAAGATGTTTTTGGTAAGCCTCATGGTAAACACAAAGCGAAAATATTTAATAGAGTAAGAATAAAAAGCGAAAAAGTAAAAATAAAAAATAACGAATTTAAAACATATTACCAAAGAAAATAACTTTTTTTTTTTGTCACACAAACTGTTTTTTTAATTATACTTTAAGTTCTAGGGTACATGTGCACAACGTGCAGGTTTGTTACATATGTATACATGTGCCATGTGGGTGTGCTGCACCCATTAATTCGTCATTTACATTAGGTATATCTCCTAATGCTATCCTTCCCGCCTCTCCCCCCCCCCACAACAGGCCACGGAGTGTGATGTTCCCCTTCCTGTGTCCATGTGTTCTCATTGTTCAATTCCCACCTATGAGTGAGAGCATGCGGTGTTTGGTTTTTTGTCCTTGCAATAGTTTGCTGAGAATGATGGTTTCCAGCTTCATCCATGTCCCTACAAAGGACATGAACTCATCATTTTGTATGGCTGCATAGTATTCCATGGTGTATATGTGCCACACTTTCTTAATCCAGTCTATCATTGATGGATATTTGGGTTGGCTCCAAGTCCTTGCTATTGTGAATAGTGCCACAATGAACATATGTGTGCATGTGTCTTTATAGAAGCATGATTTATAATCCTTTGGGTATATACCCAGTAATGGGATGGCTGGGTCAAATGGTATTTCTAGTTCAAGATCCCTGAGGAATCACCACACCAACTTCCACAGTGGTTGAACTAGTTTACAGTCCCACCAACAGTGTAACAGTGTTCCTATTTCTCCACATCCTCTCCAGCACCTGTTGTTTCCTGAGTTTTTAATGACCGCCATTCTAACTGGTGTGAGATGGTATCTCGTTGTGGTTTTGATGTGTATTTCTCTGATGACTAGTGATGATGAGTATTTTTTCATGTGTCTTTTGGCTGCATAAATGTCTTCTTTTGAGAAGTGTCTGTTCATCTCCTTTGTCCACTTGTTGATGGGGTTGTTTGTTTTTTTCTTGGAAATTTGTTTGAGTTTTTTGTAGATTCTGGATATTAGCCCTTTGTGAGATGAGTAGATTGCAAAAAATTTCTCCCATTCTGTAGGTTGCCTGTTCACTCTGATGGTAATTTATTTTGCTGTGCAGAAGCTCTTTAGTTTAATTAGATCCCATTTGTCAGTTGTGGCTTTTCATATGCAGGCAAACTAAACTTCATAAGTGAAGGAGAAATAAAATCCTTTACAGACAAGCAAATGCTGAGAGATTTTGTCACCACCAGGCCTGCCCTACAAGAGCTCCTGAAGGCAGCATTAAACATGGAATTCTACACCAATAACAGACAGAGAGCCAAATCATGAGTGAACTCCCATTCACAATTGCTTCAAAGAGAATAGTATACCTAGGAATCCAACTTACAAGGGATGTGAAGGACCTCTTCAAGGAGAACTACAAACCACTGCTCAAGGAAATAAAAGAGGTTACAAACAAATGGAAGAACATTCCATGCTCATGGATAGGAAGAATCAATATCATGAAAATGTCCTTACTGCCCAAGGTAATTTATAGATTCAATGCCATCCCCATCAAGCTACCAATGACTTTCTTCACAGAATTGGAAAAAACTACTTTAAAGTTTATATGGAACCAAAAAAGAGCCCACATTGCCAAGACAATCCTAAGCCAAAAGAACAAAGCTGGAGGCATCACGCTACCTGACTTCAAACTATACTACAAGGCTACAGTAACCAAAACAGCATGGTACTGGTACCAAAACAGAGATATAGACCAATGGAACAGAACAGAGCCCTCAGAAATAACACCACACATCTAAAACCAACTGATCTTTGACAAACCTGACAACAACAAGAAATGGGGAAATGATTCCCTATTTAATAAATGGTGCTGGAAAAACTGGCTAGCCATATGTACAAAGCTGAAACTGGATCCCTTCCTTACACCTTATACAAAAATTAATTCAAGATGGATTAAAGACTTAAATGTTAGACCTAAAACCATAAAAACCCTAGAAGAAAACCAAAGAAACTAACTTAATCACAAAGTAAGATGAAAGAAAAAAGAAAGAAAGAAAGAAAGGGAGTAGTTATAAAACAATCAGAAAACAATAAAACATCAGCAGTAAGTCCTTACCTATCAATAATAACCTTGAGTGTAGATTGACTAAATTATTTAGTTAAAAGACATAGAGTGGCAGAATAGATTAAAAACAACAAAAATATAACAAAACAAGACCCAAGCTGCCAACAAGCAACTTACTTCAACTATAAACACATAAATAGATTGAAAACCAAAGAAAGGGATGGAAAAAGACATTCCGTGCAAATGGAAACTAAAAAGAGTAGGGGTAGCTAGACATATTGAATAAAACAGACTTTAAGTTAAAAATTATTTTTAAAAAGACAAAGAGGGTCATTGTGTAATGATACAATACAGGAAGAGGATATAACAATTGTAAATATATATGCACCTAATATTTGAACACCTAAATATATAAAGCAAATATTTACAGACCTAAAGGGAGAGATTGACTCTAATACAAAAATTCCTAACTTCATCACTCCACTTTCAGCAATAGACAGATCGCCCAGACAGAAAATCAACAAAGAAACATTGAGTTAAACTGTACTCTAAATCAAATGGACCCAACAGACATTTACAGAACATTCCACCTGAGAGCAGCAGAATACATATTCTTCTCAATAGCACATTTAAAAATTATCCAGCATGAATTATGTTAGGCCACACAAAAATCTTACCAAATTTTAAAGCTGAAATCATATCAAGCATATTTTCTGACCACAAGGCATTAAACTAGAAATTTATAACAAGTGGAACTTTAGAAACTGTATGAATAAATAAAAAGCAAACAACATGCCTATAATCAACCAGTGTAGCAATAAAGAAATAAAAAAGGAAATAAAAAATTCCTTGAGACAAAAAAAAAAAAGGAAATACAACATACCAAAACTTGTGGGGAAGAGTAAAAGCAGTTCTAAGAGAGAAGTTTACAGCAATAAATGCTTAACTGAAAAAAGTAGAGGGATCTCAAATAAACAACCTAACCTTACACCTCACAGAACTAGAAAAACACAATCTAAAGCCAAAATTAGTAGAAGAAATGAAATACAAATGATCAGAGCATAAGTAAATGAAGCAAAAAGTAAAAAATACAAAAGAGTAATAAAGAGCTGATTTTTTGAAAAGATAAACAATAAAAAAAAACTTTAGCTGACAGGAAAAAAGAAAAGTAAATGTAATAAAATTTAAATGATTGATCTTTTTTATTATTACATATTATTTTTACTTTTTTTTGTTATACCATCAGTTTCTTCATTTCAGAAATTTGGATTCAGTTAATTGGGAATACTTTGCTGTAGTAGCAGGTTAGTTGCATACTAATATTTGATTTACAACATATTTTTAAAAGATGACATTTTGTTAAATCATCAAAACTTATAAAGATAGTATTTATAATTTTGATAAAGGAGCTAAAGTTCTGGGAAATATTAACATTAAACATTAAACATTATAGGGTTTCTTCATCGTAAAACAGACATTTGGCCAAAGTATTTTTTTTTCCCCAGTGTTCCTTCTTCTCTAGAATACTACTAATTTGGCAAAATGTCAAGGAACCTTGTTAGATTCCCACACTGGTTTCAAAATAAAAATAATGACATTTAAATCATAGTAACTAACTTGCCAAGGCTTGGAAGCAGTTTAATTACTAAGGTCCACACCAGTGATTTTGGATTATTAAAAGGGCATAGACCTCAGGCATTGCTTTTTAATTTTATTCTAATGAGATAAAGGCTAACTGAAACAGCTGTATGATGAGAACATATCTGAGAGCTTTTTTTGTAATAAAAGTATTGAGCTCAGAAAAAAATTTAGTTGTGAGTGGAGAGGTGGCTGGAATCAAAGTTTATAAATTTCTACTATAGCCAAAAATAAAAATCATTTTATAGTTTTAATATTTACCTCTAACGCTACACTAAGTCTTTAAGATCTAATGAGATTAATTAAGAAGGAATTAGTTATCTGGCTATAGAGTCATTTTCTTCCTTTACCAAATCGTGCCTAATAGATTTTATTTTTTACTTCTTAATCGTAATCTTACTTACTCAAAAGTGCTTGTTTTTCTATTCATAGAACTAACTAAATCTAGTGTTTTACAAAATTGTACAGTTTTCTAGGGATTGTGCGAGAAGAAAAGTTTTCATTAAGAAGTAATATGAATGTTTCGGCTCTGTCTTTTAAATATTTCAAAAATATTTTTACATTTTTAATATATAAGGACACAACAGCAATGTAAAGAGACTAGACTTGGTGTAAAACCAAAAGTCAATTTCCAACTCATGTGCTTTTATCTGTATAAATTCACAAAGTCCCCAAGTATTTCAGAAGAATACAATTATTCATGTTATGAATCAAACTATGGTGGGGTTAAGTAAAATTAAAATTCATGTCCTTGGTAAACATATTAATTCAAATCTTGCCATGTAATTAGAATGCTGAATTATTAGATGGAGATTAGATGAGTTTTTCTTGGAAGAATGAATATTCACTATATATCCCAAGACACATTCCAATTTCATCAAAATTCTAAATGTGCTCTTATCTTATCACTGTGCTCTCCTGATTTATAATATTTTGCTTAACCACACTTCCTATATTTTAACAAACTCTATGTCTATCATTTACTTTATTGAAAGTGATGAATTAAGCTCAATCTTTTTCTCCTAGTTAATTTTATTCCACATAATACCCCTTGCTTTAACAACTGGGAAGGGAGTTGTTACCCAAATGTTTTAAATATATGAATATGCTGGAATGCAACTGAAATCACTATGCAGTTACTTCCTTTCAAAATGGTTCAGAAGATTTCAAACAAACTGTTCAGAATATTTAACAGAATAACTAAATGTTTTAACTTAAAATTCATTAAACCATACTGTGAAACAGTGAAGAGAATTCTACATATTTGGGAAATTTGTATACATGCCATTCATACTTGCTTAAAATCAAATAGTTCATACAATGTACTAATTTTATTCTGAGTGGTAATATTTATACATTTTAATTTATAGATATCAAGTAACTTATGCAACTTAGACACTAATATATTAGGAGAAAAGTAGAATATCCAAAATAACTTTAAAATAAAGCAATGTTTCAAACTCACTTTCACATCAGCAAGATGACATTAATCTATTTTTTTTAATTTTACTTTAATCCCTGGAAGTACAGATCCAAACTAATATTCTTTTTGCTATGTTCTTGTATTAGTGATTTTTTGACAAATAAATTGTAAAATATAATTGCTGGAATACATGATTAGCATGATATGGAATCAGGAAGCCTAGGTTCAAATACACATTCTCACACCCAGTAGAGTAGGGACTTTGGTAAGGTTATTTAATAATTTTGTATAGTTTTCTCATATGCAGAACAAAGACAATACTGGCTTCCACTTCTGAGAGCTCTTCTAGAGAGATTGAATAAGTTGTCACGAGTAAAGCACTTAAAACACCACTTCATACGTTGGTACCCTTTAAATAGAAGCTATTCTTATACCACATTTTGATTTTCAAATCACTTGAAATTTTTGCAATATACATGTTTCGATGAGGAAAACTTTTTTCACTGTCGTTATACTGTGAAAGGACGAATGTTGGAAACATTTCCAAGACAATAAATAATTTTAGTCTCAGAAAGGACATTACTGGTACCTTTAGAAGAGCCTTAGTGCAAAGGCATTTCATTTCTAAGCATGAGTTCTCATTCTTCTTTTGTTACAGTGTTATATAGCAAGCAAATCATTTCAAGTCTAATATAATTTTAAATGTAAGGTAAACATTAATGGTAAATATAACTAAAAATAAAGAAATAAATGTGTTTATCTCAACTGGTGTCTGTATTTTTACTATTTACTATACTGAAATGCAGTATGTTGGTTACAGAAAAAAGTTACATGTTTTATTTTGATGAACTGAATATTTTATGAATCGCATTTTATCACTAAGTCTGAATGGATTTGTTTTCAATATAAATTGAATTAGATACCACTTGACTAACAAATGGATGTTCTGGGGAAAATTAGCACATTTCCATAACACAATTTTGTAAAAATGTAAATAGGTATGGCTTTCAGGAGAAAACTTTGGCAAAATGTATGCTTTTGAAAATCTATGAAGAGAAAATAAAGAGAATCAAAGGTGTATTTGGGCAGAATACAAATACTGAAGTATATGCCAAAATTTTAATTCAAGCAGTACTCACTTTTCACAGTCCCAATACACATGGATTTTCATTACTAAGTTTAGTGCTTTAATTAAATAACACCAGTGCAACAGCAAGAAGGTACAAATTTCAGCTACCACAGCATATTAACTGAGTAATTCCATGAAGTACAAACTTTGCTGCTAGCTTTTCAGTCCAAAATTCATTAAGTGAAACCAGATGTACATAATAATCACCAAACATATCACTTATCCCAAAGTCTGCATATCTGTAATTCAGTTAATACACAAATAGTAAAGCATATAGTTGTGCTGTTTCCTCATTCTCAGTAATAAATACAGGTGATATTTTATTGAAGAAATGATCAAGAGAAAAAAATTGGCCAACAAAAATAAAAGTGCACAAAGAAGCAAAGAATGATAATTCTGGTGGTAAAATTCTAATCAAATGTAAATGAAGCTATAGAAGAAACAGACTGACCATTGGTTCTGGGAATGTTGACACTGCTACTGTTCAAGGGATTCTAAATATGGAGGCAGAAATAGTTAATGAAGGCAAAAGTATTGACATAAATGAAGGGGAAGTTTCAATAAAAAAGATGTCCCAAAGAAAGTGAATGGAGAAAACTTCATAGTAAGGACAATCTTGAAGATATTGCACAACATTGAAACAAAAAAAATTGAATGTTGGAAATGGATCCAAATTTAGAAAGAGTATGATAACTGGCCAAGTTATAAAAAGGATTCTCATTTCATATTGTGCATTATAAAACGAGAAGGCAAACACTTCAAATTACTCTTGATAAGATTTTTTCAAAGAAACAAAACAATTATCAATGTTTCTAATATTGTATATAACTGTGTAAAATAAATATTTGATTATTTTTGAATTTTCCCATATGTTTATCACCAACAATAAGAGAATTTTAGTGTTCTGACACAATTGTTTAAAGGTAATAAGATAATCCTCTTTTTTTATTGTTGATTAATATCATTTTGCATGTATTTAGCTTGCTTCATCAATTTGTACTCTTATAGTGTCATATAAATTGCGAACTGTGTATACTTATTATTGATTATGCACAAGTGAAGAATTGATATGATATTTATTGCTTATAATAAACGTACATTATTTTTGGTAAATATATGCATACCAATAAAATAATATATAGTATATGTATATGTATTCATAGACATATATTAGTCTGTTTTCATGCTGCTAATAAAGATATACCCAAGGCTGAGTAATTTTTGAAGGAAAGGGGTTTAATTGACTCACAGTTCCACATAGCTTGGGAGGCCTCACAATCATGGTAGAAGTTTAATGAGGAGCAAAATCGCATCTTACATGGTGGCAGGCAAGAGAGTGTGTGCAGGGAAAATGCCCTTTTATCAAACTGTCAGATATCATGAGACTTAGTCACTATCATGAGAACAGCACAGGAAAACCTGCCCCCATGATTCAATTACCTCCCACTGGGTCCTGCCCATGGCACACGGGAATTATGTGAGCCACGATTCAAGATGAAATTTGGATGGAGACACAGCCAAACCATATCATTCCTCCCTTGGCCCCTCCCAAATCTCATGTTCTTACATTTCAAAACCAATCATGTCTTTCCAACAGTCACACCTATGAGCCTGTAAAATCAAAACAAAGTTAGTTACTTCCTAGATACAATGGGGGTACAGGCATTGGGAATAAACCCATTCCAAATGGGAGAAATTGGCAAAAACAAAGAGACTATAGGCCCCATGCAAGTCCAAAATCCAATGAGGGAGTAAGTAAATCTTACAGCTCACATTCAAGTCACACTGATGCAAGAGGTGGCCTCCCATGGCCTTGGGCAGCTCCACTCCTCTGGCTTTGCAGAGTACAGGCCTCCTCCCAGCTTCTTTCAGAGGCTGGGGTTGAGTGTCTGCAGCTTTTCCAGGCACATGGCACAAGCTGTTAGTGGATTTACCATTCTGGAGTCTGGAGGACAGTGGCCCTCTTCTCACAGCTCCACTAGGCAGTGCCCTAGTGGGGACTCTGTGAAGGGGCTCCAACCCCATATTCCCCTTCCACATGCCCTAGCAGAGGTTCTCCATGAGGGCTGTGCCCTTCAGCAGTCTTCTGTCTGGACATCCAGGCCTTTCCACACATCCTCTGAAATCTATGTGGAGGGTCCCAAACCTCGACTCTTGACTTCTGTGCACCCACAGGCTCAACAACACATGGAAGCTGCCAAGGTTTGGGGCTTATGCCCTCTGAAGCCACAGTCTGATCTATACCTTGGTGCCTTTTAACCATGGTTGGAGTAGCTGAGATGCAAGGCACCAAGTTCCTAGGCTGCACAGAGCTGGGAGGTGGGGAGGTGGCTGGGCTTGGGCCACAAAAACATTTTTCCTCCTAGGCCTTGTTATGGGAGGGGCTGCTGTGAAGGCCTCTGACATGCCCTGGAGACATTGCCCTCATTATCTTGGTGATTAACATTTGATTCCTTGTTACTTATGCAAAATTCTGCAGCAGGCTGGAATTTCTCCTTAGGAATTTTTTTTTTTTTTCGTATTACATCATCTGGCTGCAAATTTTCCAAACTTTTATGCTCTGCCTCCCTTTTAAACATAAATTCTAATTCCAAATCATATCTTTGTCAATACATAAAACTGAAGGCCCTTAATAGCATGCTAGTCACCACTTGAACACTTTGCTGCTAGGAAATTTCTTCCACCAGATGCCTAAATAATCTCTCTCTGGTTCAAAGTGTCACAAATCTCTAGGACAGAGCAAAATGCTGTCAGTCTCTTTACTAAAGAATACAAAGAGCCACATTTGCTCCAATTCCCAGCAATGTCTCATCTTCACCTGAGACCACTGCAACCTGGACTTCATTTTCCATATGTCCGTCAGCATTTTGGTCGAAGCCATTCAACAAGTCTCTAGGAATTTTCAAACTGTCCCACATCTTCCTGTCTTCTGAGCCCTCCAAGTCTCTAGGAAGTTTCAAACTTTCCCAAATTTTCCGGTCCTCTTCTTATCCCTCCAAACTGTTCTAACCTCTGCCTGTTACCCATATTCCAAAAGTCTCTTTCACATTTTTGGGTATCTTTACAGCAGCACCCTACTCTCTACCGGCCCTACTCTTTACCGCCCTACTGCAGCACTAATTTAATGTTATTAGTCGGTTCTCATGCTGCTAATACATACCAGAGACTGGGTAATTTATAAAGGAAAGAGGATTAATTGTCTCACAGCTCCATATGGCTAGGGAAGCCTCACCATCATGGCAGAAGGCAAATGAGTAGCAAAATCACATCATATGTGGCACTGGCAAGAGAGCAAGTACAGGGGAACTGCCCTTTTATCAAATCATCAGATCTCATGGGACTTATACACTATCAGGAGAACAACACAGGAGAATCTGGCCCCATGATTCAATAGCCTCCCACTGGGTCCATCCTATCAATGTGGGAATTATGGGAGCTACAATTCAAGATGAGATTTGGGTGGGGACACAGCTAAACCATATCATATTTGGATTGAGTTGATTGTTTTAAAAGTTGCATTAGATAGAAGCTGTCCTCTCTTGTTTCTTATGGCACTAATGATAAAACTGTTGAAATAATCTGAACTATTTTATCATTAATACAAAGAAAATGAGGCAATCTCAATAGCTGAAACAATACTAATACTTTAAAGCTAAATATATAGTCAGAGAAAAGTTTCAGCTACATCAATGACTCCCAAGAAAGTCATATTGAAAACATCACAATGATAACATAACAAATGTTGCTCCAAATTAAAGGTAAAATATTTTGACAATTATATAACCATTTTCATGTGAGGTAGTTTCCAATGAATCTTTAAGATTATAACAAATGACAAGGAGACATGTTATATATCTTTATCTATATTATTAAACAAATCATCTCTAAAAGAAGAGACTCATAAAATCTAAGAAATAAAGAGGAGCAAGCATGAATATTACCACCCCCTCGACTTTTTGAAAGTTGGCTAAAAATATCCATAATAACAATATCTATAACATGTCTACAAGCTAGAAAAATAGTTGAAAAACAGGTAAATGTGATGATAGCAAAAGATCCAGAAACTATACATGACTAAATAAAAAATTATTGTGAGAACATCCCCATGCTGAGCTAGGTATACTAACAGGGGCATATATTTTAACATCTCTAAATTTCAGTTTTGTTGACTATAGAATAATTTTAAATCTGTGCACGTCAGGTGTTTATAATAGAGTATAAATAAAATGCAACTATGAAATCATTTGCAACCTTCAAAGTGTTGTCCAAAAATAGATCATTATAATGTATTTATTCCCTTAGTTTAGCCAAGTAACACATTAGCTACTGTCTTTATCAATATCAACCCTAAAATATACTGAATAGACACTTTTCAGAGAACTTATCAAAATATGTGTTTTGAGGAAATAGAATACCTCAGCATTTCTTTCCATTTTCATCTTCCTTTGCAATTTTCAGCATTAGCTTAGATGTTAAACAACGGATCACAGGATGTGTAGAATGAACAAGGGGCAATTCTAATATGGGCCAAATGTATTAACTTCATTCTTGGGATTATTGAGATGTACTGGAGGGGAGGGCGACAAAGGTGAGTTTCAACTGCAGCTTACTACACACTAAACTGACCTAACTGACTACAGTACATTTTTATTCACAAGTGATGACAAAGGGCTGTTCGTATGTACATGCCACACATTCATTTCAAATTTCATGTCATTTTTTGAAAGCAGTGCTTGTTTTATAATTTATGAAGTATTACAATGCATTATTTTCTGATAAGATGTGTGAAGGAACCAAATCCCCTGAAACCGTTTCACTGTTAGAATAAAAATTGTACTGTCCAGTGACTATCCTGACCTGCTAATTGCTTCAAAATCTGAATTCATATTTATAATCACATTTTCTAAGGTATGTACATGCTATGAACCTTTCTTTCTAGTGTCTTTCATTACATGAAGTGATATATGAGGTACTCTGAAGAAAATCAAAGTTTTGGCAAGATATTTTTCAATAGAATACTTCTACATAAATTATTCATTTTTGAAAAGATATTAGTAAAAGAATAAGAGGATTATTCTTTGTGCTATAAAGTTCTATAGATTTTCACAAATGTTTAATGTTTTGTATTATACAGAATAGTTTCACTGCCCTATATTATCCTAGGATGGAATTCAGAATGTGATAAAAGAATTTAAATGTATCCTAAGTGTCTGTAACATCTGCACTGAAGGGAGAGGAGGAATAAGGTGATGATATTAATGCATTTGAAAATGAATGGAGTCTGTTAAGAATAAAGGGGGAAAAGTATTTTAAAAAGAAGGGAAAAGGGAAGATGACATTTTAGATGCATAATTCAAATATAAGGAATTATAAACTAGTAAACTGAAAGCTTAGAGTCATTTTTTTTTGTATTTAGTGTTAAACATTTTCAATATAACACAGTGATTAAGTACACAGACACACAACTACAACTAGCCATTTAACCTTAAATATAGAGGTTGAACTCTCCATTCTCTCTTTTCTGATCTGTAAAATGATGATGAAAATAGTACCTGCCTTAGTTAAAAGTATGAAATATTTATAAAAGATCACAGTATATAAAATAAAAGCTACATCAGATTTTACAGTTATTACGGCTTACAAGGCAGCATGGACAGAAGTGACTAAAGAATAGTGATAAAGGAAGAGAATAAAAACAGACTGTGACTCTTGGTAAGTGGAAATGTGAACAGTTTTTCTCAGAGCAGGGGATATCCAGATTTGGTGAGCATAAGTTTACACTTTTTGGATTCTTCCTTTAAGAAAATGAATATAGGCCGGGCGCGGTGGCTCACGCTTGTAATCCCAGCACTTTGGGAGGCCGAGGCGGGCGGATCACGAGGTCAAGAGATCGAGACCATCCTGGCTAACACGGTGAAACCCCATCTCTACTAAAAATACAAAAAAAAAAAAATTAGCCGGGCGTGATGGCGGGCGCCTGTAGTCCCAGCTACTCGGGAGGCTGAGGCAGGAGAATGGCGTGAATCCAGGAGGCGGAGCTTGCAGTGAGCCGAGATCGCGCCACTGCACTCCTGCCTGGGCCACAGAGCGAGACTTCGCCTCAAAAAAAAAAAAAAAAAAAAAAAAAAAGAAAATGAATATAACCTTTAAAATACTAAACAAAGTATAAGAGGGTATGTTTAATTTAGAATGAGAAATAAGTCACCACAAATTATATTTGAAATATTTAACAAAACCAATAAATACCGTCAAGTTTAAAAACATAGGAAATTATTTTTAATTGATCACATGGAATTTCCATAATAATCTCAAGATTAACTTCTGGCTCAGGACAACTCAAGCTTTTCTTCTCTCCTATGTACGTACTTCTGATGTGGGTTGCCACTGAACGCTTTGATATGGGTGCTAGACTCCTGCAGGACCTGCGCCTTCATCTCATAGTGCAAGGAGAGTGGAAAGTAATTGTTACAAACTACACAAACAGCGGACCATATGACTTTCCTATCTAAGGTTTCTTTCTTTGCAAGTGAAGGGATGATACATTAGTATCAGAGAGAAAGTAAAATGAACTGTTAACAAAGGGGACACAGGAGTAAAATATCTTTTATTTATCCCCTTATCTCCACAAAAGTCATAGTTTGGCAGATTTCAGAGGAATTCAAAACACTAATATATAGTTGTGTACGCAACAATAATGGTATACCAACCAAGAGATATCAATAATGGTGAAAAGCAAGTAACACCAAAACCCTTATATTCTAGTGCATGCATTGAGAACATGAGAACCACAGAAAAAATGGTGGTATTTGTGAAGAATGATAAACTTGATAAGATTTCTTCAGGCTCAGATTTGCAATTCAGTCTCAGATTTTAGAACATAGGGAGAATATTTTACCTTGGTAATTTTATAATGATATAATAGCCCATGGGAATTCTAGCGGAATTGTACACGGGACCTTACAACACTCAAGTAAAGAATGATAAAACATTTTTCCATTTTGATTGTAATAGTGGCTATATATCATTTATCACCATTTATTAGAATTTTTCACTATAAAGGATAATTTATTTGTATATAAATGGTATCTTAATAAAATGTTTTCAAAACCTATTTGGCAATAATAATAATTAATAATAATAATAATGAAAATAATACTAAAGTAAAAATTGAAACAGAGACAAAAATATTTTCTATTTCAATCATAAGGGCTAAAATCCAAAAATGAAAAAGGCTTTTAAAATTTGAAGAGAAAAAAAAGTTGTTGTAAGGGAAAAAAAACTGTGAACAGAAATTTCATGTAAAATATAAAGACAAAACACCTCCAACAAATAAAAAGATGTTCAACCTTATGAAGTTTTTTAGTTCAACCTAAATCTAATTAGATTTTTTAAAGTTATATGTGATTACATAATCTATTGGCAAATCTCTGAGGAAATAAGCATTCTCATAAATTCAGAAGATTCTCAGACACTATTATGAACACCCATATACAAACAAACTACAAAATCTGTAGAAAATGAATAAATTCTTGAAAACATACAATATCTCAAGATTCAATCTATCAGGAAGAAATTGAAACCCTGTACAGACCAATACTAAGGTGTTGTGGGAAGTCAGGGACATCAAACGGAGGGATTGGCTGAAGCCATGGCAGAAGAACATGAATTGTGAAGATTTCATGAACATTTATTAGTTCCCAAAATTAATACTTTTATAATTTCTTACACCTGTCTTTACTGCAATCTCTGAACATAAATTGTGAAGATATCATGGACACTTATCACTTCCCCAATCAATACCTTTGTGATGTCCTATGCCTGTCTTTACTTTAATCTCTTAATCCCATCATCTTCTTAAACTGAGGAGGATGTATGTCACCTCAGGACCCTGTGATGATTGCAGTAACTGCACCAATTGTTTGCAGAGCATGTGTGTTTGAACAATATGAAATCTGGGCACCGTGAAAAAAGAACAGGATAACAGCAATGTTCGGGGAACAAGAGAGATAACCTTAAACTCTGACTGCCGGTGAGCCGGGAGGAACAGAGCCATATTTCTCTTCTTTCAAAAGCAAATGGGAGAAATTTCACTCAATTCTTTTTCTCAGCAAGGAACATCCCTGAGAAAGAGAATCCTTCCCTGAGGGCAGGCCTCTGAAATGGCCGCTTCAGTGGGTGGCTGTGTTTTATGGTTGAAGCTGTAGGGATGAAGTAAGCCCCAGCCTCTTGTAGTGCTCCCAGGCTTACAGGACGAGGAAATTCCCACCTAATAAATTTTGGTGAGACTGGTTGTCTGCTCTCAAACCCTGTCTCCTGATAAGATGTTATCAATGACAATGCGTGCCCGAAACTTAATTAGCAATTTTAATTTCGCCCTGGACCTGTGGTCCTGTGATCTCCCCCTGCCTCCATTTGCCTTGTGATATTCTATTACCTTGTGAAGCACGTGATCTCTGTGACCCATACCCTATTCATACATTCCCTCCCCTTTTGAAAATCACTAATAAAAACTTGCTGGTTTTACGGCTCAGGGGGCATCACAGAACCTGCCAACATGTGATGTCTCCCCCAGACACCCAGCTTTAAAATTTCTCTCTTTTGTACTCTGTCCCTTTATTTCTCAGACCGGCCGACACTTAGAGAAAACAGAAAAGAACCTACGTGAAATATCAGGGGTGAATTTCACCCAATATCTGGCTGAATTTCCCCCGATACTAAGGATCAAAATTGAATCAGTAATAAAAAACCTCCCAACCAAAACAAGCCCCAGACCAGATGGATACACAGCAAAATTCTGCCAGATGTGCAAAGAAAGTACTGTTACCAATTCTATGGAAAATATTTCAAAAAATCGAAGTGGAGGAACTCATCTCTAATTCATTCTGTGAAGCCAGTATCATCCTGATCCCAAAACCCATCAAAGATAGAAAATAAAAATAAAACATAAAAAATAAAAAAAAACTACAAGTCAATATCCTTGATGAACATAGATACAAAAGTTTTCAACAAAATACTAGCAAACCGAATCCAGCAGGACATCAAAAATGTAATTCACCATCATTAAATAGGTTTCATTCCTGGGATGCAAGGTTGGTTCAATATAAACAAATCTATAAATGTGATTCACCACAAAAACAGAACTAAAAACAATAACCATGATTATCTCAATAGATGCAGAGAGGCTTTTGATAAAATCCAACATCCTTTTATGTTAAAAACCCTCAGCAAACTAGGCACTGAAGGGACATACCTCAAAATAATAAGAGCCATCTATGACAAACCCACAGCCAACATCATACTGAATGGGCAATAACTAGCAGCATTCTCCTTGAGAATGAGAATAAGGCAAAGATGTTTGCTTTCACCACCCCTGTTCAACATAGCACTGGAAGTCCCAGATAGAGTAATCACTCAAGAGAAAGAAATAAAAGGCATCCAAATAGGAAAAGAAGAAGTCAAACTATCTGTGTTCTCTGAAGATGTTATTCTACACCTAGGAAACCCTAAAGGCTCTGCCAAAATGCTCCTGGAACTGATAAATGATTTCAGTGAAGTTTCAGATTACGAAGTCAATGTACAAAAATCAGTAGCATTTCTATACAACAATAGCATTCAAGTTGAGAGTCAAATCAAGAATGCAATCTCATTTACAATAACCATACACACACATAAATACTTAGGAATACATCTAAGGAAAAAAAAAGATCTCAGCAAAGAGAACTTAAAACACTGCTGAAAGATATCACAGATAACACAAACAAATGGAAAAATATTCTATGCTCATAGATTGGAAGAATCAATATTGTTAAAATGTTCATATTGCCCAAAACAATCTAGAGCTAGCGCTATTCCTATCAAATTACCAATGCCATCTTTGTAGAAGAAAGAACAACAATAAAAACTATTCTAACATTTGCATGAAACAAAAGAAGAGCCTGAATAGCTTAAGCAATCCTAAAGAAAAAGAAAGAACAAAGACGGACGCAGCAGATTACCAGACTTCAAAACATACTACAATGCTGAAGTAAACAAAATCATATGGTGCTAGTACAAAGATGAAAATGTACACAGTTGGAACAGAACAGAGAACCCAGAAATAAACCCACAAACCTACAGCCATTCTTATCTTTGACAAACTTGACACAAATAATTGGGAAAGGATTCCCTATTCAGTAAACGGTGCTGAGATAGCTGACTAGCTATATGTGGAAAAATAAAACTGGACCCCTTCTTTTCGTCATATACAAAAATTAACTCAAGAAGGATTAAATATTTAAATGTAAGGACTCAAACTAAAAGGATCCTACAAGAAACCCTAGGAGACGTCGCTCTGGAAATCAGCATTGGGAAATAATTTGAAGAATTGCCATTGCTAATTCTTCAAAAGCAATGGCAACAGAAACAAAAATTGAGAAGTGGGCCCAATAAAACTTAAGAGCTCCTGCACAGCAAAAGAAACTGGTAATAAAGTAAACATACAACCTAGTAGATAGAAAAAAAATTTGATAATTATGCAGCTGAAAAACATCTAATATCCAAAGGCTTTAAGAAACTTCAACAATCATGCAAGCAAAAAACAATCCTGTTTAAAATGGAGGCAAAATACATGAACAAACACTTCTCAAAAGAAGACATACAAGTGGCCAACAACCATGAGAAAATCCTCAATGTCACTAATTCACTAATCATCAGAGAAATATAAATTAAAATAATGCTATACCATCTCACACCAGTTATAATGGCTATTATTGAAAAGTAAAACATAATAATAATAACAGATGCTGGCAAGGCTGTGGAGAAAAGGGAACACATACGCTGTTGGTGGGAATGTAAATTAGTTCAGCCTCTATGGAAAGCATTTTGGAGACTTCTCAGAGAACTTGAACAGGGCTACCATTTGATCCAGCAATTCCATGAAAGCGTGTATATCCAAAAGAAATTATTCTACCAAAAAGACTCAAGTCCTTTAATGTTCATCACAGCACTATTCACAATTGCAAAAACATGGAATCAACTTAGGTGCCCACCAATGACGTACTGAATAAAGAAAATGCGGTACATATACAGCATGGAACTCTAGGCAGCCATAGAAAAAGAGCAATGGGGAACATTTCCTGCCATTATTTTACTTTACATGGTTAGCATGGTTAACTAGTATGCTAGCGGACAATCAATCAAAACAAAACAAAGAAACAAACAAACAAAAAACCCAGGCTGTTGAAAACACAAATTCAGACATGCTTTTCAGAGAAACTGAGATCCCCTTACTGATTTCACAGGATTTAGGATGGTTAACTGAATAGATTAATATATAAAAGACACTTAGAAAAATGCCTTGCACATAGGAAGTACTATATATTTTTTCCATTGCTATTACGGAATTTAAACATAGATGGCATTAAAGACGATTTTTTTCTGGTAAATAGTAGAAACTTCCATGCACTAACATGAAAGGTCCAACATATAATACATTAATTTGTTATTAGTACCTAAACCTATCTTTTTGAATAAATGTCTGTAAATGTTTTTTCTTCTGTTACATTCATTGGAATTGTGGTATTTGGATAATGTAAATTTATGTTAGGTAAGAATGAGGTTAAAAATGGAAAGAAATGAACACTATCGGGAAAGTTGAGTCAAAGACAGCAGTAAGGAAAATGAGGAGGGAACCAACATTTGCTGAGTGCTTAGTACGTACTGGGCAGAACATTATGAACTCATAATAAAATATTTTATGTAATCTGAAAGTTAGCCCTGAATATAAGTATTGATATAAATATTGTTAGATGAGGAAATTTAAGAATCACAAAATTCCTGAACTAAAATAGCTTGTAGGTGGTAAAGCCATATTTTGAAATGAGATTATTTTTTAAATTAATAAATGTATTTAATGACATCTCCTACTTTTAGCTCAGTGCAAGAGTGATAAATACAGTGTTTATTAACAGTTCACATGTAATAACACATCTATTGTATTATTAAATTTTTACTATGTTTATAATAAAACGAGAGTGTTTATTATTACATCAAAGCTATAGTGATGAACGTCACATGTTCACTAACTCAGCTGGGGACAGTCAAGTAGGTTAGGTACTTAAAGTTAAGAGAGTTGCCACAAATTGGTTACTAGTTATAATAATAGTGATCATTTTTTATATATCTTATTTCATGTACTAACAATCTTAATAAAATACATAGTTACTGAAGTAATAATTTTAAAGTTTATGAGTTTGAGGCACAATAAAGTTAAAATAGAATGTTGTGAGATCAAATCTCTACTCAGATCTCCCTGGCTATAAATCCTTTCTAATTTAAATGGTATTATATAATTCAAGTAAAAGGATAAAATTAATATATGATTTGAAAGTTCATTTTGTAAGTATGTAATAAATATGATGAAAGTTTGCTTAGAATAAAAGCATACTTAGGGTTATAGGCAAATGTCAGTTAGCCTAAAAATATTTAGGTATGGTCTCGGCGTGGTGGCTCACACCTGTAATCCCAGCACTTTGGGAAGCCGAGGGGTGCTGATCACGAGGTCAGGAGATGGAGACCATCTTGGCTAACACGGGGAAACCCTGTCTCTACTGAAAATACAAAAAATATTAGCAGGGAGTGGTGGCACACGCCTGTGGTCCCAGCTACTCCGGAGACTGAGGCAGGAGAATCCCTTCAGCCCAGGAGGCGGAGGTTGTAGTGAGCCGAGGTCGTGCCACTGCACTCCAGCCTGAGCGACAGAGCGATATACAGACATATATTTATTGATAAATGAATCTATGGATACAGACATACATTTATTGTTAATAGATGTAGATATAAACTAAAACAGAAAATAGTTCCTATATTACATTTTTACTTGAGTTTATTTCAACAGTATTCACGAGTTCATATAGAAGGATAATGAAATATGTGTGTAACGCACTTTAAATAGTCCTGGAGATTTTTGGTTCAGGACAGGCCAGCTGGAATAATAAAAATCTCAGTACCTTAATGCAATAAACATGTATATGTTATACTAGGTTTGTACTATTTATTAGCAGACTTTCTTCTATGCAATCATTGAATTCTTAGTTGTTCTGAGGCTGCAATTGCCTAGGACCTTGGAGCTTCCTTACCGGCACTCCACATCTAGCCAGGCAGAGAAATGAGGGAATAGTGAATGTGAAGTATTGTATATCCAATTGTATAGGTTAGGCCGAAAGTTTTCCATTCTTACTTTTGCCCACATTCCCATGGCCAGAATTCAGTCACATGGCCATACCTAACTACAAGAGGTGTTAGGTGATCCCATGAAGAACACAGGAGGAGTTTGTTAAACCATTAGCCAAAATAAATTATAACATTTAAATAAGAAAAAAATTAAATAATTAAGAACAAACATTAAACAAATAAAAATTTAAAACAGGGCCAAAAAAAGTAATTTATTTGATAGTGTTATTCTTACCTTGTCCATATCTCAGACAGAGGGCTCCACAAACATAAGATTACTGAAACTAGAGTCACACGCTATGAGCTTTAGATACAGGATGAAATATGAGAAAACGCGTGGGGGAGCTAAAGTGCCTAATTTGCAAAACATTTACCTGATAAGGGATTAATATCCAAAATATATAAGGCACCAGCTCAATAGCAAGAAAACAAATAACCTGATTCAAAAATAAGCAAAAGATCTGAATAGATATTTCTCAGAAGAAGACATAAACATGGCCAATAGTTTTACGAAAAAATGCTCAACATTAATCATCAGGAAAGTATATGTTAAAACCACGAGATATCACCTCACAGGAGTTAGAATAGCTATTATCAAAAAATATATAAATATTAGTGCGGTTATACAGAAAAGGCAACCTTTGTACACTGTTGGGAAAAATGTAAAATAGTAGAGCTATTATTTAAAAAAAAACAGTGTGGATATTTCTCAAAAAATTAAAAATAGAACTACCACATAATCCAGCAATCTCACTGCTGGATATATATCTTAAGGGATATATGTATATGCCAATATCTGATATATCTATATCAGAAATTGAAATCTGTATGTTGAAGAGGTATCTGCACTCCCATGTTCGTTGCAGCATTACCCATAATAGCCAAGATATGGAATCAACTTAAGTATCCATTGATGAATGGGGTGTGTGTGTGTGTGTGTGTGTACACACGCTGTATTTTCTTTATTTATCCACCAGCCACTTGATTCCATTCACACATACATAAAATATGTGCCTTGAAGAAAAAGAAACTTTTCAGTTGGATTGGTCAGTCTGGAATATTATTCAGTCTTAAAGAAAGGGAATCCTGGCATTTGCAACAACATGGATAAAACTGTAGTACATTATGGTAAGTGAAACAAACCAGCCATAGACTGACAGATATTGCATGATCTCACTTATATGTGGAATCTAATATATGGAACTTACAGAATGCTAAAATGGGAAGATATTGCCCAAAAAGTACAGTTTTAATTAAATAGAACAACTAAGTTGTACTTAGTCACTTAGTATGGTGGACTATAGTCAACAATAACGTATTGTGTATTTGAAAATTGCTATAGGAATATATCTTAAATGCTCTCACTGCAAAAAATAGTAAGTGTTTCAGATAATAAATATATTAATTAACTTGATTTAACCATTTCACAATGTTTACTTATATCAAACATAATGTTGTTGTCTTTGTTTGTGTGTTCATATAAAGGAATACCCGAGGCTGGGTAATTGTAAAGAAAATAGGTTTATTTGGGTCATGATTCTGCAGGTTGTACAAGAATCATGGCACCAGCATCAGCATCTGGTTAGGGCCTCAGGCTGCTTCCACTTACAGCAGTAGACAAAGGGAATTTGGCATGTGCAGATATCATGTGGACCAAGAGGTGGCAAGAGAGTCAGGGACAGGTGCCAGGTTGTTTTTCTTTTTGAGACGGAGCCTCGCTCAACCACCCAGGCTGGAGTGCAGTGGCGCGATGTCTGCTCACTGCAACCACCATCTCCCGGGTTCAAGCGATTCTCCTCTCTCAGCCTCCTGAGTAGCTGGGATTACAGGCACCCACCATCATGCCCGGCTAATTTTTGTATTTTAGTAGAGATGGGGTTTTACCATCTTGGCCAGGTTGGTCTTGAACTCCTGACCTTAAGCGATCCACCCTCCTCGGCCTCCCAAAGTGTTCGGATTACAGCCATGAGCCACTGTGCCTGGCCCAGGTTCTTTTTAACAGGCATCTCTCTCAGGAGCTAATAGAGTGAGAACTCACTCACTACCCTGAGAATGGCACCCAAGCCACTCATGAGGGATCTTCCTCCATGACCCAAATACCTCTCACTGGACCCCCACCTCCAATAATGAGGATCAAATTTCAACTTGCTGTTGGAGGGACCAATATCCACACTATAACAGTTGTACATGATGAATGTATGCAATTTTCATTTATAAATTATATTGTAACCAAACATACTGGGATAAAAAGTGCATTTTCAAAAGTTAGGTGGGAAACATAATTGGAAAGATAATTTAAGTGTAGCTTAAATTCTGTACTTTCTCATGCAGCAATTGAAAGTTGTTGAATAATTATTTTAGATGAGAGTAAATGGTCGCATGTATAAGTTGTGAAGATAATTTTCATTTTGCGGGACAAATAATATGAACAAATATTCTCAAGAAAGGATAATTGATGAGAAATGTGCCCTATAAGTTTAATTCAGAAATCTAAGAGCCTGAACTTCAGTGGCATTGTGAAGACGAAAAAGACAAACAAATTGGAGATATTTCAGAGATAGAATAGAGATGTGAAAAATTTATTGAATAAATCAAAGAAGAGTTATAATCTAGAATGTAAATTTTGAAAGTAAAGATGCCTTCACTTAAATGAAGTCATCTATGAAATGTTCCTGGGTCTAACTAAAGTTATTTCCCAAGTGTCAGGAAAATAAGTCAAAATAACTACAAATAGGACAGGTTATAAGAGCAAATGAATTAAAGGAAAGAGTGACATGACTGCTAATGGCTCCCATTAAGTCGTTGCTATTGGTGTAGTTGATAAAGTTATAGAAAAAAATACATTTGACCATGCTTTTATTTAATGAAATCATACTGAGCTTTGCACCATGGTATTAATTCTTGATATTAAGTAGATGAAATATGTCTCTTGAAATCTATGTCAGCTTTAAATCTTGCAGATACATTGATATATAACTATACAGAATTAAATAGATGTCACCTAGAGAGGACTTGAGGTGTTTGTGATATGGAAACATCTTACATAGGAGAAAAATTATTGTTGAAACTTTTTCAGTTGGTTTGGTAAGTCTCTTTGGCAATTTGTATGAAAATACAAGTTTCATTGTATACATATTATTTATTTTTATAATATTTACTTCAGAACACTTAAAATTGAATAATTTATAATAATCATAAGCATTAATTTATAACAACTTATTAGACATGACTTCAATGTATAATTGAAGATCTGGAGCAAGAGATAATTTCATCTGATACAATAGAGCCCGTGAAAAGAAATATATGCTCTTCCTAACAGATTTTTATTTCAAATAACAGGATTTTTATATCTTTCAAATATTCCTCTTTAATTCAATAGGACACTTCTACCCAAACAACAGGCTCTCCTATGACTTCTAACAGTTAGTATTGCTTGTTTATTTTATTATATTTTGCTGACAATGTAATGCATAGTTTCAATGATTCTATACCTTCCTAAACAATGTCCTCTGTAATCTGTATATAGACCAAGGCTGTGCATAAGGGATCTTTCTAGGAAAGCATAGCTCATTCTCATTCACATTTTGTAACAAGATCACATGATTTAGCAAACAACAGGAAAAGCTATGTTTTAAAAATATTTTCTATTTGTGTTTTGAAGTCTTTAGAAAATAACTTAGGCATCATAAGGAAATCATTTGACCTTCTAAAATTTTAATTTAAAAATTAAATATCATTCAATTTTTAAACAATGCTTCTGAAGAGAAAAAAGATTCTGCATTTATCTGGAAGATAGCTTTTAACCAGTTTAATGAGTTTCAACTATGAGGTGATTAAAATGAGTTATATGCATCTCACTTATTGAGTTTATAAAGAAATGATGATAGGTTATTAAGTATAATGATCATTAAAGCAAGTTCAAAATATAATGTTGCTTTTTTAACGTAAGTGCTATTTTGCCATATAGTAATTTGTGATAACACTGTGAATCTTTGATGTCATAATTGGATCATCATTTTTATGATTATATTACTAATATTTGAGGAGCTTTATCTCTATATATTGTATCTAGTAATTAAAAGCTTAATAATGATGTTTAAAAGAATAAAGTGGAAAAGGAAAAAGTTGAAAGTTCTAAAAACATGGCATTGATATCTGATTCTCAATTAGAAATATAATAAATAATTCATTCTGGCTAATACTATTGAATTTATCTTTCCTGGTGCTGAATAAGTATGAATGAAATTTTTAAATTTTTAAAATAACCTGTCATGGTTTCAATAAAAGTAATGAAATTCACTGTAATAGAAAGAGACAAATCTTGAGTGAGATGTTTGAATGGATATTTTCTGTAAGATTGTTGAATGTTTCCAGGTTGAGTTCAAAGAAAAAGTTAATTACTTCCTTCATAGTAATTATTTTTGTGAGGAAGAAAATATTCTTTTCAGGCGTCCACAAAGCAAGTATTCATATATATTAATTACCAGAATGAAGGATTAATACAAAACAATTTCTTCGTTTTTCACTATGAGCATAAATGTAGTTACCAGAAAGTAGATTTAGGGTCCTAGGAGCCTTCTAGTGCAACCTCCTTCATTTTACAGGGGGGAAGAATATGCTTCAGAAATGAAGATTCATATTTAAAAGCCGTAGAGTGAGTATACTTTCCATTGATTTCCCCGAAACTGCAGAGCAAAGAATGAAGAAAACACCAAGAGCTCATTACATTATGTAACGTTATTAATCCATGTGAAGTAGCTGATATGGTATGAAGTTTACAAGCATTCATTTTATGTCAGAAATAGAGAACCCTCGTATTTTTTACTTGTGTTTTTCTTTTAGCATAATATTGATTCTATTTGTGTTATTTGCCTATCAAGCAAAGTTTGGTCAGCTGTTTGACTAGAGTTAATATTACTATTCTTTTGTATACGAAGTTTTCTGTATAAAGTATCCTTATATGATGACTGTATTAGCTTTCTGTAGAGAAAGAAAACCAACTGAGAGGGAGGAGAGGACAGAAAGAGGGAAAGAGAGAGAGAGTGAGGGAGAGAGAAATTGAGATTGATTGATTTTCAGAAATTGGCTCACAAAATTGTGTATGCTGGCAACTCAAAAATTGGTGAGGCAGAAAACAGGCTGGAAATTCAGACAGAATTTCTATCTTACATGCTTGAGACACTCAAGACTTTTGCCCTTAAGACCTTAAACTGATTGAATGAGGCCTAACCACATTATGGAGGATAATCTGCTTTGCATAAAGTCAAATAACTGTAAATGTTAATTACATTTACAAAATACCTTTACACCAATATTTAGACTAATGTCTAACCAAAAACCTAAGCAACATTGTCAAGCCAAATTGACATATGAAATTAATCATCACAATCACTAGAGGACATAAGTGAAATATTTATAATGTTAGGCAACACCGGACACTCAGGGAAACTAAGAGTTAGTAAAAACTGAATGTTTATTAGGGCTCGCAACACTTTTGAATGACTAGTTAAAGTTATTTTTCAGCAATAGAAGAAGCTGAATTTCAGCAAGTCTTTTATATTTGTAATTAAAATTTAATAAAATAAACCTTGTAAAGCAATTAGTTTCATTCTAGACATGTAATACATATTCAATTAATGATAGCTATAATTAAAATGAAGTTTTTGCATTCAGTCTACTGCATTCATAGTGCTATTTTTTCCATTTTATAGATAAGAGAAATGATATTCATAAAGCATAAGCATCTTGCAGAAAATCATAGAATAGAAGAGCTTCTTGTATTTAGATCAGAAAATAGAGGAAATATTTTACAAGTAGACTTTAGAATGTCTATGAACTGGAAAAATATTGCTACATAATAGAAAATAGTCTGAGACAGAATCAGTGTTAGGTGATACTGAAGCCAGGAAACAAAATGGCAATAGTCTTAAAACAATACATTGAATGGGCTTTTATGAATACAATGCAAAAAGGCAGCATTTAAATATATTAAAATAATTTATAAGATTTTTTTCTTCACTTCTGAACAGCATATGTTTTTAAAAACTTGGCAAAAAAAATAAAAGCATGCATGGGAAATGAAATTATCAGTACTCTCATCCAACAGAGATTGCCACTATTAGTTTTTACACATAGACACATTGTGTTTGCTTTTTCTGTATACTAAACAATGTATTATAAACATTACAAGAAATCAATGTCTTTGGTTTTCTGACCACAGTCCAATAAGCATAATAATTATGAATATTTTTTAAGTCACAGAAATAGTAATCACACAACAAAGGAATTACATTCATTTTATTTTTAACAATTCAGTGGGTTTAAGTGGTAGCTCACTCTTATTTAATCTAATTTTGTACTACTTAGATTATTAGAAAGGCTGAACAGTTTTCTTCTTTATTGGCCGTTTATATTCCTTATCTTGTGGATAGCCTGTCCAGATGCTTTAGTCCCAACAAAACTCAAATAATTATCAGTCACACTTTCAATTTCCTAGGAAATAAATATAAGTACAGCTATATATTTGAGTAAACAATTTTAAATGGCCTGCATTTTCCTATTATAAAAGAGACTGATTTTCACTGTAGAAAATTAAAAGAACATAAAAAAGGGTGAAAAAGAATTTTTAAAAAGACCCAATCACCATCTATTGTTGTGCCATTCTGATAAACTGAATAATAATAGGTAATATGCTGTCTTTTAATGGTGTTTTACACATATATATGATTGCATATTTCTGCAAACAGATGATACATAAATCAATGATCTTTCACACACGTCCTTGATACAAATTCTTCAAAGCAAAATCATATCTTAAAATTGTAAGTCATGTTACTTTTTTACTTAAACTTCTCCAAACATTAGGCAAGATTTCCATATATGGGTATACCACATTTTACGTACTCATTCACCTGTTAACGGAGAGTTGGTCCTGGCTTTTGAAGTCTATAATTTTGAAGTATATAATTTCATACTTTGAAATTTCTTCTAAGAAAATAATTCGATATGGATACAAAGTTTTATAAGTAAATGCACTGAAGAAACTTTTAACAGTTACTTATTGCCTATTATGTGCCAAACATTATGTTAGCCATTGGACTAAAACAGTTAATGGCATTGACAAAATTTCTGACTAACTCCACTGTGATGAAACTCTAATGAGAATGATAATCAATAACAAAAGAACATGTAAATATATACATATGCATATGCATATTGTCATATCAAGTATTGTTTAGCACATGTAATAAAGTATATAATTATAAAAATAAAATGAATTAATAGCATTGATCAATCTCAAGATTATTATGCTGAGTAAAATAAGCCAGACACCAAATTAAATATTCTGTATGGTACCATTTTAGTAAAATTATACAAAGCCAATTTAATCTATAGAGATAAGAAACAAATCTGAAGTTGCCTTTACCTGAAGGCAAAAGAACAAATGGATATTTTAAAATTTAAAAAATTATTTTTTATTTTTTATTTTTTTCTTTTGGTTATTATGAGAATGAAAATATTTTGTTTGTACATAATTCATAAATTATCTTTGCCATTCTTTGTCTTTTTTTCACAAGAGGGTTTTTAAAATTGATTTGGAGAGATTTTCAGGTTAAAAAATACATATTTCATATATTTATTAAAGATTTAAATAAATTATCTTTTACTTTTTATGTTTAAAATCTTACTGAAATAAAGAAGTTTTTTGTTTTTTTGTTGTTGTTTTGTTTTCTTGAGACAGATTCTCGCTCTGTTGCCAGGCTGGGGTGCAGTGGCACCACCTCGGCTCACTGCAACCTCCAACCCCCTGGTTCAAGCGATTCTCCTGTCTCAGCCTCCCGAGTAGCTAGGATTACAGGCGCCCGCCACCATGCCCAGCTAATTTTTGTATTTTTCATACAGACAGGGTTTCACCATGTTGGCCAGGATGGTCTTGATCTCCTGACATCGTGATCTGCCCGCCTTAGCCTCCCAAAGTGCTGGGATTACAGCGTGAGCCACCAGGCCTGGCCAAAATAAGGAAGTTTTACAGTCATAAAGTATCCATTCCATTAAGCTCAACTCAATCCAACCCTATTTAATTTTTTCATTCTTTCAGAGAATATTTATTACTTACCTATGTTGGAGACTGAATGAAAATATTATCCTTATTGCAAAAATCTTAGTTTCCAAAGAAAAGAGCATGGATTATAATTATAAGGTGTGTTCCATTTTGGTTGATTTTTTTTTTTTTGAAATCCAAACAAGATTCTTTATTATGTTCAAAAAGGGGTTAAAAATGTAAGCAAAGGTTATGGTACATTTCAAGCATTCAAATTAATCACAGTTGTTGTCAACCCATTATAATTTTTAAAATAAGCATTTTTATTATTGTACCTTTTGTTAAAATAACAGTTTTAGCTCTCCTTTTGTTCTGCTTAGGGGTTATTATATTGATCTTTAAAATCTCACTTAGACTTTTATAGAAAGTGAAAGGTATATCACTGGATCCTACTGAAGCCAGTAACTCCAGAGACAAGAATTCCATTTTGAGTTATTTTAGAAATGTCAGAGTGTACACAGAATGGTGAGTAGTTGTATTGCCTTTGGAATCCTCACTTGCCTAAGAATGAGGAAATTTGTAAGTAAATGTACAATCATCTCTCTGTAAATTACCAGTGCTCCACCAGCTGAGTGACCAGGCAGAATCAATTTGTAGTTGAGAGATTGTTCTTGGTTTCACAGCAAATAAAAATGGCAATGTTTGAACACATTTACTAAATTATAAAGAGGACATCTTATAATTTCAATCTTCACTTGTCAATCAGAGGCAACCATATATTCTAATTTTAAAATTTATCATCTTTTTTATAATGCTAACATAGAACAAATGAATTACAAATTTATAATGCCAACATAGAACAAATGAATTACATCTTTAGGAGGCTAAGGCAAAGACATGAAGAATGAGATTAAACTTGGCTAGATGTCAAAGTAGACACCATTACATTGAGTGCTTGATGCAAAAATACTGTGAGTACAATAATCAATAAGGGCACAGTCTAAAATAATTAATGTGAATTAGTTTTTCCTTCTATATTAACTCTCATTATTTTGATTTTTGACAGTTTAAAAAATGTCCACACTTTTCCATGTTCATAAATCACAATAGCATTCGCTGTTAAATTATTGCAGATAGATAACCCTCTATATGAAAAAAGACTTTTATTCAAACCTGAATGTATGTTTTCTTGTGGAACATGTTAATTCTATAACTTAAAACCCTTGTAATAGTCCACCTGTTTTAGCTTTTATTTTTTGAAGTGCTAATAAGCACTTCCCAAAACACACACACCCACCCACACACACACACACACACACACACAGGCTGCACATTGCACATGTACATATGAACATGGAAAATGTTTCCATCTATTGAAGAAATATGAATTAACTTGGAGACAGAGTCAGATATACAATCATTATCAATCAAGTTATTTTCCTATGCATACTTTGGTGAAGACTGAGAGCTTTAGGCTGATAAACAGATGAGGTAAAATTGTGATTCTTTAGAAAACATTGGTATAAATAGCTGATATAAAAGGACACAAGAGTGGGGAAATTCTAGTTCTATTAAATGAAAGACATACTTTAAAAGATCATATATTCATTAATTCATTAATTATATGTATTTTTAAAATCCTGTTTGTCAGTCTTGTTATCATACTTCTGTACTTTGCAGTATGGTAGCCACTAGCCCCATGCAGCGATTAAGCACTTGCAACAATACAATGGGATTGTATTTACCTTAAGTAATTTTATGTAAAATTAAAACTAATATTCTATTCAGTTATTAGAAAGCATATATTTGGAACACCTTGACTATATGAATCCATTTTTTCAACTAAACTTTATAAAATCTAAAGGCAGATCAATTATATCTCTATGAAAATTTAACATCTTAATTAAGATGTGCTTTATGTATAAAGAACGCATCGACTTTCAAAAACTAAGTACAAAAATAATGTAAAACATCTCAATCATGATTCTTATATTGATTAAATGTTAGAGTAATAACTTGGATTTACTGGTTTAAAAACATATTCTCAAAATTAATTTTACTTTTTTCGTTTTTACATTTTTAATGTGGGTATTAAATATTCTAAAAGAATAAGTATTAAAAGAGTTAATGTTGGTAAAGAACTTAACAGTTTGCATCACATAGTTATTAATATTCATGAATTACACTAGGATCCATCTCCTTTTAAAGATAAAGAGGTATTTTCTTTTATAACTTGAAGGCTAACAGTAAAAAACCTGCCTAAAAGTGTTACCTTATTCTAGCATAACCTGGAGCCTAGATTTGTTTTTCATGAAGACTTTAAATAAGAGCAAGAATATTTTATTAAAATGCATATCTGGAACTAATGTCTGAAGTGTTTTCAAACCCAGCTAAGAGAGTGGCACTAACTGCATTTTCTGTAGTGTCTTAATTCTTACAACAGCTCAGTGAGTTGGGTGGCATTACTTAACTCTAATACACAGAAAAATCAATTAACATGCCAAAAGACGCAGGTGCAGTCATTCAACAAATGTCTTTTTGGTATTCCCTTTGTCCTTGGACTGCTTAAGACATATGAATATCACCAATGAACAAACTCAATGAAGAATCCTGCCCATTTGGAGTTTATTTTATTTTATTTTATTTTATTTTTCTAGATAGTGATTAAGCTTTATGTACCCTAAAACTTAAAGTATAAAAAAAAAAAGACACCATGCATTACAATTATATATATAAAAAAAAAAGAATTTAAAGCTAAATGTGTCTTATTAAACTTCTCTGTCTTCCTTAAAAGATACTACTCACATTAGTTTGGTGATTTGGGACTAGTAATTTAATACCTCAGCTCTTTATGGACTTTATTTCTAAAAAGATTAATAACAAAATTAATTTTTATACAAATACAACCATGCAGACTTTGGGGTAAAATATCACATGTAAACACCTCTATATTTACTATATATCTAATATATTTACTTTTTAAAATGTTCATGTTACTTTAAAGCTATTCATCTTATGAAACAGCATAGTTTATGACACACCAACATTCAGCTTGTCTGAATTTTATATTTTAGTACTAAGAGTATTATCTGATATTATAAAATTTGTATAATAAGTTTATTTAAGTTTGCTTTTATTTTATAGTTTTGACCTTATTTTTGTTTATCATTTTCCCCAGTGGTACCTGCTCAAGACTAAAAGTTCATGAGGGCTTTTGATTAAAAGCAAATAATGTTATCCTAAATAAAATTTGACAGTGGTGTGGGGTATCAGAATTAGACTACCATTAACTTCACGTAAATAAAGCTTCAAAGTCATATTCATTCAGTCTAAAACTTTTGAAGTAGAAATGCAACAAATTAATTTAAAATATCATTTTGATTCATTACATTGTTTTAAAACTTGTAAATTGTAAATATTACAAAGGTTTACATGTATTCCAGTATATAAGGATAGTCACATCATAACAGGTGTACTTGTAAGAACACTTTCATAATATAAATCCCCAGGTTTTTAAGCATGAAGTATGAAAATACAGAAGGAAACCACATATATTTTACCTATGTGAGATAATTTCAAATGGAGCACAAATTTTAGTGGCCTTAATTACTGAAATTTTTATCATAAATTTCAGAGATTTTTGTTTTTATTTGGGAAGTCAAAGTGTTTTAATTGGTTTGCTTTCACATATAATCTAAGAAAATTCTCTGGATTTCTATTACATCAGGTATCAAACAAAGGGATGTTAATATCTTCAAGGGAGAAGTATTATTTTTTATATCTGCTTCATTTTTCTAACCATATATTTGTCCTATTGAAAGACATGCAGATTCAAATATATAAAATATAATTTGTCTCCTGTAGCCCTTATTTTAGAAGTAAAAACCTTAAGAAAGTCATGAACAAAATATTCTTAGGGAATTTTAAATCGATGGTACTTAGAGTAAAAGTTCAATAAAATGATTGTATTATTCAAAGGAACATCATGATTTTTAATTGAGGAGCTACTAGTAGGCTTAAGATTATGTACAGAATGACTTCTTATGAAGCTAGAAAATGAAAAGTAATAATCATCTTTGAATCTCGCAAGTCAACTTATCATTTAAAAAACAGATAATTAAAAAGCTTGCCAACAAAACTTGAACATGGGATGCATGTTTTTAAGTTAATAAATGAAATTTGGCCTACATATTAATTAGATGTAGTGGTCAGAATCCAGCTATTCTAATGCTATAGAAAACAAACTTGGGAACAAGGGACTCACAATACCTGCCACAAATGACATTATACAAGAAATAATTCAGCAGCTGAAGATACATTGTTTTGTCTATTAATGGAGGTCTCTGATTGATTTAGCCTAATCTTATTTGGCCAAAAGAAAAAAAAATGAGCAGTCTATAGTTGAAAATGAAAGTAATCTGGCTACAGAGAAATCTTATCACTTCAGGCAGTGACTTGTGGTAATTTATTAAATATGAAGAAATAAGTAGAAAAGAGTTGCTTCAAGGGCTTTGATATTTTTTTGAAATTGATGTTTTTTCTTAAGAAACAAATGGGTAATAGCAGTGAGCCATTAGAAATTGCGACATGTTGTTTCCAGTTTTGACTTCCATAAAGATTTATTTTGCATACAATTATGCCCTGATGTCACAAAATGCTATCAATGGATATGAAAATGTTGTCATCAAAACCTCAACAAACACAATGTGCCCTCGAACTTCATTTTATACCTTGCTGTGAGTTGTACACTACGTGTTAATGCGATTCATTATATGTACTAAATCTTAGTATATCAGCTAACATGGGATATACAAAATATTAAAAGGCTAAAAACAAAAAGAAAAGGAAAACTTTTCATATACAGAAGAGAAATTTCTGCTGTTCTGAAAAAATCAGAAACTACTGCCTACAACATCCTGATGGTTGTATTATAAATGAAAGCTTCTTTTGTTAGATAAAAGCTGTAAAATCAGTATCCACTTCTGATAAATGCATACCGCATGGTGAAAACTGGGCATGATAGTAGGGTGTTCATACAATTTCACCAACCACTGAATTAATTTATTAATTTATAAGAAAATAAATTAATTTTCACTAACCACTGAATCAATTTATTAATTAACTTTTTAAAAAAATCTGTCCTATGCCAAAGACAAAACACAACAGGAGGTAGTTATTTCATGTGATCAGTTTAGTATTCATCTGTGGTCAGAGTTCCCTGGTGTGATGTTCAATTGTCTTTCTCTATATAAAAAGAAATGTCCAATAAAGCACAATGAGTAAGAGGGAGATGTTGCAGGAGTTCAGAATTACTCCCAGTCCAAATATGAAAATCATTAAACAAACCATGGAATGAGACTGCATTTGTCTCTAGTAGAAGTTCTAATAAGTTAAAAACAAAACATTGTATTTCTGAATATTTGAGTGAGAATGGGAAAGAAAAAAAGAGAAGAAAACTTATTTAAAGAATTCAGTAGAAAATTCTAAGCAAAGAAAGATATGTTTATTAGAATTCAAAACTAAACTCACAGGTAGTTATATTTATAGAGCTATATTATCATGTAAGAACGTCAAGGAGTCATCAATGTTGTGATCATTTCTAGATGAGAAAACAAAAGCTGGGAGGTTAAATGACTTGTGGGAGCTGACTGTCCATTGGTGAAGGCGCAAGGATGGAAGTATAGGTCTTGTAACCAAGATATTGTCTCATTAAATACTAGAATGTTAACGAGAATGATGCAATAAAAAGATCTTTCCTCTTTTCATAGTATCATCCCTGTTAACATGCTGGTACTTAATGGTGCTCTAGATGTCTAAATAATTTGAGTTTCGATTGCCTTGTAAGAGAACTGGGAATGTGATTTGGACTTTAGACTCCTAAGTTTTGCTTAGTAAAGTAGTATACACCATATTGTCACAGTGTTTGCACCATTTATCTCATTTTTCTTATTATTTCAGCAATGAAGCCGTATATATAAAGCCATATAACATACTTCATTCGGGCTGTGTCTAAAGCAAGCAAAAAAATTAATAAGTAAACACGTTAATTATCAGGTTTTTACTTCTATTTGGCCTGAAGAAAATATCGTATTATATTGCTTTCTTTTCCCTCATGAATTAAAGGTTTTTGTAAAATAGTATGAGTAGTAAAAACATTGTTGATCTATTTATAGTCAATGTATATTTTACCTTAGCATTAATAAAGGTTATAAAAAAGATAACCTTGGATGAGGTAAAGCATTATTTATTATTCTAGATCCATTTTAAATCTTTGTAGTTTAAGAACAAAAAATCAAGTAATAGTTTACATCAATACTAAAAGAAAGGTCTGCAATTTTTTTAATTAAAATTATTAGAAAACAAACGCATCCACTTTTTAACTGATTTTTTTTTTAGTTTCAGTTCTTTGTGTTAGTAAAAAATAGTGGATTAAAACAACGAAGGAACGAACAAGCGATTCTGATTTAGAGTTACTACAGTATGCAGTTGGTGATGCTTTGCACACAATTTAAAAATTGGTCAGAAATTATGCAGCTAAGAGATAAAATGGAGTTGATAAAACTTATAGACCATGCTGTCTTTCATTCTCTCTCATTTGTAAGTTGAGTACCTGGGTCATTTAACCTCCAAGCTTTTGTTTCATATATACATATATATTAATATATATAATATTCATATATATTCATATATATATTCATATATTATATATAATTATATATAATATATATAAAATCTCCCATAAAGCAGACAATTCTAATAAAAAGTCAAGTAAAATTTGATTTGTAGTTAAAAATTGACCATAAAAAACTGTCTCTTTAAAGTTTCTAGCATCACCTTCTAAATTCCAACATTAAAATATTTTCTTCTAAGTAATAATTTTTTATGCCTGAAGAACTTATAGAAAGCATCTAGATGGATGATGTCCAGAACCTTGAGCTGTTGAGAATTGTGTTCTCTATCATGCCATATTTGGTCTGCAATCTTAGAAGTTATTTTCCTTTGTTTATTTACCTCTTCTTGTTGACATATTTATGTACTTGCCCTTTAATTTATGGAATATCTCATTTCATCTTGCACTTACATATATCCATCCTACTTTTTGATAGAAAAAGACAAATTACTTTTATGACAATGATAATTAGTAAGTCCAGGATAAAAACATTGGTTAAAGAAGCAATGTAATTCTATGAAAATATGTGGCTATTTCATCTGGTGCTAACAAAAAGTGACTCATCAATAAAAACAGGAACACTTAGAGATGTCTTTTCATTTTTATCAACTTTTATTGACATCTTCTTGTTAATATCCACTAAATACAGGATCCATTAAACATAGAATACATTTCTTTTTACTTTTTACAATTACTGTTCCTGACAACAATATCATTTAGCATCTAGGAATAAACATTAGTTGTAAATGCCAAATGCAAGATGGATTTTGACTACCCATCTCCTGTTACTGTCTCTTTTGTCACTTCTAAATCAGGATCTACTTGTCAATTTGGATTTAACATGCATTATAATTCACGTTAGCATTTGGGATGCTCCTTGAAGCACACAGTTATTTCCCTTCACTCGCTTTTGTGTTTTTACAGCTAAGATGTTTACTAATTTGGGAGCACTTTGGGCCAAATATGAGGTGTTATGGATTTTCCTTTTACTTCCATTGAACAAAATCACTTTATTTGAATTAAATATTTAAAATATATTTTTGAGAATAAAAATTATCACTTCTATATACAGTGAACACTTGTGTATACAGTAAAATTACTTTACTCAACTTAAATATTTAAAATATAGTTTTGAGAATAAAACTTAGCACTTGTATACACAGTGAACAACCTTGTAAACTTAAATGGAAGACAAAGCAAGGACAAAATGCTCTGGTAAATATTAAATAAGTGTCATTGCAGTCATTCCTTTTTAAAAAAGTGATATTTGAATGCCAACTCTACACTACTGAAAATATAGTGTCATAAGTACTGATTCTGACCAGAAAGAGCTCATTGTGTCATGGAGGCAAACATAATGACATTACAACACTGAAAGGTACATTCAATTTTGGAGCTACTGTCTGTAGTGGGTAATGAAAAATTCAAAAAAGGAATTCCTAATTTAATTTGAAAAGGTTAGGAAAAATTTCACAGAGAACATGACATCTGAACCTTTGAAAGAAATGTATGAGTTTGAGCAGAATACACTACACTGAACGTTAGAAATTCCAAGTAGAATTCAATAGTCATTGCCAAGCTTAGAGGGTACCTTGTGTTTATGAAAGTAAACAACTTCATTCAACTTGATTGTCACCTCTGGGGTGGCTACTCTGCTCAATGTTTCCTCTGAGTAGCCTATTGCCGCCTTTCATGTGGTGCAGTTTGATTTCTGCCTTGTGATTTTCTAAAGAACATGTTTGTTGAAGATGCAGATTAAAGTAACCGAGTTAAACATTATAAATTCATAAAATACTTATTTAGAATTGCACAACAGAGAGAAAGAAAGAAAATAATCTCTTTTTAAACCAGAGACGTCATTGGATAAAATGAAGCTAGTTACTGATATAAATTAAGAATATAATAGAAGGCAATATTCTTAATGTTATGAGAATAAGTAAATTAGAATTTTTATGACTATAACAAATGACACAAAATGTTATACTTGCTATTCCTTCTGAATCCTATTATGCGTTGGAATTTCCTCTTTTGCATAGATTTTCTATCTTTTCAAATATTATCTCCACTTTTCCCTTATAAAATTCTTTTGTTGTGAGAGAGTAGAATAATCTGCCAATCAATGCACTGATATTGAAAAGGTCAAAAATTTTTCCATGAAAATGTTAAGTCATTGTGTTCTTTGTTCCTCAGATTCTTTTGAGCAACAATTAATTCAATTAAACCAACTCTAAAGCTATGGATTGTCATGATCATAACCTTTCAAAATGTCTGTGTGTTGTTCCTTAAATTCACCTTAGTTAGCATATTTTAATAGTATCACACAATGGAATATGATTAAGGAGTCTTGCGGTTAAAACAGCATGCTATGCCCCTGCCAGTTACATAATAAAGGGAATGAGAAGGACGGTATTTCAAGACAGACAGAAATCAACATACTGAATAACACACAAACAGATCCAGAATGGTGGAGATAAATATACAAAGTGACAAATCAACCTAAAACATTTATCATGTTGGCATCGTTATTCACCTTTATTTCTTCAGATACATTTATAAGGAAAGGAATGTTATTGAGTAAGTAAAATAATCTTGCATTTTAATGAACACAAGCAGGAAGAAAAACTAGTATCAATATTTTTAACTTCAAAATGGGTATATTTTCATTAGCGAATTATCTGGCACTTTCATTTGTTTCTACTAGTGGAAGATCATTTTTATCAGGTATCTATTATGTTAATTACATGTAGTGCTGGATTATCCTGAAATAAGTAGAGTTCCATAAGAAGACTGAAATGCTGTGAATACAATATTAGTTTGAAAACTTCTCTGAAGCCTATAGTACCTTATTTTCAATATAGTTTGAACAACAAATTTTTGAATAGAAATTTTGTTTCTGAACTTTCATGGTTATAAAACTTTATAATCACAATTTCTAACTTAATGTAAGTTTTATAAATCACATATGTGACAATTTAATGATACAGAAATTTTGGAAAATTGAAAGAAATCTCTTATTCATAATTTTTTCAGTAAAATCCAAAATTTTGTAGTTCTATGCAGTTCTTCCCCAAATTTTACATATGGTTGTGTACATTTTGATATTTTAAATTAGACCTAGTAGGTGCGTTATGTTTATTTAATCATACCCAATATTTGATTTTTTTTACTGTAATAATTCAGCAATTAACATTCTTAGAGTTTTTTCGCCACGTTTTGAAGTATTTACTTAGAATTTGTTCTCAGAAGAAAGATTTGATGGGAACTGCACCCCAATATTGAATGGGATGCAGTTACTTGCTATTTTCCTTTCAATCAGGTTGCAATATTTTGATATATCTGTGATGACATTTGATTTATTTTACATGTGCATTTGTATATATGTATATTTTTATTTATATATTATATATAATACTATATATACAATATTTAGTATTTTATAATAATAAACATATAAACATAAATTATTTTATAATAAACATATATAATAAATATGTAGACTCATATTTTATTTATATGTGTATATATATTTATTATACCATATTCCATTTTTATTTAAAAAATGGCTTTATAAATAGGCTTGTTTATGTGTTGAACTGTATTACCTTAAAAGATATATTAAAGTCCTAACTGTTGGTATTTCATAGTGTGATCTTAATTAGAAATAGGGTCTTTGCAGGTGTGATTATGTCAAATGGGGTCATACTGGAGAAGGGTGGTGTGCGTCCAAGAAGAGAAGAGCTACGGAAACACTCAAGTGTAGAACACCATGTTAATCAGTTGGGAGATATAGCAAGAATCTCAGGAGGCTAGGTGCATAGGAGACAAATGTGTACCTTCAGTCCAAATGATGTTCAACTCCCATGCTAGTATCAGGCATCATCAAAGGCAAAAGTAAACTGTTCTCTTCCTGTTACTTATAAAAGACATCCCGAAACCTTCTGGAACATCCCCAAAACTTCCATGCTTGGAGGACACTTGGGCCTCCCAAGATGGTGAATCAGCTATGGAAACCTGGGCTGGCATCTTAATCTGTCCTGCAGGTGTATATTAAATCATGAATTGACGTGAGAAATTATAGGATTTAATTAGAAAAATAGATTGCGATCCATTAAACTTTTTTCTACTGAGGTTTTCAATCTAAGTTGTGTACAGGGCAATGAAGTCTTGGATTTGCGAAAGTGATTGAGCATGTACATCAAGTTGGTATTCATGACTTAACTTTATTTCTTAAGGTATATTTATAAGAAAAGAAATATTATTGAGTAAGACTAGCTTCCTTTATTGAACACAAGAGGTAGGGGAAAATAGTATCAATATTTTTAACTGGATTATATTAATTATGGACTATATTAACTATGTAGTAATTTTTAACACATTAGAAAATAGCCATGACCCTTAACATAAATAACACAACTTTAATTCAATGGAAGTACCAACTTCTGTCCTACAGAACTCTGATAATTCAGATAAATATGTGTTAAGTATAACAGATGTAGCAGGCCTTCTTCTCAACTAACAGTTCTCTTTCCACTGACAATTTTCTAGCTTTAATCTGAAATTAACTGCCTCTTTTTGGAGAGCTAAATTTTTTTATTTAGTGGAGAAAGTGACTTGTTTTCTACAAAACCCTATCATTCAAAATTTATCACCTCTTCAATAATGATATAAAACCAATATTTTCCTAGTAATTGAAATATTTCTTTTAATAAGAAAGCTGACTCTTTAAACTCTTCTTTCAAAATTGAGCTGTTAGGAAGCTCTAAAATTGCTCTGTAACAGTACTTATTTTCTGGGGAAAAATCACATTTTCATTGCTGAACTTTATTCAGAATCATCTGGAACAGCTGCAATTTTTGTATGAAACATTTAAATGCATTTTTTCTGGCTTAATGATTAACATATGATTTCTCTTCTCTCTTGAAATTCTTAATTATAAAACTAATAAAGTTACTGTTTAAAATTTTCTGATTATGGTTTCACACTTACCCCTAAAATATAGTTGTCTCTGGTTACCAAATTACAAATATTATTTTTCTGAACAAGTTTAATAACATTTTAATGACATACCCCTCCCTTTGGTGCACTAAATAAACACATATTAATGTACCTTTAATAAAATAATTGCCTTTAGTATTCATCAGCTTCTACGCTTTGTAAATATAGAATAGAAAACAATGTTTTGTAACTACATACATAGATAACCCATTTAAAAGATTAAAATATTTTTTAAAATGTCCCTACAGAAGGCATAAATGTTTACATGATGCATTATTTATTCAAATATGTGTTCAACTATCTCTCATACAATTGCAAAAAATATTTTGCCATTTAGATAATGATCTTTTTTTTCTAACTTACAGAAATATTATTTTTTAAGTCTTTCTGTGTGCCGTGTTATAGGCATGCTTAAATCAATGGGCGAAGTTTTCTTATTCCAAGAATGTAACTTGGTTTTTATCGTAAATAATGAAAATTTTCCTGTGTTATTGGAGAAATTCAGACGAATGGTGCCCGTGCCTGTAAGTATCTTAAGTATAAAAATATTCCTCAAAACATATTTGTGCCTTTTCATTCATGATATTTGTTATTCTGAAAATTCTGTTTTATTTCTCTACAAGTCTAATATTTACTAAATATTAAATTGATATAAACGTTTATGTTGCTTGTATAGGAAACTGTGGATCCTCACTATATAATGTAATTTACCTTCAAATAGATATTTTGTATGCAAAGCCATTTATTTAAATTTTAAACTATCTCCTACTCTAGTAAAAACAATTTCTAAGAAATATCTATAAAATATTTAATTTAATAAGTATAAAACAAATATTCATATTTACTTAATAAAGTAAAGAAGAATATCAAGCAAAAAATATTTTTATGAAAAAAGCCCTGCAGAATTTGGAATATTTAGATATGGAAGATATTTCAAAATAAACAGTATACAAATAAGGAGTAAGAAGAAGATAAAGGTCTCCAATTATCATCTGAAAATAAATAGATGGAGGTGTCAACTTCAATGATAAATACTGTATTTTCTGACTGTCTAAGAAAAACTAGCTTTGTTTTAGCTCTATGTTCACCTGCCTTATGATTATGTGTATTCACCACTTTTGTAATTTTGCATTCTGACCATATGTAAGTCAGATGTGAGGGAGTAGCTAACCTCACTTCGATCTTTAATTTTTTTTTTTGACGTTGTGTTCTCGAGATGAATTTTTTTAATTCAAGTTATCATCAGATACACTTTAAACATCTTGAATTTACGTTTAGATAGCCTGACCAATATTAGGCTTGGTGATTGGCCTTGGAAACACATACTCCCTATAATGTATTGGATATTATGTATAAAGTAAACTACCAGGAGGCAGGGAACATAGGTAATGGCAAGCTGAAACAAATCATTTAGTATGGCGACAGTATTTGTAAAAGCAGCGCCCTGTGTGTGATGCTCTTGTCATGCATATGTCTGATGTGGTTCTGGAGTGCATGATTGGTGAGCTAGCCATGTCCCCTGTGTTTGGAGAGTAGTGTAGCGTGACAGTCCATGTGCTATCTTAGCCTTTTTCTGTTATCCATGATGACAGCATGATAGCATGTCTGGTTTCAACCATTCCCCTGAAGCAAGGCTAAATGGTTGTGATGTCTTTCCAATTTCCCACGAACCAATTCTTTGGGAACTTTACTTTTATTAACCCCAAAGGTCTCTCCATTTGTTTAGTTCTCCCAAACTGTATCCAACTTTCAGAATTCAGCAAAATTGATGGGGCACAGTCTTGTACAATACACTTCTTTGTAAGATTTCCTTAAAAGCTTCAGCACTTAAAGAAAATCAATAGTGCTTGATGTGGTTTTGTGGCTTTCAGTCTCTTAAACACTAAATTCAACTTGATCCATTGCTATCAGTAGTTTAGGGTTATAGTTCAGCCATCTAGAAAGGCTTGAGTTTTGTGGTCCATCATCTGCCATGAATTCACCCACATTGACAAGGTTAATGAGTTTTAATTAATATAGATTATCTATGTATTTTACAAATAAATAATGAATATCAAAGAAATGCTCTATTATATGTAGCCACAATATGAAATGGACAGCTAGTTTATTTATTAACAAAGCTAGTATTATCAGAGTTTTTCAGAAAAACATAATCAATAGGATATGCATATACATTGATGAAGATTTATTATAAAGAACTGGCTCACACTATTATGGACTCTGGGAAGTCCAAAATCTGCAGGGTGGATCAGCAAACTGGAGACCCAGGAAGAGCTGATGTTCCAGTCCAAAAGGCATTCTGCTGCAGAACCCACAAGAGCCAATGCTACAGATGAAATCCGAAGGCAATCTGCTGGAGAATTCTCCCTCGCTCCTGGGTGGGCAGTGTTTTTTTTCTGTTGAGACTTTCAGCTGACCTGAAGCCCACTCACATTATGGAGGGCAATCTTCTTTACGCAAAGTCCACTAATTTAGATGTTAATCCTATCCAAAAAACACGCTCACAGAAACACCCAGAATAAAGTTTGAACAAACATCTGAGCACCCTGTGTCCTAGCCAAGTTAACACATAAAATTAACCATTACCAAGCTCATTTTGATGTTGGTGGAATTTAAACAAACATGGACATACTTAGTAAATCTGTGTCATGAACACACCATTAGTATAACTGTATGGAAACTGGGGACTCTCAACAAAGGGAAACCACACTGTATCTCTGAGCCTTCAGACATTGCTATGCCTACTCTTTGGAACTGACGCTAAAGAAGTCAATTGGCATGGGAGTAAGCAGTTGTCCTATTATTTAAAAGCAAATAAATAAATAAATGACTACCATGGTTCACAGATAAGGCCATAGTATTTATGTATGGGGTGGGCCAAAGTTTCTGAGTGTAATATGATGGACACATGCCTAGATTGCAGTAAGAGAAAGGTTTATTGTCAGGAAACTACAGCACAAGATGATATTTATATGAAGGGAAGGGCAACATTCTCTCCAAGTTTATCACTTAATATCTGTCTCCCTGACAGTCCAGTTTGCATGTCTCAGTGCTCAGCAAAATAGATAGAGGATTGCCAGGCAGAATCCAAGTGGGACCGGGCAGGTTACTCAAACCCAGGTTGTAGCAAGAATAAGGTAATTAATGGTCATGTCTTATAACTGGGTACATCACACAAACACTGTAAAATCGAATTGGTGTGTATGTGTAAGAAAGTACTAAAAATTCAATAATGTCTTTATGTAATGGAATACCATCACTAACATGCAGTGAGGTATATCTACGCATATGGGCATGGAACCATCTCTGCCTTATGTTTGGAGCTTTGAAAGAAAATTAGTGTCATATTTGGTAAAAGGTAAAAGTAAAAAAATCATATATACCCCAAAATAATAATAATTTAAATTGTATGCTTTGTCTTCAGAAATCATACAGACAAAATTATTACATACTATTCCCATAAATGTTAAAATTATAAATTCATTGAAAAGACATCAGTCAGTATCATTTTGATATTGACACAATTTTTATGATATGCAATTTTGAAGTGACAAGTACAGAAACAATGTTACATAATTTAGGTTTATTGTTGTTGTTATTGGTATATTTTGAGATGGAGTCTCATTCTGTCATCCAGGCTGGAGTGCAGTGGCCTAATCTTGGCTCACAGAAACCTGCATATCCTGGCCTCCAGTGATTCTCATACCTCAGCCTCCCGAGTAGCCGGGACTACAGGCATGCACCACCACACCCAGCTAATTTTTTTGTATTTTTAGTAGAGACGGGATTTCACCATGGTGGCCAGCCTTGTCTCAAACTCCTGGCCTCAAGTGTTCCACCTGTCTTGGCCTCCCAAAGTGCTGGGATTGCAGGTGTGAGCCCCCATACCTGGCCCATAATTTAGGTTCTGAAAGCCAGATTTCAAAATGTTTGACAAGTGAAGGAACTATTAATTAATTCATTTGGTAGACAATGTTTTAACAAAATAAGAAGTATGATTTTCTTGAATAGTTTTAGAACTTTGATAAATTTATGGTGAAATGGATGTAGAAGATTAGTTTAAAAGAACATATATATATATATAATCTACTTTCAGTAGGTTAGAGCTATTATTATTGAACAAAATTTTTAATATAAATTATGTTATAATTTCCAGACAAAGAGAACATTAAATAGCACCTATTATACCCCAGGTTTTATGTGACAATTTGTATTGATTGCCAGATATGCACAATCTATTATTAATATTCACCATTGCAATCATGGAATAAAAAACAATAGAACTTAGAAATCTAGATTTTTCAAACTTTCTTATTTCTTAGGATGTGTATAGTTGGTTATTTTGCTTAACTACTTTAACTATTGATAAATTAATCTGTAAAAAAAAGAACAATTTTATCGTTCATGTTTATCTCTGGATTTTTGTGAACAACTTAAAAGATGAAAGGTAAAAGGTTTTGAAATATTGTGATGAATTATCATAATTAAAGTTTATATCCTTAGTAAGAACTAAAAGTATATGTCTATGCACCCTAACACATAATATGTACTATTCACAGCTTATATATACACAAAGAAAAACAAACAATTACTAAATGCCAATTACATGCCAACCTTACTGGAAGCTCTTAGGACCCATTAACTCATTTAATCCTAAGAACAGTCCATTGTTTTAAGTACGATTTATTTCTTCAAATTATAGATGATAAAACTAACCCTAAACATGTTGCAGCATAAACAGATGCCTAATTTATTACTTTTAGAAAACCATGACACCAAGATTTAATCCCACTTATTTTATGAAAGTCATTGAAACAGAAACCGATTTCTCAATAATACCCTCATAAACATATGACTTTGAAATACTCTAAAAATATTCTAGTTTTTTTAACAAACCTCTAAATTACTGCTTTTAATACTGTTGTTTAAGAAGCTGTAATTTAAAAAAAATTACTGAAAACTTACTGGGAAGGAACATTGGAGGATAAAATATGAGTAATAGTCTCTATTCTGAAAAAGTTTACAATCTTGTGACCATTATTGCTTTTATTCAGGATAATTATTTCTCAAAAGCTTTAGATGAGTAATGCATAATGTCTTATATTACTTTTTTGTTGTTTTGATGTTTAGTTAGGGAAACACTTGTCTAATCTTTTCATCAATGTTCTTAATTTACCTTTTCTACTTATTTGTGATATAGCTTCAAAAAATTAATAGAAGAATTTTACAGATCAGAAAGTCTAATGCAAAATAATTAAGTTTATTTTTAATCAATTATTTAAAATAATATCTCTAAAAGGTAATACATGCCAGCATTAATAAATATGTTATTTTCAAAAAACTAAACCTGATTTATTAAACATAAAAAAATAGTAAAAAATTAACAAAACAATGGAGATCATATTATTTTTGCTTTTTAAAAAATTTACAACATAAATAAACATCAGGTTGCATTTTTTCACATACAACAGTTCTGGTCTATTTTAAAGAAACTGAAACAAGAAAAAATGCAAGGGACTTTACTAAGCAATGATTGTTCTATTTATAAGGTTGATTCAGATCCCACAGGAAATTGATCAATATCAGTCAATCTATGTTTTAATCCAGGACTACAAAGTATCACAAAATCATAAACATTTGTACACCTATGTATATTTGTTTTCTTTGTACAAATATTGTCTTCTGTTTAATAAACTATTTTCAAATTTATCTATTATCTTAGTCTGATAAACTTACATACCCTTTGTATAAATTTCAAAATATTACTTTGCTTATTATGAAGAAATTGCACGGAAGTGCTACTTGCCTGGGAAAGGGGGAAACAACACTTAAAAGTGTGTTCCAGTGAACTGCCTTACTGTGTTCTAAGTTGGTTTTACTATATTACGGCATGTTGTTCACTCTGACATTTTTCTTTACTTGCTGTTTTGTTACATTCCTTTTTTAAACACATGTCTCTTTTTATCCACATATTCAAATGTATGCTATGGGTCTATTTGATTTGAACATCTGCTTCACATATTTCATATAAGAATCCTACAAGTGCAAATTTAAAGAGTCTAACACTTATTTTGTTACTGAAATAGAAATCTAAACTATCTTCTCTTTATAAATATACTGTTTTAAAACTTAACATTTGTTCATAAATCCCATTGTTTGGTTTATGATAACCTGAGAAAGAACAAGATCAATAAATCTTAGGAAATAGTCACATACTTTGTGAAATGTTCTCCTTTCACAAGACCACGAGCAATTAAAGACTGTGTTTTCAACTTATATATTTAATATTTCTATGTTGGGGAAATTTGATTTAATGTATCATTGATCTTCACACAGTAGTAGAAAATGACATTAAAATAGTAGCATTTTATGGACCATACATACTGTTATGTACCTATAAAAATAAAAACAAAAGCAAAAACAAAAAAATAGAGATTGAAAATAACTATGCGCCATTAGGAAAATATTTTTGGGAATTAGCTCACTCATCCCCTAAACGAATGTCTATAACTACTGTGATGGCAATCATTTATTGGACTTTTCAAGAATGGCTTGTCTGTGGAAGAATGATAATGTTTTTCATCCAGTCCCTAAACTTGGAAAGAAAATTAAGTCGAATATTCACAAGTGCCAACTTCAAAGCAAGTTTTCCATGGTAACCGTACCTCAAAAGCCGGTGGTTGCAGATTTTTGCCAATTAGCAACTCCAAAGGGTGCTATTAGTTCCTTCAGAAACATAAGGGACATGGTTTTCATCTGCGACTGCCATTCTTCTTTTAGAGCTTGCCATGGTAAAAGATGGAATACACAACAGCATACTATTTAGTTCTTAATTATAATCATATAACTGGCTCTAACGAGAACAGTACATATTATGATGTAGTACTTTTCAATAAAGAATAATTGCCCCTGTTAAATCACCAGCATTAGCCCAGCAGACTGTGTTATATCAAATGCAAAAATCTAATCCACATTTAACATCTAGATTATGCACTTTTCTTAAATGTCTATCATCTAGGCTGTGAGCTAAGAATAAATGACACATACATAATAAAAAGCTTTACTACGATGAACATGGCAACCTGGGATCTTCTAAGAATTATTCTTCATAACTAAACATTGACCACATATTTGAATTGCAATTACATGAATATTCAACTTCCAATTTTTTTCATTTCTATTAATTTTCCTGAAATCTTGAGATATTATCTTCTACAATTGATGCTCTGTATTATTAAGAGTCAACCATAATTATAAAATTATTATTATTCTAATGTGTTAGTAGATATGATTTTACACAGCTGCAAGCAAACATAAAAATTTTTTAACTTAAAAGCATTTTGTCTCTTTATTATCAGCAAAGTTTAAAAGCAGTTTGCTTGTTTAGTATCAGCAAAACTTCTCATTCAGTCAAATGAAAAAAATAATCCCACTGTTATAGGAATAGCATTGGGGTATATTTAATGGTTTGGGCAACTCTGCAATAATAACAACTTAGTCTTGTGAATATTAATGTTATTACAATGACGTATTATTATGGCATAGTTCTAAAATTAAGAAATTAAGTAATTCTTACGCTAGACTATTAATTGTAGATATTCAAAATTAAGGAGAAAAAAATCTCAAAATATTTTTTTGAATCTCCTTCGAAAATTAGACCTCTATTTCTTTACCAAATATAGTTTCTACTAAACTGCTCCATAAAATAACATAAATAACCTAGATTGAACACCAGTTTTGAAGAAGCTCTTTTAATATGAGTTCTCAACCCAACAAATTGTTACAAATGAAATATGTGGAAAAGTCCTGTTAGTTTTCAAGTTCTTCTTTAATTAAGGCAAAAACAGCATTTTAATCACATCCAAGATAAGCAAAATTGGAGAGTGGCAATTTTTACTGCACACTTTTATCTTAACATTTTTATACTACTATGTATATGTGCAAATATGAAGTATGTATAATTTCCATTTTCTCAGAAGGTTGTAACTATAAATTGTCTTTAAAATTATTTCTTAGGTTAGTGCTCTTATAAATATGTAACAGAGAGCACATAAATACCTCTGAGAGAAAAAAATGAAAGAAAAGATGTGAATAATAGGAGAAAAAAATGAAAAAAATTTCAAGAACCATCATGTGTCAAAAGGAAAGGTGCTGATGATCCTAGGAAATCTTGTTTTTCTGGAAAATCTATTGTGGAGGATATAAAATATCAAATACACTATTACATGTTTTAAACAAATCTAAATTTACTATTTACAAAATTTTGATCTTTTTATAGTTTTATATGCTCTGTCTGTCACCTTTTCCTCAAAGAGAAAAGAACGTAGTGGTTTTTTTAACTGACAAGTAAAAATTGTATATTTCTATGGTGTATGAAGTGATGTTTTGATATACATATGTATTACAGAATGACTAAATCAAGATATTTCACAAATGTATTACTCCACATATTTACTTTTTGTTATGATAACACTTCACAGCTACACTTTTAGCAATTTTAAAATATCTAATATGTTGCCAATACCTGTGGTTACTTTGACAAACAACAAATTTATTGAACTTATTTCTTCTGTCTAACTGAAATTTTTTGTCCTTTAACCAACATCTCCACAATCCCAAAAGAGTATAGTCTTAAGAGCGTACCCCTATCTGAAGTAGACACAATATTGTATGGATTAAAACATACATACAAGTTCCTATGCCCAGAATGTTGCCTAGGTTGTCATCCAGTGTTTTATGGTTTTAGGTTTTACGTTTAAATCTTTAATACATCTTGAGTTGATTTTTGTGTATTGTGTAAGGAAGGGGTCCAGATTCAATCTTCTGCATATGACTAACGAGTCATCCTAGCACCATTTATTGAATATAGAGAGCTTTCCTCATTGCTTGTTTTTGTCAGTTTTTTCAAAGATCAGATGGTTGTAGGTGTGTGGCCTTATTTCTGTGTTCTCTGTTCTGTTCCATTGGTCTATGTGTCTGTTTTTGTACCAGTACTATGCTGTTTTGGTTACTGCAGCCCTGTAGTATAGTTTGAAGTCAGGTAACATAATGCCTTTAGCTTTATTATTTTTGCTTAAGATTGCCTTGGCTATTTGGGCTCTTTTTGGTTCCAGATGAAACTTTAGATAGCTTTTTCTAGTTCTGTAAAGAATGTCGTTCATAGTTTGATAGGTATAGCATTGAATCTATAAATCGCTTTGGGCAGTATGGCCATTTTAATGACATTGATTCTTCCAATACTAGAGCGTAAAATGCTATTCTATTTATGTCATCTTTGATTTATTTGAGCAGTATTTTATAGTTCTCATTGTAGAGATCTTAAACCTCCCTGGTTAGCTGTATTCCTAGGTATTTTCTTTCTGTGGCAGTTGTGAATGAGATTGCCTTCTTGATTTGGCTCTCGGCTGTTTTTGGTGTACAGGAATGCTCATGATTTTTGCATGTTGATTTTGTACGCTGAAACTTTGCTGAAGTTGTCAGCTGAAGGAGCTTTTAGGTCAAGACTACGGGGTTTTCTAAGTACAGAAACATGCCATTTGCAAACAGAAGTAGTATGATTTTCTCTCTTCCTTTTTGGATGCCCTTTCTTTCTTTCTCTTGCTTGATTGACCTGACCATGGTATCCAATACCATACTGAATAGGAGTGGTGAGAGAGGGCATCCTTGCTTTGTGCCAGTTTTCAAGGGGAATGCTTCCAGCTTTTGCTCACTCAATCTAATGTTGGCTGTGGGTTTGTCATAGAAGGCTCTTATTATTTTAAGGTATATTCCTTCAATACATAGTATTTGGATAGTTTTTAACAGGAAGGTATTTTGGATTTTATCAAAAGCCTTTTCTGAATCTATCTGAGATGATTACATGGCTTTTATTTTTAGTTCTGTTTAGTAATGAATCACATTTATTGATTTGCATATGTTGAATCAACCTTGCATCCCAGGCATAAAACCTACGTGGTTGTGGTGTATTAGTTTCTCGATATGCTGCTGGATTTGGTTTGCAAGTATTTTGTTGAGGATTTCTGCATCAATGTTCATCAAGGATATCGACCTGAAGTTTTCTTTTTCTGTTGTGTCTCTTCCAGGTTTTGGTATGAGGATAATATTCGCCTCACAGAATGAGTCGGGGAGGATTTCTTAGTTCTCAATTTTTTTTTTGCTGTAGTTTCAGTAGGAATGGTACCAGCTCTTCTTTGTACATCTAATAAAATTTGGCTGTGAATCCATCTGATCCTGGGCTTTTTTTAAATTGTCAAGCTATTTATTACTAACTCAATTTTGGCGCTCATTATTGGTCTGTTTAGGGAATCAATTTCTTCCTGACTTACTCTTGGGAGACTGTATGTGTCCAGGAATTTATTTATCTCCTCCAAATTTTCTAGTTTGTGTGCATAGAGGTGTTCATGGTAGTCTCGGATGGCTATTTTTATTTCTGTGGGGTCAGTGGCAACATCACTTTTGTCATTTCTGATTGTGTTGATTTGGATCTTCTGTCTTTTCTTATTAGTCTGCTAGTGGTCTATCTATCTTATTAATTTTTTTCAAAAAAAAAAAAAAAACTTCTGAAATTGTTGATCCAGGCAATACTGTTAGGCAAGTATTGCCTAACAATACTGTTAGGCAAGTTAGGCAAGATCCAGGCAAGACCATTCTGGACAAAGGAACTGGCACAGATTTCATGATGAAGAATCCAAAAGCAGTCACATCAAAAGCAAAACTTGACAAATGTAATCTAATTAAAGTTAAGAGGTTCTGCCGGGTGCGGTGGCTCACGTCTGTAATCCCAGTAATTTGGGAAGCCGAGGCGGGCGGATCACCTGAGGCCGGAAGTTCGAGTTCAGCCTACGAACATGGAGAAACCCCCTCTCTACTAAAAATACAAAATTAGCAGGGTGTGGTGGTGCATGCCTTTAATCTCAGCTACTTGGGAGGCTGAGGCAGAAGAATTGCTTGAACCTGGGAGGTGGAGGTTGCCGTGAGCCGGGGTCGCGACATTACACTCCAGCATGGGCAACAAGAGTGAAACACTGTCTCAAAAATAAATAAATAAATAAATAAATAAATAAATAAATAAATAAATAAACAAAGAAGCAAAATTAAGAGCTTCTGCACAGCCAAGAAACTATCAACAGAGTAAATAAGCAACCAACAGAATGGGCGAAAATATTTGCAAACTCTGCATCTGACAAAGGTCTAATATCAAGGATTTATAAGGGGAAATTTATAAGAAGAAACAAATATATAAGAATAAAACAAATAACCCCATAAAAAAGTGGGCAAAAAACATGAACAGATATGTTTCAAAAGAAGACATACATGTGGCCAACAATCATGAAAAAAAGTTCAAAATCACTGATCATTAGAAAAATGTAAATCATAACCACAATGAGATATCATCTCACACCACTCAAAATGGCTATTATTAAAAAGTAAATAACATGCTGATGAGGTTGTGGTGAAAAGGGAAGACTCATGCTGTTGGTGGGAGTATAAATTAGTTTAACCATTGTTAAATGCAGTGTGACAATTCCCCAAAGAGCTAAAAACAGAACTACCATTTGACCCAGTAATCCCATTACTGGGTATATGCCCAAAGGGGTATAAATCTTTTTACCTTTTTACCTTTATGGGTAAAATGCACATGTATGCTCATCTACAAAGATGTAGAATCATCCTAAATGCCCATCAATGGAGACTAAATAAAGAAAATGTGATACATAAACAAGATGGAATACTATGCAACCATAAAAAATAATGAGATCATATCCTTTACAGAGACATATATGGAGCCAGACACCATCATCCTTAGCAAACTAACACAGGAACAGAAAACCAACTACTGCATGTTCGTACTTATAAGTGGAAGCTAAATAATGAGATCACAGAGACACTAAGGGGAACAAAAGACACTAGAGTGTACTTGAGGGTGGAAGGTGGCAGCAGGGAGAGGAACAGGAAAAATAACTATGAGATACCAGGCTTAGTAACTGGGTGACAAAATAATCTGTATGACAAACTCCTGTGACACAAGTTTACCTATATAACAAACCTGCGAACCCTTGAACCTAAAAGTTTAAAAAATAAGATGAAAATAAGCTCAATTTAAAAATATACAAGAATCTGCCATTATAGATTCACATTTCTTTAGCTTTATTTGGCTTCAATAAGAAAAATAAAAATATTTCTTGCTCTTATAGCATAATAATCAGAATAGAATTTTCAACGGTGACCCTCTTTCTACCTTAAGCATGATGGATGTTTAATTGTATAAAAGGTATTAAAGGATTTATCCTAAGGGTAAAGCAGGAGAAATGACACCAAAAATAATTCTTTAAAATTCATTTTTATTTATAAGTGGGAGATGAACAATGAAAATACATGGACACAGGGAGGGGAACAATACACACTGGGGCCCATCAGAAGAGGGAGGGTGTAGGGAGAGCATTAAGGAAAGAGCTAATGCATGCTGGACTTATTACCTAGGTGATGGGTCGATAGGTGCAGCAAATCACCATGGCACATGGTTACCTATGTAACAAACCCCAGAACAGTAAACAAATTAATAAAAATAAAATTTAAAGAAAAAGTTCATTTTTAATAAAGTGTTCAGAATGGACTGAGCAGGTATGGGTGTAGGACAACAATTTAAACAGAAAATCCATTTAGGTGACAATTAGTATGTTAGATGGCTTTGTATTTTTCTAAGTAAGGAATCATCCTGACTTTGACTAAGTAGGTGCCATTATGAAAGGAGATGAAGTGATAAATGTGATTGACATGTATGTGATGGTTAATTTTATGTATCAAGTTGACTGGACTAAGAAATGCCCAGATGGCTGTTAATACATTATCTATAGGTGTGTTTATGAGGATATTTTCAGAAGAGACTAGCATTTGAATCAGTGGACTAAGTAAAGAAGATCCCTCCTCACCAATGGGGGTAGATATCATCCAAACCATTAAGAGCTGAAATAGAGCAAAAAAGCAGAAGATCAAATTTGCTGTCTCTCTTCTGGAGATGAGACATCCATCTTCACATGCCCTTGGACATTGGACTCCTGGTTCTCAGACCTCCAGATTCTGGGATTTACACCAGAGGACTCCCCCTATTGATTCCCAGCCCTTCAGACTGAGACAGAATAACTCAACCAAACTTCCTGATTCTCCAGCTTGCAGACAGCAGATGGTGAGATTTCTCAGCCTTAATAATCTTGTCAGAAAATTCCTGTAATAAGTATGAATAATAAATATACATTGGTTCTGTTTCTCTGGTAAACCCTAATACAATTTATGAAGTAGATAGAATAGAATTGAGTATTAATTGGATGGGGTGCAGAAAAAGAGATTAGAAAGAGTTAGATATATGCTCCTAATTTTCCACAATTAAAAATAGGTGGTCCCTGTATTTTGATAGGAATTGCACAGAATCTATAAATTGCTTTGGGTGGTATGGTCATTTTAACAATATTAACCTTCCAATCCATGAACATAAAATATATTTCCACTTTCTGTGTCCCCTTCTATTTATTTCATGAGAATTTTATCATTTTCCTGTATAGATTTTTCAGTTTTTTAGTTAGATTGATCCTAGGCATTTTATATTTTTTGTAGCTATTATAAAGGGGATTACTTTCTTAATTTTTTTATATTGTTTCCTGTTGGCATATATAAATGCTGCTGACTTTTGTATGTTGACTTTGTATGCTACAACTTTACTGAATTTGTTTATCAGTTCTAAGAGTTTTTGGTGGTTTTTAGGTATTTTTAGTTATAAGATTATGACATCTGCGAAGAAGGCTAATTTGACTTCTTTGTTTCCAATTTGGATGGCCTTTATTTATTTAATTGCCTAATTGATCTGGCCAGGACTTCCAGTATTATATTGAATAATAGCAATGAAAGTGAACATCCTTGACATTCTTCATAGAAGTAGAAAAAATCCAAAATTTATATCAAAATTTATAAATCCAAAATTTATATCAAATCACCAAAAATCCTGAACAGCTAAAGCCATCTTGAGCAAAAAGAACAAAGCTGAAGCATCATACAACCTCACATCAAACTTTATTACAAAGTTGTAGTGACCAAAACAGCATTGTACTTGCATAAAAACAGACACAAAGACCAATGGAACAAAATAGAGAACCCACATATAACTCCATGCATTTACAACCAACTGCTCTTCAACAAAGGTGCCAAGAACTTACAATGGGGTGTACTAGTCTGTTCTCATGTTGCTAATAAGGAGATAACAGAGACTGAGTAATTTATAAAGGAAAGATGTTTAATTGACTCACAGTTCCACGTGGCTGGGAAGGCCTCACAATCATGGTGGAAGGTGAATGAGGAGCAAAGTCACATCTTACATGGAGGTAAGCAAGAGAGCTTGTGCAGAACTCCCATTTATGAAACCATCAGATTTCATGAGACTTATTCACTGTCATGAGAACAGTATAGGAGAAACCACCCCCATGATTCAGTTATCTCCACTTGTCCCTGCCCTTGACATATAAGGATTGTTACAATTCAAGGTGAGATTTTGGTGGGGACACAGAGCCAAACCATATCATGGGAAAAAAATAAATGGTACTTGGAAACAGGATAACTGTATGCAGAAGAATAAAACTCGACCCCTCTTTCCCAACATACACAAAAAAAACAAGTCAAAATAGGCTAAAGACTTGAATTTAAGACCTTAAACTATGAAACTACCAGAAAAAAAAAAAAGACTAAGAAATGCTTCAGGAGATTGGTCTGGCCAAGAATTTTTTGTAGAAGACCTCAAAATCACAGGCAATCAGAGCAAAAATAGACAACTGAGATTACATCACGCTAAAAAGCTTCTGCATAGCAAGGGAGTAATAGATAAAGTGAAGAGACAACCTACAGAATGAGAGAAATTCTTGCAACCTGTTTGTCTGATAAAACATCAATAACCAAAATATATAAGAAACTGAACAATTAAATAGCAAATAATAATAATAATAATATAATTTAAAAATAGGCAAAATATCTGAACAGATATCTCTGAAAAAACACACAAATAGCCAACAAGCATATGAAAAAAATGCTCAATATCACTAATCATCAGAAAAATGAAAATCAAAACTACAATGAGATATTGTCTCTCCTCATTTAAGATGTCTTGTATCAAAATAACAGATTCTGGTTGAGTATGTGTAGAAAGAAGAACTCTTACACACTGCTGGTGGGAATGTAAATAAGTATAGCCACTATGGAGAACAGTACAGAGGTTCATCAAAAATTAAAAATAGAACTTCTATATGACCCAGCAATTCCACTACTGAGTATATATACAATGGAAAGAAAATCAATATATCAAAGATTTATCTTCACTCCCATGTTCATTGCAGTATTAGTAATATTCACAATAGCCAAGATATAAAATCACCCTAAGTGGCCATCAACAGATGAATGGATAAGGAAAAAGGGGCGTAGATACACAATGGAATATTTTTCAGCCATAAAAATGAATAAAAATCTTTCATTTGCAGCAACATGGATGGAACTGGAGGCTATTATGTTAAGTGAAATAAGCCAAGCACAGAAAGACAGATATTGCATTTCCTCATTTGTATGTGGCAGCTAAAAAAGTGGATCTCATGAAGGTAGAGAAGATTGTTGCCTACCAGAGCCCAGGAATAGGAGAGAGAGGAGAGGAGAGGAGGGATGAAAGAAAAAGAAAGAATAGAAATTGATTTATGACCACCGAACTGTACATTTAAAATGTCAAAGATGATAAATTATATATAAATATTATACCTCAATTAAAAAATTAAAAAATATATGCTCCTGCAATTTTTTTCATGTAATCATTTGTAGAGATAAGGGCCATCAAAAGTAACCCAAAAAAGTTTTTTAAGTTTGCACAAATTGAATTTAATTTTATTATGGGTCATGACATGTAAATATTAATCTCATCAATGAAAATGTAAACCTGAAGTTTGTGACTGAATTAACTAAAAGTCAATTTTGCTAAGAACAGCTGAAAGGAGAGATTATTTTGCTAAGAAAGTCTCTGTGGATAATGTAGAATCATGTTAATAAGCCAAAACAATGTTTTTAGTGAAATTAGTCTCTCTAATTAAGTAGCAGAGAGTACATTACAAATCATTTCTCAGTCATGGAAGCAAAGGTCAGAACAAAATATGTTGAGCAATGAATAGCAATAATGGAATGAAGACATTGCCAATAACAACAAAGGAACATGAAGTCTGTATATATTTTGTCTTTTCTTCTGTTGGTGACACTTTTTTAGATCAGGTTCACACTGCTTTAATATGTAGGAAACTTGTAATTACTTAAATGAGAAAGAGTTGATAGAGAATTGAAGTTGAGAATTCTAAAGAAGGGACTGCCCAAAGCACCACTGTACTTGAGAAAGTAACAAAATTAAAAGCATGAGCAGGTGCAAGACAGATTTTTGTTTGAGTAACAGATGCTAAAATGTTTTTATTAAATGTCTTCATTTTGTTCTCAGAAGTTGAAGACAAAGTCATCTTTAAGAGGAAGAAGATATGCAAGAAGTTTTGAGAAGAATGGAGATTACTTATTATAGCCACTCTGAAGATTCATTTATATATATGAAAAGGAATAAAATATTATAATTGCAATGTTATATTTAGCATCCAGGGAGGAGTCTGGATCATTACTTTATATTGCTATAAATCTTCCTAGATCTGCGGTTTTCTTAAGCTGTGTTTGAGAATAAAATGGATACCATATTCCTCAGTGCCAACTTGTAGAACTATTCCTGCCCCCAGCTCTTATGCACTGGGGCAGAATTTTTGCCCAGAATAGGCATAGCAGAAAGCTCCACGGTTATGCCCTAGAAGACTGTCTTTATTTGGAAAAGAACATGCAGAAATGTGTTCTGTAGAGTATTGTCAAAATAACTCCATGATATTCGTAGAAATAAGCAAAAGTAATAGAGCAGTCAGAAATGTAACAGAAAGAACCAGGGAAAGAAATAGATAAGAAAAGCCTTCCTGGAGCCCTCCTAAATGCCCTAACTCAATCCTGGAGGTTAGGGACATTTTTCATGCACAAGACTATATTCTTTCAGAAGCGATCAGAGCAGGACAGACTTAATATATTCCTCGTGATACAAATAGATACATCAACAGGAGGCAGGATGCTCAATGGCAAGAAGAGCATAAGAATAAATACACGATTAAACAGTGGCTGAACAATAAGCTACTCTGACCCAAAGGTAACATCTAGGAATCCAAGGTTAAACATAAAATTGCATTTCCTTTTAAAAGTCTAGAAAACTGTGTGCATGCTTAAGTCTGTGCCCTACCAGGAGTGATGAAGGAGGAAAAATCTAACTTATTGTGAAGCAAAAACATAAATTCCTTGAACTATGACAGCAAATTTCAAGTGATACAAAATTAAATAGCAAAGAGTAAATTTACATGAGCAAAGAATCTTAAGCCCAGCCACTGTTGTAATCCAAATGTTTGCATTCTCCCAAAATTCATGTTAAAATCTTAATCTTCAAGGTGATGGTGCTAGGGGTGAGCCTTTTGGGAGTTGATTATGTCCTGAGGGAAGAACTCTCATGAATGAGATTAGTGCTCTTATAAAACAAGCTGAAGGGAGCTTGTTCACCCCTTTCACCATGTATGGACACAGTGAGAAGATGCTGCTCTATGAATTAAGAACTGGGATTTTACTGGACCCTGCATCTGATAGCACCTTGTTCTTCGACTTTCCAGACTTTAGAGCTGTGGAAATAAATTTATGCGTTTATAAGCCACACCGTTTATGGTATTTTGTAATAGCAGCCCAAACACACTAAGACAACCTTTGTCCAGTAAGTGGCTTATGTTAACCCAGGTAAGAAACCTAGGTAGCCAGAGAAAAAGTTGAAAACAAAACAAAACAAATCTTAGTAGCAACAACAGAGGCTGCACAGTGCAAAAAGAATAAACCTCACAGAATTAGGTCAGGTAAGTCACTAAACAAATAAATAATGAAGAAAACAACCACCAGCCATGGTGGTAGTGGTGATGGGTAGCGTGTAACTATTCAGAGTTGCTACAATATATTATTTTAAATAATATAGTCCCGTTTTCGGCAAAAACCTTAGGAGACATGGAAGGAAATGGAAATATGACCACATATACTAGACGGGGCAGAGAAGATCAGTCAATAGGAACTGGCTTTCAAGGAGTTGAGATGTTGAATATAGAAAAAAAAAAAAGGAAAAGAGACCATATCTAAAAAATTAAATAGAGATATGATGGCAATGTCTCATCAAATACACAATATCAATGCATATAAAAAAACTATAAAAATAAACCAAATGGAAGTCTGAAATAGAAATGTACAATAACCAAAATGAAAATTCACCAGAGATTCAACAGTAGATTCAAGCTCTAGGAAAAAAATAGTGAACGTGTGAATAGATAAGTACATATTTTACAATCTAAAGAAAAGAAAGAAGCCTGGTGGGGTGACTCATGCATGTAATCCCAGCACTTTGGGAGGCTTAGATGGGCAGATCACTCGAGGCCAGGAGTTCGAGACTACCATGGCCAACAAGGTGAAACCCTGTCTCTACAAAACATACAAAAATTACCTGGGCATGGTGGTGCACACCTGTAGTCCCAGCTACTCGGGAGGCTGAGGCATGAGAATTGCTTGAACCCAGGAGGCAGAGGAGGTTGCAGTAAGCCAAGATCATGGCACTACACTCCAGCCTGGGCAACAGAGCAAGATTCTGTCTCAAATAATAATAATAATAACATAATAAACATAAAGTAAAGAGAGAAAATGGAATGAAAATACACAAACCGAGGCTAGGAAAAATGTGAGGTTACATTAAATGTAGCAACATACATGTAATGAGATTTCCAGAGAAGAATATAGAAATAGAGAAACAGGAAGTTTATGCAGAGAACTAAAAGCTGAAAACTTTACAAATTTTATGAAAAAGTGTATTGCTGGCATTTAACAAGTTCAATCAGCTCCTGTTAGGCTAAACATAAAGTGACCCACAAAAAACACACATAACAATCGAAAATATAAAAGCCAAAGGTAAAATCATGAAAACAGCAAGAGAAAATGATGCATTATGAAAAAAGAAACCCCAACAGGATTAATAGCTATCCCGTCATCTGAAACTACACAGGACAAATGATGCTGGTGTGATCTATTTAAATTGCCAACAATAACAACAACAACAACAACAAAAACCCTAACCCAACACTGTCAGACAAGAATCATATCGTCAGGAAGACAGTATTTCAAAAATGAAGCAATAATCAAGACATTCCAAGATAAACAAAAGCCAAAAGAAATTGTAACTAGCAAATCTACTTTGAAGAAATACTAAAGGATGTTGCTATGGATTGGATTGTGTTTCCAAAATATTTACGTGCCTCTCTCCTAACCCTTAACGTTACTATATGTGAAGAAAGGACCTTTAGGACGTGATGAAAATTAAATGAGATCATAAAGGTGAGACCTTGATCAGATAAAACTGGTTGTCTTATAAAAAGAGGAGGGGTGAGGGATTTCTCTCCCCAAGCAGCCGTCTTCAAGCCAGGAAAAGAGCCCTTTCCTAAAACCAAAACCTGCTGCAACCTTGATTTTGGACTTTTCATCCTCCAAAACTGTGAGAAAATAAATTTCTGATGGCTAAGCCATGTAGTCCGTGGCATTTTGTTATGGCAGGCCAAGAAGACCAAAAAAATTTGGCACTGAAGAAGTGGGATGCCGCTATTAAAAATACATTAGCAATGTGGAAGTGACGTTGTAACTAGGAGATGACCGAGGCTGAAAGTGTTTTGAGGTCCATGCTAGAACAAAAGCTTAGATTTCCAGAAGTACTTTTTGGTATAAATATGCACATTAAAAGGTGATTCAAGCGAGGGCTCAAGAAGAAAAGAGGAAAGCTATAGAGAAGGCCTTTATCATTTTAGAGAATACATATATTTTCATGAACAGAATATTTATAGAAATATGAATGTTAAAGACAGTTCTGTTAAAATTTCAGACAAAAATGAGAAACATGTTATTGGAAACTGAAGGAAAGGTGATCTTTGCCATAAAGTTGCAAAGAACATGGCTGAAACATGTTCTATCCGTTCATGTAAGGTAGAAATTGTGAGAGAAGAAACTAGATATTTAGTTAAAGATATTTTGAAGCAAAGTGTTGAGGGAATGACATGCTTTTTCCTGACTATCAACAACAACAAAAAATCAATTCTATCCAAGGATTAACTCTCAGGCCTAATTTCCTCCTGTGCATAATAGGAATGATTACCTGCCTAATTGAACTGTTGTCAGATTAATTAAGTAACTAAGTTCAGCTTCAAATTCATTTTGAACAAGGCAAAAGATGAGACCAGTACCACACCCAACATGGCATCTAGAAATGACACTCATATTTATTGAAAGTTTAATAGGTGGAGGTGTCTGTGCTAAATACTTCCCAAGAGATTATCACCCAGCTTTACAGGCAGAATGCCATTAGTCACTACAAAAGCTGCATGCTTCTAGGGAAAGCAAAGAATAAATAAACATCAAACACACACACACATGTGCACACACACACACACACAACTTTTACAAGTCACACGAATATTTACATTCTGGGCAGGACGTGAGGAATCAAAACAGAGGAAAACATTCCCCTTTACCCTACAAAGCTTTTTTTTTTTTTTTTGATGTAATATCCAAAAAATCATTGCCAAAGCCAATGTCAAGGAGCTTTTCTCCTATGTTTATTTATCTATTTATTTATTTTTATTTTATTATACTTTAAGTTTTAGGGTACATGTGCACAATGTGCAGGTTTGTTACATATGTATACATGTGCCACGTTGGTGTGCTGCACCCATTAACTCGTCATTTAGCATTAGGTATATCTCCTAATGCTATCCCTCCCCACTACCCCCACCCCACAATAGTCCCTGGTGTGTGATGTTCCTCTTCCTGTGTCCATGTGTTCTCATTGTTCAATTCCCACCTGTGAGTGAGAACATGCTGTGTCTGGTTTTTTGTCCTTGCGATAGTTTGCTGAGAATGATGGTTTCCAGCTTCATCCATGTCCCTACGAAGGACATGAACTCATCATTTTGTATGGCTGCATAGTATTCCATGGTGTATATGTGCCACATTTTCTTAATCCAGTCTGTCATTGTTGGACATTTGGGTTGGTTCCAAGTCTTTGCTATTGTGAATAGTGCCGCAGTAAACATACGTGTGTATGTGTCTTTATAGCAGCATGATTTATAATCCTTTGGGTATATACCCAATAATGGGATGGCTGGGTCAAATGGTACTTCTAGTTCTAGATCCCTGAGGAATCACCACACTGACTTCCACAATGGTTGAACTAGTTTACACTCCCACCAACAGTGTAAAAGTGTTCCTATTTCTCCACATCCTCTCCAGCACCTGTTGTTTCCTGACTTTTTTTTTTATTATTATTATACTTCAAGTTTTAGGATACATGTGCACAATGTGCAGGTTAGTTACAAATGTATACATGTGACATGCTGGTTTGCTGCACCCATTAACTCGTCATTTAGCATTAGGTATATCTCCTAATGCTATCCCTCCCCCCTCCCCCAACCCCACAACAGTCCCCGGAGTGTGATGTTCCCCTTCCTGTGTCCATGTGTTCTCATTGTTCAATTCCGACCTATGACAGGATCAAATTCACACATAACATTATTAACTTTAAATGTAAATGGATTAAATGCTCCAATTAAAAGACACAGACTGGCAAATTGGATAAAGAGTCAAGACCCATCATGTATTCAGGAAACCCATCTCAAGTGCAGAGACACATGTAGGCTCAAAATAAAAGGATGGAGGAAGATCTACCAAGCAAATGGAAAACAAAAAAAGGCAGGGATTGCAATCCTAGTCTCTGATAAAACAGACTTTAAACCAACAAATATCAAAAGAGACAAAGAAGGCCATTACATAATGGTCAAGGGACCAATTCAACAAGAAGAGCTAACTATCCTAAATATATATGCACCCAATACAGGAGCACCCAGATTCATAAAGCAAGTCCTTAGAGACCTACAAAGAGACTTAGACTCCCACACATTAATAATGGGAGACTTTAACACCCCACTGTCAACATTAGACAGATCAACAAGACAGAAAGTTAACAAGGATATCCAGGAACTGAACTCAGCTCTGGATCAAGTGGACCTAATAGACATCTACAGAGATCTCCACCCCAAATCAACAGAATATACATTCTTTTCAGCACCACACCACACCTATTCCAAAATTGACCACATTCTTGGAAGTAAAGCACTCCTCAGCAAATGTAAAAGAATAGAAATTATAACAAACTGTCTCTCAGACCACAGTGCAATCAAACTAGAACTCAGGATTAAAAAACTCACTCAAAACCGCTCAACTACATGGAAACTGAACAACCTGCTCCTGAATGACTACTGGGTAAATAATGAAATGAAGGCAGAAATAAAGATGTTCTTTGAAACCAACGAGAACAAAGACACAACATGCCAGAATCTCTGGGACACATTCAAAGCAGTGTGTAGAGGGAAATTTATAGCACTAAATGCCCACAAGAGAAAGCAGGAAAGATCCAAAATTGACACACTAACATCACAATTAAAAGAACTAGAGAAGCAAGAGCAAACACATTCAAAAGTTAGCAGAAGGCAAGAAATAACTAAGATCAGAGCAGAACTGAAGGAAATAGAGACACAAAAAATCCTTCAACAAATCAATGAATCCAGGAACTGGTTTTTTGAAAAGATCAACAAAATAGATAGACCGCTAGCAAGACTAATAAAGAAGAAAAGAGAGAATAATCAAATAGATGCAATAAAAAAAATAAAGGGGATATCACCACTGATCCCACAGAAACACAAACTACCATCAGAGAATACTATAAACACCTCTACGCAAATAAACTAGAAAATCTAGAAGAAATGGATAAATTCCTCGACACATACACCCTCCCAAGACTAAACCAGGAAGAAGTTGAATCTCTGAATATACCAATAACAGGCTCTGAAATTGAGGCAATAATTAATAGCTTACCAACCAAAAAATGTCCAGGACCAGACAGATTCACAGCCAAATTCCACCAGAGGTACAAGGAGGAACTGGTACCATTCCTTCTGAAACTATTCCAATCAATAGAAAAAGAGGGAATCCTCCCTAACTCATTTTATGAGGCAATCATCATCCTGATACCAAAGCCAGGCAGAGACACAACAAAAAAAGAGAACTTTAGACCAATGTCCCTGATGAACATCAATGCAAAAATCCTCAATAAAATACTGGCAAACCGAATCCAGCAGCACATCAAAAAGCTTATCCACCATGATCAAGTGGGCTTCATCCCTGGGATGGAAGGCTGGCTCAACATGTGCAAATCAATAAATGTAATCCAGCATATAAACAGAACCTACAAAGCTTTTATGTTATACCCAGACTTCTTCTAACAAAGATTTTTAATTATGTCTCAAAAATAACCCAGGACTTACAGACAAAAATACTGACTTCGTATTCCTACTTTACCTATAGGTCAAGTTGTTTCTTGAACTTTACTGCTCACTACTAAATTGAGGCTGATAATAAGAATATTGACCATATTATATGGTGGTTATGAAACCTTAATGAAATAATACACATGGCTACTTTGTATCTGGTAAATTACTATGCTGCACAGGATAGTAGTCGTCACCAAAGCAGTTGGAGTAGTTGTTTTACAGTAATATAGCGGTGGTGATAAAAAGATTTTAAGTAAGTCTTAAAATAAAAATATAAAGCAAGACTAAAAACCCACACAGGGTTGAAGAGATCAAGGCTAATACTATATTTAGTTTAGTTCTGGCCTCCCTGGCAACCAAATTAAAAAAAAAAAAAGTAAATACTGAATCTCACTTATAAAATTCAAGTGAAGATAGGAAAACATTTTCTGATGCTAAGCTCAATGCAATTTACCTAGGTTTTTAAAATTAGAGTTAATGATTATACAACATAAAGTAAAATGTCTTCAACTATATTTTTCATAATATCCATAATTCTTATGAATACGTTTTATGATAATCCCTAACAAAAACTGATGTCAAACATGAAAACATTGCTTTTTAATAGCCTTTCTCTGATGACTAAACTGCTGAGATTTAGGAATATAATTTTCTGATGAAGATTGTCAGTTTTTTTTTTTTTTATTGAACTCTTCTAGTACCTCAGAAGTGGGGCCAGCATGTTGCATGCATTATCCTTAATCTTTATGATTTCTTACAAGGTAGGATTATTGTTCCCTTTTACTACAGTTAGTAGGTGGTAAAAATATCATACCCTTGCCATTAAACAAGAGAATCTTAAACTTTTGACACATGGGTTAGTTTTATATGAATGACCAGTATGATCCTTAGCCTGTCTTTTTCAAATATTAATGACTTACAGTCAGGCTTTGGAGAGAAACTGGACAAAAGGAAGTTCAAGGTTCGGTTCCCTGGTGAGTGTCCAGGGATCAGACACTCTCTTCTAATTAAATGGAAATTCTACAGCTTCTTTTTTGCTTCTATCTTATTCAACTTTGATCATTTGATGATATGAACTATAGTTTCTATTTTAGAAAGAAAATTCAAAGTTATATTTAATAATATTATGTACACTTCTTTTGTTTCTTCAAAGTGATGATTTACCTCTCTGCATCCTCAAATGTTTTCCTTCTACACATACACACACCTGAAAAACTAAAGATATACTCTAGCTCCCAGGACTATTGGAAAGTGAGAGATAAAATAAGGGCGATTCAGTAGAGTTTATCAATCAAAATATAATTGGCCTACGTTTCTCCTCTTGTCATCCTGTAGATCTGTGAATCTGTTTTCTTACTCAGTAAGAGTGCTTCTTTCCTCCCTGTACACATCTCCAAGAAAGTGGGGGAAAGCCATGCGAACTATTTTTAACTGAGTATCCTGAGATGCTAACTCCCAAATGCAATGCAATGTATGCACAGTGAGTGTGCCCTTCTCCAAAGCTCTCTGAGTTTGTGTTTGTTAATTTTCTTTTCTTGTTAAAGTTCTCATCCTCTACCGAAGGTTGATTATTTTCTTCCAGGAAGATCTATGTTAATTCAGCTCTGGTTACAGCCCTTAAAACAGCTTGACTTTCCTTTTGTGGAACATACCCTGAGCTGGAAAAGGCTCCATTAAATTAACAAGGAATACACAGCCATCTTTGCATAAATGGTAGGAAGCAACCAAACTTTCCAATTATGGCCTCTTCCTCCTTAGAGTTTCTATAATTTGGATGTCTCTACTGAGCTGGGAAAATGAAGCCATCCATGTAAGACTTGACCCTTGCTGATTCACAGAGTCTCTTTGGAATTTTTAGGTGCTCTGTGATGGTTAATATTGAGTGACAACTTGATTGGATTGAAGGATGCAAAGTATTGTTCCTTTAGGTGTCTGTGAAGGTATTGCCAAAAGAGATGTACACTTGAGTCAGTGGAGTGGGAAAGGCAGGCCAACCCTCAGTCTGGGAGGGCACCATCTAACCATCTGCCAGTGTGGGTAGAATAAAAGCAGGCAGAGGAATGTGGACAGACTAGACTGGCTAAGTCTTCCAGCCTCCGTCTTTCCCCTGTGCTGGATGCTTCCTGCTCTCGAACATCAGACTCCAAGGTCTTCAGCTTTTGGACTTTTGGACCTACACCAGTGCTTTACCAGGGGCTCTTGGGCCTTCGGCCACAGACTGAAGGCTGTACTGTCAGCTTCCCTACTTTTGAGGTTTTGGGTCTCAGACTGATCCACCACTGGCTTCCTTGCTCCTCAGCTTGCAGACGGCCTATCGTGGGACTTCGTCTTGTGATCATATGCGTCAACACTTCCTAATAAACTCCCCTTCATATATATATATATCTGCTATTAATCCTGTCCTTCTAGATAACCCTGACTAATACATGCCCTAATATGTATTTTATATCTATGTGATTCGTGTGTTCTCCTTATGGATACTGCTTGTTTCAAGCTGTTTTTTTTTTCTAATATCAACTAAGTTAAAAAGAATCCAGTGCTGCTAACTGTCAGCTGACAACTTGATTCATTACATGTGTAGATCTGTATAGTATTTTTTAAGATTTTAGACTTTGATGTAAGCAGGACCAAGTGCAAAATGAAAATGAGATACTTTTTGCTCAAAAATTAGGAATTTTAACAAAGCAAAAGCAGAACATCAAACCAAGAACAAGGTCCTGTCAGCCTGCACGGGTTACATGTCTCTGCAGCAAGCCCTGATGTCTCTCTTTGACTGTGTTTCCTAAAAGCAAAGCCTGAGGTTGGCAATCAAATTCAAGTGATTTATTAGAGGCACTGTCCTTTAGAAAGGGTATTTGAAGGAAACAAGTAGAGGGAAAAGCTAAGCAAAAATGTGGTCTCAGCTGAATACTAACCTCTAGCTGATCTCACAGGGAAAGCTCTGGAGCAAAAATCTTTCAGAGTTAGTCAGATCTTGGGAAAAGAGGGCCAGAGTTACATTTACCTAATTATGGGTAATTCTCGAGATATGGGAGTAACACTCACAGCAGCTGTAAATCGGGTGAAAATGCTGGTAAAAGGGATCTGGGTCGGCAACAACATCTTCCACCACAGTCCCTCCCTTTAATTCTGTGATACTCACAAGTCTTGTAATCCAGTGTATCAATGTCAGACTAAAGCATGGTGCAACAAGAAATGTTACAGTTTGGCAATGCATGGATCATCATCCAGTAGGAACAGTGTAGGTTCTTATGCAAATTCAATTTCTTATACAGTGGTTTTAAAAATCACATAACCCAATCCTCACTGTTGTTTTCTAGGAATTATCTCTAGAACTCAGATCATTTAAACTCTTCAAATAAATTAACAAGATTACATTTGACTGTTTGTTTCATTATAAAACACCTGAATCTACAAGATATATTAATGCTTTCTATCATACTTTATCAGCGTGAATCTCATTACAGCCTACTGGTATTTCTGAAATCACAAACGGCTTCCAAGAACACATCTCATCTCTGCACATCACGATTTTTTTTTTCAGGGTTATACCCCACGTCTGGGAACAACATTCAACCAATAAGGAAAGATTCATTGCTAACTAAATTCTCCTATTTCCTAGCCCTCAAAGACATAATCCTGAAGCACATTATGTAGGGTTTCTCAGAAAGTGCCACAGGTACTAAACCCCATTTGCTATAGAATGACCAGTTCAACAACATACACTTTCCTAGCTTTCCCTCATTTTCCCTTTTATTTTCTTCTTTAGGTTGCCATTATCCAAAGAGCATATCTGTACTCAAGTCCTTGAATTAGGCTGTGCATTGGCAGAAATTAAATCGATCAGAAATAAAATATATCTCTATGAGAGCAATGTTTACCTAAAGGTCATGTATAGTAAAATCTACCACATAAATATTTTCAAACCTTTAATATAAATTGATCATTTTCCCCCAACAAGTAGTCAGAATCAAAAGTGTGATCAAAGGAAGATTGATTTTAAAGGATCTATTGCAGTGATAAAATTTTCTGAACCTGGATAATGGTGATGGTTGTACAACTTGATAAATTACTTAAAATTATTGAAATAGACAATGAAAGTAGATGAATCTTACGGAATATAAACTGGGTCTCAATAGAGTAGTTAAAATCAAAGTAAAAGCCCATGAAGGGGAATAGCAGTTCAAAAGCATATTAGATAAAGCATCAAAACAGAATGTCTCACTCAGCTTTTCCTCAGGACTCTTGATTTATTACAATAGGATTTCTTAAACTGAGATCAGAGGACGTCCGTGATCTTTAGACATTCTCTTATCCCAAAGTCTAATGTAATTAAGGTTTGGGAGACTTTCTTTGTCATCTCTGCCATGTGACCTGGGAAATCTAAAAGGAAAATGTCTCTATTTTGCCTTAAGTAGGCAGACACAATAGAATTCAGAAGCTCAACTATAGATAAGTGGTGACATTCTTTCCCTGAGTTATGGGAAAGGAAGTGACCAGATTCAGGGAGAGGCCTTACTCAAAACCAAAAAATTTCAGGCATGATTTGGAAACTAGAAAACCCTTTGTGAGAATTCTAAATTTTAACTGTCTGAAGACAGTTAAAACTGTCTGAAATTTCTGGCTTAATGTGATTTAAAGCATCAAATGGATTGGGTTTCAGACAAAAAAGTCATTCCAAATATGGGCATTTATGTACAGTAAAATTTTATTGTACATAGAGTTTAATACATTTGCTTCATAATTAGATGATATTTTAGAAACAAACAGCACTAACTAGTTTAATCAAAATAAACTTTTCTATTTAGAGTAGGCAATTTTTCTCCTTAAACAGTTATTTGCTATGTAACTTAAGTTCGAAAGACACTATACTATGTATGTTATAGGATAATTATCACTATCTGCTATTCCAAATCTCCAAATCGTAATGACTGTTTACACTAAAAAAAATAGTTTCTCTACATGCAAAGAAAAGGTTAATGTACTACCCAGGCCCAGTGACTTTAACATGAGTGATTATTCAGTGATACGGATTCCTTGGATTACTTTCTTGCCGTCTTCAACACATGGCTTTAAGATTCCCCTGATGTTATCATGCCAACTGATGAAGGGGAGAAAAATTAAGGAAGATCTTTGAAGATGTTTAAGTAATACGGACAAGAAATGACAAACATCTTTATAATGCAAATTCCATTGCTCTACATTTAATTAGTAATATCTCTGTAACTGCAGAGGCAGCAAGAAAACATAGCTGAGATGTGTACCCAGGATAAAGATGAATAGATTTTTTAGTCCTTTTATATGTAGAATCCTCTCTACCAAATCCCATCAACTATTTCAGGCCATTCTGTGGTCCACTATCCCACTCAGAGAAAACCACAAAAGTCCTAGAAGAACATCTTCAAAAGAGCATGGTACACTCTTCCTCCCAGCCACAGCTGATTGGACAAGATTGCACTTGGACCCCTGTTGAAGTTCCTAGAGATGCCTGGAATCTGCAATGGCCTTTTAGTAATTGTTCTGCAAAGTCTTGCTTAATGGAATTTTCTTACATGTTCATTTGGATGCAAGTCTTTGTATTAAAGCCACATAAGTTGTAGTAACTTAAATAAGTCCCCATTCTTTAAGAAAATCTCTAATTACAACACTCTACATTAGTCCTCGTCTCTCCCTCTGAACGGTTCAGCTGTAATCATCATAAACATTTTAAACTCAACACAGAAACTGATATCCTAGCTGTTATGTATTTTTCAATGGCAGAATCTTCTGAGATCCTTGGACCAGAGATCAAGTTTAACTCACTTATCCTCTTCCTTGGAAACTGTACACATCACACACCTTTTTGTCTTTCTTTGTTTCTAATCCCTGTTCATTTGCTTCCATTTGAAAATCATCCCTCTGGTTCTTATCGCATAAATTATGGTACTTGTTGTATCTATAGAAATCATCCTTTACCTCAAACCATTGCAAATCCATTTTATACACTGTTGATCTGATTCTAATCATGTCTCTCCCAATTAAAAATGTGCAAATCACTATCTAGCGCCCAACTAAAAGTGTTCATAGTAGTTCGTTTAGAATTAGTATTCCTTTATAATAAAGCTGTGGCCCATCTTTTCATTTTCATCCATTTTGAAATTAATTCTATATTCTCTATAAATTGATATATACTTCTGCTCATTGGCATCCTAATGCTATGGTTTTAATGTGTCCCCTCCAAAATTCAGGTGTCACAAATGTGATAATATTAACAGATGAGGACTTTAAGAGGTGATTAGGCCATAAGAACTCCTCTGTCATGAATGGCATTAAGGACCTTATAAAAGAGGCTTCAGTCAGCGTTCTTCTTTCTTGCCCATCTGACTTCCACCACATGAGGACACAGCTTCCTCCCTCCAGAGGACAAAGCAATAGGACACCATCTTGGAAACAGAGAGGGGCCCTTACCAAACCACCATATCTGCCAGAGCTTTGATCTTAGACTTTCTGGCCTCCAGACCTGTGAAAAAATAAATTTATGTTCTTTATAAATTTCCCAGTCTCAGATATTTTTTATAACAGCAAAAACAAACCAAAGCACCTACTTTAAGTCAAAATTGTATATTGCTTTCTTTAAGATGATTTTCTTTATTCTACTCCAGACAAATTTAATATATTGCTCCTTTTTGAAATGTATTGACCTGTTTTATATTTTTCAAAAAAAAGTCATGTGTGTTATTGCTGTGAAGGTATTTGTGTACATAGTTAAATTTCCTTTAATTTAGCAATAATAATATTTTATTTGAATGATGCCATAAAACCAAAACAGATACTAAAAAATAGCTGCATATTATTTAATGTGTATTGAGTGAATGAATTGACCCACTCTACTGATGAAGCAAATTATTTCAGAATAGGTAATATTGCTTTGCCAATAATTACTTGAAACACATAATTCTCTTTTATGTATACCTTAATTAATGTCAACTTGGGATGTCATATTTTCTGTTCTTGAGATATACACCTATAGCATTTATTTTATTTTTTTCGAGTTTCCCTCTTGTTGCCCAGGCTGGAGTGCAATGGCATGATCTCGGGTCACTACAACCTCCACCTCCCATGTTCAAGCTATTCTCCTGTCTGAGACTCTCGAGTAACTGGGATTACAGGTGCATGCCACCACGCCCAGCTAATTTTTGTCTTTCTAGTAGACAGGTTTTCATCATATTGGTCAGGCTGGTCTTGAACTCCTGACCTCAGGTGATCTGTCCGCTTCGGCCTCCCAAAGTGTTGGGATTACAGGTGTGAGCCACGGCATCCAGACTTTTGTTTGTTTGTTTGTTATTGAGATGGAGTCTAGCTGTATCACCCAGGCTGGAGTGCAGTGGCACAATCTTGGCTCACTGAATCCTCCATCTTCCAGGTTCAAGCAATTCTCCTGCCTCAGCCTCCTGCGTAGCTGGGGTTACGGCGTATACCACCACATCCGGCTAATTTTTTTGTATTTTTGGTAGAGACAAGGTTTTACCATGTTGGCCAGGCTGGTCTCAAACTTCTGACCTCAGGTGATCTGCCTGCCTTGGCCTCCCAAAGTCCTGGGATTACAGGCTTGAGCCACCATACCTGGCCAAACCTATAGCATCTTAAAATCTGTAATTTTTTTCTCTTTCTCCTATTTATCTCAATCAAATCATTTTTGTTCTGACTCTTTCTTTACATTGTAAATTGAGCTAAATGACATTAATTATGGTTTACATATAATAGAAATAATCTAATGTATCAAATCTAAAAATTAATAAATGAGATGAGGCATTATTAAACTTTAGGGCCATCAATGTATATATCACTTACAGTGTTTAAGAATTATTTTCAAAAACTTCAATAAAGTCACTTTTCCTAATTATGTTATCTTTCTTCAGAGAATCAGCATTCATTTGTTATTATGTTTTGCTTGTTAACTTGTATTTGTTTCATTTAATTACTTGTTTTACAACAGTATTTTTCTACTATGTTTCATTGCTAATGTGAATTACATTGGGGTCATGATACATTAAATAGTCTTTGATAGATGAACCTAAGAAATTGCTCCTCATATCTGATATTTTGTCCTAGAAGCAAAATGCATTATAAACTTCAAACAATTGCCTTATAAATGAATATTGGAATTAGCATATTTTTATGAGCAGAACTCTCTCACATTTTCACTGTCTTATTGGAATAATAATTTGATAAATGCTTACACACATACTGAAAATATTACTGTTTCTATTATGCAAGTAATCCTTACTTATATACATAAAAAAAAACACAAGATTTGTTTTTTTTTGCAGTATCGTCTAAGCTTTGTGAAAGTGGTAATTATGTAAATGTGAAAAAACATTAATAGAAAGTATGTTTATTTACACTTATCACGTGGAAATTTAAACCTCCATATTTTCAACAAATGCAAAACAAACTCACATAAGCAAACAAAGAGAAATTTACTTCATAGTCCTAGATGCTTATAATTATGTAAATAACACCTCAGTAAAATAGCATATTTATTCTTTATATCTTCAAAATGGCTTAAAAAGTGCTTAAAAATAAAAAACACAAATGGATTAACTAATTAATAATAATATAAAATCAAGCCTAAAATTGTAACTTTTTAATTATCTTTGTAATCTTAATGTCTTTTAAAAGGTTATTTACCAATTTTCTGATTTTGATAACATACTGTAGATATGAGAGGTGGTTCCATCAGGGGAAGAGGGATGACAGGTACACAGTTCCTCCCTATGATGTTTTTGCCTCTTCTTATAAATCTGTCAAAACAAAAAGTTTTTTTTAAGTAATTAAGAAAACCATTGCATTATTTGCCACAATTTTCTATTATTAGTCAGTCGTTATTAAGTGAGTTTCTATGTGTACACCACATACAAGAGCTCCTGATTTGGGGTGTTCAAAGAGGGACATAGATATTTTAATGAAATTAAAGAAAACGATTGCTTTGTAGCTTTTCTTTTCAGTTGGCTTATTTCTATGCATAGTCTCCCTGGTTTTTTTCTTTCTTTTTCATTCTTTTTGAGATGGAGTCTCACTCTGTTGCCCAGGCTGGAGCTTCCTCCTTTGTAAAGCTGTATATGCAGACATCGTTTTGGACAGAGTTGATGATCTGTTGGAGAGCCATGCCAGGTTTGAAGGCAGAAATGCCATTTTCATTCATCCTGTCTTTCCTAGCCATGCTGCACATAATTCACTTCCCTCGTGTGAAGCAGAGGTTACATGCTGTGTAAGTGACAGGGGAAAGGACCCTTAGGGTGAATTATACCATATGTCTTCAGATGCCTTGGTACTCTTAAAAGAACACGTCTCCAGGTAGGATGTGAAGTATTTACTGTTTTATCTCAAATTCTAGTAACATTACTCAACTTCACTTTTCACATTTTGGAGAACAGACATACTATTAATAGGTATATTGTAAGTAGGAATGAAAACACGTTCACGTAGGTGAATAAAATTGAATATAAAATTGATTTATAGCGTGTAAGGCACCCTGTTGATCTTAGTAGCTTTAATCATGCACGACTTTCACAGGCCTCCCAGCAATGGACTTAATTCTTGCTGCCATTGATTCCAGCTGATATTAAATATTCAAATCATCACACTATAATGTATACATTTTAAAATAAATTTTTAAAAATATGAAAAATAAAAGAGCAGAAGAAATTAAAACTCAGTGTTGATTATTTAGGTTCTAATTTCAAAAAAAAAGCATAGCCCATTTGTTTTATAGTGATTGTTTCTATTTCGTGCTTGTCACATAAGAAATAATAATAGTTCTGGTCAGATGCCACACATTGTATCTTTAGAAAGAACACTTGTGTGCCTTTACCCTAATAATCTCACAAGTAGTTCATATTCAAAGTGAATGCCATATTCTAAAGTTACTATTAGGATGTCTAAGTAATCACTGTACTTACTATTGTATCAATCTAAAAAACAGCTAAATGTTTAACATTGTGTCTGAAGACATTTACATATGAGTACACTCTACTTTTCAGAAATTTCAATGAATGATGTTTCTGCTGAATTCCCAGTAGTCATCCGGGTACACTTACACAGTGATGATGCTACTTTAGAGAAGGTATGCTAGCATGTTGGAATCTTTATCACTAAGCCCAACTGTAGAACTGACCAGGAAGAAAATAATGGAGAAATATATGACCTATTAATCTCTCCATATCTGAAATTCTGAAATGATCTCCATCTCTTTCTGTCTCTTACTCTGTCTCTACATCTCTCTCTCTTCCTTTTGTTTCTTTTGTGTTTTTTAGCCATCAGGAATAACTAAGTTTTATGCTTTAACTGTACCAATATTAGGGCACTTTTGGGAATACAGCAAATCCACTTTCATGAGGAAATATGCCTTCAAAAGACTTTTTGCAAATTTTCCAGTAAAAGAAAAATCAAATTAAAGGAACTGATACATACCTCGTAAAGACTCTACTTACAGTGGTTGTATGATACTGATTGATATACTCAGGAAACAGGAAACTGCCAGTTCAGCTTCCCTTATTTGAGATGCTGAATGAATATGAGCTGGCTGCCTTCATAACAAACATATCACACTCACTATCTGCAGAAAATTCAAAATATAATCAACATCATGATCATAGTGTGTGTGTGTGTGTGTGTGTGTCCATGTGTGTGAATATGAATATCTACTCTACAAGAATCACTTTAGGGATCACATTGCTGGTTGTTATCCCTGCCCCAAGTTTTTTCTTTAATCTAAGTTCTAATAAATGTTGATACAATGCCTCTGCATGGGTGATTATATTTCCAAAATTTAAAGCCATATTGACATAATGCAGTTATTTTTGAAATAAATGAATATTATTAATTGCTAATGTTTAGTTCATATTCATAATAGGTGCCATGATATTATTGTAAAAATCTTTTATGCAGTAAGGATAGTAGATTATACCATACTCTTTTTGTAATTTACTTCATTAATAAGAAGAACTAATTACTAATCATTTGGTAGTTATTGTCTGTAGGCACTATCTAAGCATATTGTGTGTACTAGTTGTCTCAAACACCTAATGAAATTGGTACTCTTATGCTGTCCTAGAGATGAAGATCTGGAACCAAGTGATTTGGATCAAGTTTGATTGGTAAGGGATAGAGTGGGCTTTCATCTAGACAGGTGATTCCAGGATTCATGTACTAAATAAAAAAACATATTGCTGATAAATGTAATAACTGTATTAATTGCCCTTATGTGTAATATTTACTGAGAAATTATTATACAGAAGAATAATTGTTTAGAATCATGTGCAAATTTGCTCACTTTATCATCACTGCAAATTGATGGATTAAGTTATACTCATTTTACAATTAGAATAATTGAGGATTAAAAAGATTATGTAATTTGTGCAAGCTCCTAATCCTCTTAAAAACACCTTTGCTCTACGGTTACAATGATATTTATCCATGCTCAGGCCACATGATTATATGGGAGCATTTTGTTATAATATGTATTATTGGAACATAATACTTACAGTTAATCAAAAATCAATTCATTAATTCAGCCCCCCTATGTTGTATACAAACACTGAGAATAACTTTATGAATAAAGAACAATCCCTGATTCAGATGCATGTACATCATCTCAGTCACTCTCTTTTTTTAATGTTTTTTTACAATTAGTACTAGATAGAAATAATGTGCTATAGAATCACAAAGGAAGGAGTAATTTTCTGCTAAAAAGATCAGATATTTTTCTTTAAGAGGTTAGAACTGATCTGGATTTCCAGTTTGGGGCATGGATGAGAAGACGGATTTAGCAATACTAGGCAGTCCAAGCAACGTGACGATGTGAGCATGGATCTGAGACTGACAGTACGTGGTGTGTTTAGATAATGAACATGAGGTTCCGTGAGGTTACATTATACAGTGAGAGGTGTGTGGTTAGAATAAGACTAAAAAAGGCAGATGGGGGCCAAGCTGAGCACAACCTTTTAGCGATGACGGGCCGGTGTGAACGGTATGTGACAGGCAATAGTGAAACATCGAAAGCTTTTTCTTTGATTTTTAGAATGATTTTATTTAACAAATATGGAGGAGAGTAATGCAATCCCAACTGTAACACTTCTGTCAGTCTTAGAGAGAAACTTAGTAACTTATGGGATCAATGGGAAGGAAGAACAATATAAGCTAGAAGGAAATAAGATTGTTCTTAAAAACTCTTGGCGCAAAGAGGTGAGAGTAATTCATGAGAACTTCTTTTCGTTAGAATGTATTTATTTATATATTATTAAAGTTTGAGGATTATTGCCCTGTCTTTTGTTTCATGCTGAATATGGATTTCAATTGACTTTGTGGCTGGGTGGAGTGGCTCACACCTATAGTCATAGTACTTTGGAAGGCCAAGGAGGGCAGATCACTTGAGCTCAGGAGTTTGAGATCAACATACACAATATGGTGAAACCCCCGTTTCCATAAAAGATACCAAAATTAGCCAGGCATGGAGGTGCATGCCTATAGTCCCAGCTACTTGGGAGGCTGAGGCTGGGGGATCACATAAGCCTGGGAGGTCAAGGCAGCAGTGAGCCATGTTCATGCTGCTGCACTCTAGCATGAGTGGCAAAGAAAGGACCTGTCTCAAAAAAGGAAAAAAAAAAAAAATAACAAGAGAGAGATGATTTTGCTATGAATGGCTTGGAGTCCTCCAGCATCTACAGCAGTGCTATAGATATTCTAGATGTTCAATCAAGTTTAGTGATTGGCTAGAAGCCTGTATGCCAATCCTTCCCCTACTCATTGAGCCAGAAATACTCAATTACCCTAATTATTTGTCCCTAATTCCTGAAGAAATTGAGATGTACTATTGAAAACAATTTTTGTATTTGAAAAACATGATTTTCAAATTTGTGCCTTCTTTCCTTAATGAAACTACAATATGCCCAAATGCATTTGTATGATATGAACTAATATAAGCAATTTTCAATGTCACCAGTTTATGACCCTCAGTACAATAATCTGTAGTCTCAGTTCCAGGGTCCAACTATGTAGTAATTTTTAAATCCTCCAGTGTAATGTTACTGTTTATAAGATGCCTACAATAAAGAACATTGCTTGATTTTTTGCTTGTGCTACTTTTCTTCTGATACCCCACTTAATTATTAATTTCAGTAACTTGTATTGGAAAGATCTGCATAAACTACTGTAAGTCCTCCAGTACACATATGAAGTCTGATAAGATTAAATTGTGGTGAATATAATTTTTGTACTGGAAGAGTGGCTTCATTTACCTTTCTGTGCTTTAGTTTTTTTATGCTTTATAATATTCTAGAGAAACTATAAATGATTTATGAAAAATATTTTTTTCAGACTTGTTATTCTTTTAGTGAAGTACTGGTGCTGAACTCTGTTTTTAAAATGAGTTACATTTATTTATTTATCTCTAAAATTTCTCTTAAGGTGAATATTTGTTGGAAAGATTGGTATGTCAGAACCTAAATACCAAATTAGATACATTTGATACACTTAATCTAAGACAGATGTTTGAACAGCAGAAAATTTGTATCTATTTATACATGTGATCAGGAATACTATGTTAAGCAATTTCGGTTTTCATAATAAAATACCAAAAAGTGGGTGGTTTATTGTATTAGCGTTCTCCAGAAAAACAGAGTCAACAGGAGACATATATATATACACTCACACATATAATATATGTATTTATACATATATGGAAATTTATTATGGTAATTGGCTCATAGAGAGGCCAATAAGTCCCAAGATATACTATCTGCAAACTCGAGACATAGGAAAGCTTGTGGTGTAATGTGGTTTGAGCCCAAAGTCTGAGAACCAGGAGCCCCCATGTCCAGGGGCAGGATAAAAAAGACTTTCCACCCTAAGGGGGGAGAGGGAGAGAGAGAGGCAGAGAGAGAGAGAGACATTGAGAGAGAGAGAGAGAAGTAGCCATTCATCTGACTTTTTTTTGTTATCCAGGCCCTCAATTGATTTGATAACCCTATCCCCATTGGTGAGAGTGATCTTCTTTACTCAGTCTACTAATTCAGATCTTAATCTCTTCCAAAAACATCCTATAGACACAAGCAGAAATAATATTTTACCAGATATCTGGCCATCCCTTATTCCAGTCAAGCTGATGCATAAAATTAACCATAACATTTATATATATGGAAATTTATTTCTCACAATTCCAGGGATGGAATTCTGGGATTAAGGTGCCAGCATGGTTGCATTGGTGAGGGTCGTCTTCTGGGTTGCAGATTACTGACTTCTTCTTGTTTCACATGATGAAGGGTAGAGAGAGCTTTCTGGGGTCTCTTTGACAAGGACACTAAAGTCATTAATGAGAGTTCTGCCTCCATGACCTAGTTCTTTCTCAAAGGCCCCATTTCCTACCCATTTCCTAATTCCAACACTTTGGGGGTTAGAGTTTCAGAATATTAATTTGTCGAGGATATGTTAATAAATATTCAGTCCATAATAGATATTTAGTTCTTCTTTGTCTTGTTAAGGCCTAAAAAGTGGTAACTTATTCAAAGTATATTTAGAAAACATAACAATGGATTTGTAGGGTTTTTAAATTAAGATCAACTTTTAAAGATAGCTAGTGTATTCCCAGATTTTATGGTTGAAAATACTGAGCAATGGTTTAGAGACAAGTTTGATTAGGACAATTTGTTATATTGGTATAGGCTTAGAAAAACAGTGCAGACCTTCCCAATAACAATAGCTCAATAATTTTTCTCTCTTAGCATATTGACTACTCCATAATTCCCCGAATGTAGACAATTTAATGCAGGAAATTGTGCCAAAAATTTTAGAATAGCTGAAGGGGTGAGAACATACTCTAACATATTAAATAAAAATAAATGAAACATGCTTTTAACACAGGATCAATAATCTACTAATACTTTTTTCTGTTCAGAAACCCCTAATTAACACCTTCTGCTCTTCTGTGGGATGCCGGCACTGCCATTGAAATGGCCTCATTGTCTGGAGAAACACCTGAGGTTCATTGTCTCATGGCCACAAAGAACAAGGACATAGACTCACAAAGAGTGATGTTGACAGCGAAAGTTTAATAGGCGAAATCAAACTAAATCAAACATTCTAATTAAATTAGAAAGAGAATAGCTCTATGCGGCAGAGAGGGGTGCCAGGAAAATATGTTGACGGATTCATGGTGAAATGAACCGGGCTTTACAGATGAGCTGGTGAGGAGGCAGTGTCTTATTTACATAGGGTGTAAAAGACTGGTTGAACCAGGTGTACAATTTGCATAGGGCGCAAATCTCTGGTATCCCTCATCCTAATCTTTTTTTTTTTTTTATTTTGCAGGCGTGCAGGCAGGTTCTCTGCCTGAGCTGCTCCATGTTGACCATTTCTTTGGTCCTGTACACGTGATAACAAAAAACGGGAAATGGAGCCTCCATGTTGGATTGTTGGATATGCCTGACCCCTGACCCCCAGGTAGCCATTTTTTTTTTTTCTTTTCCTAGACTGAGTTTCGCTCTTGTTGCCCAGGCTGGAGCGCAGTGGCGCTATCTCGGCTCCCTGCAACCTCCGCCTCCTGGGTTCCAGCGATTCTCCCTCTCAGCCTCGCGAATAGCTGGGATTACAGGCGCACACCACCACGTCGGGCTAATTTTTTGTATTTTTAGTAGAGACAGGGCTTCAGCATGTTGGTCAGGCTGGTCTAGAACTCCTGATCTGAGGTGATCCTCCCTCCTCGAGCTCCCAAAGTGCTGGGATTACAGGCGTGAGCCCCCACGCCCGGCCGGTAGTCATTTTTTATTGGCATAGCTGCCGACAATCCTCCGTGCAAGCTCCTAGCTTGCTTACCTATGTGTGCAGCTCAATTTTTCAGGTTGCTGTTTAGGAAAGAAATGATTTGGGGGTCTGCATGTTGTCAGAAGGGAAGCTGTGCTGGGGACTCTTTTGCCTTTACTATCTGCCTAAATAATTTCTTTCTGTCTCCTGTATCACCATCAAAATAATGTAGCAGCTAAGTCTAGAACAGTTGAAGAAAAGATAAAACTGCTGTATGTGGAACAGGCACACTATATTGACGATTGCTCTGCCAAAGCAACTATTAGCAACTTCACCACTTTTGGAACAAAAGCAGAATTGCCTCTTTATTCTTCTTTCTTCTAACCTTCCCATCATTAGCAGAAATATTTAGGAAGTCTGAGAAAAGTTTCGGCACACTGCCTCACCAATACAGAGGAGGGTAAAGAAGGGTAGATGAGTAGGACTTAGGGGCAATAGATGTATAGCTGCCTTAGGGTGTACTGGCCATGTTTGGCCGCCTAGCGTTCATACATACCCTTTTATATGCATTGAAACGTTCGCATCTCTACGTGCACCACCCCCACCCCACCCCCCCGCAGCAGCTTCATGCTTCTGCCCAATGTGATGCAACTATTCTTCATACAAAGATATTCACCATCTGCCCACAAAAGATGAACACAAGATTCCATACTTATTTTTTAACATATTTTTGCTCTATTTATCTCTGTTGGTTGTTGTTTCGTTAGGTTTTAATACTACTTAGAAAATCTGTAACCTAGAGATGACATTCTAAAGTTAGCCACAAACAGCATTCCCAACAGAAAATAAGAGGCATGAAATGGTTATATACAAATATATAATTCACAAGGAAAAAAACATGCATATATGTTTATATCATCGTTGCTGTAACAGATCATGAGAACTTAATTGATATGCATTAATTTATCCACTGACCATGTACCTTTTTGCCTCAGCCAGTGCTTCAGCCATTTGAGTTTCTTCACCTCATAGGTGAAGAATTTGACCCTCACATTATCTAATTGTCATCTATTGAAACAAGGTTTTAAGAGAAACTCTCGGGTAATTCTATGAATTACATAGGGGCCTCCCTGTTGTCTTAGGTAGGAACAACCCAATTTTCCCTTGCTAATCAGGATCAGTTGCTCCAGTACTTATTTCATTTATCTGGAGTTTCAATGGGGTGAAGAGACTTAAATGGCCAGTAGCAGTCTTAACTTGCAGTCCAGGGAAACAAGTGTTCAAAACTCAAACTTGTAGAAATTTGGAATAATAGAGAGAAAAATCCATCCCACTAAATACTATTATCTCCTGGGCCAGTGTATTCTGGCTTGGGTGAAAGAGCAATATAAAGAAAAATAATAAATAAATAAACTTACTGTAGGGTGAGAACCTACCGATAAGAAGGTCTGCCAGCTCCTTTTGATAGAGCACATGATAAGACCAAATATTCTGCAGGTTTTCTAATGCACTTCTGGCTATAAAATAAATTATTTACTAAGAAGAAATGTAATTTTTCTGACTGTGATTATGAATAACAAATTTAATTAATTCACTGAGGATAACAAAAAAAAAGAAACATTGCATGAAAGAAAGGCAAATTCATATCCCGAATTGCTGTTTATTAAGTTGAGGATCCCCTGATGCCCTTTCCTTGATAAAAAGTCTTCCATTGTAATCAGCTTACCATATAACTTTTTCTCCAGGTAATGGCACCATAGAAATGGCTCAGTAACAGCCTCTGCTGTCAGTGGTTTTCGTACTCAACATTTCAGAAAACCAAATCAGCTCTGTTAAGGGGCCATATTATAGGCTGTACATAAACACTACCTCTGCCACCCTAACTAATTTTTACATGGATTCATTGAACAGACACCGTGGTGCCTGATGAAAGACCCAAGAGTGTAAATGGAGAAGAAGCCCATGTCATTATTGAGACCCTTCGCTGTAGTGGGTTTATTTGATGGGCACTTTTATGGACACAGAAGCCTCAGACTTCGTGCCCCTTTCCAGAGGTCCATCCATATTTCTGTCTATCAGAATTTTGTCATCAATCTTCCCAGCTTCCTTTTTTCAGTCCTTGACTATCTGGCAAAATTGTTGGATATTTCCCTTTAATCCATATATATATATATATAACTATCTCCACAATCATAAAATGGATAATCATATCCATTGCTTAGGCAATTTTGCCCACTGTGATGATTTTTGTTCTACACTATTTTTTTGAGGGCCACTGCAATAAGAATATAATGCCACCGCATATGCACTTTTGGTTAGTGCCACCATAATGTGCAGAATTATCAATAAATCAGGACAAAGCATTTTCTCCCTCAGCCAGCTAGTTAAAGTAGTAACTCTCAAATGTCTGGCAATTTGAAAGAAAGGTTGTATTACAGGAAGAATATTCACTATGGGAATCAGTCACTGGTTCCTGCAATTTATTTGTACATGCAGAATATACTAGTGTCTGATCTTGCTTATTCCTGTTCTATTTAAGGATAAGGTACTGCTGTGTATACTTGCGTAGCTTGGTGGATCATGACAGGTAGCTCAAATTACAAGGTCAGTTGGTTACATTTTGAGTCTGTTTCAGATTCTTGCAGCCAATCAAGTTCTGTTTCTCAAAGGAAAATAGTTGTTTGCAGAAGACAGTATAATTTTTTATCCCCAACATAGGCTCTTCGCTGGCATTGTCCTAAGGAGATGGCGAGGGATGCTATAGAGCATCTCTATGTCTCAGACACTTTGAGGACCATGATATGTGTGGGTCATAAGGGCGACCTGGCAGAACAGCTTGTTCTGCTGCCTAGATCTGCTCTACAGCTGTTTTCATTCTCTAAGTACCCCAAATTTGATTAAAACAACATTATTACAGATTTTGGAACAGAATATGCCCTCTCTTAAGTTATAGCTCAGTGTTCTTTCTGCATTGCGCCCAGTCATCCAAGGGTGGTATAACAAAATGATATAATTGTGTTAATTTAACCACAAATTTTGGGCATTCTCTTTTCTTTAGTAAGTTATTGAGTCAAACATTTAATAAACTATTCTAGGAGTTCTAAAGTTTCAAAGAAGTATAATGTAGAGTATTATACACCCATACAATATTTACATTCAATCTTTTATAATAGATAAATCAAGTATATGAATAACCAGAAAAGTAACTGAATGTGCTAAGTGAAATAGAAACAAGTTTCCTTTAATATTTTGACTCTTCAGAAAAGAGAAGTAACTTGGGAAGACACAGAGAAATCTTTATGAAGGAACTTAATATTTATCGTTTATGAACAATTTATCTTTTTCTCTTCCTTGCCAAACAGTAGAAAAAACAATATGCTATTCCTCTAGCAATCCTAATAATCCTACTGGTGTTAGTACTATATTTCATTCAGCTTAGGTATTGGCAGATATAAATAATTTGGAAATTTTGCAAAACAAGCTGTAATGATTATGAACTTTAAAGGAAAATAGTAACTTAAATTTCTAAATGTATAGCTGAAATTCTTACAGAAAGTAGATCATTTTAGGGTGATTTTAACATGTTTATTTTTTACTTGTGCATGCAGTGTTAATTCTCAGATAACTTCCATTAATAATAATTAATGCAAAAGAAATTTTCCATTGTGCAAACTCACTGTAAATCTTTAGACAAATGCCTTTTGTATATGGCCATTTTTTAGTGTAAACATCTTTTTATCCGTTATAGGTAAGTTCGGTACATGGATTATATTAAAAACAATGCATATAAAGAGGATTTTTTATATCTTTTTGTTTGATAATATCAAGAGCTAAGGCCACCATAAAATTTTTCACATTGAAGTTCTAAAGGATTTTTAAAAAATTGTTGCTATTGTATTTTGTTTGTTTTCACTACATTAAGATGATAACATATCAAATGCAAAAGTAGATATTCTGTATATCATTATGTTTCAAAAGGAAGCTGAGGGTGAAAGGAAGATGGAGAGAGAGAGTTGGTGGCTCAACAGCAATACATACTTACTGAACAAAGGCCTGTGGGGGGATACCAGCTAGTGCAGAAGCCTGCCCCTACTTACAGACTGGGGTAATTATAGGTCCAAGTGGGAGGGGTCTGGGCTTGTTGTGAAATGGGGCAGGCATTCGGGCTAGCTGCTGATAAGGGAAGGGTTTTCTTCAGTCAGGTGGTTAGACCTGGGACTTGTGTGGCAGGGTGTTTCTCATGGCCCGAACCCTAATGTAATTTTGCACTCTGACCAGGGTCTGCAAAATGGCAGGGGTTTACAAAATGGTGCAGCTTGGGCTAACATGTATAACATTTGAAAAGATTCTATACCCTCCCATTCAAAACTAACCATTTTAAACTAGTGCTATGTATTCTGGAAAATACATAAACTCCAAACTTTAGTCAAATTTCCCTTTACTAGATATACTTACATAACACAGTAGATATTAGGCATTTATCCAATACATATGATGAATTCCGATAGCTTATAAAGTTAATAGGATAAATTTAGGTAATTAATGCATTCAAGTATATCACATTTATGCTAATGTGGTATGTCTTAGCCCCTACATTATTACATTTGATAAGTTTACGTTTGCTTAAAGCTAGTATATGTCACTTACAACAGTGCATATACACACACATATATATTTTAAAGTCAGAATAATAAATTTAGAACTTATAGATTATCCCCATTGCATTAATTCTGGCGGTTCCAGTTTCTAAAGAGGTTTCCTCAGTTTTCACATGTTCACTTGACAATTCATAATTTAAAATTTTCCTTTCAGTAACAATGGCAAGGAGAATTAACAAGGTAGATATGCTTTTCATTTAATTAATTTTATGTTGGACAAAAGATAAATGGTGAATATTTAATTCTCTCATCCATTGTAAGTTGCTTAAAATAATAGAATTTCAAGTTAAGCTTAGAGACTGACCTACACAAAATGTTTTTACATAAAAGGATGTTTTTATTTTACTAAATAGTATGCATAATCCTGAAAATTTATTTTAATTATTATTAACTTCATCTCTTGTTGAAGAGCAATTAAATTATATTAGTTAGTTTAGCTCATATAATATGGTTAAACCAATCAAAATACATCATTATATAAGAACTGATTTTAGAAGTAATTTCTTTTTATTGAATATATACATGAGTTATATTAAATTATAAGAAAGTTAGTAATTCCAGGAAATGGGTTAGATGCTGCATTAACTCAGCACCCTTAGATACCTCCTTTAATCTATATCTCTCTATACATATTCTTTGGTACTTTTATCTGTCCATCTATACTTTTTTTTTTTTTTTTAAGGCAGAGTCTTGCTCTGTGCTCTGTCACCCAGGCTGGAGTGCAGTGGTGAAATCTCAGCTCACTGCAACCTCCGTCTCTTGGGTTCAAGCGATTCTCCTGCTTCAGCCTCCTGAGTAGCTTGGATTACAGGCATGTTGCACCATGCCCGGCTAATTTTTGTATTTTTAATACAGATGGGGTTTCGCCATGTTGGCCAGGCTGGTCTCGAACTCCTGACCTCAGTCAGATGATCCGCCCACCTCAGCCTCCCAAAGTGCTGGGATTACAGACGTGAGCCACCGCGCCCAGGCGATTTACGATTTTATCTGTTAAAATATTCTGATACCAATTGTGTTCATAGACTCCAGCTTCTTTATTTAAATAATTTACCTAGTGTGAGACAGACTAACAAGTATTCAAATGATAGTAAGGAGCTGAATACTGATTTAATTGGGATATAAACTAAAAGTTCTCTTCAATTTTATTGTTTGCCTCACTTGTAACACTGCACTTATTGTTTTAATTTGTCTCATCAAGTTCAAGTAATGTGTCTTTGTCTATTTTTATTTATTTGTTTAGAGATGGGGTCACATTATATTGCCCAGACTGCTCTCAAAAACCTGGGCTAAAGCAATTGTCCTGCCTCTGCCTCACAAGTAGCTGTTATTGCAGATGTGCACTCCCATGCATAACGTGTGTTTTTGTTAAATCCAGAAGTGAAAATAGACGGATGGTGAATGAGCAGTAGACTAAGAAAAAGTCCATTTTGACCTACATTAAGATAGTACTAAGCCACAATTTCTAATGTGAAATATAATTGGAATTAATCTTTTCATGTCATCACAACTTATTTTATTTTTCAATGTAAATGTGTTGCTTCTGATATATAATAAAACCACAGAAGCAGTGAAGAAAGTATAAAAAATTGATTTATGCTTTTTATGTTTTCTTTCTTTTAAAGAGTTTCTTCCAGAAGGAGACACTTCAAAATGTAAAGCTATCATATATTAAAAACTTCAACTTAAAAAGTATTCAGATACCACCCTATATCTTTTATATAAGTGCACTAAGGTCGAGAAAACTTAATTGATTTTCCCAGGATTACAGAGTTAGTGTAAAAAAGAATTGGAAATGAAACTCTTGGGATGAGAAGAATGCCTCTCCAACAGCATGTGTGAATAAAATGCATGTAAAATAGGTAAGGGAGAGAGGGAAGATCACAAGAAAGTTATAGTAGGAAGATGCCTTTTTAGTGTTATTTCTTTGCCAGTTCTCTTAATAATTTGTGTAGTTTTGAAATTGGTAAACCAAAATTCATTGAGGTGACAAGGCAATGCAGTTGATTGCTAGTGTCGTGAAGCGATGCCGCAGAGTGATTAATTTCTGGATACAAAGGTTTGTTTCAAGTCATTTCATCTAGACCATATTTTTTCCACCTAAAGCTTCCACCACAGAGAGAGAACAGTCTAGTTTCTTGGTTATAATCATTTTATAAAGTAAGTAGTAAAACGAGAAAGGATTTTACATTTATTAAATCACTAATATGGGCCAGGAACAATGCTAAATGTCTTACATATTTTATTGTGCAAAACCACCTTTTATAAGTTTGACATTTCCCTTAAACTATGCCTCTACTCTTTGCTTTTCTTCATCATCAAACATCATTCTGTAGTTCTCGATTCATCATGTCCAAATCTGTTTTCAATCAACTTTAATCTTCCTTCGCTTACATGTATTGCATTAATAATAGTCTTCAGTTTCCAGTTCTGCACTTCTCAATGTTAATAATGGCATAAATATGGCTGAATAAAGCAACACATTTACTGTCTCACCTCATGTTATGCAACTTCCAGCTACTGTAGCCACATTTGGTTTATAGTCAGTGGGAAAACACCCTTTTTGCCTACCATAATTTCATATTTTCTTGTTTTTTTTCCTCCAGTCATACGAGCCAATGTTATCTATACTCCAATGAGCATTTAAATATTAAAATGCTAGGACCACTTCTTTATATACAGATTTTCCCTACAAGATACTAACTTTTCTCATTGCTTCAAACATCATCTAGATATCTCTTCTGAGATTGAGATACGGATATCAATATTTTTATTTATTTGTATTACAATCTCTAGATTGAGACCAAATCCATGTATTCTCCAAACATTTAACTTTATCCACCTCAATGTGCCTCCTGTCAACACTCTTGGCTTCACCAACATGATGTCACCCCTTAACCATCCTCTGTCTGAGATGGTGAAATAAAATCTCATACCTGGTCAGCCCCACATCCATTCTTCTAACTGTTTCCCAATGGAGTAAGATTATTCAATTTTAAATTAGATCATGTCCCTTTTTCCCCACCTGAACATCCATTGATCTTCAAATAAAGTGTAAGTTCCTTTCTAGGCCTAAAAATCTGTAACTGGTCTCTCCATATCCACACCTTCTTTTACTACACTCAAGCTACACATGCCTTATTACAGCTTCTTAAACAAGTCACTTTTTTTCCTGCTCCTCGGATGATACTATTTATTCTATTTGAAGAATTCTGTCTCCTCTTCCTTGTTCTTCTCGTGGTTTGCTCCTTCACACCCTTCAGAGTTAAATCCTCAGAAAACTATCTGGCTTCTGAAAGGCTGCTGCACATTAGTCCATGTGAAATAGATTTCCCCACGTAATTCTATTTCTTAGCAACCTGTTTATTTCTGTTTTATAATGCATTGATATTTCTAATTAATTTTTTCTCTTGTTTACTTGTTGTTGTCTGCTGCCACACTGGATTTCAAGAAAGCAACTTACAAATAGTGGAAATACGTATTTGTTATTCATTCTAACATCTTCCACACCTATGTGAAAAACACACACTAAGTTAATCCCCAGTGAGTTACATTCTTCTATAATCTGTTTACCTAAGTTTCTGTAATTACCAACAGAACTTAAGACTTGTTTCTAAACAAGTCTTATCTAAAAATAGAAGAGGCAAAGATAATAGGATGTCACCTCCTTGATTACGCTGTGTTATGTAAGACTGTGTCTTAGAGGACTGCAGTGGGAGCTCCTCTTTCTGCTCTTGAGGAAGAAAACAGCCATGTTGCTAACTGCTTGTGGACAAGGCCATGATGTCGGGCAGTGTGAGAAACCTCTAGGCTCTAATGGTGATCTACACACTCTAGCCTGTAAATTCTGGGCTTTTCCTTGCAGTTCCAAGGATATAAATTTGGCCAACTCCCTATATGAGCTTAGATGTGGATTATTCCATTATTGGGTGTCTAGATGAGAAGGCAGTCCAGCTGACATCTTCATTGTAGCCTTGTGAGACCCTGATTAGAGAACCTGCTTCACAGAAGGGGTAAAATAATGCGTTTGTGCTGTTTAAAGCTGCTAGTTTTGTGGTAATTTGTTATGCAGTGTGATGGTTAATATTGAGTGTTGATTGGAATGAAGGATGTAAAATATTGCTCCAGGGTGTGTCTGTGAGGGGGTTGCCAAAGGAGATTAACATTAGAGTCAGTGGACTGGGAAAGGCAGACCCACCCTCAATCTGGGTGGGCACCATCTAATCAGCTGCTGCTGTGGCTAGGATAAAAGCAGGCAGAGGAACGTGGAAAGAGGAGAGTGGCTGAGTATTCTGGCCTCCACCTTTCTCCCTTGCGGGATGCTTTCCACCCTCAAACATCAGACTCCAAGATCTTCAGCTTTCGAAATCTTGGACTTTCTTTCAACCACAGAGTGAATGCTGCACTGTGGGCTTCCCTACTTCTGAGATTTTTGGGACTCGGACTGGCTTCCTTGCCTCTCAGCTTGAAGAAGGCCTATTATGGGACCTCACCTGGTGATCCTGTGAGTCAATACTCCATAATAAACTCTCCTTTATATATATATACATCTATACTATTAGTTCTGTCCCTCTAGAGAACGCTGATTAATACATGCAGCAACAGAAAATTAGTGCAATCTAAATTGCCCTTCGGAGGAAACTGACCAATATTTATGAAATATTCTATGCATTACCTCTAAACCTACTTAGAGTGAAAGGTTATGAATTGGTGTCCATTGTTTGTTATTAACATATTGTTTCACATAAAGTGTTTTTATCCTATTATCTAAAAATTGAATATCAGAGAGATAATCTTAACCCTTTTCTGGTACCATTTGCCACCAAATAAACATTTTGGGTGATATCATATCATTGCCAATAGTTTAAAATAAAATAACATTTGGTGATATCATACATTTGTCAAGTAATTAAAAAGCAAGTGAGAAAATAGATTTTAGGAGACTAAATTTCTGTGTTATTCCTATATAGTGTAGTTGTTTCCAGGTATACTATAGTGTTGCTTTTCCAAAGGAAATCTGTTTTGCAATGTCTATGTGAATTGGCTAAGTTTTATTATGAATAAAATGTAGTATGTCTAGAAACATGAAATAATACTTGTTTCTTTATTCTTATTTCAAAATGAAGATTTTAAAAATTGAGGCCACCAAACATAAGTTAATGTAATAAATAGCTATTTGGTTAGTGTGTTTTCAATTTTCCACCTTCCAAAATTTTATGGACCTAGAATAAATTGTCAATTAAAAATTAAGTTAAACAAAACATTTTAAAATAATTTTCAAAAAACTGTTCAAACAATATTAAAATCAGTAAACTATCTAGTCAATAAAGTAAACCTTTCTCTCTCTAACATTAGCTGCTCTTAGATTGGAACACTCAAAATGAAAACCAGATTGCAAAACTGACATTTAGAACTCAGCTCAGCTACAACAAAGATATACAAAGTGAAACAGAAAATGAAAATGACTGAAGGGTAGTTTTTATTGATCTCAGAGAGTGTATTATATTGGCTGCTTTAGCCTTGAAATCTCCTATCAAAATTGATTGCATTAGTCTTGTTGTGGTCAAATAGGCAAACTGGCCAAAGACTAAAAAAAAAATCTCAACCAAAGGATTTATTTTCTCTTATGTGTATAAACTTCAATCTCAGTACAAGAGAAAGTACAGAAGGAACTTTGAATATGAAAATAGAAAAAAAAACCCTGCATATGTGTAAACTCAATTTTCAAAAAGCCTAAGAACACACACATAAAACAATTTGCTGTTATGATTAAGACATTGTTGTCATTAATATGGAAATAAGGCTATTGTTTTGTGTCATGCATGTCTGTTTGAAGAGACCACCAAACAGACTTTGTGTGAGCAATAAAGCTGTTTAATCACCTGGGTGCAGGTGGGCTGAGTCCAAAAAGAGAGTCAGCGAAGGGAGATGGGGTGGGGCCGTTTTATAGGATTTGGGTGGGTAGTGGAAAATTACAGTCAAAGGGGGTTGTTCTCTGGCAGGCAGGGGCAGGGGTCACAAGGTGGTCAGTGGGGGAGCTTCTGAGCCAGGAGAAGGAATTTCACAAGGTAATGCCATCAGTTAAGGCAGGAACCGGCCATTTTCACTTCTTTTGTGATTCTTCAGTTACTTCAGGCCATCTGGATGCATACGTGCAGGCTTGGGCTCAGAAGCCTGACATTCCTGTCTTCTTATAATAATAAGAAAAATAACATAAAATAGTATTGAAGTATTGGGGCAGCAAAAATTTTTGGGGGGAGGTATGGAGAGATAATGGGAGATGTTTCTCAGGGCTGCTTCAAGCGGGATTAGGGGCAGCCTGGGAACATAGAGTGGGACAGATTAAGCTGAAGGAAGACTTTGTGGTAAGGGGTGATGTTGTGGGGTTGTTAGAAAGAGCATTTGTCATATAGAATGACTGGTGATGGCCTGGATGTGGTTTTGTATGAATTGAAAAACTAAACGGAAGACACAAATTCTAAATAAGAGAAGGAGAAAAACAGGTATTAAAGGACTAAGAATTGGGAGGACCCAGGACATCCAATTAGAGAGTGCCCAAGGGGGTTCAGTGTAATTACCTGCTTGGTTGGCAAGTTTTTGGGCTCTATCCTTGAGTTTTTTTATGTTGTCATATACCAGGCCAGACTGATTTAGGTAAAAACAACACTCTTCATTTAAAAATATACGGAGTGCCTTTTCTTTAGCAGTGAGTAAGTCGAGGCCTCCGCGATTTTGGAGGAAAGAGAAATGCAAAGCCAGCAATTGTTTGTTAAAGAAGGATTAGAAATGGCTAAGAGAGAGTGAGTGAGACTGATAGTGTGGTGGAGATAGCTGGGGAGAGGTAGAGGGTGGCATAAGAATAGGAACGAGAATAAGAGTGAGTATAAAAGTAAAGAATAAGACTTCATGAGGGTGAAAGTATTGGAGTGTACCCTGTCAGCAAAGATCATCTATCCACTTTAAGAGAGACTTAAGGGTGGCAGTTTGAGGTAAAACCAGGAGATATCAGTTATGATGGTTTGAAGGAAAAGTGTAAACAAGGGTAGGGTATTTACTAGTAGTTGAGAATGGTGAATAGGAGTATGACTAGACAGAAGATAGTAGGAGTGACAAGTTTTGGGGTGCAGTTCAAGTTGGGCTGGTGTCTGGAATGAGACTGGGGCCTAATAAAAAGGAGCATCCATACAGGAGCTCAAATGGGCTGTACCCTGTAGCATCCTGAGGACAGGCCTGAATTCTGAGAAGGGCAAGTGGTAAAAGTATTGTCCAGTCTTTAAATTGGAGGCTGAGCTTGGTGAGGTGTGTTTTTAAAAGACCATTAGTCCATTTTACCTTTCCTGAAGATTGAGGACGGTAAGGGGTATGAAGGTTCCACTGAATACCAAGAGCCTGAGAAACTGCTTGGGTGATTTGACTAATAAAGGCCGGTCCATTATTGGACTATATAGAGGTGGGAAGCCCAAACCGAGGAATTATGTCTGATTGAAAGGAAGAAATGACCACGATGGGCTTCTCAGACCCTGTGGGAAAGCCTCTACCCATTCAGTGAAAGTGTCTTCCCAGACCAAGTGGTATTTTAGTTTCCTGACTTGGGGCATGTGAGTAAAGTCAATTTACCAGTCCTGGGCAGGGGCAAATCCCTGAGCTTGATGTGTAGGAAAGGGAGGGGGCCTGAACACTCCCTGAGGAGTAGTAGAATAGCAGATGGAACCCTGAGAAGTGTTTTCCTTAAGGATAGATTTCCATGATGGAAAGGAAATGAGAGGTTCTAAGAGATGGGCTAGAGGCTTGTGACCTACATGGAAGAGGTTATGAAATGATGACAGAATAGAATGGGCCTGTGAGGCTGGAAAGAGATATTTCCCTTGGTCTAAGAACCATTTGCCTTGTGTGGGAAGAGATTGATAGGGTGAAGTTTCAGTGGGGGAGTAGGTGGGACTGACTGATGAGAAGGAGAAAAATTGGCCATGAGGGACCAAAGTTGGAATGCTAACTGCTTCTTTAGCTACCTTATTAGCATAAGCATTGCCCTGAGTGATGGGATCTGACGCCTTTTGATGGCGCTTGCAGTGAATGACTCCAGCTTCCTTTGGAAGTAAAGCAGCCTTGAGATGAGTTTTTATTAAAGAGGCATTAACGATGGAGGACCCTTGTGTAGTGAGCAAACCTCTTCCTGCCCATATAACAGCATGGTGGTGCAGGGTATGGAAGGCATATTTAGAGTCAGTGTAAATATTGACGCGTAGTCCCTTTGCAAGAGTGAGGGCCTGAGTTAAGCAATGAGTTCGGCTTGCTGAGAGGTAGTGGAGAGGGGCAGAGCAGTAGTATTAACGATAGATGTGGAAGATACTATAGCATAGCCTGCCTTTGCTGGTGAGTGGTGATTAGGCCTGGTGGAACTGCCATCAATAAACCAAGTGTGATCAGGGTGAGGAACAGGAAAGAAGGAAATATGGGGAAATTGCAAATGCCAGGTGGATTAGAAAGATACAGCCATGGGGGTCAGGTGTGGTATCAGGAATAATGTGGGGCTAACCTAAAACAGTAAGGTCAAATTGTTTGGACAGAAAGGCTACAGGGTGCAGTCCCAGCACTTGTGTAAGAATTTTGACTGCATAGCCCTGTACTTTGGCTGTGTGTAATGAAAAGGGTTGGGATGAATTAGGGAGAGCTAGTGTGGGAGCAGATTTCATGGCTGTTTTTGAGGAATGGAAAGAGGAGTGGTGAAAGGATTTAGGATCTATGGGGTCAGCTAGGTTTGCTTTTGTGAGTTTATATAATGGTTTAGTCAGGATGGTAAAGCTAGGTATTTAAAGGCGGAAGTATCTAACCATGCCTAGGAAGGAAAGGAGTTGTTGTTTCATAGAAGGGGTTGGGCTTTGGGAGATTAGCCAGACATAATTAGCAGGGAGAGCACATGTGTTTTCATGAAGAATTATGCTGAGATAGGTAACGGATGAGGAAGAAATTTGGGCTTGACTGAAGTAATGGGGGCTGTCTGCAAAGCCTTGCGGCAGTACAGCCTAGGTAATTTGCTGAGCCTGATGGGTGTCAGGGTCAGTCCAAGTGAAAGCAAAGAGGCTGGGATGAAGGGTGCAAAGGAATAGTAAAGAAAGCATGTCTGAGGTCCAGAACAGAATAATGGGTTGTGGAGGGAGGTATTGAGGATAGGAGAGTGTACGGGTTGGGCACCACAGGGTGGATAGGCAAAACAATTTGGTTGATAAGGCACAGATCCTGAACTAACCTGTAAGACTTGTCCAGTGTTTGGACAGGTAAAATGGGGGAAATGTAGGGAGAGTTTATGGGTTTTAGAAGCCCATGCTGTAGCAGGCTAGTGATAACAGGCCTCAGTCGCCTTAAAGCCTGTTGTGGGATGGGATACTGGTGTTGAGTGGGGTAAGCGTGATTAGGTTTTAATGGGATAGTAATGGGCATGTGATCAGTTGCCAGGGAGGGAGTAGAGGTGTCCCATACTTGTGGGTTAAGGTTGGGGGATATGAGAGGAAGACACGAAGGAGGCTTTGGGTTGGGAAGAAGGGCAACAATGAGGTGTGGCTGTAGTCCAGGAATAGTCAGGGAAGCAGATAATTTGGTTAAAATGCCTAGACCTAACGAGGGAGCTGGGCAGGTGGGGATAACTAAAAAGGAGTGCATAAAAGAATATTGTCCAAGTTGGCACCAGTGTTGGGGAGTTTTAAGAGGTTTAGAAGCCTGGCTGTCAGTACCCACAACAGTTACGGAAGCAAGGGAAACACGCCCTTGAAAAGAAGGTAATGTGGAGTGGGTAGCCTCCGTATAGATTAAGAAGAGGACAGACTTACCCTCCACTGTGAGAGTTACCAAAAGTGTCTGTGATGATCCAGGAGGCTTCCGAGGCGATCGGGCAGCATCCGTCATTAGTCATTAAGCCAAGAAGATCTGGAAAGGAGTCACTCAGAGAGCCCTGGGCCAGAGTTCCAGGGGTTCTGGGAGTGGTTGCCAGCCCAGTTGGACAGTCTGATTTCCAGTGGGGTCCCGTACAGATGGGACACGATTTAGGAGGAATCCCAGGCTGCGGGCATTCCTTGGCCCAGTGGCCAGATTTCCAGCACTTGAAGCAAGATCCTGGGTGGGGGGAGGTCCTGAAGGAATGCCTGACTGCTGTAGCTTAGGCGTTTTGAAGTTCTTGTGTGCAGGAGGTGTGGCTGGGTTTTGTCTCACAGCAGAAGCAAGTAATTGTAACTCTTCTCTATTATTGTGCATCTTAAAGGTGAGGTTAATTAAGTCCTGTTATGGGGTTTGAGGGCCAGAATCTAATTTTTGGAGCTTTATTTAATGTTGGGAGCATTATTAATATGCATTAATAAAATGCATATTGAGAATAAGATGGCCTTCTCACCCTTCAGGGTCTAGGGCTTAAAGCGTCTCAGGGTTGCTGCCAAATGAGCCATGAACTGGGCTGGGTTTTTATATTTGATGAAAAAGAGCCTAAACACTAACTGATTTGGGAGAGGTTGGATAAAGGAAAAGGAGCATTAACTATGACTATGCCTTTAGCTCCAGCCACCACTTTAAGAGGAAATTTTTGGGCTGGTGGGGGAGGGCTAGTTGCAGAATGAAACTTTAAGCCGGACCAGGTGTGAGGAGGGGATGTGATGAAGGATTATAGGGTGGGGGAGCAGAGGCTGAGGAAGAATTGGAGCCTGATTCAGCCTGGTGGGGAGTGACCTGAGGAGCAGTCTAGGGAGGAGGGGAGAGGTCAGATGGTTCTGCAGAAAAGGAAGATTGAAAAGACTCAGCAATGTTTGGTGTTGGGACTGAAGGGACAGGCAGGAGGGAAAGAAGGAAGATTTGGAATGAGTTGCATTGGGAACAGAGACTAGGGATGAACTGATGTGTAAAAGAATGCCTGGACGTCAGGCACCTCAGACCGTTTGCCCATTTTACAACAAAAATTATCTAGATCTTGTAGGATGGAGAAATAGAAAGTGCCATTTTCTGGCTATTAGGAACCATTGTCGAGTTTGTATTGGGGTCAAGCGGCATTGCAGAAGAAAATAAGGTGTTTAGGTTTTAGGTCAGGTGTGAATTGAAGAGGTTTTTAAGTTCTTGAGAACACAGGCTAAGGGAGAAGAAGGAGGAAGTGACCTCTGAATTTTGAAAACTGTGTAGTTTATTTTGTAAACAATTATTTTGTAGCACTCAGCTTATCCCTAACATTTACCTATAAATTTTCTTTTCTTTGCACTAGCTCTGTCTCCTCAATTTGGTTGTAAATTTTCTATAAACACAAACCAAATCTTCATGTGCAATTGCCGTAGAATCTGAAATCTGACAAAACATTTCTCTAGAGGCCTGAGCGTACCTTCATAGTAACTACACGTCTCAAACTTCAGGAGGTGAACATGCACAGAGAATAACACAGCATTTTACTAAGTGCAAATTGGCACCATCAATGTGATTAAACATATTCACTCTCTTCTTCAGCTTACTATCTTCTTCCTCCCTATGATCCACAATCACCACTCATGCCATGTACCTTGCAGAATAAATATTTCAATGCACAATTTACCTTTCTTATATGTGAATGGTTTCTTATGCATCTATTTCAGTGAGCCAACGGTTACCCAGATTAAATATCATTTCTGGGTATGCCTGTGAGGAGGTTTCCAGATGAAATTAGTAATTTAATCAGTGGGTTTAATAAAATAGATTGTCTTCCCCAATGTGGTTGGTCATTACCTCATCCTTTCAGAGTCTGAATAGAATAAAAAGTCACAGGAAGAAGGAATTTGCCTTTTTTTGTTTCCTTCCTGCCTGTTTATTTGAGCAAAATACATCAATATTTTGCTGCCTTTGCACTGAGTTTATGCCATCATCTCCCCTGGTCATCAGGCATTTGGATTCAGACTGAAATTACAACACCTACTTTCCTGCCTCTAGCCTGTAGATGGCAGTTCTTGGGACATCTCAGCCTCCATAATCAAGTGAGCTAAAGCCTCATACTAAATCATTCTCTCTCTCTCTTTCTTTCTTCTTTTGGAGAGCAAAGAAGATGGCCAACTAAATGCAGCTGAAAAGCACCTCTCCCACCAAGAGAAACCAAGTATCAAGTAAACCATCATACTTCAAACAGATCTTTTGAGTGAAAATAAAGTCAATATAGAGGTAATGCAGACATTCCCCGAAACCTGCTCTGACTCTGCCCAGCTTAGAGAACCAGCAGGTTCCTGAGGAGGTGTGGTTTCCCTATTGACCTAACCTTCAGCTCCGGATGGCTTTAGGGGAGTGGAAAGTGCAGTGCACCAGAGTCTGCGTTAGGACTAAGGAAACACAGGCATAGCACTGGTGATTGGAGGGGGCTCCCCCAAGGCCCAGAAAGAGACCTGGTGAGGGAGTTATCTCTTGCCCCGCTATCTTCCACTCCCCAGGACACTGCTGAATGTACTCTGAAATACAAGACACACAATGCTGATTAAAAGCCTATTTGCCAGCCCTTAATCTTAAGCACCATCTACTGTATCATAGCCTGAATTACCTCACCAAACAAAATTGAATTCCTTTAGCCCTCAATACTTGTGAAACCTAATGCAGGAAACTAGCCACAGCTCAGAAATTATACAGAGCCTTCACCCTCTGAAAGTACTCAGAAATGAAGCCAATCAACTTTACACAACACACCCCCATCAAATGCCCAAAAGAAAAAAACAAATTGAAGCCAAAAATACCATCCAAACAGTCATTTCCAAAAGAAACAGAAACAGGAGTCCCTCAAATGAGAAGAAATCAGTGCAAGAATTCCAGACATTCATAAAGTCAGAGTGGTTCTATACCTCTAAAGGAGCACACTAGCTTCCCAGAAACGGATGCTAACCAGAGTGAAATGTCTGAAAAGACAGACACAGAATTCAGGATCTGGAAGAGAAATTCAAAGATATTTAAGAGAAAATTGAAATCCAATCCAAGGAAGACAATAAAATGATTTAAGAGTTGAAAGATGACAAAGCCACTTTAAGAAGGAACCTCACTGAACATCTGGGTTTAAAAAATTTACTACAGGAATTTCAAAATACAAATGTGAGCCTTAACAACAGAATAGACAAAGCTGAAGAAATAATTTAAGACTAGTCCTTCAAATCAGCCCAGTCAGATAAAAATAAAGAAAAAAAACGATTTAAAGCATGAGCAAAGCCTTTGAGAAATATGAGATTTTGTAAAAAGACCAAACTTATACATCATTGGAATTCCTAAGATATAAGAAGAGAGAGTAAGCAACTTGGAAAACATATTGGAGGATATAACCCATGAAAATTTCCTTATTCTTGCTAGAAAGGTCATCATGCAAATGCAGGCAATTTAGAGAACCCCTCCAAGATACTATACAAGACAACCATTCCCAAACACATGGCCACCAGACACTACAAGGTCTATGTGAAATAAAAAATATCTTAAAGCCAGCTAAAGATCACTTACAAAGGGAAGCTCATCAGGCTAACATCACACTTCTCAGCAGACACCTTATAAGCCAGAAGAATTTAGAGGCTATTTCCAGCATTCTTAAAGAAAAGAAATTCCAACCTAGAATTCCTATCCCACCAAACTAAGCTTTATAAGCAAAGTAAAAATAACATCCTTCCCAGACAAGCAATTGCTAAGGACATTTATTTTGACTAGACTGACCTTACAAGAGATATTTATGGGAGTTATTAAATTTTAAACAAATCTACTCTGACAAAAACACACTTAAGTACATAGCCCACATTCCTATAAACTACACAATCAAGACGACAAAGCAACCAGCTAACGACAGCACAACAGGATCAAAACCTCACATATCAATATTAACCTGGAATGTAAATGGTCTTAGTGTACCACTTAAAAGGCAAAGAGCAGCAAGCTAAATAAAAAATAATAAGACCCAACTGGCTGCTGTCTTCAAGAGATCTATATCACATGTAATAACTCCCATTAGCTCAAAGTAAAGAGATAAAGAAAGATCCATCATACGAATGGAAAACATAAAAGAACAGGGGTTACTATTCTTACATCAGATCAAACAGGCTTTAAATCAATGACAGTAAAAAAGAACAAAGAAGGGCATTACATAATGATAAAAGGTTCAATTCAACAAGAAGACACAACTATCCTTAATATACATACATCCAACATTGGAACACTCAGATTCATAAAACACGTACTTCTAGACCAACAAAAACACTCAGACAGCCATACAGTAATAGTGGGAAACTTCAACACCTCACTGATAGCATTAGACAAATCAAGGCAGAGAATGGGCAAATAAATTCTAGACTTAAATTTGATACATGATCAATAACACCTAATATACATCTACAAAATACTTCACCCAACAACCACAGAATATACATTTTTCTCATCCGCACATGTATCATACTCTAAGTTTGAACAGGTTTGGCCATAAAGTGAGCCTCAATAAATTTAAAAAAATCAAAATTTTACCATTCATATTTTCAGACAGTAGTGGAATAAAAACAGAAATCAATACCAAGAAGGTCTCTCAAAACCACACAATTACATGGAAACTAAACATCTTGCTCCTGAATGGTTTTGAGGTAAAAAACAAAATTAAGGCAAAAATTAAAAAAAAAGCTAACATAATTAATAAAGACAGACCATATTAAAATCTCTGGGATGTAGCTAAAGCAGTGTTAAAAGGAAAGTTTTCAGTGCTAAAAACACCTACATCAAGAATTTAGAAAGATCTCAAATTAACACTCTAACACAGCACCAAGAGGATTTAGAAAAATAAGAACAAACTAACCCTAAAGCTAGAGGACAAAAATAAATAAATAAATCAGAGTCGACTGAAGGAAACTCAGACCCCAAAAGACATATGAAGGATCAAAAAACCCAAAACTTGGTACAATGAAAGGATAAAGAAGGTCAATAGACCACTAAGTAGATTAGCCAAGAAAAAGAGAGAAAATTCAAATAAGCAAAGTCAGAAGTGATAAAGGTGACATGACAACCAAACCCAGAGAAGTGCAAAAGATCCTCAAAGGCTATTATGAACACTTCTATGCACACAAACTAGAAAAATCTAGTGGAAACTGATGAATTCCTAGAAAAAGAAAACTTCCCAAGATTGAGTCAGGAGAAATTGAAATCCTGAACACACCAAAAACTAGTTCTAAAATTGACTCAGTAATAAAACTTCTACCAACTAAAATAAAACCCTAGACCACATGAATTCACAGCTAAATTGTACCAGACATACAAAGAAGAGCTATTAGTAAACCTACTGAAACTATTCCAAAAAAAAAAAAAAAAATTGAGAAGGAAGGACTTCTCCCAAACTCCTTCTATGAAGTCGGCATCATTCTCCTACCAAAATCTGGTGAAGACACAAGAAAAGAAAACTACAGGACAATATGCCTGATGAACAGAGATGCAAAAATCCTCAAAAAATTACTAGCAAACTGAATTTAGCAGCAAATCAAAAATTTAATTCACCATGTAAGCTTCACTCTTGGAATGTCAGGTTGATTTAACATATGCAAATCAATAAATGTAATTTACCACAAACAGAATTAAAAACAAAAATCATATAATCATCTCTCTATATATAGGAAAACCTTTAATAAATTCAATGTCCCTTCATGATAAAAACCTTCAACAAACTAGGCATCAAAGTAACATACCTCAAAATAATAAGAGCCATCTGTGACAAACCCACAGCCAGAATGATACTGAATGAGCAGAAGCTGGAACTATTTCCCTTGAGAACTGGAACAAGACAAGGGTGCCCAATCTCATCGCTCCTCTTCAATATAGTATGGGAAGTCCCAGACTAAGTAATCAGGCAAGAGAAATAAATGAAAGGCATTGAAAGAGGAAAAGAAGCAGTCAAACTATCTGTGTTCTCTGATGGTATGATTTTATCCTTATAAAATACTAAAGACTCTGCCAAAAAGCTCCTGGAAATGATAAATGACTTCAGTGAAGTCAATGCAAAATCAATGTACAAATATCAGTAGAATTTCTATACAACAATAATGTTCAAGATGACTGCCAAATCAAAAATGCAATCTCATTTATAATACCTATACAAAAATAAAATATTGAGAAAAACATTTATCTAAGGAAGTGAAACAGGAGAATTATAAAACACTGCTGAAAGAAATCATATATGACACAGACAAATGGAAAACACTCCATGCTCATGGAAAAGAAGAATTAATATCATTCAAATGGCCATACTGCCCAAAGCAATCTACAGATTCAATGTCACTTCTATCAAGTTACTAATACCACTTTCCACAGAATGGGGAAAAATATTCTAAAATTCATATGGGATCAAACAAAACCACAACTATTCAAAGCAATCCTGAGCTAAAAAACCAAAGTCAAATGCATCACATTTTATGACTTCAAACTGTGATACAAGTTTTAGTAAACAAAACATTATGGTATTGGTACAAAAACAGACACAGAAAATATTCCAGAAAATATGATACTGTTGTGGGAGAACGAGATGACTACAGCTGTTGCAACAATGTTGGAATAAGTCATACATACACTTACCATGTTGAAGATGGAGGTCACAGAATGAGAAATATGGATTCTTATTTTAATAATATCATCAAGTTGGAGACCAGCCTGGCCAACATGGTGAAACCCCATCTCTACTAAAAATACAAAAAATTAGCCGGGCGTGGTGGCAAGTGCCTTTAATCCCAGCTACTTGGGAGGCTGAGGCAGGAGAATCGCTTGAACCCAGGAAGCGGAGGTTGTAGTGAGCCGGGATAACACCATTGTCCTCCAGCCTGGGAAACAAGAGTGAAACTCCGTCTCAAAACTCCATCTGAAAAATCATGATAATAATGAATAAAATGTAATTGAACTGCCAATTTAGCCATTATCTTCTCTCAAAACTCCTAGTAATATGACACAATATATTTTTTTCTGAACTTTCAAATTGGATGAATTAGAATTTTCTGTTTTATGTAGATGAAATCAACAGATACTGTAATCTAGCAGGTGAATGTTTTAAAAGTTGACTAGAACAGATATAAATTTTTTTTTATATACAGAGATGCCAATGCACTAGCTATTTTAACATCAGCAGATATTTAATTATTTAGTTTGCCAAATGGCTATTTTGATAGTATGGAAGACATGTTATTTTGTTTCTAAAAAACATAAAACAAATAAAAATAACTCAAGAAAATTGTATTTATTTTGAGGACACTTGATATACTGAATCCAATAAAGAGTTGACAAATCACTCCCAAGGAAATAATTATCACATACTGTTCTAGGTAATTAATTTAAGACCTTTGAAGAATGTCCTTCTTTAATCTCTATCATTCATATAGTTTGTCTTAATCACAATAATTAAAATTATTTTAAATTGCCACGTGAGAGAACTCAATTCACCCATATTGAGCCAGTTTTCTTTCTTTACTCCAATTATTGTGGTCAAAAACTCAATTAACCGGCTGGACGCGGTGGCTCACGCCTGTAATCCCAGCACTTTGGGAGGCCGAGGCAGGAGGATCACGAGGTCAGGAGATCGAGACCATCCTGGCTAACATGGTGAAACTCCGTCTCTACTGAAAATATAAAAAATTAGCCAGGCGTGGTGGCAGGCACCTTTAGTCCCAGCTACTCAGGAGGCTGAAGAAGGAGAATGGCGTGAACTCGGGAGGCAGAGCTTGCAGTGAGCCAAGATCGCGCCACTGCACTCCAGCCTGGGCGACAGAGTGAGACTCTGTCTCAAGAAAAAAAAAAAAATTCAAGCTAACCTTACTTGAATTTCACGATGTTCTATGATGGCAAAGATTTAACAATATTGTAGAAAAACTAAGATACCCATGGTTAAGTTATTAAAGATTTCCTCATGGGATTTTTTTCCAGACCACAAACATACTATAAAACACAGTAAAGATAAATACTTTCATAAAAGGAAGGCAGGAAGAAATGGAAAGAAAAATTGGCAAAGCATAATATTTAAAATACGCTCGTGAAAAGTTTTATAATTTTTAGCATAAAGCTTATTATTAGATTAAATAAAACAATGAATTTGTGAAAATATATTTAATAATCTAATAATGTAAGAAGCATAAAATCAACTTCTTCTAAAAATATGTTTTCTAAACTATTACCAGAGTGATCTTGATAAAGTCTTAGAAGTATAAATGCCTTTTGTGATTACAGTATTTCAGTGCCTTCCTGCAGCTCTAAAAGTGTGAAAGATGAACTCATCTCCAGAGACAGAGGGATATTTTATGTTTTGGAATTTCCTGTCCTCTCTAGCTTCATCTGTCATTACCATGCCCCGTGTACTTCATACCACAGCCATTGTAAACATATTTGTCAAATAAAAAATAAACAATATATTTTAATAATGTTTTAATAAAAATATTCAGAAAGTTTTTCATTGACCTCATATTATAATTTTTCTGTGTTTGTTTCTCTCATTTGAACCCAGATATAGGCTCTAGAGGACTTTCATGGAATCCTCATTGCTAATCCTCACCAGTATTATAATGGTCATAATTGAAAAGGATTCTACATGATAAGCAAGGGTTCAGAAAGTGAATGCTGTCATCATTCTTTATACTCATATACATGCTCATATATACTAATGAAGGACTTTAGGAAATGCTACCCCAAAATATGCTGCTTTGGTATATTGATTACTTCAAGCTGATGCCGTTTGAATAAGAGCAAATGCAGGGAGAGGATATCTCTGAACTGCCCTTCTCTACTTAGAGACAGATCCTCCAAAAGAAACTCAACTGTCATCAATCTCCTCCCCAAAAGTTACATCAACTAAGGAAGATTAACTCTTCAAATCACAGGAGAAGAGACTAGCACCCAAACTTTGAGAGAAACTATCATTTCTTCTTTTAAGGGTTTTTTCATCTTTCCTAAAAATAATTTCCCCTCCCCTAAATTCCCTACATGCTCCCTCCCCTTTCCACTATGAAGAGGGCATATAAACTCCTAAGTCTTACTTTTGTTGGGGTATTCATATAATAAATTTGGCAACCTTTTCTCCTGTTGATCTGCCTGGTTTATTTCATTGAGTGGGTTACTGAAGCCTCAGAGGTTAAAGGGAAAGCCTTCCCTCCTACATCATATATAAACATAATATGGAATTATTTTAAGAGAAATATGAAGTTGGTAAGGAACTGTGGTTAAAATAAAGTCAGCGACTCATGACTACATGTCTAATTTAAAGTTATTGAGTGATTACTCATAGAGATAAGACAATTATATTATGTTTATTATGATAATTTCATTTGCTCTTTGATGATTTATTAAGTGTAAATTAGTAGAAATTAACTTTGGCAACCTCATTCTTCCCCACTACTTTATTTGGAATATCAGTTATAACTAATCTATATTGTAATTTCCCTACCTTCAAAATAGCCTCCACAGTTACAAGTAGCTGAATCAATGCTAATTAGGAAAAAAAAATACAGCTACTGATTATTTCAAATAGTTCATTATTCAGATAAAATGGGCTCCAGGTGATATAAGTAAGGAGATTTTCATAAACATTAAAACTGAGAAAGATAACTGAATGCCATTCTTCAGATAATTAGAGTGTTAACTACAAAAATTATTAGTGATGAAATAACATGGTTTTTGTCAAGTGTACAAAACTTTTTTGGGCTATGATAGTCTTATAATTTTAGAACTGGGTCCAACACTTACATTGCCTACTAGTGGTTTGCAGCCTAAGGGGAGTTTCCTTCAAAAGAGTGTTTGAAAAATAGAAAGAAGTTTTTGATTCTCACAATCACATATGGGTCCAGTTGGACTTGAGTGCTCAGGTGGCCATGTGTGCTAAGTGCCTGCAATATGCAGTAATGCACCTCACAACTAAGAGTCATCGTGCTTCAAATGCCAACTGATAAATCACAAACTTAGAAACCAGGAAAAGAGTATTATAAATGCTACAGGCTTCATGTTTGTATTTCCTTCTAATGCTTATGTTGAAATCTAATCATCAGTGTGATGGCAGTGGAAAGTGGGATTTTAAGTTGTGAGAGGAGGAGAGTACTCATGAATGGTTCTAGCCCCCTTATAAAAGAAGCCCCAGATAGCTGCTGTTCCTTTTTTTGTCATGTGAAGACACAGCTAGAAGGCACTGTCTACGAATCAGAAAGAAGGTCCTCACCACTCATCATATATGTCAGCACTTTGATTTTGGACATAGCCTCCAGGACTGTGAAAAATAAAACTTTGTTGTTCATATGTTGCTCAATTCATGGAATTTTGTTAATACAGCACAAATGAACTAGGACAAGAAGAACAGTGGGAGAAACAGGATTGGAACTGTGTTCTGTTTCAGTGGAAAAAAAATTTCAGTATTATTTTTCTTATGAATAGTATGAATATAGTAAGATCTAAATAAGGATATTGTTACCTTCAGAGGGAAATTTTATATTTCCACTCCATTCTTCAGCTACACATGAAAAATTTAAATAGCTATAGGTACCAAAAGTTTCAAATTCCTCTAGTCTGGCTTTTGTCTCCTGACTTTGGCCTTCACTGGATACTCTGCCTTCAAGGGACCCTTTGACCTGCAGCCCTTTCTGCTATAACTGTTGTTTTGTGCTGGAGCCCTGCCAGGGTGATGGAAAAATATGGGGGTTGTGGCTTGGAGCTGTGACATTCACAAGTGTTTCTCCAGTGCTATTGTTTGTTTGTTTGTTTTTCCTCATCCCCACCCTCACTCCCTTCCCTGGCTGCAAGACTTCCAATCTATTTTTGAAGCCTTGATACCTGTTGAAAATGATTTTTTCCTCCTTAGGTAAAACAGCAAGACTGAAAGCAGCTGGAGGCAGAGAAATTTCCTTTCCCAGAAGGATAAACACTATCCATGACTTAGCCCTAGAAAGCAGTCCATTTACATAGTGAAGACTCTGGATCTATCTAAAGGATGACTCTTCTCCTCCTCCTTGTCAGATCCGGGAAAGGATCTTTCTCAGATTCTTACTGGTATGGCTTCTGCAGGTAAAGCCCACAAAAGTGTAGGGGCTGCAATAAGACTGCATCACCAAGAAACTTTTTTATTCTTATGCTTGTCTGTATTCAACATTTTATCAACATTATCATTTATATGGTCCTATTAGTTTATGGCTCCAGTGACTTCTCCTCTGGATAATAGATCTCAGTTTCTGTGTATCTTTTGATGTGCCTGTCTCTCCCGATTTTAGAGTAGTTGAACGTCCTATAACATCTGTTTTCTCAACAGATGCAAGAAAAGTTATTTTAAGTTTTATTCTTGAATGACCAAGAGTGACAACTTCTAAGCTCTTTGCTTGTTGGATTTTGTCAAAGCTAGAAAGAAAAAGCTGTTTGTTTTCTGACTGCTTATAATTTTTTTCCTCTTGCCAGAGAGAATTAACAAGTACAATTCTGACATTCCTCAGTTGCTTAGGAAAAATGTGTCACATTTTAAAAAGTACAGTAGGCCAGGTGTGGTGATGCATGCCTGTAATCCCAGCACTTTGGGAGGCTGAGGCGGGTGGATTGCCTGAGATCAGGAGTTCAAAAGCAGCCTGGCCAACATGGTGAAATCCCGTCTCTACTACAAATGCAAAAACTAGCCAGGCATGGTGACGCATGCCTGTAATCCCAGCTACTTGGGAGGCTGAGGCAGGAGAATCGCTTGAACCTGGGATGCCAGAAGGCGGAGGTTGCAGTGAGCTGAGATCTTGTCACTGCACTCCAGTCTGGGAGATAAAGCAAGGCCCTGTCTCAAAAAAAAAAAAAAAAAAAAGAAGAAGAAGCACAGTGTGGGCATATGAAATGTAAGCCAGCTAGCTCAACAGCTTGGGAAAATCATCATAAAAGAACTGGCAAGCAAGGAATTGGTAACAACATAATATTAAAAACATAATGCAAAACACAATCCAAAATGGGCATATGGAACAGGCAAAATATCAACTTATGTGGGAAAAGATAAACCTCAGATGTCACTACAGCTATGGGACTGAGGGTGGAATTCAATAACAACAATTTTCAAGTATCCATTATAAAAGTGTTCCAACAAGTTGCATAAATACTCTTGAAATAAATTGAAAGGTTGAAGTCTAGTAAGTAAATACACACTGCAACAAACAAAATGGAAATTTAATACTTTTAAAATATAATAACTTTTTAAAAAAAATAAAACCTTGAATATATCAACAGCAGCATAGCAATGATGGACAAAAGACTCACTAATCTTTTAGTGAGAAAACAGAGCAATAGAAAAAATTCAATTGAATAACAGATATAAAAAGGTAAAATAAAACAAATCTTGAAGACAGAGCAATAGAAAAAATTCTTGAAGACACAGCAATAGAAAAAATTCAATTGAATAACAGATATAAAAAGGTAAAATAAAACAAATAAATAGTCTCAGAGACCTGGAGGAAAACAACATAAGGCCTAATATCTGTGTTGTTGGCGGTCCAGAGACACAAGCAAAAGAATGTGGTATAGGAAAAAACATGTGAAAAAATAATGCCTGAAAACTTCTCAAATATGATAAAATATATAAACTTGCAGATTAATGAAGCTCAGAAAGGCCCAAACAGAATAAAACCCCAAAAACACCTTCCTGAAATATCATAATTGTGATGGCTAATATTGAGTGTCAATTTGATTGGCTTGAAGGATGCAAAGTATTGTTCCTGGGTGTATCTGTGAGGGTGTTGCCAAGGGGATTAACATTTGAGTCAGTGGACTGGGAGAGGCAGACTACCCTCAGTCTGGGTAGGTGCCATCTAACTAGCTGCTAGAACAACTAGAATAAACCAGGCAGGAGAAGATGGAATGACCGACTTACTGAGTCTTCTGGCCTTCATCTTTCTCCTGGGCTGAATGCTTCCTGCGCTTGAACAACAGACTGCAGCTTTTGGACTCTTGGACTTACACCAGTGGATTTCTAGAGGTTCATAGGCGTTTTCCACAGAGTGAAGGCTGCACTGTCAGCTTCCCTACCTTTTAGGTTTTGGGACTGAGACTAATGCACCACTGACTTCCTTGCTCCTCAACTTGCAGACGGCCAATCATCGGACTTTGCTGTGTGATCGTGTGAGTCATTTCTCCTTAATAAACTCCCTTTCATATATGCATATATCCTATTAGTTCTGTCCCTCTAGAGAACCCTGACTAATAGAATAATTAAACTTTTAAAAACTAAAGATAAAATAAAAAACTAAAGCTAAAAAAGGGAAATAGAAAATTCTCAAAGCAAAGAAACATCACACATTATTTATAGGAGGACAATGGTTTGCATGAATATAAATTTCTCATCAAAAACTATGGAAGCCAAATGGAAGTGGGAATCATTTGTAGAGTCGAAAAAAGATAAACCCAGAATTCTAGATCCAATGAAAATATACTTTATGAAGGGAAGTTAAATATATTCTCAGATGAATGAAAACTAATAGAAGTTAATGTCAGTATAACTGCTCTATAAGAATTGAAAAAAAAAGGTTTTCAGATGGAAGAAAATGATATGAAAAGGAAACTTGGAATATCAAGAATTAAGAACAACAACAGAAATATTAAGTGTCGAGTTAAAATTTTCAGTATATAGATAAATATACATATCATGTATATATAGAATATAAAAATGTGTATGTATATATAGTGTATATGTATAGTATATGTATGTGTATATGTATATATACATACACATATACACACACACACACAAACAATATATAAATGAACTAAACACAAAGGAGGGAAAGTAATGGGACATTTTTAATTTCAAGGTTACTACATTCTGTTTGATGTAGTAAAATACAGATTGCACGCAAAATGTGAAGTATGTATAACAATTAGAGCAAACTCTAAAAAGTCTGACTAAAATTTAGCCTGAAAAGGAAAAGCAGGAGAACCGTATGTGTGTGTGTGTCTGTATAAATATATTTATATTTACAATATTATATTTAATTGGTGAGCTTAGGTCATCACATTTTAATAGACTTTGTTGTCTGATTTATCATTTTCTGGTTGTGTCCTCTTTTTATTAACTAATTAAATGTAATTAGTTATATTCACTATCAATTTAATTACTAGTTAATAATTAATCAATAATTTATTTTTAATTTATAATTAAATTTTAATTATTATTTATTAAATTTTAACTATTTTAATTATTAATTTAATATTAATTATTAATAAACATGTAGGTAGCTAATAAGAGGGCTTCAAAATACAGGATGGAAAAACTCACAGAATTGAAAGGACAAATCTACTGATCTATAATTACAGATGTAGGCTACAATTTTTCTCAATAATATATAGAATAATGAAAGGAAAATCAGCAAAGTATAGAATAATTTAATGGCATCATCAGTCCAGAATTACAATTAACATGTGTTGAACACTTCACCAAATAAAAAAATGCACTTTCTCTATATTCTAAACTTAAACATTTGAAAGAATAAAAAAAAAAAACCCGAGATATTCTCTGACCATAAAGGAATTAACAGAAAGGTAATACAAGTATATGCAATCATTTTGAAATAAAACAACCTACTTCTAAATAATTCATAGGTCACTAAAATAATTAGAAAATACTTTGAACTGGCCAAAGATAGAACTATAACATATCAACATTTATGATTAATGTTTAAAGTAGAATTTGTATTATTACATGCTTATATTAGAAAAGAAGAAAAGTCTGACATCAATAATCTAAGCTTCCACCTTACAAAACTAGTAAAGAAAAGCAAAATAAACCCGTTTGCAAAATGAAGAGAGTAATCAAAATGGAAGCAGAAATAAGATAAACTGAAAACAGAGAAACACTCTGAAAAAAAATCAATAAAATAGATGACCCTCTCTGACAAATGAATAGAAGGAAAATGAGAGGCCGGACGCGGTGGCTCACTGCTGTAACCCCAGCACTTTGGGAGGCTGAAGCGAGCGAATCACGAGGTCGGGATGGAGACCATTCTGCCTAACATGGCGAAACCCCGTCTCTACTACAAAAATACACAAAATTATCAGGGTGTGGTGGCACACGCCTGTAGTCCCAGCTACTCCGGAGGCTGAGGCAGGAGAATTGCTTGAACCTGGGAGGCAGAGGTTGCAGTGAGCCAAGATCGTGCCACTGCACTCCAGCCTGGGTGACAGAGCAAGACTCCCTCTCAGAAAAAAGAAAATGAGGAGACACAAGTTAACAATATGAAGAATGAAGGATCTGATACTACTACAACCCTGCAGACACTGAGTCTACAATTAATACAATTAATAACAGAAATTAATTAATTATTTTTATAAATTCTATAAATTACCACAAGTCACTCAAGATAACATGGATAACCAGAATTATCCTATATCTAGTAATGCAATTAAATTTGTAATTTTAAATCTTCTCAAGAAATCCTAGCCAACTATTTTCCAAAATGGCTATATTACTTAGTCTCAGTGCCTAGGGATTCAATGCATAATAATCTTCCTTCCCTAGTCTTTTTAAAAGTGTATTTGTTTGCATTTGTTTTTTGCTTTTTGTTGTTGTCTTTTTCATTCTTCCCTCCACCTTTCTGCAATGATTTCCCACCAGTCCCCTAGGGGTAGCAGTACTTGCCATTCTTTCCCCACACATCAAAGCTTTCATATTGTAGTAAAGGCAAGAAAGAAATGTTCTGAGAAACACTTTTTTGCCCCTTCCCAATAGCTGCTTTTTAATACTGTTCTGCTATCCCATATTCAGTCTTAATCAGTGTGTCATATTTTCTAACTCAACTCTTATTTGACCTCTCCCTTTTTAAGCACCATCTCTCTGGACTTTGAGCCAGTTGGTTGCTCTGTAAACTCAGGTCTCTGAAGGGTTAAATAAATTGTGAATTTGAATGTTGTCCATTTTTTCCTTTCTGTCAACATGAGGATGACTCTGTCTCCAGTACTATTCTAGGGTAAAAGTCTGAGGCTGAAACTCTTTCTTTTACTAATATATTTTACAGATCTTTCTCTACTTATAAACATAAATCTTTCTTTCTGTAGTATTTAATAATACAGATTTATACTATGTAATGTAACCATTTTGTGAGTGATGGACGGTAATTTTTCTCAATTTTTAAATCAAGTATTGCTTCTACAGATGTCTTTTGAAACATCTCTGCATAGTTATCTCAATAGAATAAATACATAGAACTTAGGGTGTATCTTGTATCAACAGCCCAACTTATTGTCCCAAAATACAAGTCTAATAATGTATCTCCTTCAATACAGTCTTTCAATTATCTTCCTTAAAATTAAATTAAAATGCTTTTACTTATTTATATATCTATATCCAACCTAACTTTCTGCATTATCTTCTACTTCATCTACAATATTATTCTATCAGTAGTATGAAAACAACTCAATGGTTCTTTTTTAGAACAAGAAGTCTTCACACTTATGCTATAATATGATTTTAATCCCACAGAGATTTTCTCATAGAAAATTGATTCTGCATTTATGCTTATTGTTGTTATTGTGAATAGACATAAGTAAGAACTAGATGAAAATTTAATACAGTATGACACTGATATTGAAGGCATGTTCATTAGGCTGTTCAAATACATTTATGTAATGATTATCTGTTTACCGATAGAGTCAGGAAAAGTTTATTTTCTTTCTTTTTATGAATGTATTTACTTCTTTATTAGATGATGAGAGAACTTTAATCTCTTTTCCATTTCTCTCTTAGACAAATTTTGTGTTCCAAGTTACAATGCCAACTTAGATTCTGGTGGTGCCTCTCTATAAAATTATTGACCAACTACAATATTCAAGACACTATGTTAATTATAGCACATATAAGAGACTATAGCTCAAATCTTTTGTTCTTGCGGTACTTATTTACAGCTACCTTGGGGAAAAATGACCCAAAAATCTAAAGCAGCGGAATACAATATAACACATAAGAAGAGTTCAGGAAAATGAATTACTATGACCTGGAAGAGTTTTTAAAAATGTCAGCAGTTTTTATATTTCATAATACATAAATTAGGAAGAGAGGATGAGATTAGGAATAAGAAACAGAATATCAGCATCTCCAAGACATGTTTGAAGGACAGTGAGATGACTTTTTATTCTTATAAGTAAAAATTTTAAAAATAAAATATAATTTGGCTTTGGTTATAATTAATAAAAATTACTTGTTATAATAAGACTTCAAGGACCAGGATCTTATAAAACCAAATACTGTTAATTATCAAAGAACTAGGCTATAAAATATCAATAAGATAACATAGGGAAAGTTAGAGAACATATGCACTCTAGAGATTATGAAAGAACAAGGAAATAAGGGCTAATTATAAATAAGATACTTTAAATATATACTACTTTAATTCTTATTATCTTCAATAAGGCAAGGCAATAAGTAGAGATTTTCTACTTCTTCTTCTTTTTTTTTTTTTTTTTTTTTTTTCAGACAAAGTATCACTCTTGTCATCCAGCCTGGAGAGTGCAATGGCATGATCTCAAGAGTCTCACTGCAACTTCCGCCTCCCGGGTTCAAGCAATTCTCCTGCCTCAGCCTCCCGAGTAGCTGGGATTATAGGCACATGCCACCACGCCCAGCTAATTTTGGTATTTTCAGTAGAGATGGGGCTTTGCCATGTTGGCCAGGCTGGTCTCGAACTCCTGACCTCAGGAGATCCGCCTGCCTCAGCCTCCCAAAGTGCTGGGATTACAGGAGTGAGCCACTGTGCTCGGCAGAGATTTTCTGCTTCTTCAATGCAAGTTATTAAGTGGAATAAGTTTTCAAATATTAAACAAAAATACTTTTGCAATTTCAGCGGAAACTAAACTCATCTAGAAGCATATCAACTATATTTTTCTTTTAATTTATAGAACACATATGATGCAGAAAAGGTAATTTGTGCATCAAAATGGTGAATGTGTTAAATGAAACTCTTGCATAATCAAGTATGTTGACTCTTCCGTCAACATAAGAAAACTCAGATTCTTTAAGTCCCCTTGCAGACCACATTTTAAAGTGTGCTTTACTGATTAAAACACAAAGGCAACACAATACTTTGATGGATTGATTGCTTTCGAATATGGAGAATTAAGACAAAATGTATTAGCGTTAGTTAGATGACTGGTGGTAAACCTGGGAACCCCAGGATAAGATATTTTGGCATCCTCACATATGCAGAAATATTCAACAGAAGTATGACACTGAAAACTAAAGATATTCATATCATTTGTACCTTTGCAGGAAAAGCTGAGAGGTTCATTCTTTTTAGATATGAGCTACCAATGGTCTCAATTCCATAAATAGCATAAGAAAAAATAAAGGAAAATTGCCATAAATATGTCGCAAGTGAGTACAAACTAGTTAATATAAGATTTCATTTCCCATGACAATTCAAGGTATCTAAAACTACACCCTTTCTGTGCAACAATTACCTGGACATGAGTAGTAGCTGCCTCCTTTATAATGGCAAAAATAAATGTTTAGCTATACTCCTCCCCACATTGTGTATTGCGCACCAGGCTTGTTTCATTCAGTTATTTTATTTTATTTCAATTATACTACTTTCTAGTCCATTTTGGTATGTGTCTTTGTTGCCCTTGGTTTAAATCATCCTTGTGAGTGTTTTAAAATATCACCTTGGTGTCAGTCAGAGTGACATGATCTATAGCAAATATCAAAATGAGACTTGCATAATAAAATACTCTAAAGAAAATGGTCTGTGGGACACAAATGTAGATTTTCTTGAATATAAATATATAAACTGTTTTCTAACCTGGATTTTACACGATAGGTTTAAATGCCTGACATTTCTGAAGAGGCTCCTTTGGAATAGGTGCTAGGTTAGATGCAGATACACAGATATAAAACAGACTTCCCAGTGCTGATACTATGTGGGGCTATAGAAGAAAAGACCTCATGCAAATGAAATAGAAGGGTGCAATAGCACTGTGTTATCGGTACTCGGGGGAAAGCAGCTTATTATGCTTAAGTGACTGTGTGGTTTGGGGCAGGGTTCAGGTGAGAGTGTTCAGAAAGGTATCTCAGAAAGAGTAACACAGGGACTATCTGGAAGAACTATAATTTTAAAAAGACAAGAAAGCAAAGGGCAATTTGGACAGAAAGAACACTAGTGTCCCCTGATACACTGGTGATAAACACTCAACAAAAAAAGGTGATGTTGGTATTTGCACATGACACAAATGAAGATTGTTGAAAAATAAAATAACCAATTTACAAACTATTCTATTTGCTAAATAACAGCAGCAGTTCTCATAATAATGGTTCTTTTCTCTGAACATCATGATTCTTATTGGTTTCTTGATTATTTTTAAAATTCTCCAAATGCACTTAAATAGTCATTAAAAAATCATTAGTAAACTATCACTAAATGTAAACCAAATGTCTTATTGTACTATTTTCTAAACTTCGTGAGAACAATATTTTTCTGCCTCTCTTCAGAAATTGTACACCTTTAACATTGTTGCATATACAGCATTTACAATTTTTAATAAGATTATTGTTTAAAATAAAAGACATGGTAAGGGAGAATATGACATTTACAACTTATTTCAAAATCTATTTTACCTTCATCTCTTACTTGTATTTTATTATTAATATAAGTTTGTTTGCAAAGCAATACATTTTAAAACATCCCTCCTTTACACTTCTTTCTTTATTAAAGTAAGTAACATAGAGGAAAAAAAATCAAACTGAAAGCCTCAGTTTTTTTTCTTTTTTCTTTTTTTTGAATTGCAATGTCTTTCTTTTAATTATGTTGAAATTCATTAAAGTGATTGTACTAGAGGATTTGGCAGAGTTAATGTCAGGCTTTAATTTCTCAGGGTAAATTTTGTAAAACTCTATTGCTGTGCTTTGTCTAAAAACTGACATTTTATGTATGATTAAAAGCTAACGTAATTTAGTTTGGAAAGAGATTTATGGAACATATTGTGTGAAAACAGATTCATGCCATAAAATGTTTTAAATAAAAAAAAAAGTTGGTGTCATGCTTCTTTCTCTTAATGTGTTGATTTCTAATTCCCTCTCTCTACCCCTCCCGTCCTCTCTTAAGATGTGAATGCTTAAATTAGATAAATTCAATTATGCCTCAATTCGTCTTTTGCCTTCGAAAAACTAATTAGAAGTTATTGAGTTAAAAACCATTAGTGGTTTCAAAATATATTAGAACTGTGGAATTTAAGACACTGCTAGATACATAAACTTCCTGACTTCTAATCTGCCCATGCACATGTTGTTCATTGAAGCAAATATATCCATTATAAGAATGGCATATACATACCTAAATATTTTAATGATTAGCTGAGGTGAGTCTAGGAATGGAAGTGGAATGAAAAGTTTAGGCAGAGGCAGCATTGGGTACATAAACTTTCTGACTTCTGATCTTCCCATGCATATGTTATTCACTGAAGCAAATATATCCATTATAAGAATGACAAATACATACCTAATACATTAAGGATTAGATGAGGTGAGTCTAGGAATGGAAATAGTATCAAAAGTTTAGACAGAGGCAACATCGGAATAGTGAATTCTATTTATTTATTTATGCCATTTGTTGAGTTCTTAGTGTGTGTGAAGCACAGTTGCAGATTCTAGGAACAGAATAACAGGCATAATTTTTGAACTCACAGAGCATATGATCCAATGGAAGAGACTTAATAAAAATTATATTTTAGGCTGCTGGCCACTCCTCATTTTTATGATGGAAGTATGGAAGCTTTGTTTTCTTCCCCAGTGGGTAGGTTCATCGAAATTTCCACGGCAGGAACAGACCTGAAAACATTAGGTAAGTATGGAGGTGTTTTAAATGTCAGGCATGCGTGACACACATTAAAATGATACTAAATCTCTCCTAGTCCAAGGGAGCCCAGACCCCCAAAACACTAAAGTCTTGCTCTGGTGTTTTGTTTGCTATAGTTTAAAAAAATTGTCTTCTCATACATTTATTAAAATATCATACTGATCAATTTTGATAAACTATAAAGTAAATGTGTCATGAACAATTATACTATATAATGAGTGGGAATTCTGAGTTTTGGGCAATAGAGAAGGTTATTGAGGAAATCATATTTAAAACTTGCAGGAAGAGGAGGCGTTGTTTAGTAATAAATGGGCAGGAAGGCATGCTAGGAAGAAGTTAGCCTTTGAGAAAATCCAGAGTAAAATGGAGAACTGTGCTTTGGAGGAACTGATAGAAGACCATACTGATGGAAGGAGAAAGATAGGCAGGAGATAGAAAACAGGCCAGGTAGTATGTGTGTATATGTATATACACTGATATGGGTTGGCTCTCTGTCCCCATCCAAATCTCTGTTGAATTGTAATCTCCTGTGCTGGGGGAGGGACTTGGTGAGAGATGATTGAATCATGGGTGTGGTTTCCCTTTTCCTGTTCTTGCGCTAGTGAGTTCTCATAAGATCTGATGGTTTAAAAGTGTGGCACTTCCCTCTTCACTTGCTCTCTCTCCTGCTCATGATGATAAGACATACTTGCTTCTCTTTTGCCTTCCATCATGATTGTAAGTTTCCTGAGGCCCTTGCAGCCACGTGAAACTGTGAGTCAATTAAATCTCTTTTCATTATAAAATGCCCAGTCCCGAGTAGTTTTTTGTAGCAGTATGAAAACAGGCTAATACATACACATATATGCACAAACGTGAACATGTGTATGCATGTATATTTAAAAATAGCAAAAGGAAGCAGCAGCTCAAAGATTTTAAATAGTGTCATGAGATGATCTCACTGGCATTGTGAGTAGATCTCCTGCTGGCTGTGTGAGAAATGGATTACGAGGGCTTAGAGTAGACGTGAGGAAAAAGGGAAAGGAAGCCATTGCTGTAGATGCTAGTCCCTTAGCCTGAGGAGAGTTAGATGGATGTGAAATACATTTAGAAAGTAAAAATGAAAAATTTTGATGATGATTGCGTATAAGAGAGAGAGGCCATAAAGATTTTGTTTATAAATCTAACAAAGAAAAAACATCTGTAATATGTCTAGGTCAAACAAAGTATGTTTTGCTTATCATAAGGCATATTATCACTTTGAAAAAAATGTTGTCAAAGAAAACTCAAAATCAAAATTAGGATATGGTTCTCTGTCTGGTTAATGTACCATATTAGGAAATGGCCTGATGACCTGGGTGTATTGGCTAGTTGTGAAGTTGAATACATTAATAAAAAAACCTGCACAAAAATTCCAATGGACACACAGGTATGGATATGCTTTTTTTTTAGATTCTCTATGAGCAATTTTAAAAATTCCCTATTTACCGAGGTGGCTTTTCAACACAAACAAAACAAACCAACGATATAGAAAGCAGTAACAATTTTTTATTGTATCTCTAACAAAGTTAGCATAATAGAATTTCACAGTATCTTGTGGTCTAGTCAGCTTCCTTTAAGCATGTGCCATGTTATTATACCTATGCCTTATTCATTTTTGTATCACCAGCGCCCAACAGCCTCCTGGACACATCAGTATGAAATGTTAACTAGCACACAAGTGGGGAATATCAAGTAGCTTAATCAAGGTCATAGGGCTAATTAGAAAGATTTTGTTTTAAAAAAGAAAAATAGATGTTTTGCCTCCTTTGTCTTAGTGTAATATTCTTTCTGATGGGCTTAACCCATGAATCAACGTGCTCTTCCCCTCCTCATTTAGCCAACATCTACCGCTATGGACAGATACCCGGGAACCTCTGGAATATTCAGACTTTTCTTGCAATGATAGCCTGACATTGGTTTGCCTTATTTTACACCAGTTCTTCATCTCCTCTGGTTTTCATCTTGCTTCATTAAACCTTTGCATTTATACTGCTGTGAATATGAAGATTAGTGTTTTATGGTTATCAGGCCTTGAAAATTTCAGATTTACCTACAGCCTCTTTCAGTAGTTGTTAGCCTTCTGTTGTTCAGATGTCCCTGCAGTCTGACTTGGCCCAGTCTTGGGCCTATCCAGGTTACTAGCCAATATGTTCAATGTGTTCTCTACCACACTTTGACCTGCCTCAAAAATGGAAAATCTGTGATGGCCTATAATACTTTAAGGTAGAACTGTATACTAATGGTGACAATTAGATTAAGAATCGCCTGAATAAATGAATGAAGAAGAAAAAACTCTTACAAAGTCTCAAGAACAACGGATTAAGGCTGGAATAAATAGTGCGCCTCACCAAATTTATCAAATGTGCAATATATGCTACTTACTTTTTCAATAAATCAGTTTTCCTTTTTGTAGAATATTATCACCTTCTCTAAGATTCTTTTCACAAATTTAGTGCTTATATTACATTCTGTTATTGGCTTGGTGGCTAACACCTGCTGCGATCTTAACTGGTAATTCAGATAGAAATGAATGATGTCTAGGAGTGTTACTAATCAAAAAATATTTTTATTTTAAGAGAACATATTAAATTTTAATGAGCAAAGTCAAGGAACAGGATTTCTGGCCGCATAGGCTCTGATTTTTAGGCAGAGAGAAATTTTCTCACTTATCCTTAGATTCCTGTATGCATTTTAGGCTTAAACTAGAAGGTTAAATTTTGTGGCTATTTGAGATGGATTAGGATAATATCAGACTTCCTTAAGGATATACCTACAAGTGGCATAGAAAAATTTTTAGAAAGAGACTGAAGTGGGTATCTAGAAAGAGATGACAATCTCTGAAACGTCAATACCTTCTGTATGATAATGTTTCATTTAGGAATATTTCCTGTCAGGGGAAAAATAAATCCATAAAAAAGAATTTGAAGTATGGCAGTACTTGGTAAAGCTGGTTAATAAATATAGTTAGTTGATGAAAAATAGAAATTGACTCATTTTAAACTGTTGCCTTATATATACTGAATCATTCCAGGTGATTATAAAATGTTGTGCCACATCTTTCACATTTCTTAAAAAAAAAAGGTGAACTATTTTAAACCAATGCTGTTTATATGCCACAGGTTAAAATAAAATTCTGATCACTGTGAACAGCATTTCAAGAATATAAATGTTAGATTCATTCATTAAGTCTCATAACTTAATAATAATTGATCCAATATAATTTTTCTTTGTCTAAGGTAACATTTCCTATTCCATTCCCTACTGCATTGTCATATGGCGCCATGGTGTTCGATCATATTTCCTGTTTACCTCCAGCAGTTACCAGGACATCCTGATAGTAAACCATGATAATATACACTCTATGCCTTTACATTTTTTCATTCTCTCTGCAATATCATCACTTCCCCAACTTCACCTTCTTTGCAGAGGCCAGGGTTCAATTTCTGTATCTCCCATCCCAGAAGAAAGTGAAACAGGCAAAACCTAAGTCTTATTTTGTGAATACATAAAAGAAGACTTTCACAGCTACTTAGCTGCTGATGATCTTTTCATCCTTGAAGTACTAATACATAATTGTGTATCTAATAGCATAAACCCTTATGAAAAGTCATTCAAGTCAATAATTATATCCTGTAAATTTTTATCTGTTTTTTAATAGGTGATTATTTTATATTCTTGTTCTATACCTAACATCACCTAGAATAATGATTGAATGTTTTTTGATAAATTACCCTTTATCATCTGGAGCACACATGGCTTTACCACATGCAATTCAGTATAATTATTCTCTCTGTTCCTAGCTGTATGCTAAACTCTGAGATAAATTATAAGACATAAAATATGCTCCCTTTGCTTATGGAAAACAAGTTATATTTCAAAGGAATATTACATAGTAGAGAAATAGTTAATAGCAATATATTCTATTCTTGAAAAATCATGGAGACAGTAGATGTAAACTGTTCTCACCACAAAATAACTATTATAACTATCTGATAACTATGTGAGGAAATGCATATGTTAGTTAGATTTAGTCATTCCATAACAGATATATACTTCAAAACTTCATGTCATATATGATAAATACATATAATTTTATCTGTCAGATTTTTAAATTAAAACGTAAAAAGAACAAAAAAGAAAAATTCCAAAAAGAAAAAATACAGATATTATGAAGTTAACATTTTATTTCTTTAGTATTTTTAATTTAGTTAGAAAGTATTCTCAAAAATATTATTGAATTTAATGAATAAAAATATTCTAACATTAAAAATGTGTGTTTTACAAATTGGCATTGAATTTTTTTAAATTAAGCAACTTTATTAATTGTACAAAGGAGTTCTAGTTTAATGGAAGTTTTCTTTTTTCTGTGATAGAAAAATTATAATTTTAGAAGGATTAATTTGTATTAGACTTTTGTTTTAAGATATAAATAATCTAAGAATGTACATAAGTATTCATTCATTTTCCAGGATTCAAATTCTGTAATCCCCATGATAACTTGCTTGAGTAACTAAATACCATCACGGTTAAACAAAATTTTTCTTCCATGTATATAATTAGCACTACAGCACCAACTTATGCTGATTTTACCTTTATCCTGACCTTCATAATTTTAGAAAATATGGTCAACATGACTCTTATAATCAAGTGTAGTACACTCAAAAACAGGTATCAATTATCCCCTTAACCTTCTATTTTGTAATCTAAATATATATCATGGTCACTGGACATTTTTGCGTAGGACCATTTCTTCTTATCTTTTTAATTATCTTGGTAATTTTTTTACACATTTTGAAGTGCAGGAAACATTACTGAGATAAATTCAAAGTACATTACAGGCCAGGCACGGTGGTTTACCCCTGTAATCCCAGCATTTTGGGAGGCTGAGGTGGGCGGATCACCTGAGGTCAGGAGTTTGAGACCAGCATGGCCGACATGGTGAAACCCCATCTCTACAAAAATAGAAAAATTAGCCAGGCATGATGTTGGGTGACTGTAATCTCAGCTAATGGGGAAGCTGAGGCAGGAGAATCGCTTGAACCCGAGAGGTAGAGGTTGCAGTGAGCCAAGATCGCACCATTACACTCCAGCCTAGGAAATAGAACAAGACTCCATTTCCAAAAAAAAAAAAAAAAATTCCAAACAAAACTTACTTGGGTTTTTCAATGTATTACAATACTTTTTAAAAGAAAACTTTATATTACATTTTTAATAGAGTACACATTTTATTAAAATGTTTAGAAACAAGCAAAAACTCTATCAATACCCACCCAGCGGCTACTAAGCTGAAGACACTAGCCTACGGGTCTCGAGGGTGCTCTTAAAATTTAGATGCACTCTTCCTCGGAAAGTATTTGTATTTTAGTTCTGGTGACATAGCATAAAGAAGCAAAAAGGTAAATTGAAATATAACAATAACATAAAAAGATAAAAAAGAATGAAGGTAGGAAGGGAGAAAAGAAGGGAAAGAAGTCAAGAAGGCAGTAAAGATTTTTTTGCGAAATCAGTGACCGTGGCAGAGCAGTTAAACAGTTTCAGAGTTGAGAGCTCCCAGGAAAGGAGAGTATTAAAAGTTTCTTTTATTGTTTTTATTTGTTATTTTTTCAATTCCCATGTTGTTCTGATTACTCAAGACCTAGTTGTTCAGTGAAGAATGTCTTCACTAATCTCTCTCCGAATTCATTATAGTGTCACCTTCCTTCCACTCTTCACTATATGCCACCTACATTTTCTCCTCTAGAAAAGCCAAACTCATCCTTGCCTCAACTGTTCGTGTGGTCACCTTTATTGAAACACATCTGACCTAGATCCTCACATAGTTGAATTCTCTTGCCATTCTGTTTTCTGCTCAGCTTCCATCTCTTCAAAATCCATTCTTTTCCCACTTTATCTAATTTTGTCAGCCTCATTATTACCACTGTTATTCTTTTCTTATATTTAATGAACAAAAAGAAAGCTGGAGAAGCATTCAAAAAATTATCTTTAAATAAACTAAAATGGGCATATAGCAAAATTTACCTATTTTTTGTCTTTTGGTGTATAGTCTATGAATTTTAATAAATGTATGGATTTGTATACCCGTAACTAAAATAAGATGTGAAACTATTCAAAAATCCACAAAAGTTCCTCGTAGTTTTTATTCCTTTGCAGTCACACACTCCATCCATCCCAAAGCTCAGGCATTCCCTGTGCATTCATCATCACTATCATTCTCTATCAGAATTTCAATTCAATGGAATCAAATAGTATGTAACATATTGAGACTGTTTTCTTTGTTCAGCATAGTCTTTTTGAGATTTATATAAATTCTTATTTGTATCTATAGGGCATTCCATTTGATTCATGAATAGTATTCCATTGCACGTATGTACAACTGTATGCATATGATTTACTTGTTTCAGTACATTCATGATGTCCAATTTTTGTGATAATGAATAAAACCACTATACACATTTATGTGCAGGTGTTTGAATAAAAATAAGTTTTCATTTTCTCCAGAGTACGACTGAAATTTACATAGCCATGTCATAGAGTAACTTCATATTTCAATTTGTAATAAATTACCAAACAGTATTTCAGAGTAGCTCTATCATTTTACATTCTCACCAAAACAGTAATGCATGAGACTTCCAATTGCTCTGTATTCTCACCAATATTTGGTACTGTCTCTCTATATTTTTTTAAACTTCAGCTATTCCAGAATGTGACTACTGGTATCTCATTGTGGTTGTAATTTGCATTTCCCTTAACTCAGAGGATGTGGAGCATCTATTACATGCTCATTTACTATCCTTACATCATATTTGGTACAGTATCTTTTCAAGTCTTTGTATGTATTTTTAATTGAGTTGCTTCTTATTTTCTGAGATTATTCCTTACATATTCTGGAAAAGTCTTTGTTACGTATGTGATTTGAAAAGATTTTCTCCCAGTATGTAGCTTGTATTTCACTGTCTTTAAAGTTATTCTCTTTTATATTATTCTGATCTTATTTTCCATAATACTTGACATTCTCTGAACTCATTTTATTGCATTCTATACTTTCCAAAATGTATAAGCTTTATGTTTGCAGATAACTTCTTTATTCCTACAGTGGTGAAATACTGTTAGCATTATTAGCACATAGTTATTAATAAATACATAAAAATGAATTTAGGAATACACCCTTGACTGCTGCAATAAATTACCACATACTTGGTAGTGTAAAAATAATACACACTTATTCTCTTAGAGTTCTTGAGGTCAAAAATCTAAAATGGATTTTACTGGGTCAAAATCTAGGCTTTGGCAGAGCTGTACTCTCTTTGGAGGTTCTTGAAGGAAATCACTATCAGTTTCCTTGCATTTTCTGGAGGATGTCCTCATTTTTGGTTCATGACCCCTCACCACATTGCCTTTTGCCCCTTGCTTCCATTATTACATTCTTCTTATACTGTAGTCAAATCTCCCTCTACCCTCCTCTGAAAAGGATACTAAGATTACATTCAGAGCCAACCCAGACAATCCAAGTTAATCTATCCATCCACCCATCCCAAAGTTTATAATTTAGTCATATCTGCGAAGTCCCTTTTTCCATACAAGGTAACACTTGCAGCTTCCACAGATTACAACTGGGTATCTTTAAGGTCCATCCATAAGCCTATTACATATCCCAAACTATGGCGATCCTTCCCTTACCTAAATTGCATGTGATTATACATTTTAATAATTTATGATCTAGTTATTATATGTCTTAATAATTTTTTTCTCTCTAGTGAGATTGTCTCTTAGAAACCAAGTTTGCACCTGCTACATTACCAACATTCAACAAAGTAATTTTTTTAGACCAGACAATGGATTAACAATCTGAAAATCAAGCACCTGAATCCTTAGTAAAGCCAGCATTTATCTAGGACTGCAAATCTTCCTAGGTTCCAAACTTATGAGTTGGGATTAATTTTTACAATAAATTTGCTTTCATTGTTTGCTTTCCTCACCTAGAGACTTCTCTCCTTCGTTCTATTTTTCGTCTTTATCTCTATCCCCTTCTTCTTCCTCTTTTTCTCTCCAAGATATGAGCTCTATATTAGACAAATTCTAGTTACTGCAGTATATTTTTATTCATTAGATTTGATGTATAATTGATGCTATCATTCCTTTGACCCACCTTCCACAAAAACGGTTTCATAAGAATGAACGTCTTTTATTTTTTCTGAATAATATGGTGTTTCAATTTTATCAGATATCTGTCTCTATATAATAAATATGAGTAAAACAAAAAATGCTTGGTCTATAATTTTCATCATTCTAACTATATTTTCAGATTTCACAGAAGGTATATTTCAAGAGTATTAGCTTATATAATTATTATGTAACCTATTCTCTGTCAGCTTCTAAACTTTCTTAGTATAGGTGTTAGATGTGTTGTTGAAAAATAATATGATAAACAGTAAAAATGACCTTTCATACAGCTCTAATGTAGCCATGAATTCATATTATCTATTTCAATACAAATGAATCAATTTTCACCTTTGTGTCGGTGAGTATGCTTGCATAAAGAAATAAAATAGAAGTATGATTAAAATATAATTATAGTTTTATATATTTAAGAAAATAGTTACTTTCAAAATCATTTTTAAATATTATCACTATTGGCCTTTGTTATTCTCAATCTCAGATGAGAGAATTTTGTATTTTTCTAACAAAAATTTACTTTCTACTGTTTGTATATCTTTGAGTGAACCAAAAGTTCAGAACATTGAATTTCAAGAAGTCTCTGAGAATATTTCCATCCCATATAGGGTTATAACCCGAGGAATATATTTTTCTTTATTAAATGAAAATTTAAAAGGAAAAAAAGTCAAGTAAACAAGATTTTAGGAAAGAATGAATAATCAAATAAAATATATTCATAGTTAATTCTTTTTCTCAATCTGTCATCATGGTACTTAAAAGATGCATTGTCTGAAGCAATATTAAATCACTTGGTCATATAATCTAAAATATACAAATGTGAAATGTCATATTCTTTTTTCTTCAGCAAACAGGAATCCATGATTACATTTTTAACTCACATTGACAAATTCACATAGTTGAAAGCATTATTTGAATAATTTCTTCCCAGATGTTATATGAAGTTTGAGAATTTGTCCCATTGAAGATGAATAGAACTGACTTCTTGAGTAGCGAATATAACAATCTCAGCAGATGGAACAGCAAATAAAATTTGACTTTCTTAAAAAATTGCTTTATACATGATATCTGACCGTTTTTTATTCTTCTTTTTAACATCTGGAGTTTAAAAATGGATGTAGCTACTTATTTTGGAACCCCATGAATACAGCTGATAATTCTTAAAATGCCAGGGAAAATTACAAGTATGTTAAGGTAGTTCCTTAAGAGAAAAAGAATAATCCATAATTAATTTCAATTAGAAAACCAATGTTTGAGTTTTTATGGAGTATATAAACAAAGACGAAGTAGACAATCTTATTTTCTATTTAAATTAATTTAGGTATCTCATATACTTTTTTTGGAAATATATACTCTCATTACTGATGGATATTAATATTCACAGGGTAGTCGTACCAGAATGTGTATTTTTACTTCCAGTCAAAATCAATAGAAGACTTACGAATTCATTAAATGTAGGACGTGCGTCCAAGTGTTAAAAAGACAGATAGTTGGGTTATCATCATAACAGTTTAATAGGGACTATAGGCTCTGGGGGACTGGAACTGTGTCTTATCAATTGTGCATCTCCAATACCCCTTACAGCAAAGAAAGAAGTGTAGAAAGAGAGAAATAAGACCTATTGGGAGATTGGGGCTCAGGTGCAGGAATCAGTCATAAGGGAGAAATACAGTAGGCAAACATGAGATTCCATTTCTGAGAGGAAGACACAGGAACCCAGGAATTTGGTTAAGGTTTTCTGAAAAATTGGTTATGATAGTCAGGATAGAACTTGTACCAAGAGTATGTTGCAGTCCTAAAGTTACATCACTTCCAGTGACTCAAACCCAAATCAATCACTCAGTTCAGGAATGAGACTTAGTCTACACCTTGTATTGACTTCAATGGGTAAGTGAATTTGCCATCAGGAAAAGTTAAAAGTAAATAAATAAATAACCATGGTGTGTTAGATTAAAAAAAGAAACACACTTTGGAGTCCAATCATGTTTGTGTCAGAGCACACAAAGGAAAGATCACCCTTGAGAAAGTTATTTATATTCTCTCTGAATCTCAGCTTCTTCTTTTATAGAAATTGAGTTAAGAAAAGATGTGGGTCAGAACTCCTTCAGGACAAATAGCTCTACTCAATATAGCTTAAAGAATAATAATAAAATGGTGACGGGAGGTGGGAGTGAGACAAATAATCTGTTAAGCCACTTGTAGAAGAGAAAGATGTGTAATCCTCTGTGTAAAGTAAATGAAAAACCTAATATGATCAATTGAATTTTTTTATTTTCTCTCCAAAGTAAACAATGAAATTTTAGAAATACACTTAGAATTTAGACTTGTCAGTACAAAAGCAGCCGAGAAAAACAAGCCCACCGAACTGTAAAATTTTCTCTTATTTTTTCTCCCTTTTCATTAACAATTTAAATGATTAGCTGTATGATATGACATGGAATTGACAATGATTTCTGAAAATAAATATTTCAGAATTCAAAGCATAACCAAAGAACAGAACATATCCAACAGAAATTTATATATATTGTACTTTTCTACAGAGCAAAATACTATATAAATCTTCCTTTTGCTATTGCAAGGTACAATAAAATGCAAATGAAAATTGCTTTCACACAAGGTAAAATAAAGGAAGCTTGCAGGAGTAATAAGTGATTTTTGCAGTTGCTTTTGAGGGTTTTGTGTGTGTGTGTTTTGGGGGGTTCTATTTCAAGATAATGTAAGAAATAAGGTACTTCACTGCTTTTTCAGGAAAATTTCCCACAGTACATTTTTTAAGAAATAATAATTTCTTATCAGTAATGAAAAGTTCTACGGTTAAACTTCATGTTGTGCTATAGAATATTCAGTGTCACATCACAAGGCTCTATCAATCATCTTTTCATTTCTACTGTGCCAAAATACATGCATAGAAGTGTTTTTGGGTGTGTGCATGTGTGTATGTGAAGAGAGAGAGAGAAAGAGAGAGAAAGGAAGGTAGGAAGGGAAAAAGAAAAGCAAAAGACAAGAAGCAAGCATGGAGGTAAGGAACTGAAAAGAAACATAATTATAAAGAAACAAAGAAATCAATTAAGATTTAAGAGACGTGATATTGGGCCTGGCTGGCTCACACCTATAATCCCAGAACTTTGGGAGGCCGAGCTGGCGGATTACTTGAGCTCAGGAGTTCCAGAACAGCCTTGGCAACATGGTGAAATCCCATCTCTACTAAAAACACAAAAATTAGCCGGGCATGGTGCTGCAAGTCTGTAATCCCAGCTGCTTGAGAGACTGAGGCAGGAGAATCGCTTGAACCCAGTAGGAAGCAATTGCAGTGAGTCGAGATTATGCCACTGCACTTCAGTTTGGGTGACAGTGAGGCTCTGTCTCAAAAGAAAACAAAAAGAAAATAAAGAAACAGATAGTGGAAACAAATGAAATACTTTTGTTTTTAAAAATGATTTGATTAAAATTATGTGCCTGAAATTGTGAAAATAAAGTTGCCTCTGAAATATAAATCTTTAGAGATTATTTTATTAAAGTAATATGTTTCACAGACATAGGATACTTCTTTATGAATACATTATTTTAAAATTAGGCTACATTGTGAAATGAATAATTTAACTTCTGAGAAGAAAACAAAATGTTAGAAAATGTGAAACCTTTGCAAAGTGAGAGACCTTGAATTGAAGATCATACTATCAGATAAATGTCTTTTATTTTTCAGTAAAACACTCATGGAAACACAAAAGAAAAAAATGTAATTTTGTAGTATAATACAATTTTGACTACTTGAATGTTGCCTAACATATTTTTATACATGTAATCAGTCTTTTGAGTACCATTAATTATAGTGATAGGACAATACTTCAGGAGAAAAAGAGAAAAAGAAAACTACCTAGGTTTCAGCATACAACTCGAATTTGTTTCACTTCTTAAGACTTACATAACTGGAAAAAAAGTTAGGAAGATATTTCATTCTTAGTTATTTTATTCTGGATCAATTTTAAATTCAAAGACAAAAGAACTATATATTCCAGAGAACTGAAGAGTTATCTTCTTTTGATATCTTTGTGGAGCTCTTTTGTGTTTCATGTTCCTAAATATAATAAACAATTTTTAATGTCAACTTACTTTACTTTTCTGCTGCATTCATTGCATTCCTTAGTTTCTTGGCTCTTTAGATACCTACATACAACGTTAACCAGTCTATCTCCTTTTCTGCTCCTCCCTCAATTAACCTACTTTCAAAATACTTGGGACTGTATTATATGTCCCAGACCGTCTACTGACCTATTTCCACACTTTTACTCGAACTACATTATAAGCCAATTGCTCTTGCATTTGCCTGGTATCTATTGCAAAAACTGAAGAAACATTAACCACAAAACCCCCAAGCATTTATTTCTCCAACGAGTCTGCACGTAGCTGTAGTTCTATTCAGAACAGTTTGATTTGCCTCCTATTTGTGTATTGCTCAGGCTTGCTCCAAGCTTCCCCATTCTCCTTGAACTGAGAGTTACTCAAGGTATTGTTCCCCGGTGGTAAATGGCAAAAAGAGCAAGGTAACAACATTGACTGAGAAAGTATCTGCGTGTATTACCTTTCTTACTGTTCCACTGGCCACAGCAGGGCATATTGAACAAGTCTAAACTCATTTGGCTAGGAGTACTTAATTCACTTATTCTACCAGGTCATGTGGAAGAGGAGGGAAGTGAAGAACAATTCACAATAATCCAGTATACAATGCATCTATATCTATACCCACTTTGCTAAAATTTAAACTCAAATATCCAACTATGCTGTGTAACATGTAATAGGCATCTGAAATAAAGTGGCAAAAATCAAATTCTTGATTCCATCCCCACCCGGCTCTTGTTTTCTGCTAGTAGATTGCACCATGTCAGGCCCAAAGATTATCTACAGTTTTCTTTCCCTCAATTCTTGCAATCATTCCTGTCTGCTTTATCTCAAAAATATATTGGAAATATCTCTAAATCTCTTTATCTGTATTGCACCACTACAGTCCAAATCAACTTCATTTCTCTTCATGACTGTACCAATGTGTTTCTAAAATAATTTCCTAACATTCTTACTCTCTTAGGTATAAGCTGTTCTCTTTATAGCAGGCATATTGGATTTTTAAGGCATTTAATATCTAATCAACAATTAAATGTTTTGGCATTCCTAGAAGTAAAACAGTGTACTCATTGTTGGGAAGAGCAAAAAAAAATGTATTTTGTAAAATTTTATATTGTTAAATTTGTATATCTCGAACAGTAGTAATTTAAAGTTTTAAATATCAGAAGTATGAATAAAATAATCGTGTTCCCTCATTAGAACAAATAAACACTGAAAACAACAATAGCAATAACAAAACATACAAATCAGAATTTGGGCTCGGAGTTGTGCTTTCGGTTTGCAAAACTGATATGTCAACAAACCAAAGATAATGTGGATTAAATAAGAAATCTAGAATGATCTATTGATGATTTTGCAAAAAGAATTTTTTTTCATCTAGTCATCTATTTAGCTCTAATGATGATTAAGGTGCTTAGGAAATAATATCATAGAAGCAAGAAATAAAAAATAAAATTGGATGAGTCGGAGTAAAAACAAGTATCCGAAAATGATCTACTATAGAACCCAAAATAAAACAAAGGAAACTCTATTATACTGTAAATGATGTGCCTCTATTAGACTATAAGAATATGTGGCTTTTATGAAAGATAAGATATAAATAGTGAAGAGAGTGTGATATGAAAATTTAGGATGAGCTATAAATGAAAATGATAGAGAAAGAAAGGTTGCAATAAGTAAAATGGAAGAAAAGAGCTAAAACCCACAAAGAAGTGGTGGTATTCATGTTAAGGAAAAGAAAATTAGTACAGATAAAGAAAACTTGTGATGTTTTCTCAACATGCAGATAACTCAGAAAAAGTTACAATGATAAACATGATGAGTAACATGGCAAATCTAGATAACAAAAAATTGAGAAATTATACATGGAGAATAAGTGTACTGAAGAAGATTTCAGTTCAAAAGAATAGAAGAAATATCAAAGATATAAATGAAGACTGTTGCCAATTAAATGGCTCACTGCATGCCAAAAAACACTTAATAAAGAGTCCTGTTGGCATCATTTTTGGAAACATATAGAAAAAAATCTGAAAAGGACACATGAAAATATAGCAGGCTACATGGGGAAAAAGATTAGATTTTTGTCACAGTTCTCTGCTTCATTAACAAATTTAAGAATAAAATGCATATCAAAATGATAGTGTCTACTCTCAAGCCATATATACTGGATTCAAATCCTGTCCTTGTTTATAAGGTATGATACTGAGCAAATCAAAGAATTTCTCAGTTCATCAGTTTCCTCATCTATAGAATGTGACTTTTGTCCTTTTGATGATTAAAAGAGTTGATGTATATAAAGTGCTTAGAAAATTCTTGACTCATAATTTCCTGGTACCAATTATTTCAGTTTTGAATTGAGTACATGTCATGTGTTAAGGCAATAGAAAAACCTATTCAAAAAATAAAAGGCATAGAAAATCTTCTTTCATAATCTAAGAAAATAAAAAGAGCCTTAATTTCTGCATTCAGAATAGAAGCAAAACTATGTTAAGTAAAAGAGGAAGTTTTAACATTTAGAACATTTTCGGGTAACATGGAAAGCTGGATGCCTAAACCATTGCCTCATTATGATTATATTGTCATATTTAATTTTAAACTGCAGAAGAAGAAGGACATACGCAAAAATTTTATCATGAAGGGTAAAATGTTTTTATAAAGACTGAAAAGAAAGGGTAGCATAGATAAATATAATTAGGAGTAGGCATAGGCAATATAATTAAAATTGCATCTGTTTGATAATTTCATGTGTATTCAAAATATTTCCCACAATGAAGACATCACACTAAGATGCTTCCAATGTTGAATTCTGTCCAATAGTTCAAGATAACAAAACATTATCATTGGACAAACTCTTTTTTTATATTTTTTCAAACTTCCTCTCCTACTTTATTTTCCACATCATGTTTATCACTCCCCCGTGAAGTAGGTACCGCATGTTTTATTAGATGATTATGGCCATTCAATATATTACTTTGGGTTTAGTTGGAACAGACTTAATATTTTGGAAAATTAATTTTCATTCTGCAACCCCACTTTAAAGAGTCAGTACCTACCAGCTAAATCAATGAAAATAATTGGGTGTGCAATTTATAATAAAATAGCTACTCTTTGCCTCTTTGGTATCATAGGGACTGGCTGCATACTCTTTAGGCATTCTGAAGTACACTAGTGTTTTCTCAACATTTCCTTTTTGACTAAATGATAATTTTGCTTTTTCTTCATTTGGATTATGTATTGCTGGAAGTTAAATAGTCTTTGTTCAAAAGGAGAAGGAAGTTTCTAACAACATGATATTTATTTCCCTGATAAGAGTCATGTACAAATCATAAGTTGGTCAAATCAACCTCTCATTGCTTCGAATTTATTTTCATCTATTCCAAGGATTGGTAATTTCTCCTGCCATAGTGGCATTACATGGTCTATAAGAGAAAATGTTTCGCTCATAAGTAAATGATAAAATATAACAACGTTGGGTGAAAAAAAAAAGTAAGCTTCATGCTTTTAAATAATTGTTGTAAGCCTGATTGTTTTCTTTGTTATTGTTATTGCTTTCTGTTTGTTCATTTGATACTGTTTTTACATATGGCTGGCTATGATCATTTGGGCTGACTTCAATATCACCCCATATTCATTTCCAGGGTAGGATCAGCATATGATACCTACTCTGAAGGAGGTATACCTTAAAAAGCGAAAGGCAGAATATCATATGAGATTAAGTTTATTGGAATATCATATAAATTCCAAGCAAATTCTGGTTTTATATAGCAGAAGTTTGATTTTCTGTTATGTAAAGGAAGTCCAGAGGATAACAGTCCAAGGCTGGGTTGGCATTTCTGTGCCATGAAGGAGTTACGTTCCTTCTCTCACGTTCTGTCATACCTTACTGCCACTGAAATAAAATAGCTGTTCGACCTCTAGGCATCACCTTGTATTCCGTCTAACAGGAACTGGGGGAGTGGGGAAGGAACAATAAACGGCCTTCCTTTTACAGACACTTGCTAGAAATGTTATAGAATACTTCAAATTACAACATTACAGCCAGAAAGACTGATGAATGTAGTTGTTGAACTCAGTGACTATGTTCTCAGCTAAAAATCTTCCTTCAACTACTCAGGGAAAAGTAGAGCATAGATATCAGGAAACAACTAGCAATTCTGCCCCAATGCCACACATGTAATCTCTTTCTCAAGTGTTAATCACATAAATCCATTCTCCCAGGAAACAACAGTGTGAAGTAATGCACCCAGATCAAAGTCCACAGTACTGGGGTATATTGGAAATCCTTACTAAGGCTCTATTACGGCTCTCTGTGGGTTTTTTGTTTGTTTGTTTTGGTTTTTAGTTTTGGGGGTGCAGAGTAGGTATATATGTTCAAAGGGTATATAAGATGTTTTGAAGCAGGCATGCAATGTGAAATAAGCACAACATGTCGAATGGGGTATCCACCCTTGTGGTTTGATGACCAAGAAATTACACATGTATATACAGACAGTTCTCTAGGTGACCTTGGACCAAATCAGTTCTCCCCCTTTTTTCTCACTCGCAGTTCTCAAGAATGACTGTAGAATATTCTGGGAATGCAATATCTTGAGATAAGGAGGAGCTTGTTGGAAGACTCTAGGCTCTGTTCCAGCTCTTCGCGAAAAACAGAATGTTCTTCTAAGTTTTAGCCCAGCATCTCACGTGTCCCAGAGTATGAAACCCAGGTGGGCTGCTCTCCAGGGTTTCTCAGCTGTGGTTCAAGTGGAGCACATATACATCTGACTCAGAGAACTTTCCTGAGCCTGCAGGACCAACTCACAGGGAATCCAAGGCTTTTGTCCTCCCTTGCTGCCTATCTGTTATCTATCTTGTTGTGTTGCAATGTCTCCACTTCAGTGGACTCAGACAAGTTGGTAACCAGTGTACAACAAGCGTTCTTCACAGGATACCTTATCAGGAGCTTCCAGGACAGTGCCTGAAAGAGAATAGGGAATAAACAAATACTTGTTAAATAATTTATTATAACTGGAGACATAAATTATCACATATTTCTTGAATAGGTGTAATATAGAATTAGATATCAAAGCCTAAAATAAAACTCTTCAATTCAAAAAGTTCACTTTTTTTGACACCATTTCCCTGAGCTACAATTCCTATAGAGCCAGGAAAATTGATATTATAGATGTGTTTTATTAACATAGAAATATGCATGCCATAAATTTTGGGAAAAGATTTTTAAAAAGCATATTTCCAAGTATTTTAAATACTTTCTATTTCTCTCTAACATAAATGTGAATTTAATATATAGTAAAGGTGTTGGTATAAGATTTAATATTAAAAGTAAAAAAAAAACAGCTTTTGTATGTCTCCAACAGAAAAACCGAGAACCACCTATGAAGTAATCTTGTCCAAACTTTCAAACTTGAATTTGTTCAAGAGTCTAAATCCAAATATCAAATTATAGAAATAGAGAACACAGAGGAACACTACACTGGAAGGTATAATCAGCAAAATACAGATTGTGGTAAACCATATCAAAACATCCCTGTTTCTTCAACAAATATGTAATAAGAATGACAAACAAAAAATGCAAAGGAAGACTAAAGATTGTGACCATATTTGGAACTTGATTAAAAAAATACAATTAACTGTAAAAACCAAATCTGTAATTTTTATGAGATAATTGAAAGCTTCAAGACTGAATAATAGATGATATTAATAAATTGTTACAAATTTTTTATGTGAAAATGGCATTTAGATTATGTTTTAAAGATAGAGTTATTCTATTTTAGATTATTTCTGCCGTTGTGGGGAAGCCATTTTCACTGGGGTTGGGGAGGCCCATGTTACTGTCAGACAATGCTCATCAGAATTTAAGGGCTCAGTGTTCCCATCTTCATCAGGGTCATTTCATACATTTCCATCTCAACTTACAGGATCCTGTTATGTCCCAAGCACTGCTCTCACTTTAACAGTAGATACCTTGTGAGGCTAGGAGTTTAACCTGCCTTGTAATTCAGCTAGATGCAGAATGAGATTCTGCATATGATTTTCAGCAATTTCAGCCCTGCGGCTATAGGAGGTGAGGTTCTACTTCAGGGCACAGATATATGCCTTCAAGTCATTTATGCTGCACTTACACTAGGAATTTGAAACCCTGAACTCATCTTTTTTCCCTCTACCACTTCATACAGTGATTTTAAGAGCAACATGCTAACCTAAGTATATTCATCAGTTTTCCAAAAAATGTTCTTAAGTTTTATGTACACAGTCACTCAGCTCCTTCTTATAAATGGCTGATTAGGAGTGTTTGATTAAGATATTTTGCATATCACTTATTACCAGTTTACAGCATGAACAATCAGTGCTTTCTTGACAAGTGGAAATAAAGTTATTAATGTCTTTAAGTCTAATCAGATTAGTAAGCAACTTCAACAAACCCCAGAAACAATTCAGAAAGCTCATCCTTAGTATTTTGTTATCTAGAACCACTCTTGACAATAAAATCTATATTATTCATTGTTTTCCAGGAAAATCAATATATTATATAAACACACAAAAATATTATTTGAAATTGGCTCATTCAATTATGCAGGCTGGGAAGTCCCATGGTCGGCTGTCTGCATACTGGGGACCTAGGAAAGCCAGTGGTATAGTTTTAGTTTAAGTCTGAAGACCTAACACCCAGGAGCACCAATCATGTAAGTTCTAGTCTGAGGGCTGGAGATTGATGTTGCAGCTCCAACAGTAAAGCAGAGAGAGCAAATCTGTGCTTCCTCAGAATTTCTGTTCCATTTAGGCCCCCAGTGGATTGGTCAACGCCCACCCACACTGGGGAGGGTAATCTACTCTACTGAGTCTATTAATTCAATTGCCAATCTGATCTAGAAACTCCGTCAGACACAAACATGAAAATAATGTTTAGCCAAATATCTGGGCACCCCTTAACAGTCAAGATAACAGATAAAATGAATCATTACACACATAAATGCTGAAATATTTAAGGTGGAGTCAAAAATAAATACTCGTTAGGAAACAAATTTAAAATTACAGTATTGTTAAGATATAATGCGTATACAGTATAGATTATTTGCTTATTCAAAATTTACCAACCATCAATTTCTTAACTATAGTTGATGATAGAAATGAAGATGGGGCAGTTTTAGATAACAAAAAAGTGGAATAATTTCTTTGTGCAAGAAAGAGACTGTGCAATTGTCTCATATAGAGTATCTTATTTATTCTACGTACAAGGTGCTATTACATCTTGAATTTTGAAAACAAAAATAACAACACATCACTCTTCAACTTTGTTTAAGAAACATATATCAAAATAAAATGTAATTATAGGAAGAACGTGTTCACTTTGTGACAATTATGTCTGCTTTAAGATAGAAAAGGTTAATAGAAAACATAAGCTATAATGCTAACCCATTTATGGTAGGCAAAATTCTAAAATGGTCCCAAAGATTCTGGCTCCCTGGTATACATGCCCTTCCCTCAATAAAGGAAAAACTTGTGAAGATGATGGAATTTCTATCCCATAACTATGTTACTTCACAAAGGAGAAGAGATTTTTCAGATGTCGTTACTGTAACAAATTGACTTTCAGTAATTACAAAGGTAACTTATCCTGTGGACCTTACCTCCTCAGATGAGTGCAATCCCCTCCTGAAGAAGAGATTCAAAGACTGAAAGAGACTATGGAGGGGGCAATGTGGCAAGAAACTGAACTCTTGGCCTCTAGAAGCTGAGAGTTCCTGTGAGCAAGAGAATGGGAGCCTCAGTCTTACAATCACGAGAAATTGAAATGGCAATAGGATTTTTAAAGCAAGCCTGGAATTTCAGCAAAGAATACAGCCCAGCAGATACTTAGATCATAAGACCTTGCAAGACAGCAGATAATCAGACTCAAAGTCCTGACACTCAGACACTGGGGGTTAATAAATTTGTGTTGCTCAAGCTGACAAGTTTATGATCATTTGTTTTGTTTTGTTTTGTTTTTAATTTTTTTTGATAATTTGTTATGTAGCAACAGAAAACAGAAATGGAGTTTTAATGATATTCTGAACATATTGCTTACCATTGACTTTCAGTACTACTTTGAGAATATTTTGTTTGTAATGTAGTCATCTCTCAGTATCCACAAAGAATTGGGTTCAGGACTTTCTGTGAATACTGAAACCTGCAGATGCTCAAGTCTGTAATATGAAGTTGTGTAGTATTTGCATATAACCCTGGTGCATCTTCCTGCATATCTGAAATAATCTTCAGATTACTTATAATATCTAATACAATGTAAGAGTTATGTAAATAGTTGTTATGCTGTATTGTTTAAATAATAATGACAATAAAATAGTTTGTACATGTGTAGTACAAATGCTTTATTTTCCCCAAAAATGTAGTATCTATAGGTGGTTGAGCCCATAGATGTGGAACTCACAGATATGTAAAACCAACTGTACTTTTAAGAAAAGTATGTGCATTTAGAGGGGCCAAGCAAGATGGATGCATAGAACCCTTCGGTAGTCATCCCCCTCACAGCAACACCAAACTGAATTGAATCTGTGCAAGAAATGCCTGCATAAAGACAAAATATCACGTGAGTGATTACAGTACCTGATTTTAGAATCATATAAAGAAAAGGGGCTGGTCGTGGTGGCTCACGCCTGTAATCCCAGCACTTTGGGAGGCCGAGGAGGGTGGATCACGAGGTCAGGAGATAGAGACCATCCGGGCTAACATGGTGAAACCCCGTTTCCACTAAAAATACAAAAAATTAGCCGGGCATGGTGGCGGTGCCTGTAGTCCCAGCTACTCGGGAGGCTGAGGCAGGAGAATGGCGTGAACCCGGGAGGCAGAGCTTGCAGTGAGCTGAGATCGCGCCACTGCACTCCAGCCTGGGGGACAGAGCGGGACTCAGTCTCAATAAATAAATAAATAAATAAATAAATAAATAAATAAATAAGAAAAGACAGGAGATACTGAAGAGGGTAGGAAAAGTCATCTTGCATTGCCTACACCACCCCTGTCACACTCCCCCAGAGGCAAGTGGAGAGAGAATTTGTGTGCATGGGGGAGGGAGAGTGAAGTGATTATGAAACTTTGCATTAGAACTCAGTGCTGTCTTGCTGCAGCAGAACACAACACAAAGCAAGATCCTGCCCGTGTCCATGAATGAAGCATTTAGAAAAGCCCTAGCCAGAAAATATTCTACCCCAGCAGTAAGAAACTGAATTCTGGCTAGCTCCACCACTGGCTGACTAAAGTGCCCTGTGGTCCTAGATAAATGTGAAAGGCAGTCAGGACACAAAGACTGCAGTCCTCGGGAAAGTGCTAGCGTTGTGCTTGGCTTGGAGCCAGGGGGCTTAGGGTACACAGAGTCCAATCAGAGACAAGCTGTGGCAGCCAAGGGGGTATGTGCATCACCGTTCTCCCAACACTAGGCAGTGCAGCTTGGGGAGAGACTTCTCTGCTTCAGGAAAAGAGAAGGAAGGGTAAGGAAAGAGGACTTTATTTTGCAACTTGGGTACCGGCTCCGTCATAATAAAATAAAGCATCAAGTAGATTTCTGAAGCTCTTTATTACAGGTGCTAACTCATAGATGGCAAGTCTAGACCCAGCCTGAGAATCTTCTGCCCAGAAGAAAAGGACCCAGTAAGCAGGATTGCCCACCTGCTGACTAAAGAGCCAGTAGGCTTTGAATAAACATCAGCGGTAGCCAGACAGTAGTCCCCTTGAACCTTGGGCAAGATCCAGTACTGCGCTGGCTTCAGAGGTGACCCAGCATAGTCCTAGCTCTGGTGGCCATTGGAATGCTTGCATCACCTCTCCCGGAACTCCAGACAGCCAAGCACATAGACACGGGCTCTTTCTATTTGGAGGAAAGTGAGCCAGGACTATAAGACTCTGCCTGGTAATTCAGGAAATTTCCCGGATCTTAATCAAGTCCACCAACGTGGTAGGAATCAGCAAGAGTCACAGTGATACTGGGCTTGGATCACACCCTAGTGCGGATGTAGCTACAGTGACTATAGACTAAGATCACAATACTCAATTTCCTTTGAATATCTGGAAAGTCTTCTCAAGAAAGATGAGTATAATCAAGCCCAGACTATGAGGACTAGAATAAATCTCCAATTCTTCAACTCCTGGACATCAATGAGCATCCATAAGCATTAAGAATACCCAGTGCTGGGTACAGTGGCTCACAACTGTAATCTCAGCACTTTTGGAGACCAAGATGGGATCTCATGAGGCCAGAAGTTCAAGACCAGCCTGGGCAACACAGAGAGACCCCCATCTCTATAACAAATCAAAGTAAAAAGTTAGTCAGGCATGTTGGTGCCTGCCTGTAGTTCTAGCTATTCAGGAGGTTGAGATAACAGGATCACTTTTGCTTAGGAGTTCAAAGTTACAGTGAACAATGATCATGCCACTGCACTCTAGCATGGGTGATAGAACAAGACTCTGGCTCTAAAAAATAAAATAAAATAAAATTTTTAAAAAAGAACATCCAAGGAAACATGACCTTACCAAACAAACTAAATGTGTCCTTTATATTAAACAACATTTTATTTACAATTTAATTTGTCATTAATCAAACACGTATCAAACAGAGTGAAATTAAGCCTTTAGTTGGTCTTTGTCACCAAGGTAAATGCATTTTTTTTTTAATTATTTCAATCTTGGCTGGGTGCAGTGGCTCACATCTGTAATCCCAGCACTTTGTGAGGCCGAGGTGGCCAGATCACTTGAGGTCAGAAGTTCGCAACCAGCCTGGCCAACATGGTGAAACCCCATCTCTACCAAAAATATAAAAAATTAGCTGGGCATGGTGACGTGTGCCTGTGGTTCCCAGCTAATTGGGAGGCTGAGGTGGGAGGATTGCTTGAGCTCGGGAGGCGGGGGTTGCAGTGAGTCAAGATTGGGCCACTGCACTCCAGCCTGGGTGAGAGTGAGACCCCAGAGCAACAAAATAAAATAAAGTAAGAATTGTTAATAATAAGGCTAACAGAGCCTAAAACATGAAGATAGCAGTCTGTTTAGCCAGCATTTGCTGATTTTAGAAACATTACTTTAGAGCCATATTTATTTTGAACCTATTAAATACCTAATAGCGTGCTAGAGGCTTCAGAGGGAATAAAAATTAGTAAGGTAAAAATATCCATCTTTAAAGTACTTGCTAGTTTAATGGTGAAGACGGGGTGGTGGAGAGATGAAAATAAGACAAAGCAATGACTATAAGTGCAGGTAATCATAGGTGTCATCATAAAACAAGAGGAATATAGAGGAACAGAACAGAACAGAACTCTCCAAAGATCAAGTAATATCGTTATGTTATACAACTGATATAAAAGAAATGAAACAAAAGGGACATAACATATAGAACGAAGCAATGAGCAAAATTCTTGTTCTTAAAGCTCTCACTGTAACTAGAGGAAGTGAGAAAGGGGAGGAAGACAAGTTATAACAAAGAATGGGAAGTCTTAAGAAATGTCATGTAGAGTATAGTTAAACAGACTGGGAAAGTTGGGAAGCAGGTTTAATTAAGAAGACCATATTTTTGGTAGGTTTTTTTAAAAGTATGAGATGGAATTGGTCAAAGAATTGACTATTACAAGTGGAGGAACAAAAGTTTCTTCAGTCTCCACAATGTAGAGAACTTCATGTTGGATATGTTAGTGACATGAACGAGATAACAATTGAAAGTTAAGCTAGAGTAAGATTTTAAAACTCTGTGAGTGGGAAACCATAAAAGCTGGTGCAGTTTCAAAGTCAGATGATGAGAATAAATAGTGAAGAATTAAGTTTGGTTTTAATTGCTCTCAATTTGTTTAATAACAGACTAATAAGCCATACAATGTATATTCACCAGGTCAAGGGTGCAAATGAGTCTATAAGGCATCTGTTATTGTCTTCTTTGTTTCACAAAAAGGCTATCACTGGAAATTAACAAGACAGCATTTATGGAGTGAGAAATCTGTCAAAACTAAGGAACCAGGAATACCAACAGGATAAAGGTTTGGCTCTGTCAGCAATAAAGGTTCTATCTAATTATCACATAAAATATTCCATTGTGTGTGCTGCAGTTAAATGTATCTGTTTAGTTTCTTAGTGCACCACTGGGACTTGCATAGTAGACTGGTCATCCTCTCATCATTCAGGTTGCCAGTTTACGGCATAAAAATATTACTTAAAATGCTGTCATCTGAATGATATAGTTTGAACAGTTAGGAATACATTGACATGACCCATTTTATCTTCTGGTAAGACAATGCAAGCTGTGTTGTCTACTAATTTGAAATGGAACAGGAGAGTAGGCTGATGATAGAGATTGAACTGCAAAAATAATGAATGGAAAGGTCCAACATTAAGGCAGCGGAGGTGAAAATAGAGAAGTTAGATGTGAAAGTCATCTGTGAATGTGAAACGATATAATCTAATGAACATGTGGATAATAAAGGAAGAGAATAATAATTCTTACAGTTTGAGAGAATGGGTGAGTAACTAGTAGAAAATCTATTTTCTTTGAAAATATTGGATTTGACAAACACCTTGCACAGAATAAATCTATGCAATAGTAGAACTGTAGTACCACTGCTTTGGTTGAAACTCTGGCACTAGCTCTACCATTTTCCTGTGTGACATTGAGCAAGTTATTTAACTTTCTTTTGTCTCTATTTGCTTATCCAAAGTAGAGAATAATAATATAACTAGTCAAAACTTTTTAGGACATTAAATGAGATAATATACATAAAACATTTAAAACAGCAACAGAAGCTTAAGACAGAGGAAACATTTTTTTGAGATTTGAAAATTAATGAATATGAAAATAAGATTATAAGATCACTAGTGGTTGAATGAAAAATAAGATAAATAACAGAACTTACATAAGCTTCATATTTAAGAATTTCAAGTAAGAAAGATAAATATTTCAAATTAGAAATTAAAAAGCTAGAGAATTAGGCTGAGAATTAGAAGAAAGCGATAAAAAGCCAATGGGGAGGACATGGACTGTTAAAAACGCAAAAAAAAAAATGGTTTTGTGAGAGAAAAGAAGCAAAATATACTTTCAAAGATTTGGACTTACTCTAAAACTATGCAATATTTGGTAATGTATCAGTAAAAAGAGTACTTCTTGAAACTTAAGAATGAAATCTCTAGTAAACAACTTTTTAGCATATTGGTAATTTAATAACAGAAGTGATTGTGATATAATATTTAAAATCATAAAATGAACAATTTTAGAAAGAGATGTGAACAACTTCGACATACTTTGGCATATCTTCCAATAGTAGAAATACTGGGAAATATACTATACTGGGAATGTAGCGCGTATATTTTCACAGTTGGGAAAATATACACACAGGAAGTAAACAAATTAGATAAGCAAGAAGGAATAGTCATTAAGAAATACAAGATTTCGGGAGGGATTTTTTGGAGGTACTGTGTTTTTCATTTTTAATATTTATTTGAATATCATATTTAACAAATTATGTCCTAAAATGTGGATCACTGATTCAGAACACACACATTGTTATATTTTGTTTTTGCTTATATAATGTAACTGATGGTACATAGCATAATTTTGGTAAATGCTAAAATCTTTTCATATCCAAAATAACCAAAAGTTAATATTTGGTGCACTTTCCTCAAATGTCTTTCTCAAATAGTCTTAATTAGCAATGTCTAATTCTATTCTTTTACTTTTTTCTAGTTTTAAAATAAACAACCTTATTAAGATCATTGCACTGAAAATCTTTAAAAAAATAATCACTTCATTAGGAATATTCAGGCATTCATGAAGTATTGAAATATGGATAATGACTTGAAGATGTCACTAAAATGATCATCTGTCCCCAATTAATACTGATATATTACAGTCGAGAGGTCTTTTAATGATCACATTACTGGGAAATTATTGCTACTCATATAATTTGTCCTTATAATCATGTATTTATCAAAGATACAAAAGACAAGTCTCCCAGGAGGCTTATTAAAATTCTTATTCTCCTTGATTTTTAATTGGTAAAGGAGATAATTTTTCCTTTTATTTCTTCTACAAAACCAGCTGGGTTTTCATCAACATAAGTATCATTTAAAATTATGCAATTGTCATATACATAAATCTCCATTTTCAAAGGGCAGAAAATAATATGCCAAAGTGAAGAACCACTTTAAAGCACTGTTCCAGACTATTAAGTTATAATCAAATAAAATGAAACATTATTTATTAAATATCTATAGATGCTAGGCAATTTATTAACCACTAAATTTACACAGTACTAAAATAATAAGGTAAAGTTACAATGAAGAAAACCGTTTGCATATAACCTTTATATTTGCTTCAAAATTACTTTTGTAAATTTTTATAATTTTAAGTAACTCCAAATTACTAATTTTTGGAAAATAAATTTCAGATTCCATGAATTATGTTTGATTCCCCAGGATACTCCCCAATATTGGCAAAATCTCTAGCAAGACAGCACCTTAAAATACAACCATTTTATAAAATCCTTTCAGGCACCCATTCTCAGTTCTAATGCCTTGGTTTATCTGGCGTCTAAGCCTGCCAACAATATTGACACCACGTTCACAAAATTTTTATTTTATTTTATAATTTATTTATTTATTTATTTAGAGACAGGGTCTCTTTCTGTCACTCAGGCTGTAGTGCAGTGGCACGATCACTGCTCACTACAGCCTCCATCTCCTGGGAGCAAACAATCCTCCCACTCAACCTCCCTAGCAGCTGGGACTACAGGCGCACACAAACACACCCAGCTAATTTATGTAATTTTTGTAAAGATAGATTCGTGCCTTGTTGCCCAGTCTGGTCTTCAACTCCGGGACTCAAGTTATCCACCTGCCTTGGCCTCCAAAAGTGCTGGGATTACAGGCTTGAGCAACCATGTCTGGCCCGACAACAACTTTTAGATACTATTGCATGTTGGTAGACTAACCAATTCAGAATAGCAAAGGATTTATGACTTCTTGTTGGCCCTAAGCACTGGCGAGGTGTCTGCAATGTAAAGTTACTCTCTCCCTTCCTTACTCCCTCTCTACCTTCCACAGGGTACACTTGGAAGTCACTCTGCCCCACCCACACCTAAGGGGTGGGGAGGAGAGTCACACTCTCCCACCTTGAGGAAAGAGTCCCTACATAAAGTATTTGGAATGCTTCCTTATCAAAGATTCGTCTGTTTTTCCCAATTTGTTAATTTATTTGATCATTTATTGACGAGCTATGTGTGTTCATAAGAATTTATTTTATACTTTGTGTTACAATATTTTTAAATTGCTCAAATTGTTTGGCTTTGTCTGAATATTAATGCTCATTTAGTTGGCTCCTTTATAATTCTTTGACATACCTTTCTATCAATTGTGTGCATGGTGTGGGTGTATGTGAGAGTGTGTGTATGTTTGTGTGTGAGTGTTTGGGCACTTTCTTCCTTTCCAGCACTACGTAACACACCAGGCCCATCTTGTACATTTCCTGCCTCAGTCATACACTCAGACATTTCTACAGTATCCTGCTTCTTTTTATTGGAGATGACTGTTAGAAAACAAGATCTGAGTATGAGATGTCCTAATTGCTACTGGACTTTTGTTGTTGTTTTTCCTGATTTGGGCTCACAGAACCGAAATTTGATATTGGGAGAGGACTTCAAGATGGCTGACTAAAGACATCTAGCACTCACCTACTCCACAAAGAAGAACCGAAATAGCCAGAAGGTAAGCACATTTTGCATACAGCATCTAAAACATAACACGGGAATTCAATAAAGAAGAGGCAGACCATCTCAGAGTCATGGAAGAGGGAAGTGAGGCAGCTGACTCAGCCAGGATCTGCTGAAAGCCTGAAGAACCACTCAGTACAGGGAAATAGTAAATGAGAGATCTCTAGTGGTCCACATTCCCAGCATGAACCCCTGTAACCCTAGCCACAGAAAAGCCCCTTTACTCTTGTGGGCACTGAGATTCACAAAGGAAGCTTCCTGACATTGGTGTTGTGGTACCGTTCAAGAGAAGAAATGCATGGTGAGTCCCTGTGCCCCAAGTCCTGAGGAATCACATCACAGTGCCATTTTGAAAGCCTGAATCCCACAAGACTGCATTCTGCCCAGGGGCCCAATAGCCCCTGCATTATCACATCCCTGGAGCACCACCGACATCCCCCTGCATCTATCCATAGAGCAGCAGCAGCATAATACTAGTGGAGCAGCAGAGTCCTCAGCACTCTAGCACACGCAGTCTCCTGCACTCCAGGGAATGTGTAACAGTGCACCAAGGAGGCTGCACCTAGGACTTAGGGAGCCAAGGTGTACGCTCCATAGCACATGAAACCTGCCTGCCTGGGGCCACTGCAACTTACAGCAACTCTGTTCCCACCAGAAGCAGAGCCACAGTGCACTTGCGTGTGTACTGAGGACAGATTCTCCTTGCTCACAGCCTCCACTGCTGCCAGTGCCAATGGCTAAAGTAAGCACCACTGCCAATGACCCTGCCTCCTGCTATTACAGGTACCACACCCTTGTATGTGTCCTGAGAACTGGTTCTCCCTGCTCACTGTTACAGCCATTGCCACTGTGGTCCAAAGTGTGTGCTCTTCAGAGAGTTTGAGAGCCACTTCCTTGAGGCTGTTGCCACTGACAGAAATCCATTCTCACTCAGCAGCAGGGACACAGTGAACTTACACATATATCAAGGATGGGCTATCCCGCTCACCATCACCACTGCTGCTGTTACACGAGCACTTTTCCAGGGACCTGGAGAACACTTCACCCTGTGCACCACAACCTGTGCCCATGTGCACCTCTGGGGCCCCTGAGGACAGATCTGCTGGGCTTGGCATCACTCCTTCAATGCTAAGCATGCCTGGAGATGGCCCCACCCTGTCCACCACTGTTGGCATCAGTGCATTCCTCTCAGGGGTTTGAGGATAAGCCTACCCTGCTGAGGATAAGTTTCTGCTACTGGGCGTTGCTACCATTATAGCTGGCTCATACCCACACACACCATGTGGGGACCTAGGAAGTGGCTCACCCAGCTCATCACAGCCAATACTAACACAAACACATGCTTCCTGGGAGCTCCAGGGTTGTCGCGTCATTGCTACAGTCATCACTTAGACCCTGTGCACTGCTCAGCGTGCTAAGGATCTACCCACACACCCAGCCCACTGCTGCTCCTGCCAGCACCCAAGCAAGTCACTTGGAGGCCTAAAATCTGGCCCAGTTTGACCACCTAGCACCAATTCCTGCGTATGCTGCCCCCAGGCCCAAAGATAAGCATGCTCAGCTCACCATTGCCACCACTGGGGCCTGAGAACAGGCCCATCTAATGTTGCCTTCCCAATAGCACCTCACCACAGCCTCCACTAACAGTGGTATCCTAACTGCAGAGAAAATCAAGGGCATCACTGATGCTGTTTATAGCTGAAGAAATCATATGGAGACTGTACTTCTGCACCTACCCCAAATCAAAGCTAAAGTGCCCAATCCAACCAACATCAAAGATACATCTTTAGGAAAAAGTCTGCCCCTATGAAAGCCAATACAAAAACTTGGAAGAAGTGGCTATTGCAGCAGATGAACAGATATAAATGTAAGGATACACACACATACACACACACACACACACAGGAAAAAAAAGAAAGGAGATATGACACCTCTAAAAGAACACAAGAATTCTTCAGCAACAGATTTCAATGACAAAGAAATTAATAAAATGCCACAAAAATTTAAAATAATGTTATAAAAGATCAAAAAATACAGATAAATGATTCAAGATATAAATAAAAATTTTACCGATATAACAGATATTTAAAAGAGAATCAGACAGAAATCTTGGAACTGAAGATTTCAATGAAATAAATTAAAAATTCATTTGAGAGTTTCAATAATAAAGTAGATCAAGCAAACAATGAATTTCTGAACTTGAAGACAGATCTTTTGAAATAATTCTGTCAGACACACACAAACACACACACACACACACAAAGAATAAAAAAGAATAAGCAAAGTCTATGTGAAATGTGGGGCACCATAATTGTCGAAATATATGAATACTGGGTATTTCAGAAGGTTCAATAAGCCCAAAGGCATAGATAATTTAAGTAAAAAATAGTAGTGGAACATTTTACAAGTTGAATAAGGGATTTATACATCCAGATAGGGGAAGCTCAGAGATCCCCAAATAGATACAACCCAAAAAGTTCTGCTCTATTGCACATTATAGTCAATCCATCAAAAGTAAAACTAAACTAAACTAAAATAAATAATAATAATATTAATTAAAAAACAGTAATAGGAAAGCATCTAGTCACATATAAGGGAATCCCAATCAGGCCAACAGTAGATTTCTTAGCACACACCTTACAGGCCAGGAGAGAATGGGATGATATATTCAAAGAGATGAAAGAAAAAAAACCTGCCATTCAAGAATGCTGGGCCCGGCGCGGTGGCTCACGCCTGTAATCCCAGCACTTTGGGAGGCCGAGGCGGGCGGATCACGAGGTTAGGAGATCGAGACCATCCTGGCTAAAACGGTGAAACCCCGTCTCTACTAAAAATACAAAAAATTAGGTGGGCGTGATGGTGGGCGCCTGTAGTCCCAGCTACTCCGGAGGCTGAGGCAGGAGAATGGCGTGAACCCAGGAGGTGGAGCTTGCAGTGAGCCGAGATCGCACCACCGCACTCCAGCCTGGGCGACAGAGAGAGACTCCGTCTTGAAAAAAAAAAAAAAAAAAAAAAAAAGAATGCTGCATACAGCAAAGTTATTCTTCATAAATGAAGAAGAAATAATGTTTTTCCCAAATAAGCAAAAACTGAGAAATTCATCACTAGACCAATCCTAAAAGAAATGCCTAAGGGTATCCTACGCCTGCAAAAAGGGCAATATCTACCATCATGAAATACATAAAAAAGATAAAACTCACTGGTAAATACACAAATGAGGAAGATAAAATACTCAAATGTCGCCACTACAGAAAACCATGAAACCACAATAATAAACAACAGGAGCGACATAAAGGAACAAAATAGATACAAAACAACCAGAAAACAATTAACGAAGTGACAGGAATAAGTCTTCACATATCAATAACAGTCTTTAATGTTAGTAGATTAAACTTTTCACTTAAAAGATAAAGCCTGGGTGAATGAATAGAAAAATATATTCCAATTATATCCCATATACAAAAAAACTCACTTCACCTGTAAATATACATACAGACTAAAAGTAAAAGAATGGAAACAAAAAACTAGCAGGAGTAGCTATGCTTATATCAGATAAAACAGATTTTAAGTCAAAAAATGTAGGAAGAGACAAAGAAGGTCATTATATAATGATAAAGGAATCAATTCAGCAGGAAGATAAATAATCATAAATGTATATGCACCAAACCAAAGCATCTATATATATAAAGTAAATATTAGTATATCTAAAGGTAGTGATAGACTACAATACAATAATAGCTAGAAATTTTAACTTCCCAGTCTCAGCAGTATCTACACAGAACATTAACAACAATAACAAAATTGAACTTAAATTTCCCTTTAGAACAAATGAACCTAAAAGATGTCTGTAGAACATTGTATCCAAAAGCTGCAGAATACCCGTTTTTTCTCAATATCTCATGGAACATACTCCAGGACAGATCGCATATTTGGCTACAAGCAAGTCTCAATAATTTTTAAAATCAAAATTATATTGAGTATTTTTTCAGACCACAGTGAAATAAAACTGGCAACCAATGACAAGAGAAACTTCGGAAAGTTTACAAGTACATGAAAATTAAACAACATGCTCCTGAATAACCACTGGGTCAATGAAGAAATTAAGATGAGAATCAAAAAAATTCTTAACAGAAATGAAAAAGAAAATAATACAACATATCAAAACCCATGTAATTCAGTGAAAACGGGGTTATTAGGCAAGTTTATAGCAATAAATGCCTATGTCAAAAACGCAGAAAAATTTCAATTAACCATTTAATGATGAATTTGAAGGAACTAGAAAAGCAAGAACAAACCAAAATGAAACTCAGTAGAAAAAATAATAAAGTTTGTATCAGAAATAAATGAGAGACTAAAGTTTACAAAGGATCATCAAAATGGCAGATTGATTTCTTGAAAAGATAAAGAAAATTGATACTAGTTAGACTAACAAAGAAAAAAGAGAAGACCCAAATAAACAAAATTAGAAACAGAACTGACACCACAGAAATATAGGAGACCATCAGAGACTATTACGAATAACTATATGCTAACAAACTAGAAAACCTAGAGGGGATGAATACAGTATGTACATATACAATGTAGGAAGATTGAATCAGGAAGCAGTAGGAAACCTGAACAGACTAATAACAAGTGAGAAGATTGAATCAATAATAAAAAGTATCCTCAAAAAGAAAAGCCCAGGACCAGATGACTTCGCTGTCAAAAGTTAGCAAACGTATCAAGAAGAACTAACACCAGTTCTCCTTAAATTATTCCATAAAATTAAAAAAGAGGGAATTCTGCCTCACTTCTACAAGGCCAGCATTATCCTGGCACCAAAATCAGACACAAACACAATAGCAAAAAATATACACCAAGAACGCTGATGAACATAGGAACAACAATTATCAGTAGAATACTAGCAAACTGAATACAACAGCCAGCACATCAGAAATATAAAACATAATGATCAAGTAGGATTTATCCCAAGGATGTAGCAATGTCAACATGCACAAATCAATAAATGCGATACATCACATTGACAGAATGAAGGACAAAAACCATATGATCATCCAAAGAGATATACAAAAAGCATCTGATAACATTCAACATTTCTTCATGTTAAAAAACTCTCAACAAACTAGGCATAGAAGGAACATACTGCAACATAATAAAGGCTGTGTATGGCAGACCTATAGCTGACATCATACTGAATGAAGAGAAACAGAGTCTTTCCTTTAAGAACTGAAATAAGGCAAGGATGGCCACTTCCACTATTCCTATTTAACATAGTACTGAAGGTCTAGCCAGAGAAATCAGACAAAAGAAAGAAATACAGTAAAAGGCATCCAAATTGGAAAAGAGAAAATCAAAATATCTCTATTTGCAGATGACATGATCTGATATCAGGAAAAGTCTAAAGGCTACACCAAAGAATTTAGGTCTGAAAGACAAATTAAGTAAATTTGCAGAATACAAAACTAATATACAAAAGTCTGTATTATTTCTATATGCTGATAATTAAATAGCTGAAAAAGAATTCAAAAACTCAATTTTCTTCATAGAAGCTACAAAAAGAAAATACATAGGAAAAAGTTGAACCAAGAAGGTGAAAGTTCTCTACAAGAAAAACTACAAAATTAGAAATGGAAGATGACACAAACAAATAGCAAAACATCTCATTATCATGAACCAGAATAATTACAATTGTTAAAATGATCATACCACCCAAAGCAATGTACAGATTAAATACATTCCCTTTCAAAATGCCAATGTCATTTTTTACACACACACTGCAAATGTAATAAAAGTTGTAAGATTAATCTTAAGGAAAAAGAACAAATCTGGAGGCTTTACATATTTGCCTTTAAAATATTTTACATGACTATAATATTGAAAATATTTAGTTTTTTTAATATTTTACAATATTTTTATAACTTTAAAATATTTTATAAGGCTATTGTACCCAAAATAGCATGGTACTGGATGAAAAATAGACTTACAGACCAATAGAACAAATAGAGAACCAAGAAATAGTTCCACATATTTATAGCTGTATCAGCCTGTTCTCACACTGCTAATAAAGACATACCTGAGACCATCTAATTTACTAAGAAAAAGAGGTTTAATGGACTCACAGTTCCAAATGACTGAGGAGGCCTGACAATCATGGCAGAAGGCAAACGAGGAGCAAAGGCATGTCTTACATGGTGGCAGGTAATAGAGAGTGTGCAGAGGAACTGTTCTTTATAAAACCATCAGATCTCATGAGACTTATTCACTATCACAGCCAAACCATATCAATAGCCAACTGATTTTTGACTCAAACACCAAAGCATACATTGGGGAAAGGATACCCTATTTAAAAATGGTGCTGGGAAAGTGGGATATCTCTATGAAGGTGAAAGAAACTAAACTATTTTTCACTATATACAAAACTCAACTCAAAATAGATTAAAGACCTAAATCTAAGACTCTAAACTATAAAATGACTATGGGAAACACTATAGAACACTGGTCTAAGCAAAGATTTTATACCTAAGACTGCAAAACCACAGGCAACAGAAACAAAAATAGACAAATGAGACTATATTGAACTTAAAAGCTTCTGCACAGCAAAGGAAATAATCAATAAAGTGAAGATACATTCTGTTGAATAGGAGAAAATGTTTGCAAACTATTCATCCAACAGTGGACTAATATCCAGAATATACAAGGAACTCAAATTAATAAATAGAAAAAATTATAAAGAATCCCATTAAAATGTGGTTTCAGAATCTAAACAGACACCTCTCAAAAGAAGTTGTACAAAATGCCAAATATTCATGAAAAAATGCTCAACGTGACTAACCATCGGAGAAACGCATATCAAAAATCTGTAAAATACTATCTTTCCCCAGTTAGAATGATTATTATTAAAAAGACAAAAAATAACAGTTAGTGAGAATGTGCAGAAAAGAAAACTCTAATACACTGTTGGTAGGAATGTAAATTATTGTACAGCCATTATGGAAAACAATGTGGATATTTCTCAAAAAATTAAAAATAGAGCTACCATACAATCCAGCAATTCCACTACTCAGTATTTACCCAAAGGAAAGAAAATCAGGGTATCAAAGAAATACCTGTGCCCCATGTTTATTGCAGCACTATTCACAATAGCAAAGATGTAGAATCAACCCAAGGGTCTATTAATGAATAAATAGATAAAGCAAATGTGCTATACCTACGATGGAATATTACTCAACCATAAAAATAAGGAGGTCCTGTCATTTACAGCTACATAGATGAAACTGTAAGGTCATTATGTTAAGTGAAATAATCCAGGCACCAAAAGAAAAGTATTGCATATTCTCTTTCATAGATGGGAGTTAAAACCAACTCCTGAACGTAGAGTGTAAACTATAGTTACCAAGGGCTGGGAATGGTGTTGGGGGGCTAGGGTGAGGAGAATTAGAAGAGATTGATTAATGGGTAGAGATATACAGTGAGATAGAAGGAGTAAGTTCTAATTTTAAATAGCAGAGTAGGATGACTATAGTTAATGAAAATGTATTATATATTTCAAAATAGCTAGAACAAACAAGTTGAAAATTTACCAACACATAATAAATACTTGAGGTCATAGATACCCCAAAATGTCCTTATAATTACACATTCTATGCACATAACAAAATCTCATATGTATTATATGTACCCCATAAAATGTACAAATGTTACATATTAATTAAAAATTCAAAAAATTATATGTATTTAATCCAACTCATATATATATGCACACATATATAAATATTTCTATATGTAGCCATCTGTGTCTATATTAAGCTCAACTTGAATTTATGCTGATGTGTCCAATTCATTACCACATCAATCATTCGAGCTTTCTGCCTTTGCTTATCTGTAAACTCCCACTCCAACAGTGAACATCCTGGCTCCCACCATCTGCCATCCATTTACTTAATTGTTCCATTCCATTATACATGCATAGCAACATCACCAGTCATAAATTATGGTGATAAATATATACATTTGATAAGTTGTAATGACAGTGACATTTCGCCTTTGTAGTCTTCTTTGTAGTAACCCATAACCCCAATCATTCTACAAAATACCTGATTACTGCTCAAAACATTCAAGGTCATAAAAAGCAAGGAAATTGTTCTCACTTATAAGTGAGAGTTAAATGATGAGAACACATGGACATATAGAAGGGAACAACACACACTGGGGTCTTTCAGAGGGTGGAGGGTGGAAGAGGGAGAGGATCAGGAAGAACAGCTAGTGGGTACTAGGCTTAATGCCTGAATGATGAAATAATCTGTACAACAAACCCCCATGACACAAGCTTACCTATGTAACCAACCTGCACTTGTACCCCTGAAGTTAAAAGTTAAAATATTTAAAAATTAAAAATAAAAAAATTGTGAGCCAATGCCAAGAGAAGCCTAAACAGATATGAAAATTAAATGTAATGTGATACTCTGGACAGTCTCTTGCAACAGGAAAGGGACATTAGGTTAAAACTAAAGAAATCTAAATAAACTATGGCCTTAAATTAATAACAGTGTATCAATATGGGCTCATTAACTGTAGCAAATGCATCATACTAATGTAAACTTTTAATTACAGGTAAAATGGGAAAATCTGTACTATCTTCTCCAATTTTTTGAGGTACAAAACTATTCTAACAATTAATATCTAATATAAAGATTTTTTTAAACAACACATTTCAACATGGCTCGAATTATACTGCTTATATACATAAATATCCACAATTAAATTGTGGCACATGGTACGAAGTAAATAAAAAACTGTTCTTAACTATTTAAATAATGCCATGTATGTGATATGGTTTCAGGAAAAAAAAATCCTTTTTTAAAACCATTTTCAGTAATAAATTGTTGACAGCTGAAGCATTGCTCTGTGGTAGATTTCATATTTAATTGGCATCAAAAAAGCTCATTAATCATAGAATAAAAAACTGAAAAATCAAAATCTTAAAATATATGATGAGTAGTTTTTATACTGTATAAAACATTTAAACTAAAAACTAGATGTAGTTTCAGTATATAGAAGAATATTTATAAGGTCAGTCAAAACTTTTAGTATCTTGGTGTAGAGTTCATATAATTATAATCTGTATATATTAGTTGTCTTTGATGTGTAACAAAAACATCATCGACTTTGCACTCTGAAATAACGTAAGTTTATTATCATAGTTTATGTGGATCAGTAGCCTGGACAGAGTAGCTGGGTTCTCTTCTAGGGATCTTTCAATGATGCAATTCAGCTATTGTCTGCGCTTTGTTCCTTCTGGAGCTTAGGTTTCTCATCCAAGCTCATGTGGTTTTTGGAAAAATTAAATTCCTTGCAATTGTAGGGCTGAAGTTCCTCATTTTCTTGCTGGCTCTCAGCTGGGACTCCTCTCAGCTCCTAGAGGGCCCTGGGTTGCTAGTCATGATCATTTCACAGGTTCTTGTGGAAGGAGGCAGCTTACTTCTTCAAAGCTGGCAGAAGAATCACGCTCATCATGAATTTCTCAATTTCTCTTTAAAAGGTTTCATCTGACTAAATCAAGCCCACTGTGTTAGTTTGTTCTTGCATTGCTATAAAGAAATACCTGAGGCTGGGTAATTTATAAAGAAAAGAAGTTTAGTTGATTCACTACTCTTCAGGCTTTACAGGAAGCCTGGTGCTGGCACCTGCTCAGCTTCTGCTGAGGCCTCAGGAGGCTTACAGTAATGGCGGAAAGCAACAGGGAGCCAGCATGACACATGTGAGAAATGGAGTAAGAGAGAGAGTGGAGGAGGTCCCAGACTTTCAAACAACCCGATCTCATGTGAACTGACTGAGTGAGAACTCACTTCACCAAAGGGATGGTGCTAGACCATTCTTGAGGGATCCTTCCCCATGATCCAATCACCTTCTACCATGACCCACTTTCAACACTGGAAATCATAGTTTAACATGAGATTTGGAAGAAACAAACATGCAAACCATATCACCTGCTTAGGATAACCAGTTATTTGGATTAACTCAACATTAATTGATTTAGGACCTATAACTTTTTCATGATCCTGTCACTGTTGCCATATAAAGTAACACAATCATGGGAGGGTCATTTCATCACATTTATAAGTCCTCTCACATTCAAGGGTGAGGATTATACAGTGCATGTACGTCAGGGGATGAATATGCTGTGGCTATATTAAAATTCTTTCTGGCACATATGTATTTACTGTTTAGTGTGAGAGTTGTTAGGCTGTGTGTGTGTGTGCACCTGGAGGAATGTTTCATTTTAATTTACAGTGTCATGCTTGTGATGTTGTTGGGTTCTATGACTTAGGTAATATTAAAATGCTCATTTTAAAGATTAAGAAACCATATAAAGATAGATTTAATAATTTATTCATTGATACAGACCTAGGAAATGATATAATGTGGATTTGAACTCAAATCTCTGAACTTCGATTTAAAACTCTGTGATATCAATTACCTATTTAATTATTCACCAATTATTACTGTAACAACAAGTGTGGAAAATGCTATGCTATGTAAATTTATTAAAATTATGCATTTTCTACTAGTAAACAACTTTCAAAATTTATTCTATATGTAAAATGGGAGGATGACTCAGTTAAATGTGAAAGAATTCTGATAGAATTATCAACGTTAGAAATGTTTCAGTTGAAATTTCAATTTTTAAGGTTTTATTGAAAATAACTTTAGATTTATTGAAAAGCTGCAAGAACAATACTATTAATCTAGGTACAGGATAGATTTCTAAATCATCAACATGTTACCAGTGTGTAGATCCTAGCAAACCAGGACATTCTCTTAGATAAACACAAAAGAAGAAAGCTAACATTGGCACAATACCTTAATCTTCTCTATAGGCCTTATTTATAGTAAGTTCTAATAGTTTCACTTAAATCAAAAGGAAGTTCCACGTTAGCTATTTTATTCCATTGACAAGACTCTTGTCTTTAATCTCAAGCAGTTCTTCTTTTGTCTGTTATGACATTAACATTTTTGGCCAGTTACTTCATAATATATTGCTCAATTTTGGTTTGTCTGATTATCCCTCATGATTAGATTCAAGCATTACATTTATGCATTGAATAGTCCAGAAATTATGTTGTGTTTCTTTCAGTGTGTTTTCATGAAGAGACTTATGAGTCCTTTTGGTCCTACTACTGTAGATCTGAATTTTTTATCATTCAGTAAAGCTGATGTAGGCCAATCTTCTCTACTCCAAAAGTATTATTTAACCCAGTCTAATTCACAAGTATTTTGTGGTGATATATTTTAGGATGATTGCTAATAAGCTATTCCTCTTCAAACTTGCAAATGCTAATTTTGGTATTCACTGATGATTCCTAACTGAGTCAGCTATTATTATTTTTATGGTTTTCAAATGACAAGGTTTATTATTCTGTCAATCCTCCTACATATTTTATTTATCTTTCCACTGTAAGGAAGAACCTTATTACTTATTTATTTTTGTGTTTACTAATTTATTTATATCAATATAGGTTCATAGATTCTTATTTTATTCAACATGTTATAATTACTTACCTACATTATTTATTTGAAACTCAAATTTTCCTGAATGACCCACTAGACACTTTCTTCCATTGACTTTCAAGTCCTTTGATGTATCCCCGTCATTCTTTAAAGTGCTTAAAGACACTGCATTAACAGACTTGTTGGCACAAAAAGTTTATCTAGAATTATCTCATCAAGCCCTAGAATCAACTATTTCATGAAGAATCTCTAGATCACTTTAGCAGAGAATTATATGCAGGAACCAAAATTTGGGCACTAATTGTGCTCAGTGCTACTAGAGGTCATTTCTTCTAAGCTATCTCAAAAGACAGACCTAGGAGGTGGATAAATGTATAGGCATGCATTCACACATATTTAAAAACATCTCTTCTATATCCATGTCAATGTCTTTCCATCTGTCTGTATCTATCTATCTATGTATCAATTGTAATTCAACACCCTGTTTCTATATTTTAACTCTTTCCTCTGATAGTGACACATTTGAATTTTATTTTCCACAATATATTACTCAATCCTGGAATACATGGAAAGTGCTTTTCTCATTGTGAACAATGAAAGTATAGAAAAATGAAGCAACTAACCAAAGTACACTATATGTGTTTAGTCTAAGAGTATACAGTTCTAATACTCTTAAGGTTTTTTCTTCCTCCTTTAGTATATTAATCCTATTTTTTTGAAATAAACTTTAATTTATGTCTGTTTATATGAGTATGTTTTACTATTCCTTTTGATTTATATGTTTAAAATTTTTTTCAGCTGTTGAAACAACATAAATTTGAAAATCATACTGTTAAAAGTCTGCTAATGGAAGTTTCATTCCCAGCCCTTATCACTTCTATTTTTTCTACCCTTTATGCACTCATTCCAATGTAAGTAATTAAATTATTGGTCTCTATGTTTCCTGTTTCCTCATCACTTTATGCAGAGCAAATACATACATATTACGTTTACCTATTTTTTCCACAAAGTACTATTTCTCTGTATGTATAGATACTATTTTCCATTTTTAAAAAATAACTCATCAGTTCATATAGATCTTTTCATCCATTTTACAGTTGCGTAATGATTTTGTGAATATAACACTTTATTAACCACTCTTCTATGTATAGCCATTTAAACTGTTTCTGTTATGATGCATTTGCAAACAATGCTGCAATGCATAATTTTATGCACCTATACTTTCATATACTGGAAGTGTATGTTCAACATAAACTCCTAGAAAGAGAAATTTTTTAGTGATAAAATAAATGTATACACCATTTTGTTAGATAGTTCAATTCTACTCCATAAGTATTGTACCAATTTGTATTTTCACCAGAAATGTACAAGAGTGTTTTCCCAAAGCTACATTGACCAATTCATAAAATTTTGGAAATGGCAGAGAATATAAGATGATTTATGTAAAAACTTTGTGTTTGCAGATGAGAAAAACATTTACTATTTAAGGCCAGCACTCTTAGGTGTTAGTCTATTTTTGTTGCCATAAAGTAATACCTCGAGGCTGGGTAATTTATAAAGAACAGAGGTTTATTTGGCTCATGATTCTGCAGGCTGTACATAAAGCATAGTGCATGCATCTACTTTTGGTGAGGGCCCCAGGAAGCTTACAATGATTGTGGAAGGTGAAGGGGAGCCAGTGTGTCACAGGGTGAGCGAGGGAGCAAGTGAGAAGAAGAGGGGAGATGCCACGCTCTTTTAAACAACCACATCTTTTGTGAAAGTATTAACAGTCATTACTGTAGACACGGCACTAAGCCACTCATGAGGAATCCATCCCCATGACCCAACACCTCCTACTAGGCCCCATCTCCAACATTAAGGGTCACATTTCAATATGAGATCTGGAGGGGACAAATATCCAAACCATAATATTATTTCCCTGTCCCACCAAATCTCATGTGCTTTTCATTGCAAAATATAAACATCTCTTCCTAATAGTCCCCAAAAGTCTTAACTCATTAAAGCATCAATTCAATAAAAAGTCCAAAGTCTAATCAGAAACTTGAGTCAAGTTCCTTCCACCTATGAGCCAGTAAAATAAAGTGTTTACTTTGAAGATACAATGGTGGTATAGGAACTGGTTAAGTATTACCATTCTAAAACAGGGAAATCAGCCAAGCGAAAGGCACAGCAGGCCCCATGCAAGTCTAAAACCCCACAGGGCAGACATTAAATCTTAAAGCTCCAAAATAATCCTTGATTCCATGCCTCACATCCAGGGGCACACTGATGTAAATGGGCGACTCCCAAGGGCTTGGGCAGCTCTACCCCTGTAGCTCTGCAGGTTGCAGCCCTGTGGTTGCTCTCACAGGGTCTGAAGCTGAGTGCTGGCAGCTTTTCCAGGCTTAAGGTGTACACTGCCGGTGGGTCTACTATTCTCCAGTCTGGAAGGCAGTGGCCTCCTTCCCACAGGTCCACTAGACAGTGCCCTGGTAGGGACTTCAAATGAGGACTCTGCCCCAGCAGCAGCTTGGTCCTGGACACCCAGGCCTTTCCATACGTCTTCTAAAATCTAGGCGGAAGTTGTCAAGCCTCCTTCACTCTTGCATTCAATGCATCTGCAGACTTAACACCATGTCAAAGCTGCCAAGGTATATGGGAGACTGTGTTCTCCAAAGTGGCAACCGGAGCTGTACTTGGACCTTTTGAGCTGTGGCTGGAACTGGAGCTGCTGGAACAAGGTGAGTCCCAAGGCTGCATTAAAAAGTGGGGCCTCAGGCCTATTCCCTGAAACCATTATTTTCTCCTTGGCCTCCTAGGCCTCTGATGGGAAGGCCAGCCTCAAAGATCCCTGAAATGCCTACAAGGCCTTTTTGCCGTTGCCTTGTCTATTAGCACCTGGCTCCATTTTAGTCAGGCAAATCTCCCTAGCAAGTGGTTGCTCACAGACCACCTGTATGCTTCCCCTATAAATGTTTTTTCCTTCTTCACCACATAGTCATGCTGCAAACTGTCTAAACTTTTATGCTCTGCTTTCCTTTTAAATATGAGTTTAACTTTAAGTCATTCCTTTGCTCCTGTATCTGATCACAGTTTGTTAGAAGCACTCATACCAACGTTTGAACACTCTGTGGCTTAGAAATTCCTTTTGCCAGATACCTTAAGTCATCACTACTCTGAAGTTCAAACTTTCACAGATTCCCGGGGCATAGACACAATATGACAGCCACATTCTTGGCTAGGGCATAACATGGATGACCCTTACTCCAATTTCTCAACAACTTCCTCATTTCCATTTGAGAACTCTTCAGCTTGGAGTTTGCTGTCCATATTTCTATAGGTATTTTGGTCAAAACGACTTAACAAGTTTCTAAGAAGTCACCAAGTTTCCCTTATCTTCATGTCTTCTTCTGAGTCCTCCAGACTCTTCCAATCTCAGCCTTTTACCCAGTTCCAAAGCCACTTTTACATTTTCAGTTATCTTTACAGCAATGTCCCACTCCTCAGTACCAATTTTCTGTATTAGCCCATTTGCATTGCTAAAAAGGAATACCCAAGGCTGGGTAATTTATACAGAAATGAGGTTTATTGGGCTCACAGTTCTGCAGGCTGTACACAAAATTAAGTAAATAGTGCTGGCATCTGCTTCTGGTGAGAGCCTCAGGATGTATTCAATAATGAATAAGATGTCACTTTTTAAAGCTCTAATTTATAAAACATGGGAAATAATATCTACCACAAGTTTAAAAAAATACAATTATTATGGAGTATGATATCTAAATTAATAGGTCTTTTTAAAATATAGTTTTACTTAAATTTTCTAAAGGCATTTTGATATTAACAAACTCATTTTATATTGTTTAAAATGGTATTAATAAAATAAGACCTGCAACATACAAAGAGAAATAGAAAAGAAATATCACATCCTTTTGGATAGAGAAAATCTTTTTTTTTCTTTTGTTTTTGCCAAGGAGTGCATGTATGCTATATATTTTTCAGTGTTATTAATTCCAATAATGCCATATCAAAATCCAGTCTTCAAATTTTTCATATAGATTTATAGACTCAAACAGAGGTGAAACACAATCTCGGAGTGATTTATATATCCTGCTCTGTGTGAGCCTACATGTCTGATTTCCTTTCCCCAGTGCTTCTGAAAACACATTAGGACATGTTTGCACTATACACTACTATTAGTAATTGAAGTATTAATGTTGTTTGGGTATACTCATTACTATAGCCACCAGTTTAGATTTATTCTATGATATGGAAATAATTCAGTTCTGTAAAGATACAATGGTGATTTATTTGGCTTCTTGGAACCACAAAAGTCTTCAAAAGAATTCTTTTATTTTTTCTCCTTAATGAAACATCTAATGCATTACATTCTCATCCCCCTTTTAAATGCAATCTATATGTCACACTTAATTTTACATATCCTTTTAGGTCACACTTAGACTTTTACATGGTAAAATGCACAGCTATAATATAATTTACATATTTGATATTTGATAACGAATACATGAAAATTTCTGACCAAAAAAATTACTGAATTAACTAGAAACAATTTATAGATTTGATATTGTTTTCTGGGTGAATTAACACTATGCATATATTATTTAAGAAACAAAACCAGACATTTATAATTTTTTTAATAAATAAGTCAAATGTTAATTTAAGATGATCTCTATATTTAATTTTAAAATCTTACATCTAATATTTTTAGTGCTGCTGTTCTATTCTGAGAGCTCAGAACATCACGTTTACGTTTTTCAAAGATACTGATTTTCTTTAAATAGCATAAAATCCATACATAATTTAACACATTGATATAAGAATTTTGATTTATTAATTGTACATTCAAGCAAAGTCTATATAATTATTGCTTTAATCTGTCTTTTCCCTTTGCCCTGTTTTGTTTCTTTCTCCTTTTCTTATTTTCCATCGCCTTTCTTCAAAGCTAATACATACAATAGTCCAGGTATTTCTGTTTTAAACCTTTAAAATAATGTTTGTTTTCAAAGAACAGCTGTAGGCACATCATATTTTCTAGGATATAAAGCTTAAAAATTATTGAAGATTAAATTGTTCATCACATGTCATACGATTAATACGTTTTGTTTTAAAAATACTACCAGGATAAATAGAGTATTTTTAATTTTTCCCATAACAATGCTTATATAATACAGATAACTCACTCTGCTATAATATATTTGTAAGAGAATTTTTAATGGATTATATAAGCCATACCATTAATACTTAAATATCATTATGTAAGAACAGTTTTAATACAGTACTTCTGAGTATACACCTTTGAGTTCATTGACCATTATATTTACAGCTGATGCAACATATCTTTGAAAATTGTATGCTTCGTACACGATTAGAAGATTAGTGGTTTTTGTAAGTTTATTACAATTTATATTATTCACTTATTATAGCATACATCGGCATGATATTACTTTAGGAGATATTAGGCAATTCAATGAAAATGCAATGTAATTTTGTTCTAATTACACTAAAAAAATAAAGAATCAAAGCTTTATTCTCAAATTGAAACTATTGAGTTAAAAACCAATATATGCTTTCCAACACTTTAGTAGAAAATTTTGCGTCAAAAAACTGCATGTTTAACAATCTCTACCTACCCTCTATTGCCCTTTTTAAAGAAAGAGATTATTTGTGAATGTGTTTATAAACCATTATGTTATTTATCTAAAACAAAATTCCACACGCTTGTGAATAAGTAATTGTTTTTATGTTTAGACATTATTTAAACTCACAGTTTGCTAAGAGAACTATTTTAATTAATTTCTATTTCAAGAATAATACTTGCGATGACATTTCTAGTGTTTTCTCAAAATTCTTAAATTTATAAATAGACTACACACACATACCCATATATATGTGTGTGTATAGATGGATATATGAAATATTAAGAATAAAATTATCACTAATATTGTCAACTTCATAAGAATGTTAAATAATTGAGGCACAAAGAACACATCTCATGATTTAAAGAATTATACATCAGATCATTAGAAAAAAAGTGTTACATAAGTTTGATCCAGAAAGCTTAGTTTATTTGATTAAAATCATTATCATTCAATCATAAGACTTTATTTACTTCTTTCTTTGTATTTATCTATTCGTAGTGCCAGAATACACACACAGACACACACAAGCATATATACCTATATATGTGGATGTACTATGTATTATTGGCTACTTTGTTGTATTTTTATTTCATTTTTATTATTTGACAAACTCACACCTAAATTTTGGGTATCTATACCCAATTCTTATACTATGCTACATGAGTTAATTGGCCGATAGTTTAACCCACAAACAAAATGTTTCAAAGTGTGATCTAATATACATTTCCAGAACATTATAGAAATATATGTATATATTTCTATCTGTTGCTATTAAAATAAAAATGCATGTGGAAGAAAATTCCAGTTATTTTATTTTCTATTCATTGCAAATTAGTGTGTATTGTTTCATAAAGTAAATCTTTAGTGTTTGGTTTAAATGATTTGTGTGCAAAGGTTATGATTCCTTTAGAAATGTATTCCAAAAGTAAAAGCAATTGTGCTATTTTTTAAAGTGAAAAAGCACATCTCTGTAATACTTTATTTTCTTTTTATTTCTATTTCTCATGTCTATGTTTGACATTAGCACAATCTTAAATGTAATTTAAAATGGCATAACATAAAATGGTCAGAGAAAATATATGTCTTTTAGAATACAATTCCTGATAAATAATGCAATCATACATATTCTTTATTTCAGAATAGTTTTTTCTTCTCTCATTCATTAAATTGATTCTATTTTGACTTTAAGAATATATTTTATCTGCAAAACCACAATATCAAAAACTTTCATGTCTTTAGAAGTCCAAATTTATATCTATGTACTTTAAAAACAAAATAATTCTTGAGATTAATATTAGCCTTTCTTTTAAGGGAGACATTCTTTTTGCCCTCACCTTCTGCCTTTTAACAATAATTTAGGTATCAAATCATTTTGCACTTTTTTTTTGAGACAGAGTGATTGACCTGTCTCTCTCCCGAGTATCTGGGAGTACAGGCGCCCACCACCACTCCTGGCTAATTTTTGTATTTTCAGTAGAGACGGGGTTTCTCCATGTTGGTCAGGCTTGTCTCAAACTCCTGGCCTCAGGTGATCTGCCTGCCTCGGCCTCCCAAAGTGCTGGGATTACAGGTGTGAGCCACTGTGCCCGGCCCATTTTAGCACTTATTAAATAAATTATTTGACAGCCTTCATATTCATTAGAGTTGCTCCTAAGTCAAAGAGACTGCTTAAGAAATTATCCACTGTGATTAAGATTTTACAAATTTAGAAATACATCTTTTCACAAATCAAGTCAAATGGAAACTATTTTATCTCAGAAATAAATTCAGGCAATCAACATTGTAACAAAGGCCATTTGGCTCCCAATTTTATTGTGATAGGGCTGTATAGGTTACAATACACTTCATTTCCTCAATTGGGTATATAAAAACCCACCACTTATTAAGTTGTAGTATTAAGTTTTCATGTGAATTTATAAGCATGTCTTATACAACAATGTAAAATTTTCCCGCGTTAAATTCAGACGCTCATAAAAAGCCAATACTGCACAAAAACGTTCCATTAAAGTCATACAAATTTAGAGGATTATTTAGAACCTATTTTTTAAGAAGAAAATATTTTGACTATTGTTGCCATCTGACACATGCCAACCTTATGTTGAATAATATTTTCAGATAAACAGATCTATCTAATCCACCTTCCATATTTCTCCTTCTGTGCCTAAATTATTTCACATAACATAATGCCCTCCAGGCTTATCTATGTTGCCTCAAATGACCATATTTTATTCTTTGTATGGCTAAATAGTATTCCATTGTGTATATATACTACATTTTCTTTATCTATTCATCTATTGATGGTTATAATCAGCCAATTGCTCCCATAATAAATGAAATTAACACATAGAATCACATGGCTAATAAAAGATTCAAATAGAGACTTTCAAGCAACCATTCTATCAAGCAATCATTGTATTTTCAGAAACAAAACTCTTTAGACAATATCCAAGTCAAATTCAGTTTCGCCAAATCTTTCCAAAAACAAAACTCTTTAGACAATATCTAAGTCAAATTCAGTTTTGCCAAATCTTTCCAATAATATTTATCTTTCAGTTAAACCCCAATTGAATGAGTCTCAAAGCTTATAATAATTATTAATTTGGGGACATCATATTTTTTTCTAGTTTGAATTAAAGTCAGAAAAATCAATTGGGAAATTTTACTTTAGAGGATTTTTTAAATCTTCAAATTTCTAAGACTTCAGAAAAATAGGAAAAATAAAATTATATGGGTAAGTATCCATTTGTCTACGTTGAAAACAGAAGAAATGGAAATGGCTGAATATTATCAAATTATTTTTATTTTCTAAGTTTTCCAATTCTAACATAAAAAAATAGAGCGTTCAATCTACAACAAGAGAAAATGTCTAATTTGTGGATCTCTATAGAAACTCACTCAGTATCTACAGGCTATAAGTCAATATAAAATTTTAATAAATAATTACTTTCTATAACACACTCTGTCTGACACACACACACACGCACACACACACACACACACGCCAGATCACACTGTGACATTCTTATTCAGTAATAATATTTTGTGAGTTGGGGATGGAGAGATATAGGATTTTACTTTGAACTGTCAGAGACTATAGTTTTCCCTTGAGCAGATATTTTGAAAGGAAAAGCTCTTTAGTTAGTTTTAATGGGTTGGGTTCCAAGTGTTTCCTCTCTTTCCCTCTAGTATCTCACCATGCAGGCACACAGTTACAAGTTCACTTTGTTTTATAAATACCACAAAAAAAAAAAAGCCACATAAGAAAATTGCTTTGTCTGAGGGCTGTAGCCAGAACCTCACAACACTTGGCAGCATCACCAGGAATTTGCCCAAGTTAAACTATCTGCTTTAAAAAGTGTGTGTGTACACTTCTTAAATTATTAAAGCTTTCGAATGATTCATGCTTTTCTTTTTTTAAAACTTTTATTTTAGGTTCACAGGTACATATGCAGGTTTGTTATTTCTGGGTGATGAAATAATGTGTATACCAAACTCCCAGGTATTTCCTAGTTTGTAGGGTTTGCTTTCCCTAGGTTATGGTTTCCCTGGGGGTTTGGTGTACAGATTATTTCATTACCCAGGTAATGAGCATAGTATTTAATAGGTAGTTCTTTGATCCTCACTCTCCTCCCAACCTCCACCCTCAAGTAGGTCCGGTGTCTGTTTTTCCATTCTTCGTATCCATAGGTACTCAGTGTTTAGATTCCAATTGTAAGTGAAAATATGTGGTAATTGTTTTTCTGTTCCTGTGTTAGTTTACTTAGGATAAGGGACTCTAGTTCCATTCATGTTCATGCAAAGGACATGATCTGGTACATTTTTATGGCTATGTAATATTCTATGGTATAGATGTAACACATTTTCTTTATCCAGACTATCCAATAGTGAGATTGCTAACAAGAGGTTGAATAGCAACTCTGTTTTATGTTCTTTCAGAAATTGCCAAGCTACTTTCCAGAATAATGATTTAAACTAATTTACATTCCTACCAGTAGTGTATAAGCACTCCCTTTTCTCCACAACCTCACCAGCATCTGTTATTTTTTTGACTTTTTAGTAATAACCATTCTGAGTAGTGTAATATGGTATCTCATTGTGGTTTTGAGTTGCCCTTCTCAAATAATTAGTGATACTGAGTATTTTCTCATCTGCTTGTTGACTGCATGTGTGTGTTATTTTGAATATGCCTGTTCATGTCCTTTGCCCACTTTTCAATGGGATTGTTCTTGGCTTGTAAATTTAAGTTACTTATAGATGCTACATATTGCACTTTTGTTAGATGTACAGTTTGCAAATATTTTCTCCTATACTGTAGGTTGTCTGTTTATTCTTTTGATAGTTTCTTTTGCTGTGAAAAGCTTTTTAGTTTAATTAGGTTCCATTTGTCAATTATTTGTTCCTGATGCAATTGCTCTCAGCATCTTCGTCATGATATAATTGCCTAGTTCTGTGTTCAGAATGTTATTTCCTAGGTTATGTTCCAGGGTTTTTATAGTTTTAGGTTTTACATTTAAGTCTTTAATTCACCTTGAGTTGCTTTTTGTATATGGTGTAAGAAAGAGGTCCAGTTTCAATCTTCTGCATACAGCTAGCCAGTTATCTCATCACCTTTCATTGAATAGGAAGTCCATCACCATTGCTTGTTTTTGTCGACTTTGTCAAAGATCAGATGGTTGTAGGCGTGTGGTCTTATTTTCTTGGTTTTCTATTCTGCTCCATTGTTCAATGTGTCTGTTCTGTACCAGTACCATGCTGTCTTGATTACTGTAAGCTTTTAATATAGTTTGAAGTCAGGTAATTTGATGCCTCCAGCTTTGTTCTTTTAACTTAAAATTGCCTTGGCTCTTTGGGCTCGTTTTTAGCTCCATATAAATTTCAAAATAGTTTTTTTCTAGTTCTGTGAAGAATGTCATTAGTAGGTTGATAGGAATAGCACTGAATCTATAAATTGCTTTGGGAAATAATAACATTTTCACAATATTGATTCTTCCTGTCCATGAGCATGGAATGTTTTTCCATTTATTTGTGTCACCTCTAATTTCTTTGAGTAGCATTTTGTAATTCTCATTGTAGAGATTTTTCACCTCGTTGGTTAGCTGTATTCCTAGGTATTTTATTCTTTTTGTGACTTATGAATGGAATTGGATTCTTGACTGGCTCTCAGCTTGTATGATTTTGGTGTACAGAAATTTTATATGTTTTATATATTTATATTTAAATTATATATTTTATATATTTACATTTATATTAATTTTTGTACATTGATTTTGTATCCTGAACCTTTGTGGAAGTTTTTTTCTTTTTTTCACATCTAGGACCTTTGGGGCAGAGACTATAGGGCTTTCTAGGTATACAATCATATCATCAGCAAACAGGGATAGTTTGACTCCCTCTCGCCCTATTTAGATGTCTTTTACTTGTGTCTTTTGCCTGATTACTCTGTCCAGGACTTGCAGTACTAGTTGAATAGGAGTGTTGAGATAGCTCATCCTTGCCTTGTTCCAGTTTACAAAGGGAATATTTTCTGGTTTTGCCCATTCAGTATGATGTTGGCTGCGGGTTTGTCACAGACAGTTCTTATTATTTTGAAATATCTTCTTGCAGTGTCTAGTTTGTTGAGGGCTTTTAACATAAAGATATGTTGAATTTTATTGAAAGCCTTTTCTGCTTTCAATACCAAGATGATTATGTGCTTTTTGTTTTTAGTTATGTTTATGTGATGAATCATATTTATCAATTTGCATATGTTGAACCAACCTTGCATCCCAGAGATAAAGCCAATTTGATTGTGGTGAATTTGCTTCTTAAGGTGCTTCTGGACTCGGTTTCCTACTGTTTTGTTGAGGAAGTTTGCATCTGTGTTCATCAAGAATATTGGAATGAAGTACGTTGTTGTTGTTGTCTCTGCTAGGTTTAGGCATCAAGGTGATGCTGGCCTCATAGAAAAAGTTAGAAAAGAGTTCCTCCTCTCAATTTTTAAAAATAGATTTATTAGGAGTGGTACTGACACTCTTTTACACATGTGGTAGAATTCGGCAGTGAATTCACCTGGTCCTGGGCTATCTTGGTTGGCAGGCTTCTTAACTGATGTGATTTGGAACTTGTTACTTGCCTGTTCAGGGATTCAATTTCTTCTTGATTCAGTTTTGGGAACTTGCATGTGTCCAGAAATGTATACATTTCTTCTAGATTTTCTAGTTTGTGTGCATATGGTTGTTCATAATAGTCTCTGAATTTTTTTTTTTTATTTCTCTGGGGTCAGTGGAAATGTCCCCTTTGTCTTTTCTAATTGTGTTTATTTGAATCCTCTCTGTTTTTTTCTATATTAGTCTAGTATTGGTCTGTCTATTTAAACCTTTTTTCAAAAAAAAAAAAAACTCCTGGATTTGTTGATCTTTTGTATGGTTTTCCTCATCTCAATTTCCTTCAGTTCAGATCTGATTTTGACTATTTCTTGTCTTCTGCTAGCTTTGGTTTGCTCTTGTTTCTATAATTCCTCTAGTTGTAATGTTAGATTATTAATTTAAGATCTAACTTTTTGATATGGACATTTAATGCTATAACCCTCCCAGTTAACACTGCTTTAGCTGTGTCCCAGAGATTCGGGTATGTTATATCTTTGTTCTCATAAATTTCAAATAAAGTCTTGATTTCTGTCTTAATTTTACTATTTACCTAAAGGTCATTTAGAAGCTGGTTGTTTAATTTCCATGTAATTATATGGTTATGAGTGGTTTTGTGTCCAGAATTGGTGGGTTCTTGGTCTCACTGACTTCAAGAATGAAGCTGTGGACCCTCGCGGTGAGTGTTACAGTTCTTAAAGGCGGTGTGTTAGGAGTTTGTTCCTTCTGATGTTCACATGTGTTCGGAGTTTCTTCCTTCTGGTGGGTTTGTGGTCTTGCTGGCTCAGGAGTGAAGCTGCAGACCTTCGCGGTGAGTGTTAACAGCTCTTAAGGCGGCGCGTCTGGAGTTGTTCATTCCTCCCGGTGGGTTCGTGGTCTCGCTGGCTTCAGGAGTGAAGCTGCAGACCTTCACGGTGAGTGTTACAGCTCATAAAGGCAGTGTGGACCCAAAAAGTAAGCAGTAGCAAGATTTATTGCAAAGAGCAAAAGAACAAACCTTCCGCAGTGTGGAAGGGGACCCGAGTGGGTTGCCAATGCTGGCCCCCGCAGCCTGCTTTTATTCTCTTATCTGGCCCCACCCACATCCTGCTGATTGGTAGAGCCCAGTGGTCTGTTTTGACAGGGCGCTGACTGGTGCGTTTACAGTCCCTGAGCTAGACACAAAGGTTCTCCACGTCCCCACCAGATTAGCTAGATACAGAGTGTCCACACAAAGGTTCTCCAAGGCCCCACCAGAGTAGCTAGATACAGAGTGTGGATTGGTGCATTCACAAACCCTGAGCTAGACACACGGTGCTGATTGGTGTGTTTAAAAACCTTGAGCTAGATACAGAGTGCTGATTGGTGTATTTACAATCCCTGAGCTAGACATAAAGATTCTCCATGTCCCCACCAGACTCAGGAGCCCAGCTGGCTTCACTAACCCAGTGGATCCCACACTGGGGCTGCAGGTGGAGCTGCCTGCCAGTCCCGCGCTGTGCACCCGCACTCCTCAGCCCTTGGGTGGTCCATGGGACTAAGCGCTGTGGAGCAGGGGGTGGCTCTCGCCGGGGAGGCCTGGGCAGCACAGGAGCCCACGGAGTGGGGGAGGCTCAGGTATGGCGGGCTGCAGGTCCCGAGCCCTGCCCTGTGGGGAGGCAGCTAACACCCGGCGAGAAATTGAGCACAGCAGCTGCTGGCCCAGGTGCTAAGCCCGTCACTGCCCAGGACTGGTGGGGCCGGCCGGCTGCTCCAAGTGCAGGGTCCGCGGAGCCCACGCCCACCCGAAACTCACGCTGGCCCACAAGCATGGCAGGCGCAGCCTGCGCCTCTCCCTCCACACCTCCTCGCAAGATGAGGGAGCCGGCTCCGGCCTTGGCCAGCCTAGAAAGGGGCTCCCACAGTGCAGTGGTGGGCTGAGGGGCTCCTCAAGTGCCGCCAAAGTGGGAGCCCAGGCAGAGGAGGTGCTGAGAGCGAGCCAGGGTTGTGACGACTGCCAGCATGCTCTCACCTCTCAATTTCCTTAAGATTCATTTTTATTTTTATTGTCCTGTGGTCTGTGACTGTGGTTGGTATAATTTCAGATTTTTTGAATTTGCTGAGGATTGTTTTATGTCTGATTGTATGGTCAATTTAAGGTATATGCCATGTGCAAATAAAAGGTACGTATATTCTTCTGGTTTTGGGTGGAGCATTCTGTATGTATCTATTAGGTTCTTATGGTCAAGTATTGAGTTCAGGTGCTAAATACCTTTATTAGTTTTCTGCCTCAGTGACCTTTCTGATACTGCCAGTGAAGCATTGAAGTCTCCTATCATTATTGTGTGCTTGCCTAAGTCTCTTTGTAAGTGTCTAAGAACTTGCTTTATGAATATGGTGCTCCCGTTTGGGGTGCATACATATTAAAGATTATTTAGGTCTCCTTGTGGAATTGCATCTTTTACCATTATGCAATGCCCTTCTTCATCTTTTTTAATCTTTGCTGGTTTAAAGTCCACTTTGTCTTAAATTACAACAGCAACCCCTTCTTTTCTTCTGTTTTCTGTTTGCTTGCTAGATTTTTCTCCACCCCTTTACTTTGAGCCTCTTCGTGTCACTGCATGGGAGATGGGTCTCTTGAAGACAGCATACCATTCGGTCATGCTTCATTATCCAATTTGCCACTCTGCCTTTTAATTGGGGGACTTCCACCTATTTATATTCAAAGTTAATGTTGATATGTGCAAATGAGTTCCTGTCATCATGTTATTAGCTGGTTATTATGCAGACTTGTTGGTTGGTTGCTTTATAGTGTCACTGGTCTATGTATGTAAGTGTGTTTCTGTAGCAGCTGGTAATGTTTAGCACTCCCTTTGGGATCTCTTGTAAGGCAAGCCTTATTGTAACAAAATCCTTTGGCATTTGCTGGTCTGAAAATAATCTTATTTCTCTTCCAATTATGAACTTTATTTGGGTTGGATATGTAATTCTTTGTTGGAAATGCTTTTATTTAGGAATGCTGACCATAGGTCTCCTTTCTCTTCTGGCTTGTAAGATTTCTGTGGAAAGTACCTCTGTTAGTCTGATGGGCTACTTTTTGTAGAAGATCTGCTCACCAGCTGCCTTTAATCTTTTTTTTTCTTTCATTTTATCCCTGGAGTATCTGAGGACTATGTGTCTTGGGGATGGTCTTCTTTGGTAGTATTTCACCAAGGTTCTCTGAATTTTCTAAATTTGAATGTTTCCCTCTAGTGGAGTTGGGGAAAATTTCATGAATAATATCCTAAAACATGCCTTCTAAGTTGTTTGATTTCTCTTCCTTTCAAGGATGCAAAGGAGTCACAGATTTGGTCTCTTTTCATCTCCAATATTTCTCTAAGGTTGTGTTCTTTATTTTTGTTATTTTTTCATAATTTTTGTATGACTCCTTTATTTCAGAAAGCAGGTCTTTGAGCTCTGAGATTCTTATCTCAGCTTGGTTGATTCTACTGTTAATACTTAGGATTGTACTCTGAAATTCTTTAAGTGAGTTTTTCAGCTTTATCAGCTGTGTTTGGTTCTTTCTTAAGATGCCTATATTGTATTTCATTTCCTGTATCATTTTATTGTGTTCCTTAAAATCCTAGTGTAACGCCAAAGGTTCTTGCATTGGCCATGCCAAAGATTTGGTGTGGCAGCAGCCCGCGGTGAGAGACAGAGATCAGACTGAGAGAAAAAAAGCTGTAGGCTTTGTTTAGTAGAGTGACAGTACACAGCTTCCACAGCATGGAAGGGGTCCCGAGCAGGTAGTCAGTGTTAGATTTTTTGATCACCTTTTAAACTCTTTAAGGCGAGAAATATGTGTAGGGGGAAGATGCTACCAGAGCGAGAAACAAAGACAATTAACATGTCTCAGATCTTGAGGAAAACCGGAATTGTAACTTCAGTTTTGTCTACTTTATAACCTTGTAGCGGCATGACAAAGGAGACAGGATCTCACAGGATTTTACAAATTGTGTTTATAAGGAATCAGAATTGGGAGCATAGATAAGGTCTGCTGGTCACAGAAAAATGGACTTTTAACATTCCTTTTAGTTTTAGGGGAGGGGGAAGGGAGAGAAGGAGTGAGGACACAGGGATTCTTACAGCAAAAGTTTTGCTGTTTATAGCTTTCTTGGGGAAGAAAACACATGCACAAATCCTGGTGTTAGGATTATTTTAAGCACATATATTCAATATTATTCATCCAGGACCAAAGTAAGTCCTGATGTAAGAAATGAGTGAGTTTCACAACTTTCTGAGCCCCTACTCAACCCAGGAAGCCCAGCTGGAACCTCCTCTCAGTTCCCCCTCTAGATTGGACACCCCAACTCCTGTTGGGAACTGGGCGGCGGTCGTTCTGGCTACTTTCTGCTGATTAGGGGTGAAGAAGGGGCCCTGCAGTTGTGGTGTCCTCCAGAGGGGAACTTTTTAGCCTAGTGAGGGACCAGCGGGTCGATCCAGGGGTCCTCGGTAGAAGCCGTGAGTTGAGCTCATTTGAGATTCCATTTGTAAGACCTCTTGTAGCTTGATGGTCTCGATCCTGGAGGAAACAAATTTGACAAGGAGGTTAAAAATGCAAGGCCCAAAAGCAAGTAATAATAGAATTGCTCTCGCAGGGCCTAGAAAGGAGAGGAGCCAAAGTATCCATTGGTTAAACATATTCCCGGGCCCTGAGTGTTCAAGCTCCTTTTTTTTACCTTTTATTTATTTGTTTATTTTTGATCTTTTTAGTAATGATTTCTGACTGGTTAACGAAATAGCAACATTCTTCTTCTAAGAAGAGGCAGGTTCCTCCTCTTTCAGCTGTTAATAATTCTAGGGCTCTTTGGTTTTGAAGGACTACTGTAGCTAGAGAATTAAGCTGGCTTTGTAGGGTCACTAGGGAGTCAGCAACTGATTCCATGTCATCATTTAATTCTCATGATAATTTATAATAGAACTGGGTGGAGGAAGTTGTGCCTCCAATTCCAATCCCAAGCCCGTCGGGTATTCCGGCTCCTACAGTAAAAGGGACAATAAGGGCTCACATGTGGCAAGATTGGGGTATAAGGAGACTTTGCAACTCTTCTTCAGTATATATGGAAATGGGAGGTGCTATAAAGGGAAGAAAGCATTGTTCTTTCAGAGTGCCATTTAGGCATGGATAGGCTGTGTTATCACAGATGAAAAAAATGCCTGAAGTTGGACAGGTGAAACCTGAGGTCTTGCATTAGTCTCCACTGAATATTTGTTTTTTGTATTCCTAGGATTGGGGTGTTGTAAGGACTGCTACTTTTTTTTTTAGTAAACCTTGAGCTTTTAAATATTTAACAATATTCTGTAATCCTTTGAGAGTTTCGGGCCTTAAGGGATATTGCCTTTGATAAGGAAAAGTGGTGGGGTCTTTTAGCCTGATTTGGAGTGGATGGGCATTCTTTGCCCTTCCAAATTGTCCTTTTAAGGCCCAGACTTCAAAGTTGATTCCTTTTTCAAGTAGGGGCCAACAAATGGGTAATTTGTTCTCCATATTCATGTAGATAATGGCCCCAGCTTTGTCTAATATGTCCTTCTAATAAGGGTGTGGGACTTTCAGGCATCACAAGAAAGGCATGTGAAAAGAGCACAGTCTCCCAATTGCAGCTCAGGAAGCGAGAGAAATACCTGGTTACAGGCTGTCGTAAGATTCCTCGGATAGTAACAGACTTTGAGGACAATTGCCCAGGGCAGGAGACTAAAACTGAGAAGGCCGCGCCAGTATCCAGGAGGAAGTCCACTTCCTAGCCCTCAACAGTCAAACTTACCCTGGGCTCTGTGAGGGTGATGGCATGAGCTGGCGCTTGCCCTGGGCACCCTCGGTCCTGTTGCTGAATTATCTGATTGTGTGCTTCTGGCCTAGAGGGCCTTCGTCCTCTAGGGCAGTGCACCTTCCAGTGATTGCCTTGGCATATTGGACATGGGCAAGGGGGTAGTTTGTTTTTTGTTGGACAGTCTTTTTTCAAGTGTCCTTGTAAACTTGACTGATAACAAGCCCTACTAGGCAATTGGCCTGCTCCTCTCTTGTTTCCCTCTGAGCCACCAAGGTCTGCCTGTTTGAGGGCCATGACTAAGGCTGCAGCCTTTCTCTTATCTTGCTTTTCCCTTTTGGCCTGTTCCTCTTGGTCCCTGTTATAGAATACCGAGTTTGCCAGCTTTAATAATGTGTCCAAATTTTGTTCTGGGCCTAACGCAGACTTTTGGAGTTTTCTCCTAATGTCAGCTGCTGATTAGGTGATAAATTTATCCTTTAAAATAAGTTGGCCTTCTACGGAATCTGGAGTTAGGGAGGTGTGCTTTCTTAGGGCCTTCCTTAGCCTTTCTAGAAAAGTGGAGGGGTTTTCCTCTTTTCCCTGTGTAATCGTGCATAGCATTGAGTAATTCATAGGCTTTTTCCTAGTCTTCCTCAACCCTTCTAAAACGCAAGTTAGCAAATGCCTGTGGCTCCAGTTTCCATGATCTGAGTCAGAATCCCAGTGAGGGTCTACAGTGGGGACTGCCTGTTGCCTGTGGAGAATTTTTCCCTCTCCTTCCAGGGTCATTCCATCATTTACCTGGCTAACGTACCACAGATCCCCAAATTGCTGGACTGCTGCTAAAGCTGATTCTTTTTCAGTAGGACTTAAGGTCTGACCAAGAAGCAACATGGTATCTCTCCATGTTAGATCAAAGGACTGCCCCAATCCTTGCAGGACATCTATATAGTTATCAGGATCATGCGAGAATTCCCCTAAATCTGCCTTTATTTGTTTTAAATCTGAGAGTGAGAAGGGGGCATGCACGTTAGTGGGCCCAAATTCTCCTCCTACTGCTTGTAAGGGACATAGTTTGGGTGCCTGGCTCATGGAGCTTACGTTCTTTTTCCAGTGTGCCTTTAACACTTCAGTGGGGCCGGATGGAGGAGAGTCAGTGGGGGTGGAGAGTGGGGCTGCTGGAAGAGGCCCTGAGTATGGAGGCAATTGTGGGCCTCTGTCATTTGGCTTGGCACAGGGCAGTATTGTCACGAAGGGAAAGAAAGCCGTACATAAGGGACTTCACTCCATTTACCTTCCTGTTTACAGAAACGATCTAGTTGTAGAAGGGTGTTATAATTAATACTTCCCTCAGGGGGCCAAGTTTCTCCATTTTGTAAGGAATACTGTGGCCAGGCACTGGTACAGAAGAAAAGCAGCCCCTTCTTTTTTAAGGTTTCAGAGTTGAATTTGTCCCAGATATTCAGGATACATCTTAAGGGAGTGTCCGGTTTTGAAGTTGTGGTGCCCATCTGGACTTTTAAACAAACGGATGTCTGCACTCCTGGTTATTACTGGGACTATTGTCCCTTAGGGCGTCCCCCAAGGGTCAGGTCCAGTTGTGCTCAAAGCTCACGGCTGCTTTTTCTGAGCCCTCCATCTACCTGATTTAACCATGCTTACAGCTGGGATGGAAACTTCCCTTGCTCCTGCCATGCGCCCATTGACCACTAAATGGGGCACAAGGACTGTTGGATTTATTTTGGTCCTTCTGCCAATGCGTCCTACCTGTTCCAGGGTGGCAAGTCCTGGGTCTGGTGCACCACTGACGTTTGGATGCTAAGGCCCCATTTACATGGGCCTGGCCATAAAATTGTCCGTCAAGGAGGAATCTCTGAATTAGCGACAGAAGGCTTAATAAGCTTAAAGGGGGTGGTGGATGTCCTCTAGGCCAGGGTAGACAGAACAGCTGCTGTACTGTAGCCTTCTGTTCCCACTTTCCATCAAAGGAGTAAGCCCCTCTCTTAAGGTGGTATCAGTATCCTCTGTCCCAACTGACTATATTTTCTTCCTTCCAATAACAAACATTGAATGGTTCAAATAGCAATTCAACAGCTCTACAAGCTGTACCCATGCACCACAGATTGTACTTGAGAGGCCCCAAGGAAGGGGAAAGTCTATCTGGGGAGCAATGGAGGAAATGCCCTAAGGCTTCTACTGTCCACATGAAAATTACAGACCTGGCTTTAAATTGTCCTGATGCAGGGGACCACACACTATGGTGGGGAAACTGGCCCTTCAAAATAGCCATCGAGTGGTGACACCTGCCTAAACCCTGGAGGGCACCATGAACAGGGATCTTCTGGGCACCACCCCAAGAATTTAAGACTTCTAACCAGGGAATCTTGATCCTGCCTAGCGGGAATAACCTCGCTTGCGACATGAGGAAAGAAGTCTAGCCAGTGGACATTAGGACCCAGGAGGCAGGGGTCAGAAGATGTGGCAGTCTCACGCTCAGTAACCCCTGCAGGGGGAGCCTCTGGCAGGGCCATGGTCTCTACCAGGAAATCTGGGAGACTAGAATGGCCGCTAACTCCCGGGTGTACTTTGGGACCACCATGGAAAGTGAAAGAGTAGGAACTGGGTCCAGACTAACCAACATTCCCAGCCCCAGAGGGTCAGGGGATTGTTAGAGAGCCCTTTTCCAGACAGCCTGACAGCCATGTCTTTAGTCCTGTGATGACACTAATCACCTTTAAGTAGCTGACAGATGCCTGGTTTAGCTTTGGAATTCTAAGGAAGGACAGGACAGAATAGCAAGCAAAAGAGGTCCAGTCGTACTCACCACGTGATGGTCCAGATGCCTTTCCTGGAGATCCTCCTCGCAGGCTTGCCAAAATGTAACGCCAAAGGTTCTTGCCTTAGCCATGCCAAAGATTTGGTGGGGTGGCATCCCGCAGTGAGAGAGAGACACGGATCAGACTGAGAGAAAAAAAAAAAACTGTAGGCTTCATTGAGTAGAGTGACAGTACAAAACTTCCACAATGTGGAAGAGATCCTGAGCAGGTAGCCAGTGTTAGATTTTTTTGATCACCTTTTAAACTCTTTAAGGCGGGAAATACGTGCGGTGGGAAGATGTTACCAGAGTGAGAAACAAAGACAATTAACATGTCTCAGATCTTGAGGAAAACCGGAATTGAACTTAAGTTTTATCTACTTTATAACCTTGTAGTGGCATGGCAAAGGAGACACGATCTCACAGGATTTTACGAAGAGTGTTTACAAGGAATCGGAATTGGGGGCATAGATGAGGTCTGCTGGTCACAGAAAAATGGGCGTTTAACATTCCTTTTAGTTTTAGGGGAGGGGAAGGGAGAGAGGGAGCGAGGACACAGGGAAGCTTACAGCAGAAGTTTGTTTATCACTTTCTTGGGGAAAAAAACACATGCACAAATTCTGATGTTAGGAATATTTTAAACATATATCTTTAATATTATTCATCTAGGACCAAAGTAAGTCCTGATGCAGGAAATGAGTGAGTTTCACAGCTTTCTGAGCCCTTACTCGACTCGAAGCCCAGCTGGAACCTCCTCTCACTAAGATTGGATTCTGACTCTCTCCTGAATGTTGATCATCTTCATTCCTATCTGTAATCCGAATTCTACTTCTAACATTTCAGCCATTTCAGTCTGGCTAAGTGCCATTTCTGTGGGATTAATGTGGTTGTTTGGAGGTAAGAAAATGCCCTTCTATACTCCTCAATCTACAGGATATAAGTGGCAGCTTATTCAATTTAACCTAACCCCAACCTTTAACTAGTTGTTCTATGTATAAAGCAGGTATGAATGTTAAAATATAATTTAATTAATGCTATGAATATATATATATATTTATACTGACTCACAGTTACGGTGGGGTTAATTACAAAAAGTAAACTACAATTTGGAAACATGAGGCTGGTGTACAGATGAAGAAAAAAGTGTTAAAGTGGGCACATAAAGTAAAAAATCTATAGGTAAGCATACAAAGGCAGAGTCAACTCACTGATGCTCTTTGTGGTCATAGAAGATGGTCACATTTAGTAGGGTCATGCCAGTGATAAATTTAGAAGTTGAAGAAGTTATCAATAATGGAAGAATTGTTAATAGAAAGAGAGATGTAGAAGAGAGAAATAGTATTTACAACAGTGGGAAAAACTACAGAGCAAAACCTGAAATGAATTGAATACAAGAAACAGCCATCATTTGGGGTTCAGAGAAGAGGCATAATCTCATATTTTAGATGAGTCAGTGTGTCAGGGTGTCTATAGTAAAATGTTTATCATGGAGGGTACTGAAAACCCTTTTGGTTACACAGTAGAGGTTCAATTATGAAAAAAGAAAATGGGAAAAAAAAGAAACTAACTGGGGAAAAATTTCCAGGTTACTAAGATTTGTATGGTAACATTAACGTTATAGACGAGATGATACAAATACAGACTGATGGGAAATGGCAATATTTGTTGAGTAATTTGATGTGAATAATAATGATAAAAGAGACACTATAATAAGAATGACTTAAATCTTTGCTTTGATCAGTTGGGTAGACAATGTTACATATAAATTAAGATGAGAAAGACTGGACAACACAGTTGTTTATGAAAGAGTATTTCAAAGTAAGAACTCTATTTTGATTATATTAAATATGAGATGTCATATTAAAAGTTAGATACCCAGTAGTTTATCATATGAGATTCAAGCTCAAGGGAGCTATTGAGACTAGAAAAGTACATGGAATAATTTTGGAGGTGGTATGTAAAGTCAGGGGCTTGAGTAAAATCAACAGTGAGTAAAGAGAATAAAGAAATAAAGTAAATAAAGAAAGGTTGATAGTAGCCATGGTTTCAAGCATACACTGGGGGGACATGGAATGTATTCAAGGAGGGATTACTATATTTTACTTTATAAAAGAGAAAAATGAACTACAAAGATTAATAGGGAGAACCATGAAAGTGTAATGTCACTAAAACCATAAAAAATGACAGGAAGCAGAGAAAACAATTAGATTCAATGAAATGAAAATGTCAGCTATATGGTGATATGGTCACATTAATAGGAGGGGTTATATTAATAGTACAAATTTTAAGTCTGTGAGCTAGAGTAGGCTCAAGCCACAATTTTATGTAATCATGAGGAGTAACAAGGAGTTACATAGAGATAGCAGAAGAAAGTACTGTGACTAACCTAAATATATAGCATAATTTTAAAAGAGTGAAGTACATTAAGAAATAAGAAAAATAAATGTTTGGATAGCAGATATAGAAAATCTGAAGGATATTTATTGAAGCAAGTAGGAATGATTAAAAAAGAAACTTCAATTGATCAGTATATCGATTAGGGAGAAATCTCCAAGGATTAGTAAATTTGAGAGGGTGAAAGAAGTATTCAATGAGGAGATTTTAAAAAACGTACTAAATGTACATGTACAGTTGCAGTGAAAGGACTTAAGAAGCCAGGCAAAAGAAGGACCGCGTAAGATTGAGATGTGCAAATGAATATGAGAATAAAAGACTTAAAGATAATGGCTGAGGTTACCTATGGTGACAGAGGAAAATACATGTCAGGTAGGATATAATTACAACTCATATTTTGATCATGGCACATTTGCCAATAGTTCAAACAAGTCTTAATTACATTATATCTTCATTACATATTAACTTTTCTCTTATATTATTTCTTCATTGTAGATTAACTTTCCTCTCACTTCTTTGACACAAAGCCATCATGACTATCACAGTATCTAAGATGGAATGTTAAATATAGTCTTTTAAATTGGAAGAAAAAAACCCAGCTACAACTAATCAAATTGCTGCAACTCAGAAAACAACCTTGCATAAATAATGCTGTAATCCTGTTAAATTTCCTTGTTTTCTGTCCGTACAGGCAAGACCCTTATCTTTCCAGCTTTGAAGCACTAACTCTGTTTCTTTCAAGTCTGTGTTACCTAAATGACCATTTTCATCTTTGCACTTAAATAAACACTTTTAAAATAGATTTTTATCCTGTTATTTCAGCTTGACAATAATTTAAAAACTTAACTAACTTAAAAACACGTGTTAGAAGATCTAGGTGATTCACACATAACTAATCTGTCAGCCCAAACAAATATCTCCACTTAAAAAAAATTAGTATTTAGCCTCATGAAATTCACAATACGTAAGAAACCAATTAAAACTCATTAGATATGTAAAAATGTAAAATATAACCCACAAAACAGTAGAACAAATAATAGAGTTTTTAAAAAATCTGCAATTATAAAATAGGCCAACAAGGACTTTATAACAAATGCTGTGTCATCTCACTTACATTGGAAACCTTTAAAAAAATTTAAAAAATTTGAACTGATAGCAACAAAGAGTATAATGGTGATTACCAGGGATGAGGATATGGGGGCAAAAGGGAGACATTGGACAAAGGATAGAAACCTTTAGTTATAAGATGAATAAGTATTGGAAACCTAATGCAGTGCGTGGTGATTATAAGTAATAACAATGTATTTTACACTTGATAATTGCTAAGAGAGAAGATCTCAAGAAGATCTCATCACACATGAAAATATGTAACTATGTGAGGTGATGTATAAATTAATTGGCTTAATTATGGTAATCATTTTACAGTTTAGAAATATATCAAAATATCACGTACATTTTATATATATGCAACTTTTATCAATAATATAATAAAAATTGATAAAAACAAAAAGACAACAGAACAAAACAGAAGAAAAAACATAAAAAACTGTGACAAGTACAAAAAGTTCTCAAGGATTACAGGAAAACATGAACATAAGAAGGTGAGAGATGGATGGTAAGAATTGGGATCAAGTAAAAATTTAGCAATGAAACAATATCTGAAATACAATTGCACTTAATCAGATTAATAGCAGATAAAAAACTTCACAATAATAGATGAGTGAACTGGAATTCATGATAGGAAATGATTTAAAAAAAAAAGAAAGAAAGGAAGAAACAGAGAGATAATGGTTAAAAAATAAATGAATTGACCGGGTGCAGTAGCTCATGCCTGTAATCCTAACACTTTGGGAGGCTGAGGCGGGCAAATCACCTGAGGTCAGGAGTTTGAGACCAGCCTGGCCAGCATATCGAAACCCTGACTCTACTAAAAATACAAAAATTTGTGGGGCATGTTGGTGCATGCCTGTAATCCCAGCTACTCGAGAGGCTCAGGCAGGAGAATCACTTGAACCCAGCAGGCAGAAGTTGCAGTGAGCCAAGATTGCATCATTGCACTCCAGCCTGGGGGACAGAGCAGAGCAAGACTCTGTCTCAAAAATATAAATAAATAAATAAAAATAAAAGTAAAAGAAAAAATACGTAAACAGAGTCTCAGAAACCTAAGGGACAATACAAAGAGACCTAAGGCTTTTTGTTTTATAATCAAGTCCTATAAATAGAAGAGTAAAAGGGGAGACTAAAATTAAGTCTGAATTAATAATCATAAATGTTTTCAAATTATATTAAAATATAAACACACAGATATTAACAGCTTAGTAAACCTCAAATAGGATGAAAATTAAGAAAATTTTACCAGGGGATATAATAAGTTGCCAAAAATCAGGGAAGGTTACAAATCTTAAGAGAAGCAAGGAAAAAAAAAAAGCATATTACAGAGAGAATGACAGAATACAGATAACTGCAGACTTACCTTAGAAAATGCAAGCCAGAAGAAATTAGAAAGATCTTTAAAGTATTGGGGGCAAGGAGATTATCAACCCATCATTCTATATCCTACAAAAATATATTTAGAAAATAATGAAAAGATGTCTGCTTCTGCCCATGAAATATTTAGTTTTATGTCAACCATGTTCTTGCCATAAGTAACTAGAAAATTGGACAGAATATGTAAGACAACTATTTAGGCATTGGACCAAAGGCTGCACAGCATTACAATCCCTGAGAAAAGGGAACCAAATGAAGTTAGCTCTGTAATTGCTCCAGCTAACTCTTCAGAAATTATTGCCAGTCCATACCATAGGGAAGTAGAATTCCAACAGAGTTTAGCAATGCAGTAAATGAAGGAGACAGAGATGGGAGTACAGGAAATTGAATTGGTTAGAATTATCAGGGCATAGAAACAGAGAAAAAGCAGCTGCAGAGAAGAAGAGAGAAAGAGAAAAGCCAGAATGGAAAGATTTATGTGGTGGCAATAGTATAAGAGAGAAGATGTTAGAGATATTTACTGATGGAAAACTAGCAATATCTATTGAATAATTTGGTATGAATAATAATGGGAAAGGGAAAAAGGAGGGCTCATAAAGCTGTGGTTTGAGGAACTGATTAGATAATGTTATAAATACTTAATATTTGAAATTAAGTATTTTTGAAAAGGAGTGTGTACTAGAAACTCTATTCAGGTCGTATTATCATTGAGATGTCTATTAGACATCTAGGACGTAGGATAGGTTTATAGATTATTGGTATGGTTTGGCTCTGTGTCTCCACCCAAATTTCATCTTGAATTGTAATAATCCCAACGTGTCATGGGAGAGACTGAGTATGAAGTAATTGAATCATGGCAGCAGGTTTTTCCCATTCTGTTCTTGTGATAGCGAATAAGTCTCACAAGATCTGATGGTTTTATAAAGGGGAGTTCCCCTGCACATGCCCTTTTGCCTGCTGTCATGTAAGAAGTGCCTTTGCTCCTTCTTCACCTTCTGCCATGATTGTGAGGACTCCCCAGCTATGTGAAACTATGAATCTATTAATCCTCTTTTTCTTTATGAATTATTCAGTCTCAGATATACCTTCATTAGCAGTGTGAGAACAGACTAATACAATTATAACATGATAATTATCAAATATTAAATATTGGAACTTATTAGAGACCCCAGAGATATGAGATGGAAAATAAGGAGCGATAACAAAGATACTATGAAAAAGAATTATAACCTGAATAAAAATGAATTCATTAAAGATATGAAAATCAAAGCCCTCTCATGAATAACAGTAATCTGAAGAGCCTTATATCTCTTAGAAATGGAAATCATAGTGAAACCTTACACAATAGTGTTGGCATCAAATTGCTTCAAAAAGACATTCTACAAAACATTTTAAAAAGAAATAATACCAATTACATCTAAAATAGTCCACTAAATAGAAGAGGAGTAAACATTTTCCACTTCCTTTTGAGGCCAGTATTAGCCTAATGTCACAATCAGAAAACAACACTGCAAGAATTGTTTTAACAAAATAAAATCTAAAGACAAATAGCCCTCATGAACACAACTGCGAGATCCAAAAAATTTTAATAAATTAAGTCCAGAAATATACATAACTGATAAGGCATCAGGATCAGGTAAAGATTTTTCCAGCAATACAGGTTTGATTTCATATTTTAAAAATTAATGAGTGTAACTTACTATTTTATCACATTAAAATGGAATAAATTATATGGTCATAAAGTTGAAATTGACATGGAGTTGGAGTTAATGTCGTTTTTTCCACAGCCTTGTCTCTGAAACTTTAAAGTAATTTAAAATTTTCCAATAATTAAGTAAAATTCTATAACCTTAAAGCAGTGTTTTCCTGTTTTGCCCTGGGAAAGAAATGATACATGGTTGGAACCCACCAGAAAACTCTTGAAAATGATCCCCTAACAAAAAATAATGACAACAACAATAAGAAGAATAAACTTAAAACTCCAGTATTCACTTGGACATTGGCCACTTCCTTTATGAAACAGAGTTGGGAGTAATCGGACTCGATAGCATAATCTGAATTGGACACTGTCAAGATCCTGAAGAGCTTTATTCAATAGTAATGTTCAAGTTGTCACAAAGAACACTTGGTTCATAAGGATAATAGTATATTCCTGTAATAGGCATAGATATAGCATTTACTGAGGTCCCAGTGTCTAGCAGAGGAATGTGGTCCGAAGAAGCGAAATAACAAATCATTTACTACTTTGTAAATTGGCATTACCTAATCCAGAGAAACATACATCACAAGTAGGCTTACTTTCAATGAACCTGGCCGCTGAGAGAGCACCACAGGGTAGGAAAGAGGAAAGTGTAATGAACAATCTTGAACTCATTTCAACAACAACATCATGCTTCTTGACATACATTTAGAGATTACATATATACATTGCAAGAAAACTGAAGCTTGTTTATTTGAGCCATACTTGGATATTAAGTAATATGAAGTACAATAGGAAACACATCTTTAAAATCCTATTATTATTGCACTTTCTGTTACCAAAGGCTGTCTACCCCTCTTATTTGTGTTTCATGAATAACACTGGCACCTCTCCACTGCACCTTGTAATCTGAAGTGAATCTGAACGCTAAACTCAATGACAGTGCTCATCTAACATTCAGACTCTGCTTCATTCATTATTCTCTCTTGGACTCTCCTCAGCCTCCCGATAGCTAGGATTACCGGCATGCACCACCACACCTGGCCAATTTTTTGTATTTTTAGAAGAGACGAGGTTTCACCACGTTGGCTAAGCTGGTCTCAAAATCCTGACATCAGGTGATCTGCCTGCCTCAGCCTCCCAAAGTGCCGGGATTACAGGCATGAGACATGAAGCCCAGCCTGAGAACTAATGTATTTATTGCTTTTACTATTAAGTTACTTCATTTTGTAATTCAAAGTTTAAGTTCCTTGCACTGGTTAATTAAAAAGTGACTGCAAGTTTCTCATACATAGATATGTGCAAAAAATGCTGTGTTTGTGTAAGGTACTTAATTTTTATATGTATCTTACATCTGTATGTGTAAGAACACAGTGTGGTAGATTTATTTATTTACAAGCATATTACATTTTTGCTAAAGTAGGATAAAGATATACTTCAGTTTAATATAATAATCTGCATAATTATCAGGGAACATTACCAAAGATAGTATATAATATTATATCCAATATGTATAATATTGTATCTACTGAATTTCATATAAGGAAAAAACATTTTTGGAATCCATTTGATATGGTTTTGCTCTGTGTCACCACCTAAATGTCACATCAAATTGTAATTCCTAATTTTGGGAGAGGGACCTGGTGGGAGGTGATTAGATCAGGGGGGTGGATATCCCCCTGCTCTTCTTGTGACAGTGAGTGAGTTCTCATGAGATCTGGTTCTTTAAAAGTTTGTAGCACTCTCTCTCTCTCTCTCTCTCTCTCTCTCTCTCGTTCCTCCGTGGTAAGATGTGTCTGCTTCCATTTTGCTTTCGGCTATGATTGTAAGTTTCCTGAGGCCTCCTAGCCATGTTTCCTCTACAGCCTGTGGAACTGTGAGTCAAGTAAACCTCTTTTCTTCATAAATTATCCACTCTCAGTTAGCTCTTTATAGCAGTATAAGGATTGACTAATACACCATCTTACTAAAAATATAGATATAAGCAAAAAATATATTTGTGAAGATGTTTGTTGTATTTTATTAATAATGAGTTATTTAGAAACAACAATTTTCATCAAAAAGGGATTAGTTATGTGAATGTTGATATGTTTAAACCACAAAACCCTTACACAGACATCAAAAACAGATGTGTTCACATAAGAAATATGTGCATCTTCTTAAATTATGGGCAAGAATCAATAAAGGAGGATTGTAGTACGAGTACTTTTTTTTAGTAAATCGATTGAAAATTTCCTTCCACTAATCAACTTTGTTACATTTAAATATTTTGTAGGTGCATGCAAGATTTTTGCAATTCAGTTTTTATAGAATATATATAGTAACACTTAAATATATCCAAAGGGCCTACAAATCTAAACTTTTCAATTTTCCACAATACTTTATTGATTTTAATACAATCATTAAGAGAACTGTAGTCTCTATAAAAAGAAATCTCATTTCTCTTAAAAACAACACTAATAATTTGGATTTAACTGTAATAAATAGAGGAGAGTGAAGAAGCATATGAATATCTTATGATATTTTGTACTGCTATAACAGAATGCCTTAGACTGGGTAATTTACAATGAACTGAAATGTATTGGCTCATAGTTCTAGAGACTGGAAAATCCAATATTGAATTGTTGGCATCTGGCAATACCCTTCTTACTCATCATCACATAGCAGCAGAGAAGAGGACAAGAGAGGGCAAGAGGAGGCCAAACTCACCCTTTTTTTAGTGATGCCAATCCAACCCATGAGGATGAAGTCCTCTGGCCTCAACACCTCTTAAAAGTCCCAACTCTTATTACTGTGACGTGAAAATTAAATTTCAACGCGCATTTCAAACCACAGTAAAGGTAGGTAAAAACACAACTAGGTTTACATCAATTATAAGTGAAAGGAGAGTACTGATTCATCAAATATTTTAAATTTTATACAGTTCGTAGACAGTAAGTGAAATGTATAGAATAACATACACACACCATAAACATAGATTTTATTTAGGCTTATTTCGCATTATGGCTCTAGGAAGCACAGAAACAAAAAAAATAGTTAGATATGGGTCACTTTCAAAGAGTCAAAGATTCATCTTTTTCATCTTGTTTAATGGACACTGGTCCTTGTTACCATGGTAATGGGAATATGAACATACAGTTTGTGCAGTTTGGAATCCAAGAAAGTGTCCATAGCTGCTCTCACAATCTAGATTGGAAATGATTGTGTTTACAAACACTTTTGTTTCCAAGACAACATGATATGCTCTCATGCGACTCTATGGAAACCAGCAAACTTGTAATTGGTGTTCAATCTTCGTGTTAGCCAAACTCTGTTGGGTTCTCAATATAAATGCTAATGGAAGGAAGGTGGGTAGCTTTCTTTCCTTGTGTTTCAAAAGTATACATTCAAACCTCAAATTGCTTTGGCATTCCTTAGATGAAAGTTATATATAAATACAATATTACATTGTTATTTATGACATACACAAAATCTGACTTAATTTTTCATGCCAAAATTATTCCTAAATGTTTATCGGAATAAAGAATCTTTTTCCTCTATACTCTAATCTACTAGTGTTTTCCTGTACAAAGGAGGTTTCTGAAATCATTCTTTCAAAACATTTGTATGAAGTGCTTTCACAGATTTTATTTATTCTGTATTGGCATGGTAGATATTATAAAACTATCTTTTCTGTCACTCTTATGTTCAGTGATCCTGTTTAGCAAAGTTCAGCCCACATATTAAGTAGATACTGAAAAAACTTCTAAAAAATATTGACTAAGTAAATGGCATTCTAGTTATCTCTGTTATATTATCTCCTTAAGGTTTGCCTTAAAATATTCTCAAAGGCATGTACATATTTTACAGAAATCGAAAAATTTTAAATAATAAAAATGAAAAAGCAATATTGAATTTGTGATAATTCTTTACTAAATCTATAAATAATTGACATGATAATGCTTAATCAATAGGAAAAACACTATGTGGAGGATTCAGTCCTCATATATTTTCAAAATAGGATCCAATTTATAGGATTTATACAATTGAAAAGTAGGCAAGCATTGTCCCTATTGAATGTGTCTAAATTTGGGGAACGGCTAGATGCATTTCTTCTTATTTCATGTTTAACTAGTACAAATTATCAAGCAAGTTTGAGAATACTATCCTAAGAATAAGCTATTAAATTTGTAAAAACAGGATTGTAGGAAGGGTGAATAACCAGTCCCAACATTTACAACGAATACAGTGAATATTCTTTCTCCCAAAATAACTAAGACATATACACAATTCTAACCCAAATAAAAATGGCGGTAGATTATTTTACCCAGAATACTGTGAGTACTGGTGGCCAAAGGCATCTCAAATAATAGGAATTATCACCAAAGAGTTGCTTCTTAGAATAACAGTAAGTTATTGTCATCTCAGCCTCTGCTCAGCAGTAAGAAGACTGATTACTGCTTATTATCCCTCCTGCTGTGGTTTGGATATAAATGTTTGTCCCCACCAAATCCTATGTTGAAATTTGATTCCCAGTGTTGCAGTGTTGACAGGTGAGACCCAGTGGGAAGTGTTTGGGAAGTCTTTATGAATGTATTAATGCCCTCCCTCAGAGATTGGGGAGTTCCCACCACTAGTTTCTACAAGAGCTAATTGTTTAAATGGTCACCTCCTGCTTCTCCCTTGCTTCTTCTCTTGCCATGTGATCTCTGCACAAGCTGGCTACCCTTCTTTTTCTGCCACGAATGGAAGCAGCCTGAGGCTGTCACCAGACACAAATGTCCATGCTATGCTTCCTAGGCAGCTTCCAGAACTGTGAAGCACATAAACCTCTTTTGTTTATAAATTACCCAACTTCAGGTATTCCTTTGTAGCAACATAGTATCAATACGCACTGAGCCATCTACAAACACTGATATAAAAAATACAGCCAAAAAATTCAGATAATAGTGAAATAATGATTAAAGTTGATCCCTGAACAACACAGGAGTTAGGGCACCAACTCTCCCCTCCTATGTCATGGAATATACAAACAACTTTTGGCTCCCCCTGAAGTTAATTACTAGTAGCCCAGTGTTTACTGAAAGCTTTTGATATAATGTAAATGTCAATTAGCACATATTTATAAGTTATATTTATAGTATGTACCATATTTTCATAATAATCTAGAGCAAAAATGCTATTAAAATAATAAGGATAAGAAATATATATATACTATTCATTAAATAAAAGTTATATATCATACAGATCTTTTTGTCATCATCTTTGCATTGAGTAGGTTGAGGAGGAGAAAAAAGAAGAAGAGTTGGTGTTTCTGTGTCAGAGATGACAGAGGAGGAAGAGGTGGAGGAGGGGAAGCGAGAGATACAGGCATATTTGCTCTAAGTTTTCAGAAATATATTTTGATTTGTCTGACTTTTTTGCTTTTTAATTTCTTTAAAATGTTTTTATACAGTACCAATCATTTTTCCAATATTTGCTTTAGATTCAGTGCTTGCATCATAGAAGGGTCCATGTTGTAAAATAAGTCAAAAGTAGCCTTGAATAATTAGAACTTTTCTGGCAGATTCTTTAATGTCAGTTGTTTTCTGGAACTTTTTTCCCATCTTCTTCCCCATCACCTGACACTAGTGCATATGTGCTCATTTCCAGCAAGTCGTCTTCTGTTAATTTCTCTGGTGTGGTGTCTATTAGTTCTTGAATTTCTCCAATATCTATATCTTGAAACCCTTCAGCTCCCACCTTTTTTTTGCCACATTCAAAATCTCTTTTATGATTTCTTTGATAGGCTTTGGTGTAAATTCAGTGAAGTCGTGCACATCATTTGCACACAGTTTTATCCAGCAGGAACTTATTGCTTTAGGCTTGATGGCCTTCTCAGCTTTTTCTGTAACAACAATGGCATCTTTAATGGGTATCTTTCCAAACTTTTATGATGGCATCTTTTAATGGCATCTTTTAACTTTTAATGGCATATTTCCAAACTTTTATGATGTTCTTTCTATCAGGTTTCTCTTCCAGAGTGTTGACAATCTTTTCCATAGAGTATCATGTATAATGAGCCTTAAAGGTCCTTATGACCCCCTGATCTAGAGGTTGAATTAAAGACACTGTGTTTGGGGGCACACAGTCCACTTTGAAGCCTTCACTGTTTAACTCATGAGGCTCTGGGTGGCCAGGGGCATTGTCTAATATCAAAAGAACATGCCTGTATTCGTAACTTATTGGGAGGCTGAGGTGGGGGAGGCGGGTCACTTGAGTAGAGGAGGTGAAGGCTATCGTGAGTCATGACCATGCCACTGCACTCCAGCCTGGGCAACACAGCAAAAGCCTGTATTGAAAAAAATATACTATTTTAATAAACATCAATAAACAAAAGAACTTTAAAAGCAGTCCTTTACTTTCAAAATACTTTCTGTGATCAGGGGCAAAGCAACAATGGAATCAATCCAGAAAAACGAGTCTCATTGCCTTCTTTTTGTGAAATTAAAAGTCTGGCAGCATTGTTTATCTTTTCCCTTCAAGGCTTGGAGGTTAGCCGTTTACAGATAAGCGCAGTCCTAATCATAAACTCAAAAGACTTCGCACAAAACAACAGAGTTAGCCTATCCCTTCATGCCTTAAATTCTGATGCTCACGTCTCTTCCTTACTAATAAGTGTCCTTTGTGAAATTATTTTCCAGATATTTTCATTGGCATTCCAAACCTCTTCAGGCAGATATTCATTCTCCTCAATGAGTTTCTTATTGGCTTCTACAAACTTGTCTGGTGTCTCTTGGTTGGCAGAAGCTACTTCTCCTACTATCTTGACATTTTTAAATCAAAGCACTTTCTAAAATTAACAAACCGTCCTTTGCTGGCACCAAATTCTCCATATCTAGATCCTTCACCTTTCATTTGCTTTAGGTTGTCATGCAATGATTTTACTTTTTCCTGATTCATATTAGAATTTATAGGTATGCCTTTCTATTAGCAACCTGGCATCTACATAAAAGCTGCATTTTCAATAGGAGATACAAAGGTATTTCACAAATAGGGAAAGGTTATCTTTCTGTGTATTTTCAGTGATGACATTATACATTTTTTTTCCTTTTTTAACAATGGTCCCTACACTAATTTCATTTATCTTGAAAGGTGAACAACTATAGCTGCAGACCTCAATCTGTGGTACATACCAAGCAATTCATTTTTGTTTCCTGTAATGTCATGACATTTCTCTGCTTCTTGTGCGCACTTCTAGCATCATTAATCCCATGGTACTATTGGTACCTGAATCCTATGGGTCCCATAGTACTATTCAGGGTTTCTAGTATTCCACTAAACATGATTAAAAAATACATGAGAGCCAAGAGAGATCACAATTTATTGTGATATGTAATTTACAGGGAAGACGAACTGCTCATGTGAAGATGATTAGCATTACATGGTGTTTTAAGCAGATACTGACAACACTTGATCCCACCACAATAGCAACAGGAGGTAGCTATGACATTATTACGGTGGTATAGTATGTAACACAGTTAATTTTATGCAGTTGTAATTTAGTACTGCATCTTTACATTTGTTTACACTTCTCTCAGCTGCAAATGATGCCAAGCATCATCTGTAAGTTTTTTTTCATGTAAGTTTTGATAAATTTTAACTTTCTATAATGTATTCCTGTATGTTTTATGGCAATAAAGGACCTACCAGAATAATATCTACATATATTTTATGAATTCATGACATATCTAACTTTTTTAAAAAATCAAAATTTCTAGGCTATGAAGTTCATCTATGAGTTTCTTTAAAATTGTCAAAAATCACCAAAAAAGTTTCAGATATATATGTTAAAAAAAATTGTTTATAAGTGGACCCACACAGTTTAAACTTGTCTTGTTTAAGGGTTAACTGTATTTGCTATGCAAAAACAGTATCCACTTCTAGTTAGCATGCAGTTTGGAATAAAATGATAATTGATTCTATAGAATTGACATGGTTTGGTTCTGTGTCCCAACCCAAATCACATGTTGAATTGTAATCCCCATGTTTCAGGGGAGGGACCTGGTGGGAGGTGATTGGATCATGGGGGCAGATTTCTCCCATGCTGTTCGCATGATAGTGAGTGAGTTCTCATGAGATTTGATGTTTTTTTTATTTTTAATTTTATTTTTTAATTTTATTATTATTATACTTTAAGTTTTAGGGTACATGTAATGTTTTAGAAATGTGGCACTTCCCTCCTCACTCTCTCCCCTGCCACAATGCAAGATGTGCCTTGCTTCCCCTTCAACTTCTGCCATGATTGTAAGTTTCCTGTAAGCCATGCAGAAATGTGTCAATTATAACTATTTAGTTTATTAGTTACCCAGTCTCAGATACTTCTTTATAGCAGCGTGAAAATAGACTAATACAGAAAATTGGTACCAGCAGGGTGGAGCACTGCTATAAAGACACCTGAAAATGTGGGATTAACTTTGGGTAACGAGCAGAGATTAGAACAGTTTGGAGGGCTCAGAAGTTAGGAAGATGAATAAAAGGTTGGAACTTTCTAGAGACTTGTTGAATGGTTTTGACCAAAATGCTGATAGTGATATGAACAATGAAGTCCACGCTGAAGTGGTCTCAGATGAAGATGAGGAACTTATTGGGGACTGGAGCAAATGTCACTCTTGTTATGCTTTAGCAAAGAGACTGGTGGCATTGTGCCCCTGCTTTAGGGATCTGTGGAACTTTGAACTAGATGATTTAAGGTTTCTGTTGGAAGAAATTTCTAAGCAGCAAAGTATTCAAGAAGTAGTCTGGCTGTTCCTAACAACATACAGTCATATGCAGTCACAAAGAGATGGTCTGAAGTTGGAACTTAACGTTTAAAAGGAAAACAGAGCACAAAAGTTTGAAAAATTTACAGCCTGACCACATAGTTAAAAACCCATTTTTCTGGGAGAGAATTCAAGGCCAAGCTCACTGCAGAAATTTGCCTAAGTAAACAGAAGCTGAATATTAATAGTCAAGATAAAGGGGGAAATGTCTCCAGGGCATTTAAGAGATCTTCACAGTAGCCCCTCTCATCATAAGCCCAGAGGCCTAGGAGGGAAAAATGGTTTTATGGGATAGACCTAGCACCCAGCTGCTCTGTGCAGCCTCAGGACATGACACCCTGCGTCCCAGATGCTCCAGCTTCAGCCATGGCTAAAAGGGAATAAGGTACAGTTTGGGCCATTGCCTCAGAGGGTGCAAGCCCCAAGCCTTGGTGGCTTCCATGTGGTCTTGGGTCTACGGTATGCAGAAGGCAACAGTTTTGGAATCTCTGCCTAGACTTCAGACGTTATATGGAATGCCTGAATATCCAGGCGAAGTCTGTTGTAGGGTCAGAGACCTCATGGAGAACATCTATTAGAGCAGTGCAAGTGGGAAATGTGGGATTGGAGCCCTCACACAGTGTCCCCATCGGGTCACTGCCTAGTGGAGCTGTGAGAAGAGGGCCACCATCCTCCACAGCCCAGAATTCCAGATCCACCGATAGCTTACAGCATGTGCTTGGAAAAGCAGCAGACACTCAATGCCAGCCCATGAAGGAGTTGCCCAAGATGGTGGGAACCCACCCCTTGCGTCATCCTGCCCTGGATATGACATGAATTGAAAGGAGATTATTTTGGGACTTTACAATTTAATGACTCCCCTGCTGGGTTTCAGACTTGCATGAGTCCTGTAGCCCCTTTCTTTGACCAATTTCTCCCTTTTGGAGGGGGAGCACATACCCATTGCCTGTACCCTCATCATATCTTGGAAGTAACTAACTTATTTTTGATGGTACAGACTCATAGGTGGAAGGGACTTGGCTTGTCTCAGATAAGACTTTGACTTGAGCTTTTGACTTAATTCTGAAATTAGTTAAGACTTCAGGGGACTGTTGGAAAAGGCATAATTGATTTTGCAATCTGAGAAGGATATGAGATTTGAGAGGATCCAAGGGTGGAGTGATATGATTTTGCTCTGTGTCCCTATCCAAATCTCACATTGAATTGTAATTCCCACATGTCAGCAGAGGGACCTCATGGGAGGTGATTGGATCGTGGGGGTGAATTTTCCCCATGCTATTTGGTGAGTGAGTTCTCATGAGATCTGGTGGTTTAAAAGTGTGACGTTTTCCCCCTCACTCTCTCCTTTCTGCCACCATGTAAGACATGCCTTGCTCCCCCTTCTCCTTCTGCCATGATTATAAGTTTCCTGAGGCCTCCTCAGCCATGTGGAAATGTGAAGTAATTAAACCTCTTTTCTTTATAAATTACCCAGCCTTGGGTAGTTATTTATAGTGGTGTGAAAATGGACTAATACAAGAACAAAACTAAAGACTGAGTTGACAAGAATATCTTTACTGTCACTACTATGTCAATAGTATTTACATTTATTTATCTCTCCAGGTTTTCACAACTTTTGTTCAGGATATGGTAATACTGTACTCTTAAGTCCTTGACTAAATACTCTTTGAATCTATTAATTATATGTGGGGAATTGCAAAACAACTAAAATATAATTAATTTTTGGCTAAAATGTCATAGGCCAAGAGTCATGTCCTCCTAATTCCCAAGGGGAAGATTTAAAAAAAGGCTTAGAATAGCACTGAGATTAAACCTTTATTTATATACTAGAAAAATTTCCACTAACAATTGTGAAAATAGAGCAAAGGTGAAGAAAAACTCATTACATCGTCTATACTTCTACAGTATAATAAAAACTAGGAAGTTGAGTGCTTCCACATTGAGTGCTCCTAAATCAGAGATGTTCAGTCTATAGCAACCAGAAAACCAGGTAGCCATCCTTCCGTTTAACAAATGGGGAGATTTATCTACTTTTTTTTTCCTATTTGCTGAGCACAAATGGCAACATAAGTTTGAGGAAATATACTTTGATCCAGTTTTTCCTTCTGTAGTGGGCTGGTAAATTCAAAGCCAAGAGACTGCATCAAGTTTCAATATGGCTATTCTCAAAGATTCAGAATGTTATTGTAAATTTTTCAAATTCTACTTATATTTCTAATTTTGATTTATATATTTTGAAGCAATTTTATTAACTGTTATGACTTTTATGTTATCCCGAAGGATTACATACTTGAAAAATGTGAAATATCCCTTTAGTATTTTCTTTGTCTGTCAAAATGAATAGAAATGGAGGTCTCTCTCTGTATTCCCTTAAACAGATATTTCTCTCTCATTCTAAACAGGAAAATAAAGATATTAGAATGAGATAACGGGTATTATCTCTTCGTATATGTATGATTTTGAAGTCTGTGAACTAACAAAATACAAGGAAAAATCGATAGTATACTGTCCTGACAATACTACGAGAAAGACTCTCAGGAATTACTTTCAGGAAGGTATTGGCTCAAAACTAAATGTGTAGCCCAGAATCAATTTTTACCTTAAAAGTACCATGAGGTATTCAAGGATATACATCTGAAATACATCAAATGTACTTGCAGCTTTAAATAAAATGATTAAGAAAACATTACTCATTTATATGACTCATTTAAAGTAAGTTTAAATACTTTTCATGTGTAAAATTCTCTTACAACTATGACAATTTTGAAAATATAGGTACTGAAAAACATAGTGTCCATATTTAATAGAGTATAATTTAATGTGTTTGTGGAAAGCAAAACTTGCCTCATGGATTTAATATACAAAAAGAACCCTAGGAAATCCCGTGGTTCAACATTTTATCACCTGTGAGAACATCAAGAGCCAAAGATTAATGAAAAACCCATGTTCAAATAGTCTGTTAAATTAAAAGCTAGAGTGATGTAAACTTCAAAAACTTACTTCATTATTTTCTTGTACAAGCATACTCAGACTTTTATGAAATAAATTATTATTTGTTATGATGGTGAATTTTAAAATACTGTCCTTTTTCTTTGAGTTTAGCAATAAATGATTCTCCATAGATATTTCTAAGTACCTATGTCAAGATAGCCATCTACACAAAGATCAAAGCAAATAAAAAATCCTACAATTAAAACATAATCTTCTTAGAAGCACTTTGCTGTTACTTTATCTCATTATACACAAAAATCCACAGAAAGAAAGAAGGATCTTTATTTGATATTAAATTGTATGACACAAGAAAAATTCTTGCCAGTTAAAATATGTCTTATAGAAACGAAGTGTATTATACATGCCAAATATCAATGTTGCTACAATCTTTTCTTGTTTTGACCTTTCTGCATCATTACAGTTTGAAATATGGTTGAAAAGTTATTGGAGGGGAACTCAGTTTGTCTGGGGATCAATGTAGATTAATGTCACACAATAAAATATGCAGTGTTTTAATTTTTCTGACCTAGTATTTATTTTGGAGAGATTTATTTAAAGCTGTCTTCTTCTTTCCTCACTATTTCTAACCTGTGTTACAGTTTTCAGATAAATTAAAGCTTTTAAATAAAAGCTTTTAAATAAGACAGAATCGCCCAGACATTGAGATTTTTTCAGATCTTGATATTTGAAGTTCCTGTGCTTAATAGACTGTCAGGAGTTTGTGGCTGAGCACCATTCCAAATCTGAAATCTGATGGCAGGCAGGGTGTTGATATTGATTGATATTCTTCTCAGCTGCACATTTAATTCCTTGAGGCACCTGAGGACATCCACTAGGTCAGCTCATTTATCTGTTCTTATTGTAACACAAGTTCTGTTAAGAAATTATATATTTGCCTTTATTTCATCAGTCAGGACATAATGAAACTTACCAGACCATTGAATGAGAGTTAAAGCCCCCTAAAGTTAGAGAAGCAATAAATAAGCTAAGATCTATGACTCAAGGAATAACTGAAATGCACTTTTCTTCTCTGAAAACTTCTACATTTTAGATAAGTGTTATAGTTTCTGAAAGTAAGTGTAGTTTTGCTCTTTTTAACTCTTTTGCATTATCACTATTGAAATGCATAGCTCTAACCACCAAAATGACTTCCCAGACTGGGTAGAAAAACATGCTTGGTCACAATATCTTGAAATCTATCATAGATATTATGCCAGTCTTCTATAAGCTTAAGTTGAATATGTTGTTAGTAATGTAACAAATGAGAATATATGTTTTAGGTTGAAGGACCTAGTTTAAATCTGTTATATGTTAGCAAAAATTAAAAGCATCCTGTAAACCAGGTTTCTTATGTGGCAGGAAATGAGTTATTTTATCTTTCACATTAAAAAGTTTATATATTAATATCATAACATTATAAACTTTAAACATTATAAACTACACCAGTGTAATGATTTTAGGATTCTACAGTTTTCTTTCTCCAGGTACATTCTCTACTGAGTTTTCATTACAAAATCTGCCATTCCTATTAGCATACGCTTTCAAATCCTAGGTTAACTCCTAACCTCTGCAGGTTAGAAAGAAAATTTGAGCCGGACGTGGTGGCTCAAACCTGTAACCCCAGCACTTTGGGAGGCCGAGGCAGGTGGATCACGGGGTCAGGAGATCGAGACCATCCTGGCTAAGACAGTGAAACCCCGTCTCTACTAAAAATACAAAAAAATTAGCTGGGCATGGTGGCAGGCGCCTGTAGTCCCAGCTACTTGGGAGGCTGAGGCAGGAGACAGGAGAATGGCGTGAACCCAGGAGGTGGAGCTTGCAGTGAGCCGAGATCGCGCCACTGCACTCCAGCCTGGGCAACAGAGCGAGACTCCGTCTCACAAAAGAAAAAAAATAAAAAAGAAAGAAAATTTAGTCGTTCCATTGAAAGAGCCACTATTAAATAGGGATGTTTCCCATTTTAGATGAGAGTTAAAGATAATGGGTCTTTGATATTATAGCAGTGATCCTAGATTAATTTATTACATAAATTAGTTGAGGCATTGTTAAAAAATTAAAAATCACCTTAAAGGAATGAGAAACTGAATATTTATTTGGAATAAAAGAGAAAATATTTGGGTGGTTGTATTGTATATGGTAACAGAAAGAAAGTATTGAGCATATATATATTTTTCTGAGAGATGAAGATAAAAGGAAAGAATGTGAAAACTAGAAAAACACTTCACTACATCTTTTAACTGTTGAGGATATCTCTAAAGTTAAGAAATCTGGAAGTTACGAATGTTTGCATCTTATGGTTCGCATTCTAGTTAGACTTCAGTGTTCCACTTGGGCTCTGTCATCACAAAACTACAGAAAATAGACACATTTTCCTATATTGGTCTATTTCCCCAATATTTCTTAACTGGTATATTGGAATAATGTGAATATTAGTCTCAGAGATAAGCAAATCTAAATTTTTGGTTAATTGTTATGAGAAATTAAAAATGCTGTCTTGAAATTATGAGATCTATAGTAGCATATTATTACCACTTATTTATTTTAATTTTACTGCATGCTTTTTTTTTTTTGAGACAGAGTCTTGCTCTGTCGCACAGGCTGGAGTGCAGTGGCGCGATCTCGGCTCACTGCAAGTTCCGCCTCCTGGGTTCACGCCATTCTCCTGCCTCAGCCTGCTGAGTAGCTGGGACTACAGGCGCCCGCCACCAAGCCCGGCTAATATTTTTTGTATTTTTAGTAGAGGCGGGGTTTCTCCGTGTTAGCCAGTATTGTCTTGATCTCCTGACCTCGTGATCCGCCCGCCTCGGCCTCCCAAAGTGCTGGGATTACAGGCGTGAGCCACCGCACCTGGTCTGCAGGCTTTTTAAACATTTGGATGCATTTGTCCAACAACGATAGACTGGATTAAGAAAATGTGGCACATATACACCATGGAATACTATGCAGCCATAAAAATGATGAGTTCATGTCCCTTGTAGGGACATGGATGAAACTGGAAACCATCATTCTCAGCAAACTATCACAAGGACAAAAAACCAAACACCGCATGTTCTCACTCATAGGTGGGAATTGAACAATGAGAACACATGGACACAGGAAGGGGAACATCACAATCCAGGGCCTGTTGTGGGGTGGGGGGAGGGGGGAGGGATAGCATTAGGAGATATACCTATTGCTAAATGACGAGTTAATGGGTGCAGCACACCAGCATGGCACATGTATACATATGTAACTAACCTGCACATTGTGCACATGTACCCTAAAACTTAAAGTGTAATAATAATAAAAAAATAAAAAAATTAACAGTACAAAAACCAATAATAATGGAAGAAAAAATTATCAATTGGAGCTTTTTGAAAATTAAAATTTCTACATTTTTCTGATACCTAAAAAAAAAAAAAAGAAGAAAAACTTGAATTACCTGTTTTCAAGACTTACAATTAAGCTACAGTGATCAAACTAGAGGATACTGGCATCAGGATAGTCATAGATAATATAACCAAACAGTTTAGAAATATTCTTCCATATCTACAGTCAACTGATTTTCAACTAGTGTGCCAAGATAATTCAAAAAGAAAGACTAGCTATTTCAACAAATAATGGTGGAAAAATAGCGATCTGTGTGGGAAAAAAAATAACCTTGATCTTACTACATTTTACTCAAAACAGACCTAAACATACAAGCTAAACCAACAAAAAACTTAATAGCAGAGAGGAAAGGAGCAAACCTTTATAACCTTTGCATAGCAAAGATTTCTCAGATGGAATTTAAAAAGTTCTAGCCTTTCACAAAAGTGAAATATTGTACTTTATCAAAATTCAAATGTTACTCTTCAATAGGCACTATGAATTAATGAGAATGAAAATCAAGCCTCAGTCTTGAATACATTACTCATAATTCACACACACACACACACACACACACACACACACACACACACACACACTTTTCCGGAGAAACAGAACCAATAGGATGGGTACACATGCATACACATGCACACCCAGATTTATTGTAAGAAATTGACTCACATAATCATGAAGGATTGGTAAATTCGGTAGACTGCCCAAGAAAAAGTAATAGTTCATGTCCAAAGGCAATCTGCTAGCAGAATTTCTTCTGTTCAGGGAGTTCAGTCTTTGTTCTGTTAACTTCAACTAATTGAATGAGGTCCACCCACATTATGGAGGGTAATATACTTTACTCAAAATAAATTTCACAGATATAAATGTTAATCTCATCCAAAAATACCTCAAAGAAACACCCAGCATAATATTTTAGCAAATATCTGGAAACCATTTTCCAGCCAAGTTAACACATATAATTAACCTTTACAACATATATCTGACAAAGGACTTTAATCTAGAATATGCAGGAAACTTTGAAGCTCAATAATAAGACATACAACTGAATGCTCAAATGAGTAAACATTTAAATGCCACATCCACTTAGAATATACAGGAATGGCCAGCATACACATTAATAAACGCTTAAAATCATTGTTCTTCAGGAAGCATAAATTAAAACCACAATTATATACCAATACACAATCGACTACACATTTAGAACACTTAAAAATTAAAGACTGAGAATACCAAAGGATGACAAAGATGTGGAACAACTAGAATTCCCGTATGTTGCTGATGACAGTAAAAAATTGTATGACTACTTTAATATACATTCTAAAAGTTAGCATAAACTTAAACAAATGGGCCAGCTCTTTCACTCCTAGCTGAAGTAGAACATGTGCTCCAAAAGGTCTAATATCCAGAATCTATAAGAAACTTGAACAAATCAACAAGCAAGAGACAAAAAATCCAATTTAAAAAATGGGCAGAGGACATCAACGGATACTTCCCCGAAGAAGATATGTAAGCAGCCAACAAATATATAAGAAAAATTGTTCAACATCACTAATCATCAGAGACTGTAAATCAAAACCATGATGAAATACCATCTCACATCAGTAAAAATGACAATTATTAAAAAGTCCTCTGAGGAAAAGGAATACTTATACACTGTTGGTGAGAATGCAAACTACTTCAGCCACTGTGGAAAGAAGTTTGGAGATTTCTCAAAAAACTTAAATTACACCTACCATTTGATCCAAAAATGTCACTACTGGTTTTATACTCATAGGAAAATAATTAATTCCTTCAAAAAGACACATGCACCCACATATTCACTGCAGTGCTATTCACAATAGCAAAGACATGGAATCAACCTTGGTGCGCATCAACAGTAGATTGGAAAAAGAAAATGTGGTACAATATACACCATGGAATACTACACAGCCATCAAAAGAATGAGATCATGTCCTTTGCAGCAACATGGATGAAGGTGAGGCTGTTATCATAAGCAAAGTAAAGCAAGAACAGAAAACTAAAAACAACCTGTTCTCACTTGTAAGTTGGAGCTAAACATTGAATACACGTAGACATGAAGATGGGAACAATACACACAGTACCACTAGATGGGGGAGGAAGCGATGGGAGGTGTGGGCTGAAGAACCACCTGTTGGGTATTTTGCTTACTGCCTGGGTGATGGGCAGAGGCCCCAGGCCTCAGTATCACATAATTGATCCATGTAACAAACATGCATGTGAGCTCTTTATAATAAAAGTTGAAATTACTAAAAAATAGAATTACTCACAAAAGTTCATATCAGCTTTACTCCTAATAAACAATCTAAATGTCCATCAACAGGTGAATTAATAAATAAATAAAGGATAATATATTTACACAATGAAATATCATTTACCAATAAAAAGAAATGAAATATTGACTCATGCAAAAACATGGATAACTCTTAAGATGTTAAACTCAGCTATAACAGTTCAGTTTAAAGAATACATAAAAGAGTACAATGTCATTTATATGTACTTCTAAAAAAACCAAATGGATTAAAAATAAACAAATGTAATCCATAGGAGAAGAAAGCTAGTGGGATCATTTCCTGGGCTGGGGGTGGTATGGGATCTTGACTAGGAAGGGACACAAGGTAATATTTTGGAATGATGGAAATATTCTATAATTCCCTTGTTGTGACAGTGATTGCCCTGATACATATGTTTATCAAAACTTCTGTATATATGTACTTAAAATCAAATGCATTTGATCTTATTTACAGAATATGGCAGTAAAATGGATTGAAAATAGATGAAAGGAAATACAGAATTACCAAAATTGCATGATTTTTATTATCAAAATTGCTACATTGAAAGCGTGGAGAAACTTATAGGAGAGAAAATGTATTTTAAACATTTATAAAACCTTTTGTTCAACAGCAATTATTTAAAAAACAAAACAAAACAAAAGAACCAAAGCAGGATTTAGGAAAGAATCCTTATGGAGGTAGGGCTAAGACGGGGAAATGAGTGAGGAACAAACAGACATCAAGCTTGGAGATTTGCTAGTTTGAAAGTTATTCCCAGAGCAAATCGGATTCCAAAACAGCAGAGCTTTATTTTCTTAAGGACAAGAAGAACTGAAACAACTCTTTCTAGCTCGTATGAGGCTACAAGCAGAGCTGACTATGAAAGAGAGCCCATTTTCTCAGATAATTACATCTGTGATGGGAAGAGAATGGATAGCGAAATAGGTTTTTGTACTTTTGGTTTTATGTCAACATTGTTCATAGTAGCTGACACACACTTTATATATTCTACATAACTTGGTGAAAAGGAAGTGTTGGATAGTGTATTTCAAAGAATGGATATTAAAGTAGTACATCCATAGCATTGTATAAACAAGAAAAAATATATATATAGCCTCTTGAAGGTTTGATGAAAAATGATAGAATTTTTCACTATTGCTTTCTAAAATGACAGACACATTAGCTGTTTCAGATGTTACAGTTATATATGTTACAAATGCAGAGTGTAAAAATCTCCTGAAAATCGATCCAATGTTTCTGAACGCATTTAGCAGAAGAATGAGGACTAGTCTTAGAAAACGCCCCTAAGGCAGCTTCCTGAAGTCTCAGAGCTTGCTGGAGGCAGGAATTGGTGTGCTGGACGTTACACTCTGTTCTAAAAATCATTAAAGTTCACTTTCAAATTATATCTCTTTAACAATAGCCCAAGTAGCTTAACAAAGATGGTTACAGTACAGTCAGCCTCATGCATCATAGGACTTCAAGAGTTGTTTGTCTGTGTTCTGTTCCCCCTTAGTGATACCTCATGGAAGAACCATAGAGTTTCCTATAAAACCTGTGTTCCTGTTCATGGCTTTGCTCCTTTCATGGAATGTAACAATGCTCAGATCAGAGACCCTATTCAGACAACAGAGTAATGGATATTACACAGATACTGAAGGTCGTTTTGATTATGATTTTACAAATGAGACGCCATTTTAGGTAGCTTTAAGGTTAAATATTTTAAGATATATGTTTCATTTATAGTAATATTGTTCAAAGTCTGTTCCTGCATATACCATTTATATTTCAAGGCTTTGGAAAGATAACCATAACTCGGTAAGCATGATTGTGTTTTAGGATCTGTGACTACGATAGCATTTAACCGTAAAAATCGTGGTGCATTGTTTAATGCAGATGACTCCTAAGAGGGTTTCTTTTCGTACTCCTGATTTATGATCCTAAAGCCAAGATAAATGTCCTGCTTTAACATTTTATTACACTCATACTCGTGTATGATCTTGTCTGAGGAAGCTACACGAATTATGAAAAAAAGCGTACAGGACAGATAATTTCATGCTCTACTGATATAGAAGGTCAGTATCTACTTTAGTGAGTCTGACAATATTTTAACTTTAGACTCAAACGCAATAATGTAACTTTCCTAGTGGTAAACACCTATAATTTAGATCATTTGTTTCTTATCGTTATTTGTAATGATATCCCTATAACTCTCTCTATAACTTAGATAATTTGTTTCTTATCCTAATTTGTAAGCTACTTACCATTAATATTACATGATTATAAATTAAATTTTATTACATACATGAAAATTTACAGGAAATAATTTTTTCTTCTACATATTAAATTTCTACTTATCCTTATTTTGTGTGCGGTTATGTTTTTCCTCTTTTCTTCTTCCCACTTCTCCACCTCTTTCTCTTTTTCCTTTGACTCCAGCAACTAGAGTTTTGTCATATGAAGTAATATAAGCCAACTCACACCAATCATGATTAAATGTAACCTAACACTGTATTGATTTTTCTGATGTCTGTTTCCTGTGTTGCCACTTTGATTGTGTGGCGAGCTCTACATGTTTTACCAAAGCAATTTAAATTGAGTTACTCCTTTTCAAATACTTTCTCAATATTTAATTTCTCTTAAGTCATATTCACTCCATATTTATGAATTAAGGGATTTCTATATTTTTTTACAACACTGGATGTTCCAGTGGCTTTTTATAATGGGTAGCTTTTCAAAATAAGTTATTGTGTTATAGTGTACAGTATACACGATTTGCAAATCCAGAATGACATTGGTTTAAATTCCATATATCAACATACATTTACATAAAAGATTATAAGTATTTAATATATTTACATACACATAGATACATATTCAAATGAATATGTAAATAAATATGATAAAAACATAGAGTGAATGTCATATGTATGCTACACAACATAAGAAATAGAACACTACCAGCAACTTTGGTGTATCTTGTTTATATCTCCTCACACTCACAGAAAACCATCCTTAAATTTGTGCTTGCCATTCCTTTACCTAATACCCCTAAGCAATATACAGACATTATATAGAATCGATTTTGCATGTTTTTGAAATTTTATTATGTTAAATTATACTTGTGATATTTGATAACTTGCTCTTCCACTCAACATTATGCTCCCGAAAATCAGTCACATTGACGTGATTCTGGTTCACTTATTTTTTACTGCTATTTAATATTTGATTGTATGAAAATTCCTTTATTTTTCTATTTTTGTTTATAAGTATTTGAGTTATTACAGTATTTTGTAAAATGTTGTTATGAGCATATTGAGCCATGTATTCATACATACATATGTGTGTATATATACATATATGTTTATTATCTTTAGAGAAACTTTTGCTCATATATATGAACAAAAATTTCTCTAAAGAAAATGCATTAGAGTGCCACTTCAGTTTTGCTGGTTGACTTCAAATCATTTTCTAAATTGATTTGCATTCATTTTACTGCCACCATAAAACACTAAGGCATTCTCTGGTCCATATATTTACTAATGCTTAGTAATTCAAACACTTTAATTTCCTTCTGTTGAGGAAGTTTAAAATAGTATTTATGGCTTTAATTTTCAAATTCTTCTTAACAATGAGGTTGGGCAGAAAATAATTTTATTTTAAATTACTTTTGTTTGAGCCAAATTAACTTTACTTTTATTTTTCTAAAGTAACTTTTAATATCTACTATATTAGTGAAATATTCCATTTGAGTAACAAAATAGTTGGTGATGTAAAATGAGGAATAAAGGAATTTCATTTCTGGTTCATTTCTGTTAAAGAAAAAGGAAATTTTTCCATATTTTTTGAAAAAACTAATTGGACACCTTCATAATAATTTAAACATAAATTGAATATTGGATTTACATTTTATTATATCTTAAAATGCACATAGCAAAACCCACTGATTTCAATTTAATTAACATAGAAACCAAGATATGCTTTGTAAATTTTACAAGTAAAGCTGAATCCAGAGAAAAAACAATTTTTATGAACTTACTTTAAATGTTGGTTAGTAATTAAGAAAGAGCACCATAGAAAAGTCAAGTTACTACAATTTTCTATTAGGTATACTTTACAGTCCTTTAACTTACTTATAATTTTTATTTTCCTTCATATTAGCTTTAAACAAATATCCCACAGGTTCATTCCTCTAAACAAAGTCATTAATAGAAATTTCATTAAGTACTGCTTACTGTTTAATAGGTAAATTTTTTATAATGCCAACTGTAATAAGGTTGACAATCAGCAAAATATGTGGCATATTAAAATGTTCGAAGGAAATGGGAATATCAGGGAAAAATGCCATGATCTTGGGAACTTTGATTCAAAAGACAGTTTTTATAAACAAAAATGAAAAAAAAAAAGCAATTGAAAATGTTAATAGATCCCAAAGTGCTACATCGTGTTTGTTAAGTCAAGAAAGTCCTATAATCATGTATAATAATATATCATTAAGTAACCTGATAAATTATAAAATTCAGTGTGTAGAAACTTGAATTTTAATAGAAAAATTGCATCATGACATAAGAACAGTAATAATGTTAACTACTACTTCTTACTTCTATTAGGTTTGTATTTTGGAAATCAAATTACCTCAACTTTTGGTGAGTTAAACAACAATATTAATATTTATTTTTTCACAGTTTGTATTAGTCAAAAATGTAGGATTGAACAGGATTGTTTTGGCTTAAGGTCACTCATGAGTTGCAGGTAGATGTCAGACTTTGTTGCAGTTTACTTAAAATTTGAGTGGGCCTAGAGAATGTGCTTCCAACTGGGCTCATTCACGTAGATTAGATAGCAAGCTGGTGACAGCTGTTGTTAAGGGTTGTTACTTATAGCATGGAATTCATTGCATTGTTTGCATGTCATCATAGCTAAATATCTGATTCATTCAGAGCTACTAATACATGGAAAGCACACTAGAAGCTGCAACAGATTTTATAATTGTGCTTCAGAAGTCACATAAATTCATTTATGTCATATTATATTGATCACATAGATTGATGCTGATACAGTGTGGGAGGGCCTTTCATAAATGTTTGTGGAACAGAAGTTGAGGCTCATTAGGAGCTATCTTGGAGGATGGCTACTATATGTATTTTCAAAATTGCATGTATTAGTCAAAGTTTCCAGAGAAACAGACCAATAGGAGGTATGTATCTGTATCTATCTATCTATCTATCTATCTATCTATCTATCTATCTATGTATCTATATGAGAAGATTCATTATGGGAATTGGCTCATTGGTTTATGGAGGCTAGGAAGACTCATCATCTGCTGCTTACAAGCTGGAGAACCAGGAAACCCAGTGGTGTAATTCACTCCGAGTTCAAACCATGGACTCTGAACTCATGAACTATGAACTCTGATGTCTGAAGGCAGAAGATAGATGTTCCAGTTCAAGAATATATATGAAGAGAGACAATTTGCCCTTTCTCCACCTTTTTGTTCTATTTTATCCCTTAACAGATTGGGGGTGAGGCCCCCCACATTGGTGAAGGTGGATCTTTTTTATTCAGTCTACTGATTCAAATGCTAAACTCTTCTAGAAACACTCACAGATACACCCAGAAATAATGTTTACCACCTCCTTGGCATCATTTAGCCTAGTATATTTGAAACAGCAAATTAACTGTTACCCTGTATATTCTTTTATTTTTTTCTCACTTTATAGAGTAAACATTGAAAAACAATAACAACAACAAAAACCACCTCTTACTATGGTCTTTGTTACTTTATGATTCTCTACTGTAATATGATTAACATATAGCCATGCACCATATAACATTTCCGTCAATGACAGATCACATATACATCCTTATATTGTAGTACTGTATTTCTACCGTACCTTTTCTATCTTCAGATGTGTTTTGATACACAAATACTTACCATTGTATTATAATTGCCTACAGTATTCAGTACAGTAACTTGATGTACAGTAGGTGTATCGTCTAGGAACAATAGACTATACCATATGGCCTAGGTGTGTAGTAGGCTAAATTATCCAGGTTTGTGTAAGTACAATATGATGTTCCCACCACAACAAAATTGCCTAACGATGCATTTCTTCTAACATATCTCTGTCTTTAAGCAGTCCATGACAATAGTTTCAATGACTCAGAAAATTTTATGTTAAAATATGTTACTGTAGAATAGTAAACTGTACTATCAGTTATTTTTACACTAGCATGAGTTAAGGATATTACCTAAATGTTTGGTAATAAAAGAAAATTATCAAAGAAAATGTTGGAGTCTTCACATATATTATATGGAAATTAAGAGGAAATAAAGAATAACAGAGTTTGAATTCCATCTGTTCCACAAACTTGCTGTGGCCCACGTTTATAGGTTACATTATTACACTTATATAAAGGGATACATAATGAGAAGAGATACTGAATATCTCAATTATAATTTTAACATTACAAAAGTGTGGTTAATGCACAAGTATCTTTTTGAGTAAGTAGAATCCCACAACTGCACCAAACATTTGTAAGTGCATTTATTATAAATATATCAGAAATTAAACCCAAAATACCCCAACTAGAAATCAAAATAGAATTTTAAAATGATGTTTAATATTATGTACCATCTGTCTCTTCTGGAAATCACTAAACTATATTTCTTTGCTTGATTACATTGACTTCAACTTATTTTACCAATTGAGCATTGGAATAAGCATGGTAACAATATTTCACATTTGTCTTGTGATTTATAATCTAAAGCTTATTTAGAAGCTATTTCAATAGTATGTTCTAGATCTTGCTCCTTTAAAATGAGAAAATACTTAGAAATATAAAGAAAGGAGCCAATTATTGGCTATTAGGATAACAATATCATCGTTTTAGATGGAACAGTAGTCCTTTCTATAGAATTATTTGACAACTAAAAATAAAACTATGTCACAGTGTTATTTGCCTATCAAATGAGGTCACGATGATTCATATTAGCATAAATTATAAAATGGGATACAAGTGGATAATCTATTATGCTCAAGTGATTTTTTACACTACTATTATTATTATATGAATTGTAGTCTAGGTGCCTGGAGCATGAACATACACATGTTACAGCTGAAAGCTAATTTCTGTTCCCTGAAAGAATGTATTCATTTTACTGTGACACCATTCAGAATAAGACATATTTTTATCATCTGCTTGGTTTCATATTCATATCTATGAAAATGTAAAATTGATTAATGTTTCATAGTAAATAGAAGACTTGTGAATTTCCTTGATGTTTTGAAGTACAGAGGAAGTGTTATGCAATTCACACCCACTTTATTCTCAATTATTTAGAGTAATAGAGAAAAAGTATGGAATGGCATTTCTCATATCACAGCTAGGTGACAGCATATACAATTAGGCTTGATTCATAGCATTTATTAAAATTTCCACTTAATTGCTAATTAGTCTGTATAGATTTGTAAATGTAGGAAATGGCACTTGCATAATTTTTTTTCTAATATTCAGTGCAGCAGAGAGCACTAAAATTTCTATAGAGTAGAATCACAGTGATTCTTCATTATGCCTTGTGGTAATCATGAAAATAATTATGAATTCACTAGTCCATTTATTTTCTTAACATTCTTTGTGCTGATCTCTTACTTCCCCTCCCTCTTCACTCCAACATGATATGCAGAGAAAATCATTGAATGTTAGAATTAGAAACATCATGTAAGTCAGCCTTCTTATTTTACATAGCAGAAAATCAACATCCAGAGAAACTGACTTTAGTTATATATTCTACACTTTTTGTATGTAAGTCATCAACAGAATTTCAACGGAAATGAATCCTGATTATATTTTAAAGTTGCTATAGTAAATAAATTGAGTATGATTTATTTCTTCTTTGATCCTTATTGATGTACCAAAGACAAACTTTGAGAATATTTATAGGTAGTTCAGCAGGCATTAAGACATTTAATATTTTTTTCCAATTTTTCGCTCTCTTTCCTCCATTCCTCCCTCCCTCCCTTCCTTCAGTCTTCCCTTCCCTCCTTTTTTCCTTTCTTCCTTTCATCTTTCCCTTCTTTCTTTCTTCCTTTCTTATTTCCTTCTCAAAATTTCAAATTTACTTAAGGATTGAATACTACCATCTGGTCCTTCCCATTTAAGACATTTGATTCATTATAGAATAAGAACAAATCCTCCAAGATATCTAAATGTTATAACCAAACATTGAATGTCTAAGAATAGACAAATTTGGGGTTTACTATTGTATGGAAAATGTTTCAGATGACTTAGTTATTCTTGTCAGCAGGTGAGGAATAGGATTAAAACTGTGGGCTTTGGTGACTGAAAGGAGAGGCTTGTGATCTTGTCTCTATCCTCACTATTTACGGTCTTAAGTAAGTTATTTAATCTCTATATACTCAATTTACTCATCTGTGAAATAAAAGAAACCAATCATATTTTTCACAGAGATCTATTATGGTAGTTAAGAAGGACAGTTTATAGAAAATCTTACACAGTATATGGAGCTCAGTAACAACTTTATAAATGTTAGCTATTAACACATATGACATTTTTATTGTAATTATTTTATTTTCAGCAGTTAATTGACTCCTCTAATCTATCTATATCTATCATTATCAGCATCAGCTATCAATTTGTGAATCCCTCTATGCCTGCATTCCTGCCTCTATATGCACATACATAGAGTGAATGTCTTTCTTAAAAATATCTTAAAGCCATTCTGTGCTTTATTTAAGATAAAATATATTTATTCTCTCAAAGATTCATAGTTCTTTATGAGAGAGTATTTTAAAACTAGGACACCAACTCTAATGATATGTAGAACTCTTATGTTAAATACTAATGACAGATTAATGTATTAGCCTGTTCTCACGCTGCTAATAATGACATACCCAAGACTGAGTAATTTATAAACAAAAGAGATTTAGTTGACTCACAGTTCCACGTGGCTGGGAAGGCCTGACAATCATGGTGCAAGAGCAAGGGATGTATTACATGGCGGCAGGCAAGGGAGAATGAGAGAGCCAAATGAAAGGGGTTTCCCCTTATGAAACTATCAGATCTCATGAAACTTGTTCACTACCACGAGAACAGTATGGGGGAAACTGTCCCCATGATTCGGTTATCTCCCACCGGGTCCCTCCTACAACGTGTGGGAATTATGGGAGCTATAATTCAACATGAGATTTGGGTGGGGACACAGCCAAACCATACCAAATGGCTATCAAACTCCAATTTAAGGAGGATTTATATAAGATTTATTCTACTATGCTTCTTTCAATAACTTCCCAGATCCTGAAACAACTGCCAGCTTACACGACTTCTCATTAATTCCTGAATAGTTGAACTTTCTTTGACTTAATATTGACTACTGTTGCCTTAGAAGAGAGTTGCTTGGTCTCTTACATAAGCATTTATGCCAGAACCAGTAGATTTCCCTCTTAGTTTATCTAAGCATTCTAGACCATAGACAATTTATCTAAAAACAGTTCTGTGGTGAAACACAATAGTATTACTTCTCAGGATCAATGCAGCTAGAAAATAGGATCAACATTTACATCTTTATGAACTGAATTGGTATTTCTCAGTAATAATTATAATGATAGTAATAACAATGTTGCTAACATTTAATGTTGCTGACTGTGTTGAGCAAGTTATTTGCATACTTTTAAAAAATTTGATTCTCACAACAAGCATATGAGGCAGATATTAACATTTCCGTTTTTAGTGGTAAAAGTTGAGCCAGAGAAAGAGTATTGCCCAAGATAAAAAGACTTAGAGGGCATTTTGCATTCATGCTCCATAATATTTACGGTGTGGCTCGCAGCCAATTTGTCAAAAGGATTTGTCTAAAATACAATGCAAATATTTCCATAACTGTACATTTAAAGTTATATTTAATAGTTAATATATTTTACATGTAATGCATATGAAAGTATCTCATCATTATCCCATATCTATATTCTAGACTATTAAATAACAAAATTTTCATATATTCACAGTATCCTGTGAATTTTCTGTTTTTCCCATATTCCTCTCAAAATATTTTCACATTGGTGTGTAGGATTATACCATGGCTAGTCCATATGGGTACTGCAGACTCTGATACATTGCTATTGTGTATTTAAAGTGAAAAATACACTTTCAAAGAACTTCACTTTATCTAGTAAAGTCAAAGACGCATCTACTTGTGAACAAGCATTTATATTCCTAGGACAATTCCTTTCAGACAAGAGACTTGTATACGTGAAGAAGGAAACATGTAAAAGGGTTACATATATTAATACCCATGTATAAAATGGCAAACACCTTAAATATTTACCTAAAGGACATTGCCATTTTCCAAAATGAGTTTTTTTCCAAGTATGAATTTCTGCCTACTGCATATCCCTCTTTCTTGCCCTCCCCACTGGGTAAAAGAAAAACATGTTTTAGATTTCTTTGAGTGCAGTAGCTGCATATAAGTTTATAGTCAAAAAACCCATTTGTGTTATATTCTTACATGTATTGTAAAAGGAATGTGGCACTATAAAACAGTTAAAATAAACATACTGAAGTTATACTCATCAACATAGATTAAAAAAACAAAAATGATTATAAACAGTTTAATATCATAGGTAAAAAGTTCAAAAACATGGAAATTAATACAGTACATTGGTTAGGGATGTATATATACACTATTGTAACTCAATGACAGTTCCACAAGTTATAAGAAGAGAAAGTGGCAGGCCTGAATGTTATTTATTTTTCTACTGTTACTGCAAGCAAGACTCAGGACTAGCTACTTAGAGACAACTTTCTTTCAGTACACTTAGTTGTAAAGTGAGAGCAATTTACTAGTTAATCTCTAAGATTTTGATATCTACATCAGTCTTCAATATCTACATCTTCCCGAAGGAATCATAAGCTCAATGTCAAAGGAATGGTTAAACTTTCATCCTCTTAAGCAAAATCATTTGTACTGAATAATAATTTTAGCATAACTGATTAAATTGTGTGTAGGTGGGGTTGTCATGAGAGAGGGAGAGAAAGAAAAAAAGTGGTTTCAAAATTATTAGCCCATTAGCCTATACGGGTGTAACAAGTAAGGTGGAGATAGAGACACAGGGTAAATGCATAGGAATGAAATACTTAGATTACATATTGAGTAAATTATTAACTTTTAAGAAACTTTCATCCTTCTATCAAAAGTTGTGCCAGTTTAAATCCCCATCAGCAGAGTATGAGAGATTTGATTTCTCCATATCCTCACCCACATGCAGTGCAGTCAGTCTTTTTAATCCTTTTCATTCCAATAGGTATATAGGAATTATTCATTATGGATCAACTGAGCAACTTTCCATATGCTTCTTTGCCATCCACACATCCTCCTAGGTAAAATATGTCTTCAAATCATTTGCCTATCTTTTAAAATATATGTTTTATTTTTAGAATAGTTGTATATTTAAATAAAATTGAAAATGATACACATAATATTCAAATACCTTAAATGCAGTTTTCTCTATTAATAAAATCTTATATTGGTAAGATAAATTCATCTTACTAATGTAAGAATTCATAAATTCTTACATTAGTAAGAAACAATATTGATACATTATTAACTAAAGGCCATACTTTATTTATATGCCCTCCATGTTTACCTAAGGTCCTTTTTCTGTCTCAGAATCTCATCCGTCATACCAAATAATATTTGATAGTCATGTCTCCGTGTGCTCCTCTTGCATGTGTCTGTTCTCAGTCTTTCCTTGCTTTTAATGACCTTGACAGTTTTAAAATATATTGGTCAAGTGCTTTACAGATTCGCTTTCAATTTGGGATTGTGTCATATTTCTATTGATTCAATTAATGTCTAGGGGGAAGGAAGACAACAGAAATAAAATGCCATTTTCATCAAATTATATTAAGGCTACACACTTTCTTTTTTTTCTCTTTTTTTTATTATACTTTAAATCTAGGGTACATGTGCACAACGTGCAGGTTTGTTACGTTTGTATACATGTGCAAGGCTACACACTTTCATAACATATCACTGTGGATGCTTACCTTCATCACATGGCTAATGTAGTGTTTCACAGGTTTCTCCACTGTAAATTTACTTTTTCAGTTCTCATACACTGTACTCACAGGCAGCAAGTCACAAAGTGTAGTCCACACTTAAAGCGTAGGAAACTAGGCTCTACTTGTTTGATACGGAGCACCTACATAATTATTTGAAATAATTCTGTGTGGGATTCTTGTCGCTTCTTCTCCCCTTAGCATTTATTTATAATAGTATTGACACATATTTATTTCAAACTGTGGTTATTATCTAATAGTCTTTTATTTTATTGATCACAATTTTTGTAGCCTTGGGTATTAGGGTCTTTTTTAGTTGCCCTGGAATCCCTTCACTGTGGTATATAGTTTTGAGCATTTCTTACTTTTTGGTACTAGAAGATGTTCCAGTTTTGTCTTGTGTATTTTCTGTTCCAGTCCTAAAACTAATCATTTCTTCAAGAGGCTGTAGTTTGTTTTATTAGAGATTGGCATAAAACAATATTTGTGAGCTAGGTATGTTCACTGTTACTAGAATTTCATATGGCCTCTAGGGCTTCTCAACTGACAGACCAAGCAAATATATGTGCGTATACTAACCTGTGTGTGTATATGCTGTCTTTTAATGCTTCACTGTGTATCTTCTGCATCAGTGTTACACTAGCATAAGTTCATATTTTTGTCTTCAACCCTAATCCTGCATTGCATGAATCATTCTAGAAAAAAAAAAATTCCATGTCTGTTAGCAGCCGCTCTTACTCCACTGCCCCCGGCCCCTAATCTACTTTCTGTCTCTATGAATTTTCCTATAATACTTTTTTTTTATAAATGGAATTATAATTATGTGGCATTTTGTGTTTAACTTATTTCACTTAGCGTAATGTTTTCAAGGTTCATGCCTGTTGTAGCATGTATCAGTACTTCCTTTCTTTTTATGGTCAAATAATATTCCAATTTTTGAATATAACACATTTTGTTTACCCATTCACTAGTTGATGGACATTTTAGTTGTTTCTACTTTTGGGTATTATGAATAATGGTGCCATGAACTTTTGAATACAGTTTTTGTGTGGACACATGTTTTCATTTCTTTTGGGCTTATACCTAGAAGTCGAATTGCTGGCTCATTTATTACCTCTATGTTTAACATTTTGAGAAACTGGATCCCTTCCTTACACCTTACACAAAAATTAATTCAAGATGGATTAAAGACTTAGATGTTAGACCTAAAACCATAAAAACCCTAGAAGAAAACCTAGGCAATATCATTCAGGACATAGGCATGGGCAACGACTTCATGTCTAAAACACCAAACGCAATGGCAACAAAAGCCAAAATTGACAAATGGGATCTAATTAAACTAAAGAGCTTCTGCACAGCAAAAGAAGTTACCATCAGAGTGCACAGGCAACCTACAGAATGGGAGAAAATTTTTGTAATCTACTCATCTGAAAAGGGCTAATATCCAGAATCTAGAAAGAACTCATACAAATTTACAAGAAAAAAACAAAGAAGCCCATCAAAAAGTGGGTGAAGGATATGAACAGACACTTCTCAAAAGAGAAACTGCCAAACTATTTTCTGGTTTTTATCAATGGATGTACCATTTACATTCCCACCAGCAATATATGAGGATTCCAATTTTCCCACGTCCTTGTAAACACTTGTTATTTTCCATTTTAAAAGAGATTATAACCATCTTGGTGCATGTAAAATGGTGTCTCATTGTGGTTTTGATGTGCATTTCTCTAATGAATAATGATGTTGAGGATCTGTTCATGCACTTATTAGCTATTTGTATATACTTTTTTGGAGATCTACCTATTCAAATATTTTGTCCAAATTTTATCTGGGTTGTTTGTCTTTTTGTTATTGAGTTGTAAGCAGTCTTTATATATTCTGGATTAGACCTATATCAGATATATGAATTGCAAATATTTTGTCCCTTTATGTGGGTTCATTTCACTTTCTTAATGGTGTTTTTTTGTATAAAAGGTTTTAATTTGGTGAAGTCAAATATATATTTTTTCTTTTGTTGCTTTTTGCTTTCAATGACATGTTTAGGAGATCATTGTCTAATTCAAGGTTATGAAGACAGATATTTATTTATTTTTAAATTTTTATTTTAAGTTCAGGGATACATGTGCAGTGTGTGAAGGTTTGTTACATAGGTAAATGTATGTTAAGGGAGTTTGTTGTACATCAGCCAGGTATTAAGCCCAGTACCCATTAGCTGTTTTTTCCTGATCCTGTCTCTCCTTCCATTTCCACCTCCACCCTCTGGTAGTCCCCAGTGTGTGCTGTTCTCCTCTATGTGTCCATGTGTTCTCATCATTTAGTTCCCACTTATAAGTGAGAACATGTGGTATTTGGTTTCTGTTCCTGCATCAGTTTGCTAAGGATTATTGCCTTCAGTTTCATCCATGTCCCTGCAAAGGACATGATCTCATTCCTTTCTATGGCTGCATAGTGTTCCATGGTGTATATGTACCATATTTTCTTTATCCAGGCTATCATTGATGGGCATTTAGTTTGGTTCTATGTCTTTGCTATTGTGAATAGCGCTGCAATGAACATACATGTGCATGTGACTTTATAACAGAACGACTTATATTTCCTTGAGTATATACCCAGTAATGGGATTGCTGAGTCTAACGGTATTTCAGTCTTTAGGTCTTTGAAGAATCACCATACTGTCTTCCAAAATGGGAGAACTCTAAACCTCCCCCAAAACACAATATACATTATTCTCATTGCCACATGGCATTTACTCTAAAATTTATCACATAATTGGAAGGAAAACACTCATCAGCAAATGCAAAAGAACTAAAATCATAACAAAAAGTGTCTCGGACCCCAGCACAATCAAATTAGAATTCAAGACTAAGAAATTCACTCAAAACCACACAATTACATGGAAATTGAACAACCTGCTTCTGAATGACTTTTGGGTAAATAATGAAATTAAGGCAGAAATCAAGAAGTTCTTTGAAACTAATGAGAACAAGGATACAATGTTCTAAAATCTCTGGGACACAGCTAAGGCAGTGTTAAGAGGGAAACTTATAGCACTAAATGCCCACATCACAAAGTTCAAAAGAACTCAAGTTACCAACCTAACATCACAACTGAAAGAACTAGAGAACCAAGAGCAAACAAACCACAAAGCAAGCAGAAGACAATAAATAACCAAGATCAGAGCTGAACAGATAGAGCTACAAAAAAACCTTCAAAAGATCAACAAATCTAGGAGCTGTTTTTTTTTTGGAAAAAAAAAAGTAATAAAATAGGTAGGCCACTAGCTAGACTAATAAACAGAAAAGAGAGGATTCAAATAAACACAACAAGAAATGATAAGGGGGATATTACCACTGATCCCCCAGAAATACAAATAACCATCAGAGAATATTATAAACACCTCTATGCACATCATCTAGAAAATCTAGAAGAAATGGATAAATTCCTGGAGACATACATCCTCCTAAGACTAAACCAAGAAGAAATTGAATTTCTGAACAGACCAGTAATGAGTTCTGAAATTAAGGCAGTAATAAATAGTCTACTAGCCAAAAAAAGCCCAGGACCAAATGGATTCACAGCTGAATTCTAGCAGGTGTACAAAGAGCTGGTAACATTTCTACTGAAACTATTTCAAAAATTGAAAAGGAAAGAGTCCATCCTAACTCATTTTATGAGGCCAGCATCACTGTGATACCAAAACCTGGCAGAAATACAACTAAAAATGAAAAACTCCAAGACAATATCCTTGATGAACATCAACGCAAAAATTCCCATGAGATTTCTTACTGTCATTCAAGTCTACACTCAACATTCAGCCTTTGATCAAATTGTATTAATATGTTTCCTGCTGTTTACAGCCCTAGTGGTTCCTGCTCCAGATAAGGAAATCTCAGCTGTGATTCTTGGAATGTGCCTATCTCTCCAGATTCTGATTTGTGCACCGTGACCTCAGTCCTCTAATGTGTGCATAGTTCTCTAATGGGCCCATAACTATAGTGCAATTATTTTAAAAGATATTTACTGCCCATATTTAATTACATATAATATATATTTGATAATTTGTGTAAGTTATTTTTGGCTTTTTTGAGCAATATAAAAATCATTATCTAATATGTAAATGATCTCTATATATTTCTATTTAGAATCTGTGATAAAGGTATGAATATGTGATCTTGTAGTTACCATCAAGATATTTGGAAGATATCAGAAGATCTGAAATTCAATCCTGAATCAAAACTTTGGGAAGGCTTTTCATTGTAAGACAGAAATATTATAACTATCTCATAGGATTTTTGTAAAGAGTGAAAGAGAAAACATATATATTTACTACAGTATCTAGCTTGTTAAAATGCCCAAAAAATCATAATTATTATTAACTTTTATTTACAGATAAAAACTGAAGATTAATGTAGTTAAGGGCTTGTTCAAATCTCTAAAGAAAAAAATAAATATATATTCTCCTTTCAAGGGAATAAAATCAAGCACGTGGAGAAGAACAAATAAAGAAAACAACAAAACACAAAGGTTTTAAGTTGTCCAAATGAACACATAGAAAACTGCCTTAGGGCAGTAAGAAAAAAAATTTGCCACATTGTGTTGGGGTCAAAGAAGGAAAATCTCCATGTGTTTAGATAAGCATTGAGGGCATTGTAGAATATTCATGGATAACCACAGGATGGCTAAATAAAGGAAGCTGTGGTCAAAGGATTTTATGCAGGAAAACAGCAAATAGTGCAGAATATCTGAAGGATAGTATTCATGTTGATTAATGTGGAGAATGTAAATGAAATCTAGGCTTTCTGGATAAAGTAGACTTAATTTAGTAAGTCATTTTTTTAATGAAAAAATGACATAATGAAATATGCAAACACATTTTAAAATATTCTATTTTTCTTGCACAGATTTAAACGTAATATTCAACTGTTTATACAGATAAAAAACCTAAATAATCTGAGTAAAGGGTTACTGAAGTCAGCGGAACAAAAATACAACAGTTAAGTAAGAAAACACAAACAGATGTTCCGCTTCCTGTGTCCATGTGTTCTCATTGTTCAATTCCCACCTCTGAGTGAGAACATGGGATGTTTGGTTTTTTGTCCTTGCTATAGTTTGCTGAGAATGATGGTTTCCAGCTTCATCCATGTCCTTACAAAGGACATGAACTCATCATTTTTTATGGCTGCATAGTATTCCATGGTGTATATGTGCCACATTTTCTTAATCCAGTCTATCATTGTTGGACATTTGGGTTGGGGCCTGTCGTGGGGTGAGGGGAGGCAGGAGGGATAGCATTAGGAGATATACCTAATGTTAAATGACGAGTTACTGGGTGCAGCACACCAACATGACACATGTATACATATGTAACTAACCTGCACATTGTGCACGTGTACCCTAAAACTTAAAGTATAATAAAAAAAAAGAAATGCCTCCTATATGAAACTTTAAAACACACACACACACACACACACACACACACACACACAAACACAAAGAATAGAAAAACATAATAGAGTTGTTGTCTTCAGTAAAATAACTTCTGGTCCTTTAATTCACTGCAGTCTGAAAAATCCTTAATAAAAAGGTTGTAGCAATATTAAAAAAAAAAAAAGAAAAGACAAATAGATGAACAAATTGGTGAAGAATTATTAAAAATCAGGTGTAAACATCAGTAAAGTAGATATATTTTAACCCAGAAAGTAAGGGTCTCTCGCTGCTGGATTCTATATTTCAATTTCTCTTGTAGAATATTGCAGGATTAGATATAGAGCCAAAAATGTATTGAAATTTCAAACCAAATAATTGTGCATGCTTGAATGGCACAATAATATACAACTAAATAGTCACAAAATAATAATAAATAGTAGTGTCTTTTTTTAAGAAAATAAGGAATAATAATTGCTTTCCAGAAACAAAATTAAACAATTATTTCATAATGAATATATCTAGTTTTTAATGTTCTAGTTTTTGGAAACAAATCCTAAGGACAGCATGAGGACTTACTAATAAAACTATCCATGGTGGCCATTAGACATTTTAATATAGTTCAAGAACATTTTTAAAAGGATATAGAATTTGAAAGGTACATTTGACCATTTGTCATCTAACAAGTCACATGGATATTATTAAACATTAGTTTAAACAGGCTCTAATATGCCTCTCTCAAGCCTGCCTCATATTTATCATAATAAATTACTTCTTACACAATTCAACAATGGCTTAATTTTATTAGAATATAAATATATACCTATATGTAGCGAGAAAGTCAAAGGAATAAGTAAATGTTTATTACTTCAAGCTCTTGTATGTACCCTATGTGAATAGATTGAATCTTCCCATTAATGGTGAGGAATGTATGCCTTGTCTATAGATCATTTAAATCAATTTTCTAAACTGTGGTGTTATTTTTTGATGGGCTATATATTTGAGAAGAAGGACAAAGCCAAAAGAGTGAACAAATAAACATGAGCTGCTTCCTAAATGCATGACTACTTATTTTTTTCAAATCATGTCCAGGGACAAATATTTTCCTAGCTAAAGTTTGATTTAAATATAATAATCTGAGTGTTTTTTTAAATGTGCTACTGATAAAATTTTATTTTTTAAAAAAGACAAGAATGTATGTCATTTTTAGTAGTAAAGGCAAGGGTTAAAGGAGAATTACCAAATGGATTCATAAAGAGGCTACTTTCACCACAGCTCAGTAAACATGATTGCTGCTGTCTGGGCCAAAGATTCATTTTGTTTTCACTCTGGCTTTCTTTGCCAGTGGGGAAAGCTAAGTAATGCTGCTGTCTTTTCAGTCATCCTTATCAGAAACGATCACTCTGCGTGGCATGTGTTAATTATTCTGGCCGTCTCTTTTTCTCTCTATTAGATTAATAGTTGCCAATTATGTATCCTCTCTCCTGCACTGCTATTGTGTACACATTTTCTAATTCTCTTCATTACACCAGTGAGTATCTATAATTATAGTTATAAGTTATCCATCTATCTTTTCAAGGACAGTGAGAAATGTAATGCTGTGAGGGCTTGGCCTGGAGAGAGAGAGAGAAAAAGAGAGAGAAAGAGAGAGAGAGAGAGAGAGTGAGAGAGCATTTGGATACATATAAAGTGAGAGAATTAGAAAGTCAGAAATTAAATTTGTTACGTTTATTTAAAACAATAGACTAAAACAAATATACAAAGATAAATCTATAAAATCCCAGTCTTATTGCAAGCATCCAGTCTGATCACTGAGGGAGCCCATTACCCTGCTGTTCAAATATCTTCCCCAACCTGCTGGTGGATGCAAGCTCCTCATAGTACTTGAATGTTTGAAGAATTTATAGTCCATTATCAGTGCAAAAGCTGAAACCACAATGATATATGATAGCATACCAACTAAAATTCACAATAGGTTGCAGGATTTTATAATATTCAGTGGGAGTTTGGTGGGAAAAATAGAATAAGAACTTGGACAGCTTAAGGCAACAGAGCCAGCTATCATCAAGAGGAACAGTGGCAGAAAACAGAAGTGGTGTGTTCTGAAGATATCAACTTACTGCCTCCCAAAATGATTTTGTAATACCATAATGAGAAGAGTAATACAATAATGAGAAGGTAGAGTGAAGTTAAAGAAGCAGGGAAAGACATTCTTTAATACTTGCATTTCTTCCCTAAAAGATTAAAAAGGACTTTTGAAACAAACTGGACAAAGCTCATACGGTATTATCAGGTCAAAAACCTGTGTATTTGGAGGCATGAAGCTGTTGTTCATAGCTCTTTAATTTTATTTTTCTCTCATTTATAAGAAAACTGCCAGTGAGCCAACAGACCCAGACTTACTGGGTTGTGCAGTAGATTGTCAGACCCTTTGCTAATGGGAGTTCTAACCTTTATAGTCCTGAGAAGGAAAGAGACAAATGATCCCTGCTCCTAGACTTTGCAACCTGTGTACTCCTTTTCATATAAATCTTCATTTCTACCAAGTTTTACTTGGTCCCATTAGCCAGAAAATTGCCTATCCATTTTTGCATTCTTAAACTTTTCTAAGTCTATTAGCCCTTAGCATGGTGTAAATGCTTGTTTATGTACATCTAATTCTAGCCCTGGACAATGAACTGCTAGAGATTAGAATCGTATTGAAATGATTTACAGCCTCAGTTTATACTGTAAGTCCTGGATCACAGTTGTTATTTGATCGGTGTCCTCTAAATGCAGTGATGTGCCTCGTAACATTTCTGTCAACAATGGGTCACATATACAATGGTGGTCTCATAAGGTTATTATGGATCTGAAACCTGTCTGTCACCTAGTGATGTAGCCATTGTAACATCACAGTATAAGGCTTTACTCATGTGTTTATAGTGATGTTGTTATAAACAAATCCACTGCATTGCAAGTCCTATAAAACTCTAGCATAAAGTTGAAAATATGCAATTATGTATAGTACATACTTGATAATGATAATAAACAACATTACTGGTCGATTTATGTACTATGCTATAATTTGATCATTAGAGTGTATGCCTTCTACTTATTAAAAAAAAAAGTTAACTGTAAAACATCCTTAGGCAAGTCCTTCAGAAGGTTTTCCAGAAGTCATTGTTATCATAGGAGATGACAGCTCCATACATGTTATTGCCCCTAAAGACCTTCTACTGGGGCAAATGTTAAAGTGGAAGATGCCGATATCGATTATCTTGACCATGTGTAGGCCTAGGCCAGTGTGTGTGTTTCTATTTTGATTTTAAACAAAACTGTTCAAAAAACTAAATAATTTATAAGTAAAAATGCTTATATAATACATATATAAAGAAAAAGTCTTATTGTACAGCTGTTCAGTGTGTTTCTGTTTTAAGCCAAATGTTACTACGAAAGAGTCAAAAGTTTAAAAAATTAAAATGTATTAAAAAAGTTACAGTAAGCTAAATTTAATTTATTATTGAAGAAAAAAATATTTTTATATGGTTAGTGTAACACAAATGTACAGTGTTTATAAATTCAATAGTAATACATAGAAATATCTTAGGCCTTCACATTTATTCACCACTTACTCACCGACTCACCTAGAGCAACCTCCAATCCTGCAAGCTCCACTCATGGTAAACATCCTACACAGGTGTACCATTTTTTAAAATCATTTTTACTGTATTTTTCTATGCTTATATAAGTTTAGTTACACAAATACTTATTGTGTTGTAATTGCCTACAGTATTCAACATAGTAATATGCTGTACAGGTTTGAGCCTAGGAGAAATAGATTATATTATGTATCCTAGGTTTGTAGTAGGCTATACCATCTATGTTCATGTGAGTACGATCTATGATGTCCACAGGATGAGAAAATCACATAATAATGCATTTCTCAGAAGCTACATGCGTTGTTATGTGACACATTAGATAGACCATATAAATGCATACTTTTATGAAATAAACCATTTAGAAATGATTTTAAAGTGTCTACTACCTACCACATACTGTGTTAGGAGCTGCAGTTATAAGCACCATTTAGAATAATTTCTCCAATTGGTTATAAGTCTGGCAGCAAAGAAGAATTTTTAAAAAGACATCTAAGACATATATATATATATATACACACACACACACACATGATAAGTGGATTAATGCTATGAGAGCATTATATGTGTGTGTGTATCTGCGCACTGATGTGAACACGTGTGTGTATAAATTTACTTCTTAATGTTTGAAATCTTGTTTTGTAATTAAATCATCTTTTGAGGATTCAGGCTATGTTTGTTAATGTGTAACATCCTTTCTGAACAGGTGTGCAGTAAAACATTAGCAAGTTTTCAAAAATTAAATTATTAAAAATAATATATTTAATATATATTATTAAATATGTTAAATATTTAAAGATAAACAATTTTGAAAAATTAATTTCCTATTTGTGCATGATGCCTGAGACTAGTTAAGGCAAACTTTACTATATGTGTATAACAATTGCTGACATTTTTTGCATATATAATGTGTGTTTTTTGTTGAACAAAATAATATATATCCTCCCATCTTTCTCTATTGGTTTCCTACCTCTGCACTACCCATGACTGCAGTGTCTGGAGTTTAAAACAACAAACACTATCTCACATTTATGGTGGTTCAGGTACTTGTGTACCACTTAGCTGAATCCTCTTCTTGAGATCTCACGAGAGTTTAATTTAGGTGTCAGAAAGGCTGCATTCTCATCAGAAGGCTAAAGTAGAGAAGATTCTTAAGTAGAGAAAAAACAGCACACTCAGTTTGTTGGCAGAATTTATCTCCATGCAGTTTTAGACTGGGGATCCTAGCTTCATGTTAGCTATTGGTTGGAGGCTGAATTTCCCTTCTAGAGGCCACTTGTGAGCTTCCTACTATGCCTGTTTGCCTCTTAACACCCTGTTAGGAAGTCTCTTGAGAGAGTCTACTAGCAAGATTGTGCCTTTACACAGTATCATGTTACCACTAGAGTGAAATCCCATCACCTTTGCCATATTCTATTCATTAGAACCATTCCCAGTCCCTGCTCACACTCAGAGGGCATTAACACCAGGAGGTGAAGATCATAAAGGATCATTAGAGAGCCTTTTGCTCACACATTCCATAAAGCAGATCCTCATTTTCTGATCAGGATACTGAGGACACCAAATGTGATACAACCTGCCTGATGTTCCACCATTGGTAAGTGGCAAAGTCAGGTTTCTAACCCAAGCTATTTGGTTCTACAGCACATTCTTTTAAACTCTGTGTATGCTGTATCACTTTATTATCAAATTTCGGAAGGAATTGCTTTACATGATCTAGTGTCCATTTTTACTTTTAGAAGTGGATAGATGGCCCGGCACAGTGGCTCATGCCTGTAATCCCAGCACTTTGGGAGGCTGAGGCGGGTGGATCATCTGAGGTCAGGAGTTCAAGACCAGCCTGACCAACATGGTGTAACCCCATCTCTACTAAAAATACAAAAAATTAGCCAGGCGTAGTGGTGGGCACCTGTAGTCCCAGCTACTCGGGAGGCTGAGGCAGAAGAATCTCTTGAACCCAGGAGGTGGAGGTTGCAGTGAGCTGAGATTGTGCCACTGCACTCCAGCCTGGGCGACCGAGTGAGACTCTGTCAAAAAAAAAAAAAAAGTGGATAGACACAAAACAAGTTATAGGCTAGAATGGAACCCATAGTTTTAGGTTCAAGAAAATCTGAGGGGAATGTTTGCCTTGCAATATTTACTTTCAAGTTTGGCCACGGGATGCATTCTGTTAATATTCATCAAGTGAAAGAGTCTACCACACTGTGTCTAACACAAAAACATTAATATTACTGGCTAGAATCACATAGAGTCTTGAAGTATGCTATATTTGGATCTTGGAAGATTTCAGTTTATCTGCATGAAGTCAAACTTTAAATTTACAATTCTCAAGAGCATTAGGCGCTGACATGCTAAACTTACATGAAGTATTCCCTCCGCAGTGGAAGTCAATCAGATTTGGAAGAGGAAGCTAATCCAGTTATATCCTTCTAATGAAACTCACCAATGTAAACAAAAATTATCACTTCAATTGAAGATTACTTGCTAGCTATTTGAGAGTAAGTCAGTTGTTCACCTTTCCATAAATTTAGAAGGCACTCTGTATGGGTTAGCAATATATCTTCCAAGAGGAAAAGAACACAGGTAGCAAAAAGACAAATATGTGAATATTTGGAATAAAGTTGACATTAGTTGATCATGAATGGATTAATAATAACAATAAAATAACAAAGGTGGATATTAAACATGTATATCTTTCCTGATTGCCTAGGGTAATGTTTAAAAACAAAAAATCAGGACCAGGATGTGGGAAATCTGAATTCTAATTCTAACTATGGCATTTACTCTTAATTGATTTAAGGAAAACGGCTTAAGTTCTCTCGGACTCGTATTTTCTTATCCATAACAATGATATGATAGTACATTTTAATACCAACTTTAGCAGGGTTTTTTGTGGGAGTACAATATGTAATAAATATAAAACATTTTGTGTGTAGTATTTACAAATGATGATTGATAGCAGATGATGCATGTTTTTATACAAGTTCTTTTATCATTCGTATATCAAATGCCAACAATTTAGAGGATAAATTTACATTTTAAAAACTGACCCTAATTTATATATTTAATATAATCTGGTTTTTCAGCTATATACAGAATATTGAAGATGACTATATTATTTTATATTGCAGTCTATTTTGAAAAAAAAATTGGGGTCAAATTGCTGAAGGCATCACAAGTCATTTCTAAAATGGGCCTTTTCCTCATTTAACTTAATGGGAAAGATTATGACTTTTACTTTCCAGGTGTGATTTGATGCCTTCAGACACCTTCTCTCTGTTCACATTCCAATTAAATTAAATTGTTCCTATCGATGCAATTAACTCATTTACTTTAGAGCAAGAAACTCATTATTACGTAGGCAGGCTAAAAATCCAGGTGTTTTTCTCTTTTGCCTGATTTCTTTCTACTTTCCAAATGTTCATCCCAGAGAGCATGAAAAGAAAAGTTTGTTCTGCAAAGCTATCAATTGCCCCTTGCAGAGTGTGAAGCAGAGCATGAAAATGAAATGGTTAAAAATGTTAGAATCTACCTTTCCTTACAAACGAAAGGAAAGATAAAAAGAATACAAAATGAGTAAGGAAAAGGAAAATAGAGGGACTGGTTGAGGCAAGCGCTTATTAAGACAGGGACTTGGATAAACACTTAAATGGAGGATTTAAATGCTCCGGGTCGTATAACAAATTAATAATAAACAGAAGGAGGCTTCAGGAGCTCTAAACTCTTGTGCTTGGTCTTGGAAGGAGACAGTATTTTCTTCTCGGTATTATATATGGCCATCACTCACACCATCATGCAAAGCGAATCTAGAATTTTTACTTTATTTTATTTTATTTTATTTTAAGATGGAATCGTGCTCTGTTTCCCAGGCTGGAGTGCAGTGGCGTGATCTTGGCTCAGTGCAACTTCTGCCTCCCGGGTTCAAGCAATTCTCTGCCTCAACCTCCCAAGTAGCTGGGACTACAGGCATCCGCCACCATGCCCGGCTAATTTTTGTATTTTTAGTAGAGATGGGGTTTCTACCATCTTGGCCAGACTGGTCTTGAACTCTTGACCTCATGATCCACCTGCCTGGGCTTCCCAAAGTATTGGGATTACAGGAGTGAGCCACCATGCCCAGCCTAGAATTTTTTTAGTAAAGAGTGAGGGAGAACTATCACTTCTTATTTTCACCTTCAAGGAGTGCACATGGATCTTTCTATCACGTTTTTGTTTATGGCAACTCAAGGGATTCCATCACATAGGCATAGACAAGCTTTAGTGGACAGTTGCTATTGAGAATGCTGAACTTTTGTTTGGCTAAAAGGCTGAATTTCTGCAGCTCTCATCAGTTGAGTTTAGAAGAAAGAATTTGACTTACTGTGTTGTTTAGCCTATTTGTTTTTCCAGCTATATTTGGAAGCAAGTGTCATGGGTTAAAATAAGTAAAAGGTAAGAGATAAAAATATCTGGCTTTGAATCTCAGGTAAATGAGTAACATGATTTATTTATTTTGGGTAAGTTAATATCTCTCTCTCTTTTTCAGTACCCTCTGTACCTAAATTGCAGGAATTTTTGTAGCCCTTTATCCATGGTAAAAATGCATTTAACAGTGAGGGGCTACTAATGTTATACTAAAAGGGCTATGATTTCTGATCAAGACGGCTTGCTTTAGGTTTTCATGTTTTGAACTATTCTGCTGTTCCAAAAAATATATAATCTAATGTCTGTATTCAAAGAAAAGCCTGTTTTCATTTTATAAGGCAAAACATACATCTTTGGAGACCACACATTTTTAAAAACAAAACAAAACAAAAAGTAAAGTGGGTAAGTGGGGCTGAAACTTTTCACTTAACAAGCACTGAAAGCCTGCAGAAGTGGCTGGAGCCACATATCTTACAGAATAAGGAGGAAAAGAATTACTCCAAGAGAGTCAGGGAGTTGGAGGCTGAATTACTGCTGGAAACCTGGGACTGGAGTATGACTCTCCCAAACTCTATGAGGAAAAGAAAAATCAATCTCCTACCACTACTTCTATGACTCCAGTTTCTATGGAGCCAAAAACCTGGGAGATGAGAAGACATGAATACAACCTCCCTTGAGACCAGAAACCGAACCAGCTATCTCACTTTCTTTCCCCAGTGATGGCCTCTCTTTTATTTTCAATATTATCTCTATCCGTGTTCTTCCAAACGGATATTGTTTACTCTCTTAATTTTTAGTATCTACTAAATTTTGATAATTTCAAAATTATATCTCCAAATTCCAATTGTTTTCTGAAATCCATACTAGTTTTCCAAGGAGCTAGTGAGTTAGTTATATCTGGAGACACTATAACCACTCCAAATTCAGTGTCTGCAAAATTGAACTGGAGAATAGATAATAATATAATTTTGGCTCTTGGGTTCAAAGACATCCTACATGGCAAATTAACAAGCACAATGCAGATTATCAACAAGCACCCACTGAAGACTCATCAAGATGCCTTGGAGTGCTATTTCATACAAACTGACACATTTAGAGCTGCAATCTAAACTTGATATTATTTTTTAGTTTTTAATTTTTTTTTTTGCCAGAGTAGGATACTTTGTAACTAGCAATGAAGGTGAGTGAAAGTCTGTATGCACAGATGCAAATAATATTTACATTGCCATTAGGTCAAACATCAGGAGACAGTTTTAGGACAAACAACCTATTTGGATGGGCTTATTAGGATTGGTACTATGCAACTGGAAAACATAATATCCATAAAGAAAGTTAATTATTTAAAAGAATTTTTCTGTTTCTCTTTCCATGGAATGTTCCACAATGAGTTCTGCTTGACTATGATTGACGTCTGTCAAGTAACATACTTCTAGATTTGAGGATTTTGCTGCCATTCAGAAGGCCTTTGATTGAGGAAACTCAGCCTTGACCTTAATTAGTTCTAATTCTGTGGCCATAAATTCACAGAAGTTATTTTCTCATGGTTGTTTTATTTTATTCTGTATTTGTTTACAGCTATTTTTTCTTCCTCTTTCCCAACCTTGTATATTTTTTAGCTCTCCTCAGCCCCTTTATTTCCTGCTACTTCACAGCAGAATTGTGAGTCCAATATACTTCTTTCTTTATGAATTACCCAGCCTCAGATATTTTGTTATAGCAGCACAAAATGTACTAAGACAGATGATTTATCAGTTTCTTTAAAAAATTAAAAATACAGTCCAGGCACAGTAGCTCACTCCTGCAATCCCAGCACTTTGGGAGGCCAAGGCAAGTGGATCGCTTGCGCCTAGGAGTTTGAGACTAGCCTGGGCAACATGGCAAAATTCTGTCTCTACAAAAAAAGTAAAAATTAGCTGGGTGTAGTGGCTCATGCCTGTGGTCCCGGCTACTTGGGAGACTGAGTCCAAGGAGGTAGAAGCTGCAGTGAGCTGTGATTGTGCCACTGCACTCCAGCCTGGACAACAGAGTAAGTCCCTGTCTTTAAATAAATAAAAATAAATTAATTAAATAAATAAATAAACGTATCCTCACCATATGACTCAGCAATCTCTTGTCTAGGTATCTACTCAAGACAATTGCAAACATTTATTGAAACAAAGACCTGTATGCACATGATCAAAGCAGCATCATAAAAGTCAAACACTGGAGGCAATCCAAATGTCCATGGTCATGATTATACTGTATTATTTTTCTGCAATGGTAAGTTGACTTCTTATATCTGACATCATAGTTCAAGGTCTTTTTTATTTTTATTTATTTATTTATTTATTTTGAGATGGAGTCTGTCTGTCATCTAGGCTGGAGTTCAATGGTCTCATCTTGGCTTACTGCAACCTCCACCTCCTGGGTTCAAGCGAGTCTCCCGCCTCAACCTCCCGAGTATCTGGGAGTATAGGAGTGCACCACCATGCCCAGATAATTTTTGTATTTTTAGTAGAGACGGGGTTTCATCACGTTGGCCAGGTTGATCTTGAACTCCAAGTGATCCGCCCACCTCCGCCTCCCAAAGTGTTGGGATTACAGGCGTGAGGCACTGCGCCCAGCCTCAAAGTCATTTTTGAAATATAATATTACCTTTCCTACAGAAGAGAACCTACACTGAATATCATTGGCAGCTCATTTCAAGAAGAGTAATTGTAGCTCAGCACAGTAGCTCACACCTGTAATTCCAACACTTTGAGAGGATGAGCCTGGTGGATTGCTTGATGTCACAAGTTTGAGATCAGCCTGTGCAGCATGGAGAAAACACGTCTCTACAAAAAATACTAGAATTAGCTGTGGTGTGTGCCTGTAGTCCTAGATATTTAAAAGGATGATGTGAGACAATCACTTGAGCCTGGGAGGTGAAGGTTGCAGTGAGTCCAGACCTTGTCACTGCACTCCAGCTTGGGCAAAAGGGCCGGACCTTGGCTCAAACAAACAAAAAAATCAAAAGAGTAGTTGTATAAATGACACCATTAGAAGCAACAGTAAAAATTAATTTCAGCTGACAGAAAGCATGTCTTTCTCCACATGCAGAGACTCTTAATCTCAGGGGATTACATTTTTGAAAAATTTAATTGTATTTTTTAAGTTCTGGGTTACATGTGCAGGATGTGTAGGTTTGTTACCTAGGTAACCATGTGCCATGGTGGTTTGCTGCACCTGTCAACCAATCACCTAGGTATTAAGCCCACCATGCATTAACTCTTTTCCCTAATGCTATCTGTCCCACCCACCCTCCTCTGACAGGAGGTTCGCTTTGATGAGTCTCTTTTGCTGTGCAGAAGCTCTTTAGTTTAATTAGATCACAATTGCCAATTTTGGCTTCTGTTGCAATTGCTTTTGGCAATTTCATCAGAAAATCTTTGCCCATGCCTATGTCCTAAATGGTGTTGCCTAGATTTTCTTCTAGGGTTTTGATAGTTTTGGTTTTTACATTGAAGTCTTTAATCCATCTCAAGTTAATTTTTGTATAAGGTGTAAGGAAGGGGTCCAATTTCAATTTTCTGCATATGGCTAGCCAGTTCTCCCAGCATCCTTTGTTAAATAGGGAATCTTTCCCGATTGTTTGTTTTTTTTAGGGTTGTTGAAGCTCAGATGGTTGTAGATGTGCAGTCTTATTTCTGATGTCTCTACTGTGTTCCATTGGTCTATGTGCCTGTTTTTTGTACCAGCACTTTGCTGTTTTGGTTAATGTAGCCTTGTAGTATAGTTTTAAATCAGTTAGTAAGATGCCTCCAGCTTTGTCCTTTTTGCTTAGGATTGCTCTGGCTATACAAGCTCTTTTATGGTTCCATATGGATTTTAAAACAGTTTTTTTCTAATTCTGTGAAGAATTTCAATTGTAGTTTAGTGTAAATAGCATTGAATCTATAAATTGCTTTGCACAGTATAGCCCTTTTCATGATATTGATTCTTTCTCTCCATGAGTGTGGAATGTTTTTTCCATCTGTTTGTGTCCTCTCTGATTTCCTTGAGCAGTGGTTTGTAGTTCTGCTTGAAGAGGGCTTTTAATTCCCTTGTTAGCTGTATTCCTAGGTATTTTATTCTCTTTTTGGCAATTGCAAATGGGATTTCATTCATGATTTGGCTCTCTGCTTATCTGTTGTTCGTGTAAAGAATGCTTGTGATTTCTGCACATTTATTTTGTATCCTGAGACTTTGCTGAAGTTAATTATCAGCTTAAGAAACTTTTTAGGTTGAGTTGATGGGGTTCTCTATATATAGGATTATGTTATCTGCAAACAAAGACAATTTGACTTCCTCTCTTCATATTTGAATATCCTTTATTTCTTTCTCATGCCTGATTGCCCTGACCAGAACTTCCAATACTATGTTGAATAAGAGTGGTAAGAGAGGGCATCCTTATTTTGTGCCAGTTTTCAAGGGGAATGCTTCCAGCTTTTGCCCATTCAGTATAATATTGGCTGTGGGTTTGTGATAAATGGATCTTATTATTTTGACGTAGGTTCCATCAATACCTAGTTGTATTGAGTGTTTTTAACATGAAGGGATGTTGAATTTTATTGAAGGCCTTTTCTGTGTCTATTGAGAAAATCACATGGCTTTTGTCTTTAGTTCTGTTTATGTGATATGTTATGTTTGTTGATTTGGATATGTTGACCCAGCCTTGCAACCCAGGATGAAGCTGACTTGATTGTGGTGGATAAGATTTTCGATGTACTGCTGGATTCAGTTTGCCGGTAATTTATTGAGGATTTTTGCCTTGATGTTCATCACGGCCTGAAGTTTTCTTTTTGTTGTTGTTTTTGTATCTCTACTAGCTTTTGGTATCAGGATGATGCTGGCCTCATAAAATGAGTTAAAGAGGAGATTCTTCTTTTCAATTATTGGGAATATTTACAGAAGAAATGTTACCAGCTCCTCTTTTTACCTCTGGTAAAATTCAGTGTAAATCCCTCTGGTCCTGGGCTGTTTTTGCTTGGTAGGCTATTTGTTACTGCTCCAGTTTCAGAACTTGTTACTGGTCTGTTAAAGAATCTAACTTTTCCTGGTTCCATCTTGGGAGGGTGTATTCATCCAGGAATGTATCCATTTCTTCTAGATTCTTCAGTTTATTTGCATAGAGTTGTTTACAATATCTTTGATGGTTATTTATATTTCTGTGGGGTCAGTGGTGGTATCCCTCTTATCTTTTCTGATTGTGTTTATTTGAATCTTCTCTCTTTTCTTCTTAATTAGTCTAGCTAGCATTCTATTTTATTGATTTTTTTTTTTTCCCCAGAAAACCAGCTCTTGGATTTGTTGATTTTGTAAAGGGTTTTTTTGTGTCTCTATCTCCTTCAATGCCACTCTGAGCTTGGTTATTTCTTGTCTTCTGCTAGCTCTGGGGTTTGTTTGCTCTTGGTTTTCTGGTTCTTCTACTTGCGATATAAGGTTGATGATTTGAGATCTTTTTAGATTTTCAATGTTGGCATTTAGTGCTATAAATTTTCCTCTTAACACTGCTTTAGCTGAGTCCCAGAGATTCTGATACGTTGTCTCTTTGTTCTCATTGGTTTCAAAGAACTTCTTGATTTCTGCCTGAATTTCATTATTTACCCAAACATCATTCAGGAGCAAGTTGTTCAATTTTCATGAAATTGTGTGGTTTTAGTGAGTTTCTTAATCTTGAGTTCTAATTTGATCGTGCTGTAGGTCTGAGAAACTCTTTGTTATGATTTCAGTTCTTTTGCGTTTGCCAAGGAGTGTTTTACTTTCAATTATGTGAGTAAGTTCCATGTGGCCCAGAGAAAATTAGTGTATTCTTTTCTTTTTTACTGGAGATTTCTGTAGATATCATTCAGGTCCACTTGGTCCAGAGCTGAGTTCAAGTCCTGAATATCTTTTTTAATTTTCTGTCTCAATGATCTGTCTAACATCCTGAATATCTTTGTTAATTTTCTGTCTCAATGATCTGTCTAACATTAACAGTGGGGTATTAAAGTCTCTCACTATTATTGTGTGGGGGTCTAAGTCTCTTTGTAGGTCTTTAAGAACTTGTTTTATGAATCTGAGTGCTCCTATATTGGGTGCATATATATTTATGATTGTTAGCTATTCTCGTTGAATTGAACACTTTACCATTATGTAACAACCTTCTTTGTCTTTTTTGACCTTTGTTGATTTAAAGTCTATTTTGTCAGAAACTATGATTGCAACACTGCTTTATTCTGCTTTCCATTTACTTGGTAAATTCCCCTCCATCCGTTTATTTTGAGCCTATGAGTGTCTTTGAATGTGAAATGTATCTCTTGAAAAAAGCACACTGATGAGTCTTGCCTTTTTAATCAGCTTGCCATTCTGTATCTTTTAATTGGACCATTTTGCCCATTTACATTTAAGGTTAATGTTGTTATGTGTGAATTTGATCCTGTCGTCATAGTGCTGGCTGGTTAATTTTGCAGACTTGTTAATGTAGTTACTTCATAGTGTCATTGGTCTGTGTACTTTAGTGTGTTTTTGTAGTGGCTGGTAATGATTTTTCTTTTCCGTGTTTACTGCTTCCTTCAGGAGTTCCTCCAATGCATGGCTGGTGGCAACGAAATCCCTCAGCATTTGCTTGTTCAAAGAATTTTATTTCTCCTTCACTTATGAAGCTTAGTTTGGCTGGATATGACATTCTGGCAGTCTTATTTATTAGCACGTCACATCATCTCATTGTCATTAACAATTGTTTAATGGTCAAAACAGAAGCAGATTCACCAGGGGCAACACCACAACATTAAACACACTGGGAAGAAATGAGAATCAATATCACTGGACATGACGGTAGATATTATATAATCTGGTGCTAAAGACATTTCAATAATTAAAATACTATAAATGCTTTGTTGGTTTTAACTCTTATCTATAATATACTTGTGTTGCCATAAGAGTTGTTCACAAATGACATCTAAACACATTGAGGGTGCTGCATTCTGATACGTTTGATGCCCATACCATAAAATTGTTAGGTATACTTATTGTCATATCTATCTAGAAACAAACATAGAATACGGAATGTAAATAATAAAGTTATTTTAGTATTAAAATATTAAAAATAACTAGAAGACAGTGGAATGTGGGAAGATGGAAAAATGATGGAGATAAATGTAGCTATTTTTCTCCTTTCAAAAAAGGGCAAAAGCAAGAAGTACTGCCTGTATTTGATGGAACAAATGAGATCTCAGTATATTATTTAAAGTTACAGAAGGTATCATACATTAACTAAAATAATAATGTAACTATCAAACATCTGACAAAATTTAGAGGCAGAAAAGTTTGCATAAATAAGCAACATTCTCATTTTTCATAAATACAAAGACTGTAGGATATGAATTAAAAATAGAAGTATGTATTTTTCATAAATGTGTTTATATTCAGTTAAAAATATTAAAATTAGGGAAAATCTTAAGGTAGATAGGATTGTGGTTTCATACTACTGCTTTCTCCATAAGCCCTTCATACTATTTGATTAATTAGCAAATATATATATATACTATCTTGATAAAAACATAAGTATAAATAATGCTATGATTATGTTATAAAGTAATAGTAATCAAACCCAATATGGTACTGGGATAAAACCAGAGACATAGACCAATAGATCAAAATGGAAAGCCAAGAAATAAACCCATGCATATACAATCAACTAATTTTTAACAAGGGTACACCAAGAAGACACATCACTAAATGGCAGGGATATGCAAATTAAAACCACAATGAGATACCACTTTAAACCCATTAGGATAGCTGGTATCGAAGACAAAAGATGGCAAATATTGACCAGAGAATAGAGAAGAAGGAACACTTGGTGGGAATGTAAACTTGTACAACTCTTATGGAAAACAGCATGAAGGTTCCTCGGAAAATTAAAAATAGAACTACCGTATGAGCCAACAATCGTTTTTCTGGATATATGCCCAGAGGAAATGAAATCACCCCCTTGCAGAGGTGTGTGCACTCTCATGTTCATTGCAGCGTTATTCGCTAAAGCCAAGATATTAAAACAACCCGAGTGACAATTAATGGACTAGTAAAGAAATTGTGTTCTATATACACAATGAAATATCACTCAGCCTTAAAAAAGGAGACACTGTAATTTGTGACCACATGGATGAACCTACGGGATACACATATCATGAATATCACAAATTACATTCATTTAATTCTATAGAAAATCAGGGATGAATCAAGGAAACGTCAAAGTTTGTTTTTAACAAAGTATCTTTATATCTCATCTGTCTTTAAGTGAATGAAATAAGCCAGACACAGAAAGAAAAATACTACACGATCTCAATTACAGTAGAATCTGGAAAAAGTCAAATACGTAGAACTAGAGAGAATAAGGTGGTGGCCAGGGGCTTGTGTGTGGGAGAATGGAGAGATCTTGTTCAAAGGGTACAAAGTTGCTATTATGTGGCTGAATAATTCAGAGGATCTAATGTGTGGCAAGTGGACTGTAATTCCTAATATTGTACTGTATACTGGAAATTTGCCAAGAGACTAGATTTTAGATTCTCTTAACATACACACACACACACAAACACACACACACAGACACACACACACACACGTTCTCTTACCAATATGTGAAGTGACTTATATGTTAATATGATTGACTACAGTAATTTCAGTGTTTGTGTGTGTGTGTGTGTATATATATATATATTCAGAACATCATATTGTATACCTTAAATATAGACAATAATTAATAGATACATATTCACATAAATAAAGGCTACAATGAACATCTGTATATTCTTCCTGAGTGGAATCTTGCTATTTCCCCTACTGGCGCTGTACAGATCGGCACAAACTTTTGAGCTGACTGCTTTTCTCCTCCACAAGATTTAGCATAGACCTTAATATAAAAAAATTTAAAACGATTGCCAGCCACCTAGTAGTGATTATCTTATTTACTCTTTTTGTATCTCTGTTGAATAATGACTAAAATGTATATGAAAGAAGTTTAATACAAAGGTAGCATTGGGGTCTAAAACACATGAAGATGCTTTTTAATTTTTGTGTCTCATCTATTTTTAAGCGCATCTCTGAATAAAAATTTTGATCCTGTTGATATGAGGCTTTCCCTTAAGCATTATTGCTCTAATTCTTTTATGGAACTCACTGATGTATTTAATGATCTCTGTTCCTGCAGCACACTTCACAAGAGGTTCATGACTATTTTGTTTATTCTAATTAAAGAAGGGACGTGTAGGAAAATCATGACCCACACCGTGGGGGTCACAGAGTTGGCATCCTCTCCACAATTGGAGTAATCTTGACCACACACTGCTTGTTTATATTCTTTAGCTCTCTAGTTCATTTGGTTCCCAATGTCTATAATTATTTTTGTAAGTATTTTTTAAAAGGCGCTCTTCAGTATCACAAATTATATTCATTTAATTCTATAGCAAATCAGGGATGAATCAAGAAACCATCAAAGTTTGTTTTTAACAAAGTATTTAAAGTAACTATGCTTTGATTCAGTGTTTTCATCTAGGAAAACTGCCATGTACAAATACTGGTGACAGTTCATGCTTATTGATAAATGTTCCACCCAATTATGGCTTCAAAAAAATAAATCATAAGGCCTTTTTTAATTTGTTCTGCACTAGAATAGGCTTATTTGTGTGTAAAACAAATTTTAAAATAGGGGCTGGTAAATGCCAGGTAAATTATCTTGTAAGAACTTGATTATAGACTCTTTTTTCCGTGAAGATATTTTAGTAACCTTGATATTATAACAGTGTCTATTATTTTAATATTAGTGAAGAAATTAAAAACAGTAATCTGCAATGAATGCAGGCTAGGTTTCATTTTTCAAGGTTGATATTTACCTATTGACACAAGGATTTGTATTTATGTCCAGGAGTGCATCTGACTCCTCATTTGTGTATAAGGACACAAAGTGGCACTATAAAAACAACATATTTGCAGGAATCTTGATTTTGAAATGCATGCTGTAAATCATAAAGAATGTGATCAGGACCTAAAGTGCTATGACAGTGGAGAGAAAGGAAAGTAGCCATTATTCATAAAATTACTTTAGCATACAAATGCCTTTTAAGGCATTGGATGAATCTGATTCTATGCATTCCATGTACACCTAAAACTGCACCCCAAGACAATAGCAGTTGTGAATAAATATTGGTCAATGGCATGATTAAATTTATGTATAGGAAACAATGCATTTGCATATGAAACTCTAATAATTTGTCTAATACTAAAATAATTATCTCATATCTTCTACCTTCATTTTCTGAAGCAATAATAGGAAACGCAGAACAAGCAGTTTCCTATTTTGGACTTAGGTTTCACAGCTTGGAATTCTGAGAAATTAAGAGGTCTCTATGTCTGTCCCAGTTTCTTTTTGAGAAGAGTACTAGGTTAGAAGTCAATTAATTCAGGCTCTGTCACATGTACACCCTTAAACCAATCACTGTGGCTGAAAAGGCTGACTGCATAACATAACGTCTCCCACTTACATTTCCCAATAGAGTGAGGGTTCTGGAAGAAGGAAGAGCTTCCCAAGGATAATGGTATTAGACCAGACATGACCCCGGGAAAATTAGCGTGAACTAGGCATCTGCATCAATTTCTTTCTATTGGATAGATTAAAAGTTTTTATGTTTTAATCATGATGAGAAAGAACTGATATTTTTCCCATCTTTTACCCATCATTTGTGTAGAGAAAGCCAGAACGATATTGATGTCTGAAGGGATCACACAGACAAGAATATATCCTTCATCTCTAGGATTAAGGCAAATTTTAGCTGGCTTTCCTATTTCTATTCTCACTCCCATTTTGCATAGCTATATCTAAAATACAGTCAGTATTCCATATTTTTTTCTTCAGACTAAATTGAGTGATTCTTAGGGAGTTAGAAGAAGTGCCTCTTGTCCTGACCCCAGAGCTATATCAGAATATCCGGGTCAGGCTAAAAGCATTTGCAATGGGTCAGGCTAAAAACACTTGGAATGTCAAAACCTCCTCCAGTCCATTTTGGTATTTTTCCTTCTTATCTACTATTGAAAGCTGTGCTTCTCTCCAAGATTAGCTCTTACATTCTCCTTTTCAAAAGTCTTCTGGGCCATGAGTATATGTCCCTCTTATGGGATCCATATCATTCATCATGCTCTACATAGCAGCATGCTTTGTATACTAGTGTGAACCCAAAAGTATCTGAGACAGCTCTGAATCAATTTAGAACATTTATTTTGCTAAGGTTAATGACATGCCAGTGACACAGCCTAAGGAAGTACTGATAACTTGTGCCTAAGGTGGTCGGGGCATAGGTTGCATTTATACATTTTGGGGAGGACATGAGACATAATGATATGTGTAAGATGTATATTGGTTTGGTCTAGAAAACTGGGACAAGTCGAAGTAGGGGCTTCCAAGTCATAGGTAGATAAGACACAAAAAGGTTGTATTCTTTTGAAGTCCTTGATTAGCCTTTCACTGAATACACAATTTACATGTGAGAGGGCAGTCTAGGAATAGTAACTTAAGCCTTATTCTGGCTTAGGGAATCTGCATTTTTACAGATATAATCTGGCAGAGGAAGCAATCAGGTATGCATTTGTCTCAGGTGAGCAGAGGGATGACTGAGTCCTCTCTGCCCTTTGTCCTGTACCTGTGAAGATACGTTATCAATTTACATTGCCAGGGTGAAGTTCATCAGAACTGTTTTAGGGTAAGAATCTTGAGGACCATAAAGTATCTCCTTGTGGGCAAATGGTGAGGGAAGTATGTACCTTTATTTATTTATTTATTTATTTATTTATTTATTTATTTATTTATTTTATCTTTGTAGCTATCTTATTTAAGAATAAAATGGGAGGCAGGTTTGCTGATGCAATTCCCAGCTGGAATTTTCCCTTTGGCTTAGTGGTTTTGGGGTCTCAAAATGTATTTTCCTTTCACTCTAGATTGGAAACTCCTAAGAAGCAATGTCTATGTCTCCTCAGGCCTGATGTAGAGTAATCACTTAATAAACTATTCAAAGTCCAGCAATCCGTTTCTATAATGAAACTTTCCTGATTACTCCTGCCTCCTATTGTAATGCATGTTACAACCACAGAGTGAATGTTCTCCAATCTTTTGACATTAGCATTTTGGCAGGATTAGACTTCAGTTCCTTCAGAGTGACATCTAGCTATATTGGTTTTAATCAGTTTCAAATTAGTTGATTCTAGTAAGTACGACACTGGTAAAAGCCATATATGTGTGTAAGAGTTAAATTTGTTACTTCCCAGCCAGGTGCGGTGACTCATTCATGTAATCCCTGCATTTTTGGAGGCTGAGGCGGGCAGATGACAATGTCAGGAGTTTGAGACTAGCCTGGACAATATGGTGAAACCCCTCTCTACTAAAAATACGAAAATTAGCCAGGCGTAGTGGTGCACGCCTGTAATCCCAGCTACTCGGGAGGCTGAGACAGGAGAGTCACTTGAACCTGGGAGGCGGAGTTTGCAGTGAGCTGAGATTGTGCCACTGCACTCCAGCCTGGGTGACAGAATGAGACTCTAACTCAAAAAAAAAAAAATTGTTAGTTAGAAAAATGGAAATATCATTTATATATTACTGGAAAGGCATCACATAGGATTATGTGAAATAAAACTCTCTCTCAAAAACATTTGCATCCATAAGATGCAACATTTATATGTAATATTTAGGTCCCTTTGCCATCTGAACACCAGACTTTTTCAAATACACCTGCTGTGTGTAACGTATACTGAAGTTCTATCGGCCTAAACATGCTAGGAATATTCCATTTCTGTACCTTTGCTTCCGCTTTCCTTGGTCCCAGTGACTCTCTAAAAGCTATTTATTCTCCTTTTAATTTTTTTTAAATTTTACTTTAAGTTCTGTGGTACATGAGCGAAACGTGCATGTTTGTTACATAGGTATAAATGCATGTGGGGCTATTTATTCTTAAAGCCCTTTCTTCAACAGAGTGAAACGTTATTTAACCAATATAGTCCATAGATGTCTCTTTTTCTAGTGACATCACAACAACATTATTGTGAGAACTACCCATCCTACATTTAGCCAGTTATTCTCCTACGAAAATTTTTTTTTAAAACTGTCTGATAATGTTATTTTTGTATGGATATTATTTCCTCCTCAATCGTACATGACCATAAAGATGTCCTTAAGCCATGACTGCACCACTGTACTCTTACTTGTTTGGGGGGGAAAAAAAAATCTGCATCTCCAAGTGATTAACATGCTTATGTACAAAACAGCAACTCAATAAATGATTGTTGAGTCGTCAGAAAATGCATGTGATTGTACCTTGAACAATAGAAACCTACAGAAATATCTCACATCATGAGCCCTCTACCATCATGTTCAAAAGGCTTTTCATTTTTCTGCATGAATTGGAGTGCATATTCTCTTTATTTATATAATGAATATCTTCATCTTCATTATATTGTGTAGAAGTGATCTATTCATGGCCAGGCCATCTGCATCTATGTATCTGAAGGAGCTAATTAATGAAAGTAATTAAAAACCTTTCAGGTTTTTAAAGAATCTTTTTACTTACATATTCTTACTTATTTTCAGTCTTTGTATTCTGCACATTGGAATGTAGCCTCCCAACCTGGATTTTACCTAATTAGAACTAAGCATATCAATTAAAAAAAGAATTGATCACCTTGAAATGTATGATAGACTGTCACAAATGTGATAAAGACAGGGAGACAGAGAAAATCTATACATAAAGCATTGCATTTAATTTCATATAAAAATGAAAATGTAGTGTCAGTTTCTATAAATGAAGCCATTACCTATAAAAAAAATAACTGAACCAACAGTCACTATATATTAAAGCTTTTATTAAGTTGAAACCCTCTGGCTGCATTAAAAATTTTGAAAAAATCTTCTTGAGTCTAAGAATTATTTGTTTTAGATGATCATATTGGTACAATTTTTTACTGGCACACAAGGAATCCAATTTCCAGGTTCATTACCCAAAACAACACAGAAATTTGAAACAAGAAAATATCTTAGTGCTTGAACTATAGATCAAAGTATAATTCATATACCTCATTCCCTTGTGGATTATTATGATAAGAAGAAAGAAGAAGAAAAAAGGCAATTTTTCTGCCCATTTGATCGATGTTCCATTTGACCTCTGTGATGCCCTCTTGCCATAACCTTTTAAATACCATCTGCTCTTTTTGTGAAGAGTGTGATGGGAAGGAGTCACTTCCAGACAGCAATTGATTATAAGAACATTAATCAAGGGCATGGATTATCTGTAGCATGACACTGTGGGCTGTAGTTAAGCAATCTGGCCTTCAGTATGATTGGAAAGACTAATCCTTATGTGAAAGCCTAAAACGGACTGAGCATCACATGTTTAAGCAGAGAAGAGCAAATAATGCGTGAACATCTATTGGAATCTGTGATAAATTTCAGCAATTTTAGGGCTAATTTGTTTACCCAGTCTAATGGGATTAGATTGATTATAATATGTACTCCTAAAATGTTATACATATTTCATGCTTGTTCCAATCACAGAGGACAGAAAAAGCTAGATATTCTTTGCTTAGAACTTGAAAAAAATACATTTTCTAGTTACCTTGCCTAACACATACATCTGAATTTGACATTTATTTTCCCCATTAATTACTACAATCTACAATAGGCTTTAGCTCATACGAAAAAAATTCTAAAAATATTCTGTGTGTAAGGGGAAGAAACTTCTTTTTACTTTGGCTATAGATAATACTTAAAAATAAGGATTTTTAACTTCCATATACCTTTCTAGATGTGTAAAATTTATTTTATAACAGTCTATATTACCATGCGGTATTATACAGAAAGTCTGTATTAAATAGCAATGAGAAAGAATTACAAAGAAATGATAAATGTGTGAACATGTATATGTGTGTGTAGTAGGGTGAAGGCAGGAAAGGAAGGAGGAAAGAGAGACGGAATGGAGACAGGCTGTGTGTGTGTGTCTATGTCTGAACACTAAACATTTCCTTACTGCCTTATCATGCCTGTCCAGAGTAGAGAAGTTTGCTATTTACACTAAGAACTTCCAGGGGAAAAAAAAATCAGATTATCACTGAAAGAGGGGAGGTAAGTTATCTCAGCAAATGAAACAGGAAAAAAATGATAGAACACTGTGTTTTTTTTGAGAGAATGTCCATTTAAACAATGAGAAAAAGAACATAACAACAATAAAAACTGAAGAAAATGCTACAAAATTATAACATTATTTTATTTATTTAAAGAATTTCAAAAAGGCATACTATTTGTCAATGATTATAGTATTTGAAGCCTCATACCAGCCTCAAATGCACAGATTCTTAACAAAATCATCACTGCCTAATCTAAACCTTACAAAGCTAACAGTAGACCAGATGTTTTTATTTTAAAGATCCAAGTTTCCCAGAATCTGACAATAAATAAAACCTTTCTCCATGGTAATGCTTTTTTTTTTTCATCAGAATTACTACACACATAATAGTTAAAAGTCAAACAGTAGTAAAAGGGCAATAAATTATATAATGTATTGGTATCAGTTGCAAAATAAAAAACACAAATCTGGCTAACATAGGCAAAACAAAAATTTATGAGAAGGGCTTTAGGAAATTCACTGCATTGTTGTGAAAGCTGGTGAGCCACATGAAAAGAAATTCGGGAATCTAAGTATGAACAGAAAAAGGAACAACAGACAAGGTCAGTTGCTACATCAAAAAAGTCAGTTTAAACTAACATCATCTCCTTATAATGCCGAGGACATTGCCCTTGGTGGGCAGAACTGCTACTTCCAATGGAAGCTACTTTCATGAGCAAATCCTAACCCATTTTGAACTTAATTCCCATGCATGCGCTCTCGAAGCCAAAAGATAGGGAAAGAAGAAAGTATCCGGCCCCTCAGCCTCAGTCCCGTGGCATACTCTGCCTCTTCTTTTCTTTTGGAAAAGGAGTAGCTTTGGGAACTATTATTAGGCTATTTTATACTGTCTTGTATATCATCCTTATTTCTATCTGCTTTATTTTGGGGAAGATTTATTTGGCTTTGAATTATAGTGAGCTTTAAAAACCCTTATAGATACTTTATAATTTTTTTTTAAAATTCTAATTTTTTTTGTTGTTCTCTTTTGCCGGCCTTTTGTTTAGAGCACTTTGTTCTTATTAGCATCTCTCCATCCTCTAACATGGGCAATGGATGATAGAGTGGTGTTTATCACCTTGTCAACTTTCTGTAGGTGATTGGCTACACCTACAGAAGGTCAATGTATTAAAGAATCCTGAAAATGTCAGTATATGCAGATCTTTTATGTAGGTATATTATTTTACTTCCATGATGGACTCTACAATCTTCAACACTTGGGATTATTGCTCTACCTGCAGGAATTCTAAGGGAAGGGCAAGGCTAGTTGGCTGGGCAACATTCTATTGTGTGATGGGACAGGTTTTCAGCCTTCTTCCGTGACCATCTACCTTTTTACGTGCCCAGAAATTCATACTGTTGTTATTCAATGTCTCCGAAAATAAACCATTGTTCTGCCTGAAAGAATAGTTAATACATTGTGCAGAAATGTACTCAATACTCCTGTTTCTAGATGTTTCATCTCATCTTTATCTTTTGCAGTCCCTGGCACCTGTATGCCCTGATTTTCTCAGGGATTCTTCAAGAGTATTTGGCTTGTTTCACATGGTTGTTTCATGCTGTAGATCCTTTAGGTTTCTGCTTACTGCTGGTACAGCTAAGAAGCTCCATATTAGTTCATTCGCTCATAAAAGATTTGTATAATCTCTTTTTCACTGATATCCCTTCCCAATATATTTTTATCTTTGATGGTCAGTGAGTAGCCTTGCTTAATTAAAATAAGCTGTTTAAAAAGATTATGTTCATACATGTATGGGCAAGTTTAAAAGAAACATCAAGTGCTCCAGGGCTAGCAACAGCTGGAAAAGTTTATCATTCAAAAATAGTGCTGACTAGAATAATGGAGCTCAAAAGAGGTCCACATCCTAATCCCTGGAACATTTTGTCTTACAGGTCAAAATGGATATTGCATGAGTGATTTATTTACAGACTGTAGAATGAAGGAGATTATCCTGGATTACCCAGGTGTGTCTAATCTAATCACATAGAGCCTTAATAGCCGACAAGTTTTCCTGGCCACAGTCAGAGGGAGAGGCAACTATGGAAGAATGTTCATAGAGATGAAACATTGCAGGTTATGGAGATGGAAAAGGGAGCCATGAGACTCTAGAAGCTAAAACAGGCAAGGAAATGCATTTTTGCATAGAACCTCCAGAAGGGAATGCAACACTGTTGACACCTTGATCCTGGGGCAGTGAGGTTAAGTGTCAGACATGGCATCTACAGGCTTACATGCTAACACACTTGTGTCATTTAAAGCCACTACGTTTGTGGTTGTTTGTTATAGCAGCAAAAGAAAACTAATACAAGAACAGAATGAGCAAAGCAAAGGAGAAATTGCCAGAATCCAGAAGAACTACCTGCATCTCTAATTGAGAACTTTCCAACAGAATCTGTGGCATTCACTGAACTTGCTAACTCACAGAGACGTAATATGAATGAGGTTTGGGAAAAAATACCCAACTTCAGTCTTCCTCAGTCCAATTTATTTAAGTCCCTCCAATTGCTAGAAAAAAAAAAGAGAATGAAAAGGCAAAAGATGTAATTCACAAATCATATAAAAAGTGGACTGTAGATATGGAAAAATATCTGGCATATATTTTGTGCTTTTTTTCTTTACTATTGTTTTTAATGCAGTCTCACAAAGCAGAAAAGATGGATGTGTTGTCAGTATTACATTCAGTATTACAAACATTACTTGTATCTTGAAAACATAAACAAATGTATTAATCTATAATATGTTGTTATAATATATCTAATAATATTAAATATAATATTTAATAATTACATTATATTCAATAATTATACTAAATATTATTATATTCAATAATTATACTAAATATTATTATATTCAATAATTATACTAAATATTATTATATTCAATAATTATGCTAAATATTATTATATTCAATAATTATGCTAAATATTATTATATTCAATAATTATACTAAATATTATTATATTCAATAATTATACTAAATATTATTATATTCAATAATTATACTAAATATTATTATATTCAATAATTATACTAAATATTATTATATTCAATAATTATACTAAATATTATTATATTCAATAATTATACTAAATATTATTATATTCAATAATTATACTAAATATTATTATATTCAATAATTATACTAAATATTATATTCAATAATTATACTAAATATTATTATATTCAATAATTATACTAAATATTATTATATTCAATAATTATACTAAATATTATATTCAATAATTATGCTAAATATTATTATATTCAATAATTATGCTAAATATTATATTCAATAATTAAACTAAATATTATTATATTCAATAATTATACTAAATATTATTATATTTAATAATTATATCTAATAATCTAATAGTATCAAATATTATCAATATGATATATCAAAATATGCTAATAATTATTAGATGTAATATTTAATAATGTAATATCTACTGAACACTTTTGCTTGCCAGACATTCCTGCAAGTGCTTCCTATCTATCCATTAACTGAATGTTCAACACAGACTTTAGAGGGAGATACTATCCTTATTATTCCTCTTTTGTTGCTTTGTTGTTATTTTTTAGAAGAAGAAATTCAGACAAAGAAAGTAAAATAACTTGTGAGCAAGTGGCACAGTCAAGATTTAAACCCAGGTAATCTGGTTCCAGAGTTCTTGCATGTTGCAGTGTTTTATGCTGAAATGCTGAATCAATATTCTATATTAAATAAATTATATGTGATGATTCACAGAAAGTATTCCGTTTCATAATAGAACAGAAAAAGGAAATTAAAGTTCTTTTCTAAAGACAATAAAAGTTAGAGAAAAGTTTCCCTTAGCCTTCTTTGCCTTGACTATTATTTTCCCTTCTTTTAGCATTTGCTTTGTGTGGGTGTGTTTCTAATTACCAAAAGGTAATTATTTTACCTAAAGCTCTTAAGCAGAGCGAATCAGCCAGGAATGTTTATTGACTTCCCCTGGGTGTAAAGCACTGTACCAGAAACTATGAGATTAGTGAAAGAGAAAAGTCCTCACAGATAAGTAAACAAACAATTACAAAGCAAAGTGATAAGTATAATGAGTACAGAGAGTTAGAAAAAGGACGCTTTACTCATTTGGAAGCCTGGAATAGTCAAGGTAGACTTGCAGGAGATGGTGACCACAGGGGTGAGGGACTTGATGACTTTCCCCAGAGAAAGTGGCTAAGGCAAGGGTTAGGGAAAAGCTTTTCAGGAAGGGAAAACGCTATGTTAAAAGAGAAGGGGATCAAGGACACCACTACCTAGAGACTAATAATAGTCCCATTTGATTGAAGCATGGAGATATTGAAATGGCATTCAGTGATTTCTGTAACCTCTCAAAGTCTGAACATGGGGCCTGATATTTCCGATAATAACCAATAGAAACTTAAACCGAATCTAGAAAAGCATTTTGTTGAGCAAGATGTATGTTCTGTCTCTGTCTCTATTTCAGGTCCTCTATTCAGTCTTCGCAACTTGGCATGTCCTCTCTTCTCTTCTCACTAACTAGCATTTGACCATCTATCAAAGAGAAACAGGTAACAGACAGCAGCGATAGCTGCCCTTTATTTTTAAGAACTTTTATTTTTCTAGATTGAGCTAAATTAGAGTTTACATAAAGTATTCATGTCCATCTATTCCATCCTCTTCTAGTAAGCTTTCTGTGCCCATTAACCTTTCTGTCTGTGCTGTTGTAGCATTAATGTCAGTAATACCAAGTGACAATATCAAGCAATTTAACGATAGACATATAATGCAAAATTATATTTAGTTGCTCATTTTTGTTCTTTCAATTATTTTTTTCAGTCCTTTACTTGCACTTGCACTTGTCTTATGAGCAGGGTTGTCAGCGGCTTGGTCTCTCTTTTAGTTTTTGCTTGAATTACTTTAACATCCTGGAGGCTTCTTCAGTACTAAGATGGTTATGCTCACGGTTGGCTTAGGAGGAAACTCATAAGAGCAGTCCATTTTTATTGCTTCTGGTGCCAAATGGCATCACACTTTTAAGTCTGATCATGCAGAGCCTGTTTCCCTGAACTGCAGGGTTATTCCTGTTAGTTTGCATTATGCCAGCCAGCATATGATCCAGTCAGATTTAAAACATCCCTTGGCTAATGTCCAGGTGTATATTCATCTATTTCCAAAGCACCACCACTATATTAGGGTGGGTGGGTCCAGCAGCTTTCCTCCCCACAAATTTCCTAAATTCTAGCCCTGTTTATGGTTTATCAGTCCAGAGGGCCTTAACAAAGAAAGTGCAATCTACATTCAAATTGGTCCAATGATTTTACTGCAGATAGGGGTAGATGGCCACTGCGGGCCATATGTAGGTTAGCCATTGTGACAACTCTCTAAGCTAGGGTTTATCAAACACAGCACTGTCAATATTTTGGACTGGATAATTCTTTTTCGAGTGAGGCTGTTGTGTGCACTGTAGATCTTTCCTGGCCTCTGCGTACTGGATGCCAGTAATATCACGCTAAAGGGAAATTATTCTTAAACATTGTATTTTTAGAAATGCACTGGGTGCTTGTTAAAAACAGCAATAAAGATGTGACTTAAGGATACTGCAATAGAGGCTAAGACTATTACAATAGAGAAGAGAGATTGAACAAAACTCTGATTACTCTGAAGATAGCTGGAGATTTATAGCTAAGGACCAGAGTGAGGAGATTAGTAGACAGAAACATACTAATAATCAATCAATTGATTAGATATCAAAGATAGTGGAATTTTTATCAAAGAAACTTAATGGGAATCATGTTAAAGGCAGGCCAAGACTTAGATATGAATGGTAGGGGATGAGGAATTTGTTCAGACATCAAGGTGGGGGCAGGGAGGTGATTCACTAAGCTGACTCAGTAGGATCCTTTTACCACATTGAGTTAACAGGCCAAGCACATAGAACACCAAGGTCAAGTTCTAGTTGAAAAGAAAGCTCAGGGGAGCCTGACTAATGTTTGCTGAAGAAGGGAGTCTTTGTCAATCCACCCGACTGGAAGTGGTGACAATAACACAATTTCCAGACATTGCCAAATGTTTCTTGTGGGGGACAAAATTATGCCGTTGAAAACAACTGTTCTAAAAGATTGTGTTAGATGTTTTTGTGCCCACAATTTCACTACCCTAGAGTTAGGCTTTATTTCTCTCTTTAAGCTAAACAGGAACATAGACTTTCAAAATTATACAGAGAAACTAAAGGCAGTGGATGCCAGCTGTTTGACATGCTCCCACTCTCATTTCATAGGAGAGTTTTTGGAGTCATAACTTTTGTTGTTGTTGTTTTTGGTAATTTTATATTAAAAAGCAGTATTACTGGATATTTGTCATTGATTATTTTGGTGAGTTTTGCTTGTTTGCTCTTCCAATAGTGGCCAAAACTTAAGGGAATTTTAAAGGAGAAAAGAAAATAATAATTTAATTTATAAATTATGTTGTTAAAAACTACTTCCTTCCCAAGGAGACATTATATCTATGCCCTTGATATCTCTCTGGTGGACCTGTTGAAGAAATTCTCAGAAAGTACAATAAGAAGAAAAAATCTGATGTGACTGTTGAAATTTTCACATTTTAATTGCTTATGTGTGTTATTTATTTTAATGATCTACATACCTGTGGCTGTGTTCTAATATATATTTGTCCTTTGTTCAGAGAATATTAAGACTCATCAATTCTAATAGGATAGGCACCACTTGCTATAACTTCTACAATTACTATTTCTAGAAAAGAAACATATCTTATAAAATACACTTTGATTAACACTGTAATTAGATATTGAATATACTAGAAAACATATATGAACAGATTTTTAAACAGGATAATTAGAGAATTAATTTAAAAGCAGAAGCATTGAGCAGTTATAACAAACTACAAATGTATTAATCTATTCTTTCAGTCTTCATTTAACATCTAATATTCAATAAAATGCTTTGTAGTTTTCTTCGGCCTAAATGGCTGCTTTGGTTTTATGTTTTCACCAGGGTAAACTTAAGATACATTAATTTGGAAAGCATGATTTACCTTGGTTTATAATATGTATTGCAATTTGCAGTTTTATCTGACAGTAACTTGCGCTGCACATAATCTTATCCCGGTTAATTATCATATATTTGGATGGAGAATGTAGAATCACTATAGATGTTAATTAAAAGATGAGTTAAGATAAAAACCAGAAGAAACAAAACTCATGATTTGACTTTACAAGTGTCTTTCAAAATAACATTTTTAAGTATTAGGTAATTAATTGCACTGCAGACGGATGGCAAAAGTACTCAAAAAAACAATTTTTAAAATAAAATGCAAAATGGATTTTGAAATAGCCTATTTATGAGCAAATGCTGTAACTGATTAAAATGAATTAAAATTGTATTAAACAGGCAAGATTGTTCTCATTTTAAGGTATCTAGTCATCACGTTTGCATTTTAGTAAGGTTAATTTGATTTTCCATTAGATTTTTCTACACTTTAATTTCCTATTTGGAAGTAACAACAAAAGTCCAGAATGAGTGTGGCATTATATTACTCAAGAGTTAAACAACGTACTTCCACCTACAGTGGCTGGATAGTAACAGAATCACTAGAAATTTCACTTTTAAAGCTGTCCAGGGGTAATATTTTATTTATATATCCTGGGCAATAATATAAAATAAAACATAATTGTATCTGCTTATAAAATTTGCTGAAGTGGCAATTTGGTATTTCTGTCCTCTCATCTAAGTAATACAAGAGTACATACAGGTAACACAGAATGTTACCAGGTTGCTCATTAAAATATGTATTATTTTGAGAGGGAGAGCCACTGCATATGCAATGGAGAATGACAGTTCAATATTGATTTTTTTTTCTTTTAAGGTCTCAAGAATGTATTCTACAACCGTTTTTGTGTGTGGCTAACAGCACTCCTTCTCTCAATAAGGAGCTTTGTGCAAGTTGTGTATATCTCCAATTACCCTGCCCTAAAATATATTCAGTAGTTTTTATATGACATAGATCATCTAAGAAACCCCAATATTCCAAGGATGACAAAGATGTAACAACTCAGACACATACACAACAATTACTTCAACTAATCATAGTGGTAAGTGTATATTTTGTTTTTGTGGTTTAAATAATTCACTAGGATTGTCACATGTTTTGATTTTAGTTGAAACAGAGCTAGTGACATTACTTTGCCATATGTTACAGCCACATAGCTGGGCAGGATCACAGATTGATTTGGATTCTTTATTTCTTATGATATAACCAATGTTAGGGAAAATTATGCTGGGAATATGACATTTTTCTAAGTTAACTTCTTAAAAGCTTCTTAGCAAAAAATCTAGGTTGAGCTTAGGAGTATTTGTTCAGTTAGTTCACCTACTCTATTAATGCTTAGTTTTTTAAATTAAATGTCTTCATTTCCTTTTTGAATATAATATTTTCCAGTGATTCAGAAACCAAAAAATACCACAAAAAGGGACAAGGTAAAAATCTTTCTCTTAATATCTTGTCCATCTTCCATTTCCCATACCTTGCCCTCAACATAACTACCGTTAGTGGTGTTTATATGCTTTCTATAACATTTTAATATATGTAAATGCAAAAACTGATACTTTACTTTTCTAGCATTTTATTTTTACTCCTACCACCGTATCCTTTGGTTCTGCATTCCTGGATTCAAACAACTGTGAATTGAAAATATTTGGAAAATAAAAATGGCTGATTGCATCTGTACTGGACATATGCACGCTTTTTTTAACCTTGTCATTATCCCCTAAACAATACAGTATAAACAACAATTTATATATCATTTACATTGTATTAGGTATTATAAGTAATCTAGAGATAATGTAAAATATATAGGAGGATTTGCCTAGTTATATGCAAATATGAAGTCATTTTTTATAAGGGACTTGAGCATCTGTAAATTTTGGTGTCATGAGGATCCTGGAACCAAACTCTCAAAAATATCAAGGAACAACTGTATAACATTATCCATACCCTTTTGTCCTTTATAATTTAATAATGTATTTTGGAGATCTTTAAAAGCACATAAAATATTCCTCCTATGCTTTTAACATTATTTAGATATACAGAGTTTATATATTTAGATTGTTTCCAATCTTAACGGATTACAAAACAATGAACTAAGTAAACTTGACAATATCTCATTTGGTAAATGCATGCCATATGGATAAATTCCTAAATGCTTTGTAAAATTTTTTCTTTGAAAATATTAGATGAAGGTTTGGAGAAATATAAAGTTCATGATGATATTATTTTCTTTCACTGAGGATATCTCTTCCATGTTGTTTCACCTTCTTCTAACCCTAAATGTTGTGGGGGAAAAAAAAAGCCCGAATTGAATTAATTTCCCTCCCTCAAAGAAACGTGATTTCTTTTTTCAGCCAAATGATCTTCCCCTTTAATATGTAGATTTTTTTCTAATTGTACTTATTTGTTATTATGAAACATTTTTAAATTCTGTTCTACTCCACTGTTTTGTCTCATCTCTTTATAGTCTCCAATTATACCTATGCTATATATGTTTTCTACCTTCTAAATCTATCATTTATTCTCTTTTTTAACTAATGCTTTTTAAAACTTCCATTTCCTTGAGCTTCTTTTTCTGTTTTCTACTCACTGTGTGCACTACTGTGTTTTCTACAGAACCTTTATCCTTGTGCTCCTTCCAAGTTTGTCTTCATTGCTTTGACGCTACGGTTAATTTTACCTGTTTTTTCTCAATTCCATCTCTATACCCATTTTGTCACCTCCATCTTTCATATCCTCCTGTCCTTGATTCTTTAAATTTCTATGTTGTTGCCTTTTTGATCAAAGTGATTTGTTTACTATTTGTGTTAATTCATGAGAAAATAATGAACAAAATTTGTATTTTCTTTCCAGCAGTATTTTTTTCTGGTCACCTTATCCGTTGGTTCACTTGTATGTTCTTTATCTTCTTTTAGTTTTACTTATGTTTCTTTTAATTTTATTTAATTTTCTTTATTATTTTAACATTATATATGTTAAATATCCCATCAAGCTATTTTTATTCATTTCCTTTATATAGGAAGTGTTCTAGTAATCTATTAGGCAGGGAAATTTTTATATATCAAAGACTCACTCTACCTCTGGTGCCACAGTGACTGACAGATTTTTGTGTCTCATTGCACAAATCCGTGTCCTGAGCAAAATCACTTTCAGAAGAGCTTCGTCTGCCATTTCCACTCACCCCAGTTCTCATATTTCTTTTTGAAGAAAGAAATGTACATTTAGAAAATTTATTTTTTCTGTTATTTTCTGTAATAATGCCACCCCGCCAGTCCCTGCTGTTATTATTTACACCTCTTATATAGCTTTTGCCAAATAATAAATATTTTGGTGGGATTTTTCACATAACTTGGAATCTCAAGATTAATCTGTTTCCTATTTCATGAAAAACTGACTTTGGAAGTTCTTTTTCTTGTTATGATTATTGTTGTCCTTGTTTTAAAGAATTTTCATTAAAAGAGGGACAATACTGACATACACAGCCATGTTTATGCTTGAAATTCAACCTAAATTTATGTTCTAAATTTTCTCTTATTCTCAGACCTGTAATTCCCTCTTTCCAACATTACATGTCCTCACTTTGAATGGATATTTTCACAGGCTACTTCATAAAAGAAACTCAAACCACCATCAGACTGGATATACACAGATTCTAGTTATTATAACTAGACATCAAACTACCTACATCTAAGTTTTCACAATCGTCATTTAAGAACAATGACTACCATCCATGCAACCTTCTTGCATCAAATATATTATCATTTTTTTCTGTAATGTGCATATCCAACCTTTCACTTTCTATTGCAGCCTTTCAATTAGCATTTAATTCCATTTTCTATCCAGCTATTATGCAGCTTTTCTTGCCCTTCAGAATCAAATTCCAAAGGAATATTCTACATATTCTCTCTTTCTCTCACACCAGTCTGGCTTCCACTCAAAGTACCTATATCTCATCACTGATCCTTTCTCCGTGTGTGTGTGTGTGTGTGTGTGTGTGTCTGTATACACACATAGAGTCATGTGTTACTTAACAGAAGTAGATTCTGAACAATGAGTTCTTAGGTCATGTAGTCATTGTGTAAAATTCATAGTGTATTTACACACCTCCAAATAGTATAGCATGCTATATATCTAGGTTATACGGTATAGCCTATTGCTCCCAGGCTACGAATCTGTACAGAATGTTATTGCACTGAATGCTGTAGGCAATTGTAACACAATGGCAAGAATTTGTGTATTTAAACAGGTGTATCTAAACCTAAGCATAGAAAAGATACAGTGAAAGTAAGTTGCAATAGACTAAAAAAAAAATGATACACCTATATACAGCACTCACCACGAATGGAGCTTTCAGGACTGAAAGTTGCTCTGGGTGAGTCAGTAAGTGAGTGGTGAGTGAATGTGAAGGCCTAGGTCATTAGTGTACACCACTGCAGACCATATCAACACTGCACACTTAGGTTACACTAGATTTATTTTTTAAATTTATTTTTTACATGATAAATTCATCTTAGCTGTCACTTTTTTATTTTAGAAATGTCTATTTTTTAACTTTTTGACTCTTTAATAACACAATATCAAACACAAACACAATGTACAGCTATGCAAAGATATTATCTTCCACTATAACTTTATTCCACAAGCTTTTTTCTATTTTTTAAGTCATTACAGTTTTTTAAAGATATTTTGTTGTTAAAAACCAAAACGTGAACCCACACAGTAACCTAGGCCAACAGGAAATTAGGATCATCAATATCACTGTCCTTTGCCTCCACATCTTGTCCCACTGGAAGGTTTTCAGGAGCAATAAGACCCATGGAGCTGTCGCCTCCTACAATAACAATACCTTCTTCAGGAATACCTCCTAAAGGACCTGCCCAAAGCTCATTGACAGGTAACTTTGCTTCTATAAGTAGAAGGAGTACGCTCTAAACTAACTATAAAAAGTATAGTATAATAAATACATAAACCAGTTAGATAATAGTTTATTACCATTAACAATGATTATGTACTGTACATAATTATATGTGCTAGACTTTGACATGACTGGCAGCACATTAGGTTTGTTTACACCAGCCTCATCACAAACATGAGTAATGTGTTGCACTACAAATTTATGACAGCTATGATATCAGAAGGTGACAGGAACTCTCCCACTCCATTTCAATCCCCTGGTACCACTAGCATATATGTCATTCATTACTCAAGGAAATGTCCCTTATATACCACATGACTGTATATATACAATCTGTGTGTGTGTGTGTGTGTGTGTGTGTATACACAGAAAGAGAGAGAGAGTAAGTGAGAGAAAAAGTTAGGGCTAGTAAGCCCAAAGTTTTGAGGATAGACCAGTAGCGATGCAACTTTTGAGAAACGGTTAATGCTGCAGTATTCAGGCAGAATTTCTTCTTCCTCAAGAAAACCTCAGTGTTTGCCTTCAAGTGAGTCTTTTAACTGATTTGTTGAGGTTCATCCACATGATTGAGAATAATCTCCTTTATTAAGAGTCAGTTAATGGGGTTTTAATGATATCTACAAAATACCTTCACAGCAACAATTAGATTAGTGTTTCATTTAAAAAGAAGATACTAGTCTGGCCACATTTGCACATAAAATTATCACACTACCAAAAGAACTTTTGATTGTATCTTAATCCATTTTGGCTGCTATCACCAAATACCATCAGTTGGGTAGCTCACAAACTACAGACATTGATTTCTCAAAATTCTAAAGGCTGGGTGGTCTTCAGATCAAGTGCTGACAGATTTTGTGTCTGGGAAAGGTTCACATTCTGATTCATTGAATGACGCCTTCTCACTGTGTCCTCCCATGGTGGAAGCGATAGGTGAGCTACCTTGGGCCTATTTTATAGAGGTACTAATCCAATTCATGAAGGCTCTACCCTCATGTGCTAATTACCTCTCAATAGGCCCTACCTCTTAATACCACCAAATTAGGGGTTAGAATTTCAATTTATGAATTTTAGGCAGACACAAAGATTAAGACCATATAAGATTGCTTTATTAATAACCTCAATACCTCTAAATGTCTTAATTCAATTAGGATTTTTCCACGTTTTTCTTGTATAATCTCAAAGCATTATTCAATTCTGTTAATCACTCCTTCCAGCAATGTTCTTTCATTTTATTTTCATGAAACTATAGTACCCTCTTTGTTGTTGTTTTGGTTATGTCTTTTTTTAATGCTTGTTTGTTGTTTGTGAACCTATTTTGCTTTAGTGTCTTACCTCTCTATTGTATTTGCTGAATTTATTATTTTCCACCATTTTTTTTTTCTTTTTGAGATGGAGTTTCGCTCTTGTTGCTCAGGCTGGAGTGCAATGGCATGATCTCGGCTCACTGCAATCTCTGCCTCCCAGGTTCAAGCAATTCTCCTGCCTCAGCTTCCGGGGTACCTGGGATTATAGGCATGCACCACCACGCCCAGCTAATTCTGTATTTTTAGTAGCATGACCAACCATGTTGGTCAGGCTGGTCTTGAACTCCTTACCTCAGGTGATCCTCCCACCTCTGCCTCCCAAAGAGATTACAGGCGTGAGCCACCCCACCCGGCCCATCAATTATTTTTAAGGTAGAGTTTCTCAAGATCAGGTACTAGACATTAATCTCCTTTCTTTTCCCTTTTGATTAAATCTTACCCACATCCATATTGTATAATTTCATCTTTATACAAATTACTCACCTATTTATATACTCGGGCCAAATATTTTCTTTCAGTTCCATGTGTATATCTATGTTAACATAAAAGTGCCTAAAATTTAATGTGTATAAAACTAAATTTGTATTTTCCTGACTATCCTTTGCTTGCCTAACACCTTTTCTCCTCAAAAATTATCAAATATACAAGACAAATCTCTGAAAATTCCATGTCTTTCAACCGCCAAATAAATTATAGCACCAAATTTTATTCATTTTATTTTCTACAATATGTCTCAAATTTATCACCTCCTCAGCATTTCTCCAGATAGCATTCAAGTTCAAACCACGATCACCTCTCCTATGCACTACTGCTCTTTCCTTTTCGCTAATTCCCAGGTTAACTGTCACTATCTCTAATCTTCTCTCTACTCTGCAATCAGAAGTGGTGCTTACATATGCAATCAGATTACACCACTTAACTGCAAAAACACGATCCTTGTAGGACAAAGACTAACATAGTTTAAAATTTCCTAAATTCGGTCCTACTTAACTGACTCTGAGTCCAAAAGAACCACGGGACCCAATAATGGTGTAGGCAACTCAGTCCTAGGCAGAAGGACTAAGAACCAGGAGAAGTGATGAGGTAAGTTCTGAATCCAAAGGCCCAAGAAACAGGAGCTTCAATGTCCAAAGGGAGGAGAAAAGGGAAGTCTCCTAGCCAAGAAGAGAGAAAAAAAAATCCAGTCTTCCCTCTGCTTTTTTGTTCTACTCAGCTTTCCACACATTGAATAATGTCTGCTCACATTGGTAGTGGTGGTGGAAGAAAAAACTTCTTTACTCAGTCTACTGATTAAAATACTAATGTCTTCTGGAAATATCCTCACAGACATAAAAGAAATAATGTTCTGTTGTTGTTGTGTAAATTGAAGGGCTGCAAATGTGATTTTGTTACATAGTGGTAAGTCTGGGCTTCCAGTGTAACCATTACCTGAATAATGTACATTGTACCCATTAAGTCATTTCTCATCCCTCCCACCCTTCCAAGTCATCAATGACTATTACTCCACACTACGTTCATGTTTACACATTCTTTAGCCCCCACTTATAAGTAAGAATATGTGGTGTTTGACTTGCTGTTTCTGTGCTGTTTCATTTAAGATAATGGCCTCTAATTCCATCCATGTTGCTGCAAATGACATGATTTAATTTCTTAAAAATGACTGTATGGTATTCAATTGTGTATGTACATATATTACATGCATCTATATTACATATGTAACAAATGTATATATAACTATATATGTAAAATATATTTTATATATATCAAATCATATAGTTTGTTTCCATATATTTGCTATCGTGAATAGATATCTGCACTCCTATATTTATCAGGGTAATAATGTTTCATCAGTTTTCTGGGTATCCTTGAACCCAGTCAAGTTGACATATAAGTTTAACCACCACATTCATTTTATTGACTGTTAGAAAAATATGTTCCATGATGTACAACCTGCTAATATGAGTATGTCTAGGGCCAAAATTGAGGAATTAAAGAGGTTGTTTGTACTAAAATGAGAGCATCCAACTCTTTCACATGTGTTTTCACTACATAATGTTGTCAGAACTGTCCTTACCTCCTTATGTTAAACAAAATGAGAATACATCCTTAGCATCCAAGAGTGTTAAAATGGCTTACTAAATCATCTCAGAAGCTTCGGAACTTATGTTTTAGGATAAAACACCCTAATATAATTTATATAGAGAAACACAAAACAAAAAAATGAAGTATTATCTAAATATGTTATTAGGAAATATAATTTTATAGGCAAAAATAGAATTTGGCACCTAAATTGTAAACTTGCTAATTTACTATTTGTATTGCTCCATTTTACCTAAATGAAAGGTGTTATTCTTTGGACTAAGCATTTTTTATATGTTCATTACATTAAACTTTTTATATTTCTTTTATTTTTTAATTTTTTGGTTACATAGTAAGTGTATATATTTATGGGGTACTTGAGATGTTTTGACACAGGTATGCAATGTGAAGTAAGCGCCTCGTGGAAAATGGGGTATCCATCCCCTCAAGCATTGATTCTTTGAGTTACAAACAACCCAATTACACTCTTTAAGTTATTTTGAAATGTACAATTATTGACTATGGTCACTCTGTTGTGCTATCAAATAGTAGGTATTATTCATTCTTTCTAACTTATAAGAGCAAAACATTGTGACAATATTAATTGATGGAGAATTAAAATAATTGGTTATTTTTATGTTTATGTAATTTCATGTATGAAGAAGATCATACATGCTTAAGAGTATAGCTAAAAAATATGGTGGGTCTGACTGGTGTTTGTATTATGAAGTAATTTTCAACTAAGAAAGATACTTCTGGGCTCCATACTTTTAGGACCAAAGATTTCTCAGTGTAATAATTACAGCTAGACATAATGGCAATTTAGCCTTACATGGATTGTTCCTCAGTTAAAGTTAGGCATTTTGGGAAGTGGAATTAGCTCTTTCAGGTCGTTAGAGACCATTTAGCAAATCACTTTTTTTTTTTGCAATAATGGAAAAGTGTAAATGAAATAAGTCCATTAGATTCACGTCCCACCTGATGTAACTGGAAAGTGTGGCAGAAGCGTGTTAAAAGGTATGTTGGTTCCCCTGAGAAATCAAGAGCTAGAAACCCTAATGAATCAGATTAGACTGTGAATCGTCAGTATTGGTTGGATTAATGATTTTCTTTAAATCAAAAAACAAGTTACTATGCTCTGCTAGCACCCATTTAACCAAGGAAACAAAAAACAACCCCTAATTATAGAAGAAAGAGAAACATAGAAAAAGCACTAAGTCAAAGCATATAGTTTTTATTAACAAGCTATAGAACTATTAGTACATAAAAGTGCCTATGTTTTAATGTTTGCACACACAGTAAAAGAAAATAGGCCACAGAAGTGAAAGAAAAGGCACTTTAAATGTTCAGCTTTGAATAGTTTTCTGTAGGAATAATTAAAATTTTACATCAGTAGAATACACAAGGTTGGGTTTATGTCTTATTTAGAAAATATCAAAGCCTTAAAATGTTTGGAAGTGCGTGAACCCGGGAGGTGGAGCTTTCTGTGAGCCAAGATCGCGCCACTGCACTCCAGCCTGGGCGACAGAGACACTCTGTCTCAAAAAAAAAAAAACTAAAAAAAAAAATTTTTTTGAAAGTAGTCAAATGTAGTTTTGAATTATTTGTCAATCATCAGATTAAAGTTTTTCACAATCACTCGGCTATAGATAAGCATTTTTTACAACACGCTGGAAAAATCTAGTTCATATATATATACATATATATTTAATTTTATGAAAAGCATACTGTCTTCAGAATTCCGGTCTATAAATTAACTGATTATCATCATTGGCACATTATCTCTATATACAAAATGCTATTTTCCCATATTTTTTCTGCACAATTGTTCTACATCCTGTAGACATTGGTATAATGTCACTTATTCAAAGAAATTGATTCCGAGTGCCAAAAGTGGATTAGGTATTTCTATGATAGTCTCTAATTTCAATCTTCACTTTGTCTTTCGAACTTATTGTAATCTGTAATCATACATGCATGGTATATGCTCAACAATTACCTAAATGAGTGGGAGACCACAAAGAATAGAAAGGTAGAAATAGTATTAAATAGCTGACTGAAAGTGGTGCATTTAAAATGGACATTCTCTTATCAGAATTTATCATGCAGCTATTCAGCAATGCTCTCTTGGAAGGAAGACAGTTTCATTATGTAGACTTTAAGACTTCACTATTTCCATATGCTTTCTAATTGGTATTTATAAAATTATTAAATCACAGGACAATGAATACTTTTACATGATCATAATTCCTGAATCATTTTGATGTATACTTTCTCCATGTATGTTTCTTTATACTGAAATGTATTTGCCAAATTGATCACTCCATAATGGAGTGATTAATGGGTTACATTCATGTACATTAATGTTATTTTCAAATCTCTTTTTCATTTAACTACACTTTTTAGTTGTAATTGAATGTGCTCCTTCACAATGCCTTTTCTTTTATGAGGAGACATCAAATTTTATTCAAACAATTATGTGCTATTAAGAAAACAATGAATTAGCAGGAAAATTGTGGCATTAGTAAAATTTAAATTCTTCATGTAATAAACGATGATAACTTTTCTACCATGACATTGAAATTTAACATTTATTAGTGAATTATGATTTATAGTTAAAATGAATTTCAGTTATGCTCTTTTATTACTGCTATAATGAAGATTAAAATTTTAGCTGTTTCTAATGCAAAATAATAAAAAATGTTTATGAAAATATGAAGAAGGAAGTCTCAGCATAAGCTTTTAAAAATAGTTTCTCATAAACAATATGTGAAAGTAATTTTTGCATAAGATGTAAAATAGGCAAAATGATGCATACATGTTTTAAAATATGTTACACTTTGTGTGGCACATAATTTTATTGTTATTACCCAGTTAAAGGTACCCTTGTCTAATTCAGCTCTTTATTCTGTGGCTTTTAATATCTGTTTTTTTTACCTAAACTAAACACTACATTTATCTCAGTGGTCTTCTTTATATATAAGGCTCAGAGGTAGGGCTGTAGGTGTATTTATATTATAAATAGGTAATGATAAGAGGAGTTACAATAAGCATTAATATTAAATAAAAACAAATTATATCATGCCATGCTCAAAGGTACACCGCCAGCCCCTTTCAATCAGCTGAAGATATTGAGGCTATTTGAATCCTATTTGTAGAAGCAAGACTTTAGAAGGCCTGCTCTCTACAAACAATCCCATAATGCCTCACAGCCTAGTCCATTTTAGTCACCATCAGATTGCCCGTCATCAAAAGATGATTGTATCTGTGCTTTGCTCATATTTATTATTCTGACCTCATTTTCCATTCTCCTTCTACATTTTTAAATATTTTTCTATGCCACTAAAAACTTACATACAATCATCAATAGCCACTCTATATATTTAAATATTTTTAAAACTTTTTTTTTTACCTTTGTGCTTCCAACTGACACTTGCCATTTCTTGTGAATACTTTCTTCTACAGCCCTTTCAGGTAATGGCCATTAACAGAAACACACACACACACCTCACACACACACACACACACACCTCACACAGCTCAGACACTCAAGGGGACAGAATAGCACTTATTACTTATTATTACTTCAGTGCTGAATTTTTCACTTGTACTCTCAAAAATCCAAATCCATAACCTTTGATATAAATCTTGCCTATCTTTTTCATTAATGACTAAGCTTTTAGCTTTTCTTTCTCTTTCTCTCACTCTTTGACTTTCCTAGCAAATCTCAGCCCTGACTATAACTAAATGTTTATGGACTTCTTGGCTGCAGCTGCAAAGCTGAATATTGCTAAAAAAAGTGACATAAATATACTGAATGGATTTTCTTAAATATTAAGAAGACAAACTTCAAAAAGTATTCAAAACTTCTAAGCAATCTCTTTATATTCCTTTAGTAATATCAGTTTTTCTAATATAATTTCAAACCTCCTCTTCTTTCTCCAACATCCCCTAAAGACTCTTCGTTCTTTGATGATGACTTTACCAAATATTTCATATATAAAAATAACTGCTACTAAAGAAAAAAATCTGTCCTTTATCAATTTTACCATCTCACTTACATCTGTACTTAGATACCCTGTACTTCCCATTGAAATAATAAAAGAATTTTAATTGGCCACTCTGGCACTGAAGCCCTGGTGCCAACAAGTTTTGCCTTCTCAAAGATGTAGCTGTCACACTTTTGTTTGTTTCTCTTGCTTCTTCACTTCCTGCCATTTAGTGAGTCATTCCTATCAGAATAAAAACAGGTTTAATGTATCAAATCATTTTTTAACAAACCTTCCATTGTTCTACCAGCTACTACATCATTCTCCTACATTACTACCCAGCAATACTTCTTCAAATACGGTTGTTTGTACATCCATGTCTGCCATTGTCACCTCTAAAGACTCCAAGACACTTATGCTTCTACTGCAGTAAAATAGTTTGCATCGACATCTATTCTGTCTCCATCTTACCAAATTCTCAACAGCATTTAGCCCTCTTTTCTATTTGAAACACTTTCTTCTTTAGATTTCTATGGCATCATAATTTTTCTTCTACATCACTCCTGCTTCTTCTCAATCTCCTTTGTTGGATTCTCTTTCTATATCAAACTTTTAAATGAGGCAATGTTCTAAATCATTTTGCCCTCACTAGGCACTACTAGTCAATTATATGATTTTAATAACATTTATATACGAGTAAATCTTAAATTTGTATTTTTCAATATGGCACTTTCTCTGAACACCAAAGCTACCTTCTTGACAAATCCACTTTGATTTGTAATGGCACTTTCTACTCAACATGGCCAAAATCGAACACTTAAAATGGTTTTCCAACCATCTTAATCCCTCCTTAACCATTACATAGCAATGGCATACATTTCCTGACAACTTTTCTCCACACCCAACATTAACCCTATCAGCCATTCCTATTTTCTCAACATATAAATTTCTATCACAAATCCACCCAGTTCTTACCATGTCTATTATTAGTCTAAGCCACCTTATCTTTCACTGAAAAACCTGCAGCAAGTTTGAAATTGATCACTTTGCCTCTAATCCTTCCCCCATCAATCTGTTCTCCCCAAAGCACCCAGCGTAAGCTTTCAAAAGGTCAAGTATAATATTCTAACTCTCTTGATTAAAGCCTTTCCAACCACTTTCTATTATGCTTAATAAAATCAACAAGCCTTATCATAGACTTCCAAATGGCCTTACTTGATCTGCCTGTACTTCTGCTCTCCTCCTCAGTAACTGTGTTCTAGTCACACTTGTCTTTATCTCAGGGCATTCATGTTTGTTGCTTCTTCTACTTGGAATGCCCTTCTCTCAGATGTTCTCCTGGCTGTTCTCTTCATAACTGAAATGTACCATCTTCAGAGAGGTCATCCCTACTGAGTTTAACTAAAATGCTGCCTCCCATGTTCCCCTGCCCAGTCATTCACTTAATCAAGACCACCTTCACACTCACTCACTGCCATGCAATCTTCATAACAGATTTCAGTATTCTAAATTCTCTGAATTATGCATTGACTTGTTATTTATTGACTGTCTTCTCCTTACAGAACATAATTTATGTTGGACATGGACTTTTCATAGTTACTGCATTTTTCCCAGTGTGCCCAGATCAGTGCCTGTTGTACGGTAGACAATGAATGTTTGTGTAATGGTTAACTGATTATTTTAACGTGATCACATATAAGTTGTTTTTCCTGTTTGTGTCATCATCATCATCATCATCATCACCGTCATTATTATCATTACTACTTTTTTATTTTAAAAAAGACGCATTTGTTTAGCATCATGATCAGACTATTACATTTAGCAATCAACAGCGTGGGTGCAAAAAAAAAAAAAAAAACTACATTAAAACCCTTTGTTGGAATGCTTTACACTTTCCACAGAACGAGAACTAAAATAGCCTGTTATATAATTAGTCACAAATATAACCCTTGAGTTTTTTTCCCCATAAACATGAGTATTTGTTTAAAACATGTCTTCTTTGTAGCAGCTAGGCCCTGCCACCAGTATGCTTGGCTTAGTTCACAAATCTGTTGTAACCTGTAGCTTCCCTGTCACTTCTCTGGCTCTCCTCTCCTGCTAAGTTTTGTTTCATCTTTGTTTCCTGGCAGTAATTAAATTTTTCTGCTACTGTCATAGCTACTGCTGCTACTGGTACCATCATAGCCACCTTGGTTTCATGGTTTGGCAAAGTATTGGCCTTTACCACCATAGGGGTCAGAGATTCTGTCTCCAAAATTTCCTTCTTTCATGAGTCCAAAATTTGAAGACTGATTGTTGTAATTGCCAAAATCATTGTAGCTTCCACCACCTCCAAAATTGCTTCCACTAACACCACCAAAGCTGCCTCCACCTCGATTGTTATAGCTGTCATAGCTGCCACTCCTGCCATAACCACTGTCCTGGTTTCCATAACCCTTTCCACCACTTCCATAGCCTTTGCTTCCTCCAGACTAACCAGGGCCGCCTCCTCCCTAACCACAGTCATTACCAAATCCTACCAAATCCATTATAGCCATCCCCACTGCCACCATTTTGACTACCACCATGGCTGCCACCAAAGCCACCATGACCACTAAAGTTTCCTCCATGACCAAAGTTGTCATTCCCACCAAAACCACCTCCACAACCACCACCAACGTTTCCAGAACCACTTCAACCTCTTTGGCTGGATGAAGCACTACCCTTCTCTTTCTTTGACAGGGCTTTCCTAACTTCACAGTTGTGGCCAATCACAGTATGGTATTTCTGAATGACAGTCTTACCCACTGAATCACAGTCATCAATGGTTACACAGTCAAAGACCGTTTTCTTGCCACTGCCTCGGTCCATCATGATTTCAGTCACTTCAGTTCTTCCATACTGTTCAAAATAATCTCTTAGGTAATGTTCTTCAGTGTCTTCTTTAATGCCACCAACAAATATCTTTTTTGCAGTTAAGTGGCCACCTGGTTTTTGAGAATCTTCTCTTGAGACAGCTCTCTTTGGTTCCACAAGTCTTCTATCCACCTTGTGTGGCTTTGCATTCATGGGTGCATCCACCTTCTCCACAGTGGCATATGTGACAAACCCACAGTCCCTGCAGCGCTTGGTGTTTGCATCTTTCATTACCACACAGTCCCTGAGCCTTCCCCGTTGCTCAAAATGGCTCCTCACACTCCTATCAGTTGTTTAAAAGCTGAACCCTCCAATGAAGAGCTTCCGCAGCTGTTCTGACTCTTTAAGAGGCTCTGACTTAGTCATGATTGCAGGGAAGAGAGACTTTTACGATGCTTCCTTGGCAGCATCCATGGGCAGCATTACTATTATTCAAACTCTAGTTTTCTGTAGAAAAAAATGCACATTCAGGTATTGATTAGCCAAGCCATTGTGTTGGAATTCAACACAACATAGGTAAATAATATAGTTTCTGTCCTCATAGAATCTGTAGCCTGAAGGATGACGTAGGAATTAAGGAGAAAATTATAGTATAATCTTTTTATTTTATAAATGTATTCTTATACCAGATATTCACTGGAGGCCTAATATATGTGCCAGGCATTAGTCTAGGTACTAAGAATACAGTGCTCAATAAAATAGTTCCTGTATGTAACTCAAATCTTATGGTGTTAATAAGCAATATATAATAATAGTAATAATAATATAAAATAAACTTAAAAAATTTACTCTGTATATTCATTCCTTTATAAATCTTTTATAATTTGTGATACTACAAGTAGGTTAACTTATCCATCTCTGGATGAACTAATAATCTCAATTTTGGGACCCACAAAACTGAGAATAATGTCCTGCTATATGATGGCACATAAAGCTTCTGACATCAGACTGGGCTTCTAGCTAGTTTCTTTCATCTTCTAACTGCTGCAGCCGTTTTTCTGAAGTCATACAATTTTATGACCAAGAAAAACATTTTTTATCATAAGTCATTTTTTACTATGAACACTGTGAATTATTTGGACTCACTAGACATCTAGCAGACCACCAAGGAAATATATAGTGGCACAAGAATGTTTTGAGATGGACAGTATGAGCACATTAGCTGTCTTCTTAGGGCACAATGGATAACGATGAATAGTCTAAGCAAGTCTGCACAATAGGATGCCAGTGGGAATTACACAGTCAGGACCCAATGTAATGCGCATGCAATGTGCAAAGTGGGGAGAAGATCGCATGAGAACTGGAGAAGACAGAAAAGTAATTCTAGAAGGTAAAAATGTCCTTGTTCACTTTTTCTTTACTGCATACCCTGTCTTATATTTTTAAAGGAAGGAGTAGATATTCAATAAAGGAAGGAGGGAAAGAAGGAAGAAAGAAAGGAAGGGAGGAAAGAGAAGGGAAAATGGATAAGTAAAATGAGAGGTGAAGAAAATCTTTAGGAAAATCACAATGCTGAGTTGTAATATTGATACAGTTTTTTGGGGGCTGTTACTTTATAGTATTATCTAGAGACAATAGAGATAGATAATTATAATTTTAAGTGGCAATTTTATTGTTGCAGGTAATTTTGTTAAAAATATCTGTCTATGATGTAGCAGAGTATGTATTCACATTGAGATAATTAAAAAAACAAACTGCAGGCCATTGTAGGGAGTTGGCAAAACACATGCGTAATATTGCTATATAGCTTTTCTAATTTTTTTGACTTTATGTTCCCGAGAATCTACTCCATAAATCCACTTATTAATATATTACATACGATGAATTATAACAATGTAAGGTAAATATATAGCAGTAACACCAACCAGAACACAATGTTGACACTCAAGTTATTTACAAATGAGGTTTAGAGGTTTCTACAGTAAAAGCCCTTTCTGAATTTCTATTCAATTTTCTGATTGTGAAATGCCAGGCTAAAAAGTGAAACATTTTTAATCAACTTAAAATTAGAGCTACAAGGAAAAATAGTTTTGCATTTCAATTTAGTTCATCAAATAACAAAGCAACGGGTGCGAGACATAAGATAGGAGATTTTCCATCCACTTCTCACCATTTAAGGCACCAAACCAATGAATGATCATGTGTTTCAAAATCAGTACTTTAAAAAAAAAAATTAAATTTCCCTTCAATTCAATAGGACATAGAATAAGAAAGAAGGTAAACAAAAGATACTTTGACCGAGTCCAGAGAAATAACAAGAGAAGGATGTTACAAATATTCTATGCGGCAGAAGTATTGGATATTAAAGTAGTTTGAATTAGAACTGCAGATGTAGCAATGATTTTTAATACTAGATGCACATTATAATCACTAAGAAAGCTTTAAAAAATAGCGAAATATGGACTCTGCCTCAGATCAATTAGATCAATTTAGTCATGGACATGTGGATATTAAGCTTCAATATTTTTAAGACCCATTCTCTCCTGCCATGGTGATAAAATTTGCTCAGTGCTAAGAATCACTGAAATATAATACTGTTAAAAAGTGGTTTGTACTACACATTAGGCAAATAAAAATGTCCCTTTCAATTGCTTTTAGTTTTAGTCATTTTTATTGTAATTGAATATAAATATATAATTGAATTAATTATAGTTGAAATTTTTTCTAGTTCAGCCCAAACTTACTTTTAATATTTGTTCTAGTTCAGCCCAAACTTACATTTAATAGTCCCCCAAGTTATGTTGAAAGAGTGTTTTGCTGGATGTAGAGGATGCACAGCAGTTAATTTAGAAAGTATAGTTTAGGAAGATGTTTTGGAGCCCTACCTCTTTAAATTGAAGAGCTAAAAATGGAGAAATCGAGACAAAAATATTATTTTATAATTAGCATTTATTCAGTAACATTGATTAAGGGCCAAAGTAGACAATAAAGACAGAAAACCATTCCATCTATTTGGTATATGTGCATCTTCAAAAGTGAAAAACAGCTGAATTGGGCAGCTGTATTAATATATATGCATCTAGCGTTGCTAACAGCATAAGAATAGATATGATCAAAAGCAGTTATGGGTGAGATTTAGAATTTTCAAATATTAATAGCCTGGTTCCCCTTCTATTCTATCACCTTGCAAACGTTGCCAAACAAAAGGACTCTAAACAATGCCAGTCTTTATGTTTATGATTAGAATTGTTCTCCATTGGGAGTAGAAAATATAATGCAGTCACACTTCAGGGCCCAGATGCTTTGCTGATCCAGGCATCCCAGACCACCTGTTTTCACATACTCATACGCACTTTAGTTTGTCATTCACGAATGCCCTATGCACATATTTGGCAGTTTGCTTGCCCAGTGCTTTGGCAGTTTTCCAAAGACATGTAAGTACATCAGCTTTACAATTTCTATGTGCAATGGTTTCCAAATTCATTTGAGGTATTCGCCATCTTTGTAAGCATTATAGAGGCAATATAATCATGGCAAATTGCCTAAGTCAAAACAATTCTAGCTAAAATTTATAAATCTGAGGATATTAAATGGGTTCACATATAATTTTTTATAAATACCTTAAGACAATTTCTATCTACAAGACAAAAAGAAATTAAATGACTTGCTGATATAATGTTCACGTTTTCCTCAATTCTTAGAATCATGGCGCATGGAGAGCTTGGAGAGAATTAATTTTCTGTAGGTTTTAATTACTGGTTAAATTTTTTTACTTCCTCAGGCACCATTAGGAATACACTCAAAAAAATGAACCATAGCAGCCTTTAAATAATTAACGTGTTTTTTCCTTGTTAGAGCTGTGACTAAATATGTCCAGATATTCTTAATGAAATCTTTTTTTCAAGAATATATATCTTAGAGCATATGCTACTTTTATGTGAAAAAAATCTAATCCATATGTAATATGTAAAGTCCATTTAAAATAGAATACCTGTTGGGACTAATTTATTTTTGCCAAAAATCTTTTATGTTGTAATATAACGGCATCTTAAGTATTAACAACATGTTAGAAATAAAACAAGGCATTGCAGTTAAAGTGAGTAGTTTGATGAAAGAGGTGCAGTTAAACAAGTCATGAATCCTGAAATCATTTGGTAAAACCACAGGGCACTCAACTCTGTCTTTCTCCAGGTGGTTTAGGGAGCAAACTATCAAGAGAATGTTTTACGTGCTGATCATTCTAAAATTACAGCATGCAAAGCATTGGCCAAATAACTAGCACGTACAAAGACCAATAAGAGTAAAATACTGTCCCAAAAGTTAAGTGCCCCCATTCTATTGTGGAAATATTTGTGTGTACTCATGTGGGCTCATGCACGTGCACACACATACATACATTTTACATTCATGATGACAACATGAAAGCAAGTATATTTTCAAAAACCTATTCTCCTCATTGCAAGTATTAACAAAATGTTAGAAATAAAACAAGGTGAGTTACTGGGTGCAGCACACCATCATGGCACATGTATACATATGCAACAAACCTGCACGTTGTGCACATATACCCTAAAACTTAAAGTATAATAATAATAATAATAATAATAATAAAACAAGGCGTTGCAGTTAAAGTAAGTAGTTTGATGAAAGAGGCACAGTTAAGCAAGTCATGAATCCTGAAATCATTTGGTAAAACCACAAGGCACTCAACTCTTAGCAGGTGGGGTATACAACTTGTATTAAAGGTAACTGGCTCTTTGATTTTAGAAAACACCTTAGTGGATCTTTTTACTTTAGTATAGTATGCTCCCTTTTGCCCATCTCCCTACTGGGAATAGGATGGGAATGTTTTTCACATACCCCAAAATTCAATGCTTAAATAATGAATGAACTCGATGTTTCATTTTTTCCATGACTGGTATAAAACACAAGGCTTTATGGGTGAAGGAGAGGGAGAATTGGAGTTTGGAGGGAGGATCTGTGGAGAGTGAATCAGACTCTCAGCTACTTGACAGTATATTGGGCTCAAGTTGGTACACAGCAAGTGCAAAATGTATGATGACAGAGACGACTAAGGAACTCTTAAGAATGGCCATGGCCATGTCTCCTATTTCCTTTTTTGGCTGTGCTTTTCTGAGGTGTTTCCCTATTTATCTTAAACTTTAAGGGAAGCATGTTAAATACAGTAATCATGACTCTCTTGTGTTTTGCAAAATTATGGAAATAGCACCTGGCATATGCTGAAGTAGTGAAGAGAGCATACAGCAGCTGCAGGATTTAAGGAGGATGGTTAAGGCATAGGTGACAGTGGAGAAGAAAGCTGCTGTACATTCAAAACAGCAGCAGATATGAGCTATTTCCTAAAATACCAATATGAGTTTACTCTCGAATTGGGGCTGCTAAGGGCTGGTAACACATGGCATGAGCTCCATGTGAGCTAACACATGTAGAGGAGGTAGCAGAACATCATTCCAAAATTGCAGAGAAGGCAGCATGCTTCTTGTAATATGTGGAATGAAGGCTTACAATTTTTTAATGGGAGGGGTTATCGACATGTGGGATCTTAAAATATATGTTCCCTGATAAGGTATGTAATAAAAGTACAAAGTGCACTAAGGCAGTGGGAAGAACACAGATGTTTTAGAAGCAACTAGATCAGCAGTTATATCCTACTTTCATTTATAAGCCATGTGGTATTGGGAAGGGAATGACCCTCTCTGGGACATGCTTCTCACCCATTAAATAAGATTAATAAGGCTAACTTCATTGGATAGATGTGTACAACAAACGCGTTTAAAGCACCTGGCATAGCATAGGCACTAAATAAATCTCGGTCCCCTTCCTAATTGTCCTATCCATCCTACTTTCCAATAAGGAAGTTAGGAGACAGCAGTATTGCTTCCAATTAGAAGTAAAAAAGTTTCCTTTGTAAAAAAAAAAGGTAGGCTTTGCATTGGGCCTTGAAAAATATGTGTGTAAATGTATTTTCTTATATGAATTTATTGAGAAAATATAGTACAATTACAAGAGAATTGAATATTATATATGTGGATGTCCTTCAATGCAGTAAGTGTTCATAGAAGAGACAGCTAGAATAGAGGTAGAAAATGTGTGGTAGGCAGGGTTTTGGTCTCTATAATCTTTGCCCACTGATAGCACGCCTTGAATATATTAACTTCTACAGCAAGAAAGAGAAAGGTAGGGCTCACGTCTGTAATCCCAGCATTTTGGGAGGACGAGATGCGCGGATCATGAGGTCAAGAGATCGAGATCATCCTGGCCAACGTGGGAAACCCCGTTTCTCCTAAAAATACAGAAATTAGCTGGGCGTGTTGGCACGTGCTTGTAGTCCCAACAACTCGGGAGGCTGAGGCAGGAGAATCGCTTGAACCCAAGAGGTGGAGGTTGCAGTGAGCTGAGATTGCACCACTGCACTCCAGCTTGGCGACGGAGGGAGACACCGTCAAAAACAAACAAATAAACAACAACAACAACAAAAAAAAAAAACGAGAAAGAGAAAGGCAGAAGTTACTCAGACATGTGATGTGAGAAGGACTTTACCTATTATTACTGGCTATGAAGAAGAAGAGGGCTATGAAGTTGGAAGAGGGCTATGAGCCAAGAAAACATGTGACATCTAGAAGCTAGAAAAGTCTCTCAGCTTCCAGCTAGCCAGAAATTCAGTGCCTTAGTCCTACAACTACAGGGAACTAAATTTTGCCACAGTCTATTCACAATAGCAAAGACTTGGAACCAATCCAAATGTCCAACAGTGATAGACTGGATTAAGAAAATGTGGCACATATACACCATGGAATACTATGCAGCCATAAAAAATGATGAGATCATGTCCTTTGTAGGGACATGGATGAAGCTGGAAACCATCATTCTCAGCAAACTATTGCAAGGACAAAAAAACCAAACACCGCATGTTCTCACTCATAGGTGGGAATTGAACAATGAGAACACATGGACACAGGAAGGGGAACATCACACACTGGGGCCTGTTGTGGGGTGGGGGGAGGGGGGAGGGATAGCATTAGGAGATATACCTAATGTTAAATGACAAGTTACTGGGTGCAGCACACCAACATGGCACATATATACATATGTAACTAACCTGCACGTTGTGCACATGTACCCTAAAACTTAAAGTATAATAAAAAAAAGAAAAAAGAAAAAATAAAAATAAAAATAAACAAATAAATAAAGTAAAATTAAAAAAAAGAAAGAAATGAAGCTTATTGCAATCTTGAGTTTAGTCTGCTTAGACCAATGCAGAACTTCTGACATCCACAAACGTAATGGACTGCTTTTGTAAGCAAACAAGTTTGTGACATTTCATTAAGACAGCAATAGAAAACTAATACCAGCATTGAATGGCTGTTTCCAAGAGCTGGTAGAGGTGAGAGAATCATTATGTTGCACTAGAGTGTCCTTTGATCTCCACTCCTCTTACAAATATTTATTTAGAAACACTCAGATAATATTTTATGAGGGCATCTAGGGAAGAATAAAGCAAATTCAAGTGACAATTTCTCATTAAATAGTTGGTAACAACATGGTCTTCATTAAATGGCATGGGGTAAGACCACAAAATACCTCAGGTATAACAGGACATACTAAACACAAATGTCAAGAAGCTGATATTGTACAGAAAAACTAAGAACATAGCAGGATTCATTAAGGAAATCTCCCTGCAAAATTATGAGTTTGAGTTTATTTTTTTTTTCCTCAGTAGAAACTGGCCTCTCTGTTTTGATAATAAAGGGGGAAATTGTTTGGTTTCTATTAAAAATCCCACAGAACTTTTACTATCATGTTGCCCTGGTGTTCTGAGTGACACAGATATTATTAGCAGACATATTTAATTTTTAAAATCAAATATAATTATTATATTAGATCGGTGAGATCTTCAGAAATATTACATCTTGATAAGTGTTCATTGGTTTTCTAAGAATAAAACTTTCCTAGCCAATTCTCTGCTATTATTTATATTAATGTGTTTCTAACTATTCTAAAATAATTTGAGGATGAGTTATGAGATTTAATCTTGGAAGTCAAAAATGTGAGCTAATAAATAAAAACCCTAACAATTTATAGTCACTAGAGGGGTTTTAATTCATTTCCTCCCTTTAGTATAAGTCAGTTTGTGACACAAAACCATTGGATAGGGTTCATCTGAATTGTTGAAATCAAAGATGGGCAAAAGGTCAAATACATGCATCTTCTCCAAGGTACATCTTTTCAGTTAATTAGAAATATTTCTCTTTCTTTTTAATTTTTCTTTTTAACGTTAGGTAACAAACGACCACTAAATTTTCCTCTATCTTCCAGAATAATAACCAGATTCTAACATTATGCGAGTGATCATAGAGATAGAACTTGGTGCAAGCTGTAGCAAGGACACAGTGGGTGATCGTGGAATTAGCGTAGTAAAATTTCATTCTTTAACTACCTTCTCTAGTTGCCAGAGATTGCTTTCCTCTCTGAGTTCTCTGACACATTTCTATCTTATTCTCATCCCTCTTTATGTTTACATATGATTGTAAACATTGCCTAAAGAAGGACGTTTTAGAAATGTGTGCCTTTACTCCCTTTTCTTTCCTTCCAGTCCAGTTCAAGTCTGACTCTTTCACTCCTATTACCATTTCATTGGTTTGTGATTTTGCTTCTGTGTTGTCAAATAAAATAAAATAAATAACACCTCTTTCAGGTTTCAATCACATGGTCTCAGATTCTATTATTTGTCAAAGTTCTCTTTCTGAAATTCAAATCTATGATGCTATTACTGAAAACAAAACAACCTCATTTCATTTCAAATTAAATTCTAACAGCATAGTATACAAAGATAATTGTAATCTTTATATTTTCTGTCTCTTTGGTCTAATTTCCAATTAGCTTCTAAATCCATGTCCTTTTAGATGTAGTCACATCAAATAAGACCTTTTCTCTAAGATCTGGAACAAGACAAGGATGCCTTCTTTCACCGCTTTTATTGAACATAATATTAGAAGTCCTGGCCAGTGCAATTAAGTGAGATCAATAAATAAAGGGCATTCAAATTGGAAAATAAAAGTCAAAATACCCTTGTTTTCAGATTGCATGACCTTAGACTGAGAAAAACCTGACAACTCCACCAAAAAAAATAAAATCCGTTAGAACTGCAGGATGGAAAAATAACATACAAAAATTAGTAATATTTATAAATGCCAGTAGTGAACAATCTGAAAATGAAATCAAGAAAGCAATCCCATTTACAGTAGCTGCAAAGAATATAAAATACCTAGGAATCAATTTAACCCTAAAATGAAATATCTATGCAACAATGACTATAAAACATCAATTGATTTGCTTTCAATTGATGAAAGAAATGGAAGAGAATACAAAAAAATGCAAAGCTATTCCATGCTCATAAATTGAAATAATTAATGTTGTTAAAATGACAATACTATCCAAAGCAACATATACATTCAATGCAATCCCTATAAAAATACCAATGGCATTCTTCACAGAGATATAAAAAAAGTCTAAAATTGATATAGAACCAAAAAAGATCCAGAATAGCCAAAGCTGTCCTGAGCAAAAAGAACAAAGCTGGAGGTATCACACTACCTGGCTTTAAAATTTATTACAAAGCAAAAATAACAAAATCAGCATGATACTGACATAAAAACAGACACAAAGGTCAATTAAACTGAACACAGAACCCAGAAATAAACCCTCACATTTACGGCCTACTCATTTTCAGCAAAGGCAACAAGAATACAAATTGGAAAAAGTACAGTCTCTTCAATAAATGGCGCTCGAAAAACTGAATAACTATATGCAAAATAATAAAACTAGACCATCTCTCACCATACACAAAAATCTAATAAAAATAGATTAGAGACTTGAATCTAAGACCTGAATCTATGAAACTGCTATAAGAAAACACTGGGGAAATGCTCCTGGATATTGGTCTGTGCAAAGATTTTTTAATGTAAGTCCTCAGAAACACAGGCAATCAAGGCAAAAATAGACAAATTACATCAAGTTAAGAAACTTCTCCACAGGAAAGGAAACAAGAAAGTGAAGAGACAACCCACGAATGGGAAAAAATATTTTCAATCTATCCATATGACAGAGGATTGATAGTGAAAATATATAAGGAGCTCAATAGCAAAAAATAAATAAATTAAACAATGGGCAAAATTCCTGAATAGATATTTCTCAAAAGAAGGCATAGAAATGTCCAAAAGATATGTGAAAGAAAAGCTCAACATCACTAACCCTCAGAGAAGCACACATCAAAACCACAATTAGATGTTATCTCCATCCCAGTTAAAATAGATTTTATATTAAAAAAAAACACATGTAATCACAGATGCTGGTGAGGCTGTGAAGGAGGAACCCTCATATACTGCTGGTGGGAATATAAAGTAGTTACGGCCACTATGAATAAAAACATTGAGGTTCTTAACAAATGAGAAATAGAACTACCATATGATCCAACAATCTCACTGATGGGTATATATCCAAAAGAAAGCAAATCAGTATGTCATATCACAGAGGTAGATACACTCTCATGTTTATTGCAGCACTATTCAAAACAGGCATAATACAGAATCAGCCTAGGTGTCTATCATCAGATGAATAGATGAAGAAAATGTGGAATATATACACAATGGAATATTATTCAGCCATAACAAGAATAAAATCCTGTCATTTGAAACAACAAGAATAGAACTGGATGTCATTAAGTATAATAAGCTACGAACAGAAGGGCAGATATCATATGTTTGCACACGTAGGTGGGAGGTAAAAGTGTGGGTCTCATGAAGATAGAGTGTAGACTGGTGGTTTCCACAGTCTAGAAAGGCTAGCGGACAGAAGGAAGAAAAGAAGTTGATTATTGGGTAAAATTATACCGTTTAGTTAGTAGGGAGACAACACCTTACAATAATCGATTGTACATTTCACAGTAGCTAGAGAAGAAAAATTTCAATGTTTCTACCATAAAGAAAATGCAAATATTTAAGGTGATGAATATCTCAAGGACACTGTTTTCATCTTTACAAATTATTAAAATGTATCAAATTATCATATCTACCCAGAAACTATGTGCATTTGTTATGCCTCAATAAAAATTATAAAGAGAAAATTAACAAACAGGTTAATCTGGGTAATTTCCTTTAGTGAATCTAATGGAGTTCATTCAAACTGCATATCTTAATAATTTCAGTATCGAGTGACTTAGCATGAAAATCTGCCAAAGCATGTCTTTGTTATTCAATCAATTCTTGTCATACTTGATGCTGGATTAGCAGTTTTATGAAACCATTTCTTCATTAGCTTTCTGGGAATTCTTCATTAGTGTTTTGGGAATTCTTCATCAGCATTTCATTTCTTCACTAGCCTTCTGGGAATTTTTATAGTTTATCCATCAGTGTTCTGGGAATTCTTACCTAGTCTAATAGTATGGTCAAATTTCTACGAATTTCATACAATCCTCTGGAGTATATACTCTCTCTCTCTCTCTCTCTCTCTCTCTCTATATATATATATATATATATATATACTCTATACTCTATATATAGATCTAGATATAGATCTCTCTATATAGATCTAGATCTATATACATCTATATAGATCTAGATCTATATAGAGAGATCTATATCTAGATCTAGATCTATATATAGAGATATAGATCTATATAGATCTAGATATAGATCTATATATAGAGATATATATCTATATCTATATCTATATCTATATCTATTTATAGAGAGAGATTGAGTCTCTCCCTACTGTCCAAGATGGAGCTCAGTGGCATGATCTCAGCTCACTGCAACCTCCACCTCTGGGTTCAAGCGATTCTCCTGCCTCAGCCTCCCGAGTAGTTGGGATTACAGGCACCCGCCACCACGCCTGGCTAATTTTTGTATTTTTAGTAGAGACGGGTTTTCACCATGTTGGCCAAGCTGGTCTCGAATTCCAGACCTCAGATGATGTGCCCGCCTCAGCCTCCCAAAGCGCTGGGATTACAGGCATGAGCCACCACACCCGGCCTGGAACATATATTAATAAGACATCCATACAAATTAACTCAAAGCTGATTTAGCATTACTTATTATTTGACAATTCTTCCCATATAATTTATTATGTCAAATAAACCCAATTAGTTTAATCTCTCTTTTTAATATATAAGAAGAGATACCCTTTTGAAATGTTTTAAAGTCCTATTTGGAAAATGTCAAAGTTAATTCAAGGTCAAGAAAAATACTAAATTTAGAATTTGATTTAGGGACATTTGTAAAAAAAAAAAAATCAAGTGTTTAAAACACATGATCAAAATAGGATTGCAGGTCATTGTGAAAGATGATCATTTATTTAACCAGAGTGATAATTAAAAAGACTTCAAGGGCAAATGCAGGAAGTTACATATTTTTAGAATAATATCACTCTTTTAATAGAAAAGAGTCAGTTTTCTTAGGCGATCAAAAGCTTAATAAAGACAACATTAAACACAAGAAATTATCTTAGTAAAACACAGAATCTTTGTTTGCTTTGCCAATTAGCTAAATGATTTTTTAAAATTACAATCTTCTGTCGAGAGTTGTAGACCAGTTCTCCATGATATTCTTGTTATTTTAACCCAATGAACCAAATTCTAGTTTTGCATGAGTGTACTTTTGATATTAATGTTTATTTAAAAAAAACTCTTAAAAATGCACAATCTCCTTAATTTATGATGGGGTTATATCTCAATAAGCCCATCATTGTTTGAACATATTATAAGTCAAAAAGGCATTTCATGCTGGCAACACAGCAGACAGTCTCTGACTTATGATGGTTCAACTTACGATTTTTCCGTTCTATGATGGTGTGAAAATGATACGCATTCAGCAAGAGTTGTTATCTTATCATAAGTCAAAAGGAGCTCCTCGACTTACAATGGGATTATGTCTCAGTAAACCTATCATAAAGTCAGAAAATTATTCAAACCATTGTAAATTGAGAACCATCTGTAATTCCTTTGTATTCTTACCCAGCTTGATCGCACATAAAATTTGTCACAAGATTCATACTCTACAAACTTATAGCTTTTTTATATTTATAATATTTAGTCCTATACTATTTCTCTTCTCATTTTGGAACAAGGAATTACTCTATTTTAGAAAAAAACTATTCTCTTTTACCCTTGATAAATAAAATGAAATATGCTTATGTTTTATAACTTCTCTGTATCAACAGCATATCTTACCCTCTTTGTATATTTACATGTAGATTTGTCTCCCTTATTATTTCTAGTAATTTTAGTAATATGTATTAATAAGAATTTGTAACCCTTAGGTGACCTTAATTCTCAGTGAACAATAGGAAGTAAGCAATTATGAACTGTTTGTTACACCACCAATCTGGCAAATCTATGAATTACTTCTAGAAGCATCTGCTGCTTTCTCATAGTACAATTGCCAATGTGACACAGAACATGTTTACTAACAGTCCCAAATATCTTTAGTTTCTCTGTAATAAGAAATAATAAGAGGCAAAAAATTTTCTCTGTCTTCTTAGGTGTTTGTTGTGTGTGTGTGTGGGGGGGGGGGGGTGGGTGGGTGGGTGTGCGCATGCCTGCATGCTATTTTGTTCTTGTTTTGGTTTGTTTTGCTATGCCTGGAAATTGTTTTTCATATAGATTTTCCTCAGCCTCAGCTTTGTATTCTTGGCAAAAATAAAGTTAAAACATTCTGGAAGAGAAATGACATGTTTCAAATAGAAATTTTATTTTACTTACATCTACTTAACTTACTTGTTTTTATTAGGTTTGGGTTACTCGTGAGCATGAGACATTAAACAGCTAGCAACCATCTTATATTATTTTTGCTGACAAATTTTTTTAATATAGAGATAACATAAGCTTATTTTGCCAATAAATCTAAGGAAAACTCATGCATCTGCATTATATTTAATGTTGACAACCCTGAAATATGTCAGTTTTAGTCAAACCAACAATATTCTTCTTTACCAAACATTACTGAAATCACATAAACTTGAAAAGCATTTGGGTTGGTACTTATTTATCCGAAAAAATAATTTATATAAGCACTTAGTCTTCTTTAAACAAATAAGAGTACTTTTATAATTTAATATTTCTAATATCATGACAAAAATATTTATAGATACACATAACATACACAGACATACATAAACATACAGACAGAAATAGATCTTATAGCCTTTTATTCTAAAGTTTTAGTCATCATCCAGGTACAGTAATACTGTACTCAGTGTTGAACACTGGACTCAGAGTGAATAATGATTTTGCCTTATGGTCAGAGACTGGTTACTCTTGTTTAGTTTTGTTGTGTTGAAGATTTAATGCCAGATCTATCAGTTTGTTAGTTTGTTTTGTTTCCGAGAAAGAGTTTTGCAACATAGCAAAGATCATCACAACAAGGAAGAGGTGGACAGAGTTAGCAGGGTATATAGTCAGCAGGGAGATCATAACAGGGATTTCAGTTAACTGGAAGATCCTCATGTGAGAAATAGAATTGAATATAGAAATCAGAGAGGACAATTTTTTTAAATTGCAAGTATTTTATTCATTGATATGGTTGTGGATATAATACCAAGGGATTCTTTGGTGCCCACAATTTGTCCTTTCTCCTTTTCCCCTCACTGCCATTTTGCTTGATTTTCTATACTTCTAACTTTTAAGTTCAAGGGTACATGTGCATGTTTGTTACATAGATAAACTTGTGTCATGGAGTTTTTTTGTACAGATTATTTCATCACCCAGGTATTAAGCCTAGTACACGTTAGTTATTTTTCCTCATCCTCTTTCTCCTTCCACTCTCCACCCTCCGATAGACCCCAGTGAGTGTCGTTTCTCTCTATGTGTTCTCATCATTTAGCTCCCACTCATATGTGAGAACATGTGATATTTGGTTTTGTGTTCCTCTTTTAGTTTGCTAAGGATAATGGCCTCCAGCTTCATCCATTTCCCTGCAAAGGACATAATTTTTTTATGGCTGCATAGTATTCCATGGTGTATATGTACCACATTTTCTTTATCCGGCCTATTACTGATGAGCATTTAGGTGGATTCCATTTCTTTGCTTTGTGAATAGTTCTGCAATGAACATACAGGGGCATGCATCTTTATAACAGAATGATTTACATTCCTTTGGGTATATAACCAGTCATGGGATTTCCAGGTCTAATGACCAAGGCAATCATAAGCAAAAAACAAAGCCGAAGGCATCAGGGTACCCAACTTCAAACTATACTACAAGGCCACAGTAACCAAAACAGCATGGTGCTGTTAAAAAAACAGACAGACTGGGGGAACACAATAGAGAACCCAGAAATAAGACTGCACACCTACAACTATCTGATCATTGACAAACCTGACAAAAGCAAGCAACAGGGAAAGGATTTCCTATTCAATAAATGGTGCTGTGATAACTGACTAGCCGTATGAGGAAGACTGAAACTGGAACCCCTCATTACACCATATTAACTTAAGATGGATTCAAGACTTAAAGGTAAAACCCAAAACTATAAAAACCCTGGAAGACAGCTTATGCAATACTATTCAGGGCACAGGCACAGGCAAAGACTTCATGATGAAGGTACCAAAAGCAATTTCAACAAAAACAAAAATTGACAAATGTAATCTAATTAAACTGAAAAGCTTCTGCACAGTAACAGAAACTATCGTTAAAGTGAGCAGACAACCTACAGAATGGGAGAAAATTTTTGCAAGCTATGTGTCTGATGAAGGTCTAATATCCAGCATCTATAAGAACTTAAACAAATGTACAAGAAAAAAAAAAAAACGACCACATAAAAAGTGGGGAAAGTACACTGGTAGACCCTTTTCAAAAGAATATATACATTCCGTCAACAAGCATATAAAAAAAGGTTCAAGGCTGGGCGCGGTGGCTCACGCCTGTAATCCCAGCACTTTGGGAGACAGAGGTGTGCGGATCACGAGGTCAGGAGATCGAGACCATCCTGGCTAACACAGTGAAACCCCCTCTCTACTAAAAATACAAAAATTAGCCGGGCATGGTGGCGGGTGCCTGTAGTCCCAGCTACTCGGGAGGCTGAGGCAGGAGAGTGGCGGGAACCCAGGAGGCGGAGCTTGCAGTGAGCCGAGATCGCGCCCCTGCACTCCAGCCTGGGGGACAGAGTGAGACTCCATCTCAAAAAAACAAACAAAAAAAAAAAATAGAATTGCAAATCAAAACCACAATGAGGTGCCATCACACACCAGTCAGAATGGCGATTATTAAAAGATAAAAAACAGATGTTAGTGAGGTTGTGGAGACACAGAAACACTTATACACTGTTGTCGGGAGTGTAAATTAGTTAAACCATTGCGGAAAGTGGGTGGTAATTTCTCAAAGACCAAGATACAATTTCTTATAAATATGTTTCTAAAAATGTTCCAAGTATTGATTAGACAGATTTAGATGTTGGAACGTTTTAGACTCGACTTGATCTCCCACCAAATAAATATTAATTTTTCTCTCTGAAAGATTTGTTGATTATTGTCCCAGAAGTTAAGGCTCTGGGGGCTTTCTCTAGTGAGAAAATAGTCCCAGCCAAAGGGATTGGGTCCACCAGATGGCTGGTGTAAAAGTGGACAATTGTTTTTCTGGTGGCTTAGTTGTTTATAATAAAGGCAAACATCTCATGACACACTGTTCTTTATTTTGGGGCCCCTTGATTTGAGTATAAAATGTGTTCAGAAAAGTCTCGTGGTCTGTGTAGCAGCTGTAGCTATCAAGACTTGTACCCGTTTGCCTTTTGTAAAGAGCTTCTTCACTACCGCCACAGTAACAGTAAGTTATCTTTGGTATCTTTTCTCTAGGAAACAGTAAGTTCTGGGTCCACAGTTCTTATACATAAAATTGACTACTGTTCCAGGTGGCGGAGATATAGAACCTTTTGATTAAGATGAATGCATGATGCCTTGTCTTCTAGTAACCTTATTTACCTACTGAACCCTGAGTCTCAGTCAGACATCTGATGCCGCCCTACAGGAACCAGTTTTGTTTCTGTCGTGACATTAGAACTATCCCCAGATTAAACATGCTCGAAACACAAATGTATAGAGCTCAAATCTGAGAGAAAAGTCGCCCACACCATCCAGGTGCTGCAAGAGAGCAATGGGCATGACGGGTCTCTTGGATACCATTGCTGACTCACTGGGCAGTCCTGGTGATTGCTGCAGGTCTACTTCAGATCCCACACCTTATGTCAACATTTTTAAAGAAAAACTTTAGAAAAATTAAATTTAGCAGAATTTATTTGAGCAAAAAAATTCATAAATTAGGCAGTATCCTGTACCAGTAGAGGTTCACAGCATTCCACATAGCATTTTGAGCAGAAATCATTTACAGATAGAAAAAGGAAGTAACACAGAAACAGCTTGATTTGATACAGCTCAGTATTTGCTTTATTTGAGCATGATGTGATTATGCATTTGCCTTACATGGACACTGTCTGATCAGCTGCCAGTCTGTGATTGGCCAAAGCTTGGCTGCTGTGGTCATCTGAGATTCAACTATCTGTTAACCAGAATATCTTCTTAAGTAGTAGTTTGCTTACATACTAACTTAGGGTGGAGTTTACTACATATGAATGCAGATTTAGACCAAATTTAATTTAACTCAACACTGCTTAACACAAAGCAAAAAAAAAGGGAGGGGGAATATTGAATGTGTTGAATATAATAATCTGGCATTATTTTCCTTGAACATGTAAATACATATTTTAAATCTAATCCTAAAGTCTATGGCTAATTGTTTTCATTTTACTTTCTTTTAATTTACTTTTTGGTTTTGTTCAATGAAAGATCCAATCACATGTTTTATTTCTGCTTTTTTGTAATTTAGGTGTGCCATTTCCATGTTTCAAGTGTCAATCATACAATATAGTGCTCAAGTGTAACTTCAGTCATGGTGGATAAGAAACAACACTGCAAAAAAAATCAAATAAAATAAGTGAAGTGTTACATACACCTTCAATGTTAATATGAAGATAACCCACTCCTTACCATCTTGAAATTTAGAATATCTCAAATCTTCTACAAAAATACTCACTTTTGAATATTTCTGTTTCAGAGTTAACTGAAAAAATAGTAGTATTGTTCAGAATAGAATATAAAATATTGATTATCTCATAATTTTAATCTCAGCAGTATAGAATGGCTGCAGTTCAACTACAGTTGTAAGCATGCACAAGTAAAAATACTATATTTTAAAGCAGCTTATAGTTTTTTTACATATGAATATATTAATAAATGAAAGTTACTGCAACAATGTTAAGTCTACATATGCATTGCATGTCTGAGTCAAACCATTTGAAAATCCAGCAAATAAAAATTTTAAATATACAAAAAAATGGCCTGGAATGTTGACTAACACACACTATGACAAACAACGGATAAAATCAAAATTAAAATGTACATATAATTTTAATATTATTTTAAAATTCAATTGTTATGAAAGGTGAATTTCCAGAGTAATATATTATTAATGTTTAAGCTTTTTAAACTAAAGAATGTATATATGTAAAAAATTCTAATATGCAGTTATAGAAGATGTTCTATGTGATATTTCCCCTTATGACTTAACCGTAGTCAAAACTGGGAACTTTTAGACATGAAGTCCTTGCCCATGCCTATGTCCTGAATGGTATTACCTAGGTTTTCTTCTAGGGTTTTTATGGTTTTAGGTCTAACATATAAGTCTTTCATCCATCTTGAATTAATTTTTGTATTAGGTGTTAGGAAGGGATCCAGTTTCAGCTTTCTACATATGGCTAGCCAGTTTTCCCAGCACCATTTATTAAATAGGGAATCCTTTCCCCATTGCTTGTTTTTGTCAGGTTTATCAAAGATCAGATGGTTGTAGATATGCGGCATTATTTCTGAGGGCTCTGTTCTGTTCCATTGGTCTATATCTCTGTTTTGGTACCAGTACCATGCTGTTTCGGTTACTGTAGCCTTGTAGCATAGTTTGAAGTCAGGTAGCGTGATGCCTCTAGCTTTGTTCTTCTGGCTTAGGATTGACTTGGTGATGCGGGCTCTTTTTTGGTTCCATATGAACTTTAAAGTAGTTTTTCCCAATTCTGTGAAGAATTGGTCATTGGTAGCTTGATGGGGATGGCGTTGAATCTATAAATTACCTTGGGCAGTATGGCCATTTTCGCAATATTGATTCTTCCTACCCATGAGCATGGAATGTTCTTCTATTTGTTTGTATCCTTTTTTATTTCATTGAGCAATGGTTTGTAGTTCTCCTTGAAGAGGTCATTCACATCCCTTGTAAGTTGGATTCCTAGATATTTTATTCTCTTTGAAGCAATTGTGAATGGGAGTTCACTCATGATTTGGCTTTCTGTTTGTCTGTTCATGTCTAAAACACCAAAAACAATGGCAACAAAAGACAAAATTGACAAATGGGATCTAATTAAACCAAAGAGCTTCTGCACAGCAAAAGAAACTACCATCAATCAGAGTGAACAGGCAACCTACAGAATGGGAGAAAATTTTTGCAATCTAGTCATCTGACAAAGGGCTAATATCCAGAATCTACAATGAATTCAAACAAATTTACAAGAAAAAAACAAACAACCCCATCAAAAAGTGGGCAAAGGATATGAACAGACACTTCTCAAAAGAAGACATTTATGCAGCCAACAGACACATGAAAAAACGCTCATCATCACTGGACATCAGAGAAATGCAAATCAAAACCACAATGAGATACCATCTCACACCAGTTAGAATGGCAATCATTAAAAAGTCAGGAAACAACAGGTGCTGGAGAGGATGTGGAGAAATAGGAACACTTTTACACTGTTGGTGGGACTGTAAACTAGTTCAACCATTGTGGGAGTCAGTGTGGCGATTCCTCAGGGATCTAGAACTAGAAATACCATTTGACTCAGCAATCCCATTACTGGGTATATACCCAAAGGATTATAAATCATGCTGCTATAAAGACACATGAACAAGTATGTTTATTGTGGCACTGTTCACAACAGCAAAGACTTGGAACCAACCCAAATGTCCAACAATGATAGACTGGATTAAGAAAATGTGGCACATATACACCATGGAATACTATGCAGCCAGAAAAAATAATGAGTTCATGTCCTTTGTAGGGACATGGATGAAGCTGGAAACCACCATTCTTAGCAAACTATCTCAAGGACAAAAAACCAAACACCACATGTTCTCACTCATAGGTGAGAACTGAACAATGAGAACACATGGACACAGGAAGGGGAACATCACACACCGGGGCCTGTTGTGGGGTAGGGGGAGGCGGGAGGAATAGCATTAGGAGATATACCTAATGTTAAATGATGAGTTAATGGGTGCAGCACACCAGCATGACATATGTATACATATGTAACTAACCCGCATGTTGTGCACATGTACCCTAAAACTTAAAGTATATATATAAAAAAAAAACTGGGAACTTACAAATACAGTAAACGGTAAGTTAAATACAGGTTTATCTTTTATAATTTAGCTTTAAGTTTTTTTAGTAAATTCCATTTGCTTATGTGTTTGGTAAGTCACAATTTTAACGCAAAGTGTATTTTGAAAAATATATTATTTTTAGATATCAGTTTTTATATTTTTAAAATACAAATATGAGGCCAGATTTTAAAAAGGTGATAAGAATAAGGCTTAGATTCAAAGAGAGGGACTATTTCCAAGGTTCTGAAAGTGAATAACACATAGAATCAAAATGGGGATTATCAAAGAGAATGATACATTCAGGGGTAAATATTTCAAAGTGAATCCTCAAACAAAGGCCAAGTAATTGAAGACTGAATTCTGCAGTTAACAAAGGATTACATCAAACTGCTTGCCTCATAGAACTTCCCCAATTTACACAATCATATTTCTTTAATTGTTATCTAATTCACTTCTGGCACATATGGGATAATAATACACCTCTCTTATCTTCTATGTTGCTTTATCCAATTTACTTACTAAAGTTTTATATTCGGTTCCTATTTTAGTCGAGTTGTCTGAGACTTTTGCTTCTGGTCATGTTAAAGAGACAATGACCAGAATCACCCTTATACAGTAATTATAAACATAAAACTGGATTTTTTAGTTTTTTTAATTTTTGTGCATACTTGATAAGGTTAGGTTTTGTGTCCCCACCCAAATCTCATCTTGAATTGTAATCCCCAGGTGTTGAGGGAGAGACCTGGTGGGAGGTGACTGATTCATGGAGCAGTTTCTCCCATGCTGTTCTCATGATATTGAGTGACTTCTCACAAGATCTGATGGTTCTATAAGGGGCTCTTCCCAATTCGCTTCACACACACACTCACTCTCGCCTGCTGCCATGTAAGACGTGCTTGCTTCCCCTTCCACCATAATTGTAAGTTTCCTGAGGCCTCATCAGCCGTAAGGAACTGTGAGTCAATTAAACTTCTTTTCCCTATAAATTACCCAGTTTATGGCAATTCTTTGTAGCAATGAGAGAACTAATACTTACATAATAGTTGTACATATTTATAGGTAATGTGATATCTTGATGCAGGCATACAATATGATCAAATCTGGGTAACCGCGATATTCATCAGTTCAAAACAGGATAAATTATGCAACACAATTGTTTTCACACATTGAACAAAAGTCAGTGAAGTTCTGCGATTTCTGTGAGAAGAAAATCAAGGTGGGCTTAAAAAATATTCGTTTTCTATCTGGAGGCATTTTTTAAGGATAGAATGAAAATGTCCTACAGGATCTTTTTGAATTGAAGACACAGATATCAGTGCTCCAGGAGGCTAGGCAACTGGAAACTGAACAATCAAGAGTAGGAATCTACACAGAAAAAGAGACCCAGGAATGTGCATTGGCTTCATCTTTCGTGTTCGCTGAATACAGGCATAACTCATTTTATTGTGCTTAATTTTACCGTGCTTTGCAGATGTGTCTTTTTTTTCTTTAACAAACTGAAACATCGCACAATCCTGCAATAAGCAAGTCTACTGATGCCATTTTTCCAAAATCAAGTATTACCTTCATGTTTCTGTGTCACATTTTGATTGTCTATGCAATATTTCATTTTTGTTTTCATTATTGTTATATCTGTTATGGTACTAGATGATTAGTAATCTCTAATGTTACTATTGTAATTGTTTTGGGGCATCACAAACCATGCCCATATGAGATGGCAAACTTCATTCATAAATGTTGTGTGTGTTCTGACTTCTCCACCAACCAGCCAATATAAGGCTATTTAGCATACGGTGAAAAGTTGTTGTTGAGTGTTGCTGTCTTCATCAATGAGCTTAGCTAGATCTTCTGGATAACTTTCTACAACATGTACTTTAGGACTTGCTGCTTCATTGGGCCAGGCACGATGGCTCACACCTGTAATCCCAGCACTTTGAGAGCCCCAGGTGGGTGGATCACCTGAGGTCAGGAGTTCAAGACCAGCGTGACCAACATGGTGAAGCCCCATCTCTGCTAAAAATCCAAAAATTAGCTGGGCATGGTGGTGTGCACCTGTAATCCCAGCTACTTAGGGGCTGAGGAAGGAGAATCACTTCAACCTGGCAGGCGGAGGTTGCAGCGAGCTGAGATCATACCATTGCACTGCAGCCTGGGTGAGAGTGAGACTCCATCTCACAACAACAACAACAACAACAAAAAGGAAGCTTGCTGCTTCATCTTATAATTTTATGTTATGGAGACAGAGACAGCTTCTTCCCTTCAACTTCAAAAACCAACCTCTGCTGGGTTTCTATGTAGCTTTTTACCCCTCTCAGCCTTCATGCTCTGGATTAAACTTTGCCTTAAGGGATTGTTATTGGTTGTTTTGGTCTTCTATCCAGACTAACACTTTTTCCACATCAGCAATTGGGCTGCTTTGCTTCCTTACACAATTTGCTTCCTTCACATACACAATTTGACTAACTATTTTGCACAAGAGATCTAGCATTTGACCTATCTCAGCTTTTGACATTCCTTCCTCTATTAAGCTTAATTATTTTTAGCTTTTTATTTAAAGTGAGAGACATGAGAGAACTCCTTTAGCTTAAACACTTACAGGCCATTGCAGGGAAATTAATTGGCCTATACTTTCAATATTGTTGTGTGTTAAGAACTATGGAGGCAGGAGGAGAGGGCATTTAAAACACTCCATCAACTTAGTTGATAAAGCGGCAGCAGATACATAGAGGATTGACCCCAATTTGGAAAGAAGTTCTACTGTGAGTAAAATGCTGTTAAACAGTATCACATACCGCAAAGAAATCTTTTGTTAAAGGGAAAGTCAATGGATGTGGCAAATTTTATTTCTGTCTTAATTTAAGTAATTGCCAAAGCCACTCAAACTTCAGCAACCACGACCATAGTCAGTTAGCAGCCATCAACTGCAAGACAAGACTCTTCAGCAACAAAAAGATTATGACTCACTGAAGACTGGAATGATTGTTAACAGTTTTAAGCAATAAAGTATTTTTAATTAAAGTACGCACATTTTTCTTTACACATTTGCTATTGCATACCTAGTAGACTATAGTATAATGTAAACATAACTTTTTATGTACTAGGAAACCAAAAATTTGTGTGACTCACTTTATGGCAATATTTACTTCCTTGCAGTGGTCTGAAACCAAATCTGCAATATTTTTGAGCTATGCTTGTGCAGCCCGCTGAAAGAGAGATATTCTATGAGGCCAGACAACAAATGACCACATTAAATACAAGTAAACAAAGTTCAGATAAGTTTGGAAATTTCTGTGATCTTTCTAACAAGAATAGTAAGTTCTCCCTAATAACATGTGTAATTAAGTGGATACCTCAAAACACCACACCTTAATAATATATCGAAAATCTCCCTAGAATTAAGGCTACTCTAGAGCAAGTTATAGCCCTGGCAATTAGTTAAAAAGACAGCAAAGTTGATAATAAGCTTACAATCTGTTAGAACAAAGCACAGCACTCTACTAAAGGTAGACATCAAAATATCGATTTTCTATATTATTTATTAGAGTGCTCAGCCTCTAATAAAAAATCTCCTGGCATGCCAAGAAGACAGTGTGTTTCAAAGTTCAAAGAAATTCAGTCAAAAAATTACAAGAAGTTATATAGATGAAAAACATAGGATGTATGAGCTTTTTAAACTTCTATCAATATATTCAAAATTTTCAAGGATTAAAAAGTGCAATGGTGTTATAGTATTATAGATTGAATTATGTCACCCCAAATTCATATGTTGAAGCTAGACTTCCCAAGATGACTGTATATGGAGATATGGGCCTTTAAAGAAGTAATTGAAGTTAAATGGGGTTGTAAGAGTGAGACTTTAACTAAACAGGGCTAGTGTCCTCATTAGAGATAGAAACGCCAGAGGTGCACATGTGCAGAGGAAAGGTCCTGTGAGGACATAATAAGAGGACAGCCACCGGCAAACCAGGAAAAATCCTCACCAGAAACCAACTCTGCCAGTAGCTAGATCTTGGGTTCTAGCCTCCAGAACTGTAAGAAAATAAATTTATGTTGGTTAAGCCACCCAGTCTGTAACGGCCCTAGTGGACTACTACAAATGGGTAGAACTATATTGTATAAATTCGGAATGTTTGAGGATTTTCCAGATCTCAGTGTTTTACTGATTTCTAACATAATTGCCTGTGGACAAATAACATATTGTTTGTGAATGCAGTCTTTCTGTATGTGTTAAGAATTTTTTTATGCCTAGCATGTAGTCTCTTTTGGTGACTATTGCATAAACACTTCACAGAAATCTTGTTTTGGAATTGTATGGAACATGAAGTATATGTTAATTAGCTCAGTTTGATAGCGTTGTTTAAGTCTTCTACCTCTTTGTTGATTTTCTGTCCACTTATTTCATATATCAATGAGATAGCAGCACTGGAATACCAAGTAAAATTGTGGATTTGCCTGTTTCTTACCAGCCTGTCAATTTTTGCAGTTTATTTTGAAACTACCTTGTGGGATGTATACACAAATAGGTTGCACAAAGAAGAGCAAATTAAACCAGAAGCAAGTAAAAGGAAAGAAATAATAAAGATAAGAGCACATATCAACATAAAAGAGAAGGACAAAGAAAAGAATAACACAAAATACTGATCCTTTGAAAAGGAGTAGGGTAGTGGATCAAGAAAAATGAGAGAAGATACAAATTATTACTATAGGAATAAAATTAAGATACTACAAACATCTAACAGAAAATAAGAAAAAAATTTCCTTTCCTTGAGTGTAGGCTGGACCAATGAATATTAGGGATATCACAACATCATTAAAAAAAAAAAAAACTTCAAATAGATGCTCTCATGCTGGGCTCTAGGAAGAATGCAAACACTTATTGCATTTATCTTGTATAATTTAGAGCTTCACAGTTTATCAGTGTAGTGTGTAGTAATGACGAAGAGTAAAACGGTTTAATACAAGCACACTGAAAGGTGATTTATATTGTTCTCCGAATGACCAAAAAAATAATTAGTTTTCTAACTACAAAACACATACCCACTCATCGTAAAATATTAACCCCTAAATGTATGATGAAGAAAGACAAACTGTACTCTTATAGAAACCAAAATGGGTTTTAGGACAAGAGCAAAACCAAAATCATTTAAATTTAAAAAATGAAAAACTATCTATTTATTCGTGTAAAAAAGGAACTTAAATATTTTACGTACCTTCCTTTAGCTTTAAGGTCTTATAAATCTTTATTCTCCTCTACTCATTTCTATAGTCACAGCTCTGTATTTTCATAGAGCCAGAAGTCTGAGGTAGAAAAGTAAATTAAAAAAAAATTCAATTTTGAAAAGGAAGAACCAAAACAAATGATATCTCTTTAAACTAGAAATAAAGAGTTGAAATGTTTCACATATAACAGCAACCAAAACAAAAGTTAAATAAGAATATATCAAACAAAAGATATTTAGGCTATGCATGAAAACTTATTGATGGAAATAAAAGTAGTCATAAATAAATGGAGACACAAATCAAGCTATTTACTAGAAAAACTAAATATGGTTAAAAATGCCAATTTTCCCTATATTTATCTATGGTTTTAAAGGAATTGTTTATTGCATATTGTTTTCAAGTAAATTGATGAGCTATCTCTAAAATTTAAATCTAGGAGCAAAAGTAAAAAATATCCAAGATATTCCCGAGGAAAAAGTGTAAAGAGGGGCAGGATTACGGAAAATAAGAAGTTCGAGAGGAGGTTAACAAACTATCCTTTGTCTTTAACACAAGAGGTTTGTTTTCCTACCAATATCCATGAACCTGTGGCAAGCGAACTTGTAGCTTGCAATGACTCTTGCAGTTACTCACAGTTCTTGGCAGTTCTGATTACAAGGATATGAAAGTGACAGATTCATGGCTTTCTGAAAAAGGAAGACAAAGACCTTCCTGCCGGCTGAGTAATGGAATTTCAGAGACGTCCTAGGAAATATGTAGTGGGCTTATTGCCAAACTGCACGGCCAATCAGGCAATAAATACCCCTCCACTAAGTTGCCTGTTAATGGAAAAGTGCTTGCATACTGAGTATCAGAAAGTGGGAGAAAAACCTGTATGTTGTACTGGCTGTTAGTAATTCTTCTCTGGGTTTGTGTGGGTGAGGGAGAGAGAACAGACAGTAAGGAAGCAAAGCAACATAGCAGTAAGTGTATCAGCTGGTGATATGTTTTATACCAAAATAATACATTGTGCTTTTTTTTTTAAAGGATCAGTGGATGAAATATTGAAAAATGCTTACATGAATTTCTAAGGATTTTAGACTTTGTGCCATGCATAACATACAGAAAAGTTTAACCAGTGGAACGACCAGATTTTTTTTTTAAAAAAGCAATTCTGCTGGCAATTTTGGGAAGGAACTGGAAGAAAGGAGAGCATTTAGGAGGTTGTTGTAATAAAATGAAAACAAAAGGACACACAGGGTCAGAAGGAACAGATTTGACCTCAATGAAAACTCTGTGGAAAATAGCAAAATATCTTGAAAGAGGTAAATGTGGACAATATTTTCAATTGTGTCTTATCATGGATGATATAAACGATGTAAAGGTAAAGCTATAACTTGAATATGTTGCTGTTCTATATGTTGATATGACTTAAATGAAGAGTGGAATAAATAGGAAATTGATCTTTCAGTATAACCATTATTGTTCAATATTACCACTCTAAAAACTAAAATAATACATTAACATATAAATTTGACTGACACCCCTCAAAATCAATTATATCTGTTAACAATATGCTGTAATTCATGCACTTAATTACTCATTTTTTTTTTGCTTGGCTAAGAGGCTCAGAATCAGAATCAGGCTCAGAATCAAATGTGAGTCTCAACTGTGTCATATGTCATCTTCTCATTTTACATTGCTACATACATTTTTCTTGATCTTTCATTTTATTCTGGTTTACATTTTCTTGGTTCTAAGTTTGTATTTTCTTTTACCTTTTGTCTTTTTTTGGGTGAATTTTTGTAAAGTTTTCTCTTGTTTCTGTTGTACAAAATCTAATGAAGAAACAGCTAATAAGTAAGAATATACTGCAGATATTGCAGGACAAATTATTTTTGTGGATATAACAGATTACAGAGACGAAGAGGTTTCCTGCTGTTAAAACTGAAAAGCCCCACTGATGCAGATTATTTCTTTATTTTTGATCAGAAATATCTGTAGCAGCGGATCCCAGTTGGGCTCCAGTATATTTATACTTTTTTTTTTAGTATATTTTCTAAAACTAGCCATATTCATTATGGAGACCTCTTTTACAGCAGCCTGATAGAATTTTCTAGAGTAGATACAAAGAAACAACAGAGACTATAAGACACCTAAAAAGGGGAGAAAATGAGTGATAGGGATGAGGGAAGGGAAATCAACTCATTAATGGAAACCGACTGCTTCCAAAGTGCTGCCCAGAGTTGTCAGCTTCCTATTTTCAATATTTCAAATGATGCTGGTGCAGGCCTCTAATCTGACCATTTTCGGAGGCCAAGGTGGTTGGATTGCTTGAGCTCAGGAGGTTGAGGCCAGCCTATCAACATGGCACAACCCCGTCTCTACAAAAAAAAAAAAAATGACAAAAGTTAGCTAAGCGTGGTGGTGCATGTCTGTGGGCCCAGCTACTCTGGAGGCTGAGGTAGGGGGATCACTTGAACCCAACAGGTCCAAGCTGCAGTAACCAGAGACTGTGCCACTGCACTCCAGCCTGGGCAACAGAGTGAGACCCTGACTCATAAAAATAAAATAAAATGAAATAAAAAATAAAAATAAAAAAAGATGCATGCTGGTTCTACTGTCTCTCAGTTCTAGAACCAAAAACTCCTCTGGCTATAGGATACAAGAAGGAGAAAACTGCTGTTTTATTGGGGACCATGAAAGATGAGTAAATGCAGAGAAAATTTGGAAAGAAAGACGACAGACATTTTTATAAGCATGATGGGTGCTGTGTAAGGTGGTTTGCATAAACCACAGAATTTACCTCCCCACAACAGCAATCCTCTGCAATCTGTATCATGAGGCTCCTGTCACACTTGAGCACGCTAAGATTGAGGAAGTAGATCATTTTCTATTATCACAATCTAACAGTTTTGGGAGTCAAGAATTTATCTGTCTATTCCTTGGCCTAGAAATACACAGTGGCGGTAAGAATTTGGATTGCATATAGAAGACAAGTCAAGGAACAAATGCAATAAATATTATGATATAAGAGTATATTTTGATGCTGAGGACAAGGATGTGGCCAGGCCCAGAGAAGAAACAAAAGGTTTGGAAAATAATTTGAGAAAGTAGTAGGTAATATTCTCTTTTTCATTTTTTGCTTGCTTGCTTGTTTTGTTGTTATTATTGTTGTTGTTTTTCACTGCTTTTCTGCGTCTATTTCTTTTTTTCTCTGAAGTCCAGCTTACTCTGTTTCTGTATTCACAAGGCCGAAGATTCCAATATATCTGCTCAGATAATATATCCCCTACTTGAAGGAAACTACTCTTTCCGTGAGAGAGAACTTGCTAAGAACAACTTAGATCAATGTCTTTATCTACTCCAATCTACTGTGACAGGAAGGTGTCGGCCTCTAAGTATAAACACTGCTGCCAGCACCCATTTAGGAAGCAGTGAAGAGGAAGACCATAAACTGGCCCAAAACCCTATGAGGGTTTTCCTTGTTGCTTTGTTGTTTTACTTGTTTTTGTTCATTTTGTTTGTTTTGTTTTTTCTTTATAAAAAGAAGTGTGGACTATTTACAATAGCAAAGACTTGAAACCGAGCTAAATGCCAACAATGATAGGATGGATAAAGAAAATGTGGCACATATACACCATGGGATACTATGCCGCCATAAAAAAGAATGAATTCATGTTCTTTGCAGGGGCATGGATGAAGCTGGAAACCATCGTTCTCAGCAAACTAACACAGGAACAGAAAACCAAACACCGCAGGTTCTCACTCATAAGTGGGAGTTGGACAATGACAACACATAGACATAGACACAGGGAGGGGAACATCACACACCTGGGCCTCTTGGGGGGTGGGGGACAAGGGGAGGCAGAGCATTAGGACAAATAACGAATGCATGGGGGACGTAAAACCTAGATGACGGGTTGATAGGTGCAGCCAACCACCAAGACACATGTATACCTATGTAACAAACCTGCACATTCTGCACATGTGTCCCAGAACTTAAAGTTAAAAAAAAAAAAGAAATGCAGTAAGAAGGTTAAACACAGACAGCAAAAAGAGAAAAGAGTGAGGAATAATATATTTTTCCTAGAGCTGCAAACATAACCCCAACAATAGTATTAAATATTAGGAAGTATTTAAGTCTTTAGTGTTTGGTAAGTTCTTTGGGGAAGAAGTTTCCTGTGAGAATTCACTTAGATGACAGAAAATTTGGGAGTAGTCCTAATAATATTTGCATTAACACTTTAATCCAACCAGTTTTGTGCTGGCAAATAATTTGTCAGAATTGCCACGTCATTTTCTAGCCAAGAAGCAAAGCATAGTTAAGGAGATTCGGAAATCAATATACATGCATCCTCTCCTTGCTTCTCGAGAAAAAAAGTTCTTAATAAAAATAATATGTTGAAGCAAACAGGAAAAATCGTTTCTATATAAATGAGAAAAATAATAATTAGTACTGCCAAATGTACACAACTAAATTTCTACGGGGAGTAATACTATTAAAGGGAACACCATCAGGTTTAGCACGTTTTGTTACTTGAAACTCAGTAAGCATATGTGGAAGTAAATTCACAGAGTATAGACTAAATACATAAAGAGTAAAAAACATAAAATCATGAGAATGTAGTATGTTTTATTGCTGAAACCACCTTTTAAGTCAGAGTATTGCAGAACCAATTATTTTTGTGGATATTACAGATTACAGATATGAAGAGTTTTCCTGCTGTTAAAGCTGAAAAGCCCCACTGATGCAGGTTATTTCTTTATTTTTGATCAGAAATATCTTCAGCAGCTGATCCCAGTTGGGTTCCAGGGTTGTGAATTGGTATTGTCATCTCTTTTCCAACCACTTCACACTATACCACAGGAGAGCAGGCAATATAGAGAAAAGGTCAGTGCTTATATATAGAAAAGCCACTGAGTATAAGGGTATGTTTTAAGTTGGGAGTATTAGATCCCAGGCTCCCATTCTCAAAATAGCAAATGCTCACTCTTGTAATACTTGCATCATTTTGCAGAGATTCTCACTTTTTACATTATTAGGCTTTGATTTATTTAATGTTAGCTAAACATTTAAAAATTGATTGCATTTTAAAATCTTAGACCAAATAATTTATGTGTGCATGTGAGTTGAGGTGTATTATATTTTTATGAAAATATATAATATTTGGTAAAGAAAATCTTGTACATAGCCTGAGAGAAAATATTTTCAAGAAGACTATGCTAGATTTGTTTAATGTAACTATAAATTAACAATTATGATTTGCTGACCAAAAAGATTATCCTACATATTTATTGATTATATTTAAATACATATTTGAAGGGAGTATAGCTGTCTCTAAAGTCTTAAATTGCATTTTTTTCGTAATTACAGTTTCATATTGACTCTGAGAAGTTTACATCTTAAAGTCAAAGGGCTTTAACAATAATATAAATTAAAGAAATTACTTGAAATCAACATTCCCATGCTTTGTTCTTAAAAAGTGAAATCTACAAATGGAAAGAGTTAAATAATGAATATTATGGGGTTTTGTTCTCCAGTAGAACTTTTGAAATTAAGATGATTTTCTGTATTCCTACTCCCTGTTGTTACTGATTGAACTCCCAAGACGGATTTGGAGTATCCATGTTTCTTATGACTAAAAATCTTTATTTGGAAATTGGTATACTGGGTTGCTGGGCCTGTCCAATTATACCTCATGTAGCAGAGTCTCCAGAGATTTCCAACTGAATATTATTTTTCCATTATCACTCCTGTTACATCTTGAGGTTTACTGAGAAAAATCCTTCAGCCATTTAGGTTTACATAGGGAACCCTTCCCCCATATTGATGAAACACACAATTAGTGGCAAGAAATAAAATATTACCACAGTAATGTATAAGTTATGGTCTATTTTGTATTTGAAAGATGGTGTAGAAAATGGTGATTTCATACTTTTTTCCTTACATTAACAACAAGATTATCCTGTAATGGGTATCTTTTCTAAGAAATTTGGGTTTATTCACATTTTTTTAATGAATGCCATTAATTTAGCAGACATAGCTGTAAAAATGATTATGAATTCAAAACAAGTCTCACCTTAAGTGAATTGAATTTTAGGATATGCCTTTGTAATTTACCCAATCACCATATTTTTTAATATGAATATATTTCACACTAGTCAAAATACATCTCCTCCAATTTTCACCTGTTTAATTATTACCTGAAACTGATTTTATCACTTGGCCCTCATCTGGCCTCAATTATCAGTGTTTTCCCTTTGTATTAAATCCAATTTAAAATCTGAGAGCTTACTGCAGAGAGGTAACGTTCACCACAGTTGGTGAAGAATAATAAATTTATATTTTATTTATATAATTGCAATTTATCTATTAATTCACTTAAATATTTATTAAATGCTGTATTTAATTGTATTATCTGTAGGGGATTTGCTCTTCTACTTAAAAAAACAAAATAAAAAGATAACTTCAGTGGTTACTTCAGGCAGCATAGTATTTTAAAATATATTGTCCTAGCTCTACAATGCTATTTAGGTGGAAAAATATACAAACTGTGATTAAGTCTGAAAATAGTCTCTTTATGACTTTATTACTCCCTGTCCCTGAGGATTGATTCACATATTAAATATACCAGAAGATTTTTCCTTCTTTTTTCAAGAATCTACATGTGCCTTTTCCAAATATCTATTCTTATTCAGAGAATATATTTTCTGGAAAGAGGATGATTGATTTATTTGGAAAAGAACATAGGGAAGAAAATTAATAGAACACGTAAGAGGAGTTTGGTCTGATAATCAAGAAAGATATATGGTGAGGGTAGAGATGCAGGTAAATTTATAGAACAAATTAGATATTTCAGGATAAGTGAATATATGAGATCATTTGTAAGAAAAATTGTAAAAAAGTTTTCTCAGTGAAAAAATTATTCTGCAGATTATTATAATTCTGAGAAACTGTAACAAGAAGATTGTGAATTTTCACTTGTAAATGATGTGCGGGTAAACTAAAAACAAAGTTTTCTCTCAGTAAAACTTAAAACTTTAAAACGCAGTGAAGTTTATTCATTAAACTCTATCCATTTTTATAATTCCTTGTTTTATTAGTTATCCTTATAAAGACACTGCCAATGTTTTTTGTGTGTAGAGCCAACCAGTTTCACAATCAATACCACTAGAAAAATACTTGAAGAGAAAACATGTCACTTACAAATATTATATATTTCAATGATTTTAATATTATATGATTTTCCATAATAATTTTTTGAATATGAGGTTCTTGAGTCAAGGAAGAAAATGCTAGTAAGAAAAAATCAAGTTATCATTAATTCACTGTCATATACATTGAGTATCTTCTTTTCCTTCTTGCTTATATCATGAAACAGATCTATACTCTCTACACATGGGGCAAGTACTGTGGGTTACAATTAAGAACATGGTCTGGACAAGTAAACCATATAAACATACACTGACGTTATATTTTGTGAATAATAAAAGTGTTGCATTACAGGATTTTTTGATTTCTATATACTGAATTTTTATTCCAAGATATTAACCATGACAAAAATCAAACAATTGGGATTTACATTTAGTTCTCCATGAAAAATAGCCTTTTTGGAGTAGACTTGAAGAACTCTTGGAGCACCGAGACTTCAGGTGCAAGTGTTATATTTAGCAAATGCTCCAGGAGAAGCCAGTGAGAGAGTGGAGGAGGCAGGATAGGGAAGGCAAAAGAAACAAAGTAAGTTTCATTGTGATGCCAGCTGCTCTATAAAGCTCTGGAAAGTGAATTATCTCATGGAGACTGTCTTGACGTCTCGTCAAAAGACTGGCTTTTTGTATTTCTCTAGCATTCAGTCATTGGATACCTGCCACCTCGGCACTTCATTGGAGAGTGTATAAAACTCTCAGTCACTTCATGTGGACCAGGTGGCTCCAGGGTCCATAAAGTATGGAGATCACAGTGTGAATAGTAGCAAAACAAGCTGATGATGGGGCAGAATGGACGTGCAAACATGGTGAAAGGAATCCAAGGAGACATGGATTGAACACCTTCAGTGTCCCATACACTTTCAACACTTGCTGAGATTCTCTTGCTTTTCACATTAAGTTTATTCAACCCTAGCTTCTTTAAGTTTATAGTTGGCTACAATTTGGGGTGGGAACAAGGGCGTAGTTTTATATGGATGATACCCCACCCTCTACCTCTGCAGTTGTTCCTAACATCATTAATCATGCTTACTATCTGATTCCTCTACCACCCATACTAGAGACCTCATCCTCAGCTTGGGTGTCTAATAGTCTAAAAGGCTTTTCTGATGGTATTAATGAGAGTTTCATCCCTAAGTTATCTGAGTATCTAGGTGCTGTATTTTTATAGGCCCAAACTAATGATGTTGCTGATTCTCAGTTAACACTTGACATGGGAGTACCACATGATGCCACAGGGAATAATATGAATGTCAATTATGATCTAGCAATTCTGTCTCTTCATGACAATTGGTTCAGCGACACTGCTGATATAGTAACTTTCTTTGCCTTTATGTCTACCACCATGAGGGACCTAAAAAAACTGGGTGGTATCTAAATGTTTACATTTAGTGGAACTCTAACTCTGTTCACTATTGAGAGAATTGGGAAGAAGACTATCTGGACCCACAGAGCCAAAAACTGTAGGAATGGAAATCAGAATCTCCCAAGTGACTCATTAGGAGTGACGATAAACAGTCTACTACTACTTTCACTTGCTTGATTCCACATTCACATGATCTACCTATGAGGGACATAGAATCATACAAAGTGTAATGATTTAAGGTGTCCACAAAATAATAAATAACATCAACCCAAACTTGGTTGGTGGTGTCATCATGCTGGCACCACATCTGCAACCTTCAAAACTAATTCCAATAATCTACTGAGGCAGCAGCCATTGGCTGATACAGTTTGCTGCAGAGCCGGTAGATTCCATGGTGATGTGCTCAACCTACCATAAAGTGAGTACCTTGGAACAATATGATGTGATAGTCCAGTAAATGAGGCACATTTTGAGCCCTTGGGTTATGATGCTAGACAAAGCACTATGGGCAAGAAAGGCAAACCAGTATGGAAATATGTTTCAATCTTACTTTGTGAGACCTTCTCAGAATGAGGGTTCCAATATAATGAACTTGCTTCCAAATGCCTTGTTTCTCCTCTTAAAGGACAGAATGAAAAGTTCAGTGTTGGTTTCTTTTGGCAGCAGATCAGATACACACAGAGGCAATAAATAAATCCCTTGATGAGTGGGAAATAAATATTTTGGAATCGTGCAGTAGCCTTCATTTTTCCCATTCATGATTCTATCATGCCCTCTCCATTCATGATTCTATCACACAAGCACTGCATTGCTTGAGGACACCAGCAAGAGGTCTCTACCTGATTACTGCTCTTGTCATCTACTCATTTGGAGTATCTTGTTTTTGTGAGCATCAAGGTGTCATACAAAGATCTTTACATTTTATACCCACTCCCAAAATCCAGCTATTTTTTTATTTTACAATCTCTTTGCCCTAAATTTTCAGTCTTGTATTTTTTCTAAATCACTGACAACTAGCCACGCAATTCACCCATAAGTTTACGTACATTCATAACTATGTCACTTGTTTCTTCATTCAAAACTGATGACCAGGTGTACTGACGCTCTGCCCATGAGAATTTCCATTCACAACTTTCTTTCGAGGGCCATCTTTACATGGGATTATATTGCAGTAGTAGTATAATACAACTATCTAATCCAACCATGAACCGGGATCGTTGTGTTTTTGTTTTTTGTTTTGTTTCTTCCCTCCTCCATCAACTGGATTAGGGAACTCCCATGAAACCGTAAGTATAAGCTGACAGGAAGATGCCAGAGCATTTCTGGTGGGTGAAATGGTGGTTGCGATATTTCTTTATGCTGCTTGAATATAAACCGTGAACTTGTTCATTTTTATTCTTGAATACAACATTCCCCTTGCATAATAGATTATTGTTGGGCCAGCTCAAGCTTATGATTTTGTGGGTTACAGTTCTCAGCTCTGGAGCCTCAACTCTAGTCACACGGCTACTTCATGCACCATGATCAAATGCTTGCTTTCTATTAGAGCTCGGTAACTTTCCAGGAGCTGCTTTTCAAATGGCTATAGATCCCTGCTGCACATGGAGTAGCCTTGCACCAAAACTGTAGGAGTCTGCAATGCACAATCACCTATTAGAACTTGCTAGAAACTGCATATGCTTGCTTAATATATAGATGACTCTAAATATATGGGATTTACCAGGTCACATTACCTAAGTAGCAGGGATCTTTAAGCTACAGTCTAGTCCTGCTGCACCACTCCTTGCTTTGAGCCCTACTCAAAATTACCAGTTTTGGGTTGAAGCAGTGTTCTCCTGTGAGATGTGTGCTACCGCTAAAATCTGAAGACATTTAATAAATGATGTGCCTCTTAGTGATATCAGAAAAAATTATTCCACAAATGATAGTGACAAAGCTTTTTTTCCTTCTTCAAATCGTAGAATAACTTGGACAATTATATATAATGGCTTAAATCAAATATATTTTTTATATTTTAGTGATAATATACCACTTACCTATATATTTCCTTGACCATTATAACAGGAAAACAATATCAACAGATAGAACGTCTTCGCTTTCGTAGTCTACCTTTCCCTTTCTGTAGAGAAGCCCTAAAGATACACTAAATGCTCTTGGAACTCTCATCAAACCTTAACTGCAGTAAAATAATTATTCATTTCTTCCCCAAGATTCCCATTCATGCCTGGATAGCTTGTGTGTAAAGGTGTCAACCAACCTTCACCTTCCTACTAACCACCTAAGAGTGTAAAGAGCTACACCTGTGGCTAATCAATCTACAGTAAAAATAATTATGATCTTCTCTCTAAATTATATGTGTTTCAACTTCATGTATAAAAATATTAATATTTTGATTTAAATACTTATGAGAGTAAAATATTAGTATGTTCTTTTGATAAATATATATTGGTCACACATTATTTGCAAAGAACTATGTTAGTAGTAGTAAAGCTATTTTATTTTAAAGTTTTGTGTTTTAAGAGGACAAATAAAATTTTTAACCAAATCTAAAAATTTGCAGGTTTTAGTTGAGACAGTTATTTACACAAAAAGCAAAGACTCATGCTTTTACTTATTTGACAGTAAATTACTATATGATCAAATACAACGTTCACTTCTTCACACATTAAAATGTTTACATTCACTCCCCACACACATTTTTGTTTCTTAATGAATTAAAGTCTAATACACTGTGTTATTGAGTATTGCCCATTTCCAACTAAACCAGGATGGTCTTATGACTTGAAACCTATTTTTTGTTTTAAACAGTATCATAATTTAAATCTTGGAAAAGCATCCTCCTTCATTTTTCTCTTAGTTCTTGCTAAAATATTAAAATATGGATCCACAAATATAGGAATAAATAGACACTACTGTACTACTAGACGCTCTCATTATGAATCAGTAAACGTAGTTCTTTTATGGACTATAACTGACTGTATGTTTAAGTGGCTGGAAATGTAAATATCTGGAACAATTTTAATGATTCTAAGATTCATAGTTTTAAAATTACCAAATCTTACATTGCCTTTTTGAAGGCTATTTAGTCTAAGAAAACAAATTACAATTAAGATAATATAGAAACAATTTTATCTATATATATACATATGTGAAATGATTTATTTAAGCTGAGTGATGAAAGAGCTCAAAGCAATTATTTATTAGCATTGCTGTATGGGTATGATACCATCCAACTATTATTTTCAGTAATTTTTCTTACATTAGAAATGGATTTTTATAGTTATGATTTTATATAATTTTACTTTTAAAAAATATTATGTAACTAAAGGATTTGGCATTGAAAGTATTGGTTTATTATAATTAAACGAAAAGCCCTATCCTGTGAAACCTATGAAGAACATGACCTAATAACAATAAATAAAAGATAGAAAATAAAATTAATCTCAATTATTGTCATTATAACTGAGCAATGACTACAACCTATACCATTCATCTGGAGCAATCTTCTTTGCTATAATATTTCAGTAACTATATTGGTATCTTTGTACTTTCAAAATGTAATCAAGATAAATATGTAGAAATGAATCTAGCAGTACAATTCATTAATTCCACACACATTTCTATGTTAGGCACTATATCGGATTCAAAAGGCATAGTCCCTCATCTTATGAAGGATACCTCAATGGGGAAGGTAAAAAAGTACAATTATATTGGAGTATAAAATGTGAAGGAATATAATTACAAGAATGAACTGTGTATGAGAGAGTAGTGGGCATTCAAGTCTACCAAGAGTCATTTCAAGAAATGTTTACAAAGGCTTCCACAATGGTTGAACTAGTTTATAGTCCCACCAACAGTGTAAAAGTGTTCCTATTTCTCCACATCCTCTCCAGCACCTGTTGTTTCCTGACTTTTTAATGATCGCCATTCTAACTTGTGTGAGATGGTATCTCATTGTGGTTTTGATTTGCAGTATGGCGATTCCTCAGGGATCTAGAACTAGAAATACCATTTGACCCAGCAATCCCATTACTGGGTATATACCCAAAGGATTATAAATCATGCTGCTATAAAGACACATGCACACGTATGTTTATTGCAGCACTATTCACAATAGCAAAGACTTGGAACCAACCCAAATGTCCAACAATGATAGACTGGATTAAGAAAATGTGGCACATGTATGCCATGGAATACTATGCAGCCATAAAAAATGATGAGTTCATGTCCTTTGTAGGGACATGGATGAAGCTGGAAACCATCATTCTCAGCAAACTATCTCAAGGACAAAAAACCAAACACCGCATGTTCTCACTCATAGGTGGGAACTGAAAAACGAGAACACATGGACACAGGAAGGGGAACATCACACACTGGAGCCTGTTGTGGGGTGGGGGGAGGGGGAGAGTTAGCATTTGGAGATATACCTAATGTTAAATGACGAGTTAATGGGTGCAGCACACCAACATGGCACATGTATATATATGTAACGAACCTGCATGTTGTGCACATGTACCCTAAAATTAAAGTATAATAAAAAAAAGAAAAAAGGTAAATAATTATTCATAGGTAATATCATGCCATGCTTATTATATTTTATATATAATATATACATATATATAAATATATATGTGTACATATATAAATATATGTATATATAATATAGTTTGGATGTTGATCCCTTCCAAACCTAATGTTGAAAGTTGATCCCTAATATTGGAGATGGGACCTAATGGGAGGTGTTTGCATCATGGGGGTGGATCATTCATGAATGGATTAATGCCCTTTCTGTGAGGGGGGGAAAGGAGTTTGTTCTCACTCTATTAGTACCAGAGACAGCTGGTTGTTTAAAAGATTCTGGCACCTCCCTTTCCTCACTCTTGCTTCTGCCCTCTGACCATGTGATATTGGCACACATCAGCTTCTCATTACTTTACACCATGAGTAGAAGCTTCCTGCGGCCCACATCAAAAGAAGATGTTGACACCATGCTTCTTGTGTATCCTGCAGAACGATGAGTCAAATAAACATTTTTTTAAATAAAAAAAAGAAATGTTTACCAAAAAAGTCAATTTAAGACTATAAAATAATGTATTAATAATATTTGCAAGACTACACATGGGGCTAGGGAAAGTATGCAAAAGCATAGGGGAAATGCACATGGTCTGCAGCAAGGGACTGGTGGACTGAAAATACTTCAATAATGTTGGAATATAAAGTACAAGAAGCAGAACTGCAAGACTTCAAGCTGAAGAAGTTAGTAAGGCTGTGCTCAAGGGCTGCATCAGCATTCCTCAGCAGCTGAAAGCGAGCTTTAAGAATGTCTGAGTCAAACTGAAACAATTGATGTTCACAAAGAATGTTTCCTATGTTGAACGAACGTCCTTTAAGATCTCCAAATACAACCAATGGGTGATGAATCTACCCTCTTATGGAAAGCTGGGGTATATGATCCCTCCTCTTTTATCTGGAAAGTCTTTGTACTTGCTTTGACCAATTGCATATCGCATAAGTGACACTGTGCAAGTTGCAGAGCTCAGAACTTAAGACTGGCCGGTTTTTCTTGTTGTTTCTTGAAATATACATTCTTGGAGTTTGAAGCCAACTATCCTGGCTGTCCAACTGAAGAGACTGTGTTGAGAGACACTGAGACCATACGGAGAGGAGAGGGAGAGGGACCCCACTGAGCTCAATCTTCTTTAAGCCCTGCTAAATTGCTAAGTATGTGAGGGAAGCCATCTGGAACCACCAGACCAGCTCATCTGTCCGATGTGAATCTGGAGGTAGAATGCAATGGTTACTTGATTTTAGTCCCTGAATAGGCAACTGGAATAAAGTTATACTATATCCCCTTTAACGCAAAACTAATGAAATAATTAACTAAAACCTCTATCTCTAGTTCTCTTTTATTCATCAATATATTCTAATTAGGTATAAATCCCTAGCAGTCCACATAAATCCCTTTTATCAAGATTGACAAATACCAGTATCCATGTTTAATTCAATGGTCATCACTGAATCTCAATGTATTCAAGTTCCTGCAGGATTTAATACAGCTATTTACTCCCTCCGTGTGTGTGTGTGTGTGTGTGTGAGAGAGAGTGTGTGTATACACTATATATGCCTGTATAGACATATATATATATTTTTTTCTTTCTTTCAGGGAAACATGCTCATTGTTTTTGCCTGTCTTGATGCTATTTTTCCTCAATTCCCTTGGCTTGCTCTTTCTTTTCTTCCTGAACTTAAAACGATAGAATCCAAAGGCTCAACCACTTCCTCTGGAACTCAGTCAAACACAAGATAAATCATTCCAAAACTGGAGGAAATCTCAGTTATTTAAAGCTAATAAGAAAGAATATCTGACTTTCCATCATAACAACTTTGTCAGGGATTTTTAAATAACATATTTTAAACCATGTATTTATTAATAGTGATTAAACAAGAACTTACGGAGTACCTACTGCTTCCTAAGAACCTCAGGTGCCAATGATCCAGCAGCAAATTAAACAGTCTCTGTCCTCAAGGAGCTGACATTCTAAAGGGAGGGGACAGATGCAGTACTTAATAAATAATGTATAGTATGTAAAATGGTTATAAATTCCTTGAAAAACATAAGTTAATGGTATGGCGCAATGGCTCACGCCTGTAATCCCAGCACTTCAGGAGTCTGAGGCGGATCATCTACGTCCAGGAGTTCGAGAACAGCCTGGCCAACATGGTGAAACCCCATCTCTACTAAAAATACAAAAATTAGCCGGGTGTGGTGGCATGCACCTGTAATCCAGGCTACAAGGGCAGCTGAGGCAGGGGAATCACTGGAACCAGGAGGTGGAGGTTGCAGTGAGCTGAGTTTGTGCCATTGCACTCCAGCCTGGGCAACAAGAGCAAAACTCCATCTCAAAAAAAAAAAAAAAAAAAAAAAAAAAGAAAGAAAGAAAAAGAAAAGAAAAGGAAAGAAAAGAAAAGAAATGAAATGAAATGATAGGTCATTTATGTGGACATTATCTTCTAAGGGCTGATAAAGCATAGACCAAATCAGACTGCTTTAGCACTCTTTAGAAATGTCTTCACATGTGATTTAATGTTATGCACCTGAAGGAATGCTTTTTATTTTGCATAAATCTCTACAAAAGACAACATCCATATGACAGAGTAGTCTATATATAATAGTTTACATTAATATTATTATTGTTGTTAACTTTGGAAGTCCAGCACAAAGCTATTCTAATCAACTTTATTGAGGTATAATTTGCATTTAATAACCCACATCAACTTAGGGTGTACCGATCGATGAATTTTGAGAAAAATACACACGTGTGAAGAAGCCACCACCACAATCAACATAGAAATATTTCCATTACCACAGGAATTTCTTTGGAACCAAGCTCTCTGCTCAATTGTAGTAATTAGAGTTATCATTAGTTTTCTGATACATTTTCTTCTCCACATTGACCAGATCTGCTGTGTGCTTATGTGTGTATAATATTATAATAAATATCAGTGTGTATAATAAGGAATATACTTATAATGCTCCAACAAAATGAAATACAGTGGAATTTTCACTTCTCATTTTATGCCTTATTTTTCTGCATTTCATCGAGTCACCATTAGATAACAGCTTTTATGTGTGAATGTATGTGTCTTTACAGTTTTTTTCAGCATATACAGGCAAATGCAAATACATATTCTTATTTTTGACCTTTTTGTATAAAATTAACATATTTGACATATGCCTTTCTATGACTTTTTTATTATTTTGGAGTGTTATTTATCATTTTTCTCCATAAGTGTATAGACTCCTCTTTCTTCTTTAGGGCCGCTCAATATTTTCCATATCACTGTGTGTGCTATAATGTATTTAAGCAATATTCTGCTAATAGACATTTGGACGGTTTCCAATTCTTTGCTGTTACAAACAACACTACAATGACCGACTTTGAGCATTTGTCTATTACGTGTGTGCCAAGTGTGTCAAAGGATAAATTTTCAGAAGTGAAATTGTTGGTCCTAGGGTATATTAATTTCTCATATTGACAGATATTGCCAAATATTTCTCCATGGGGCATGTACCAACTTACAGTACTACCAGAAATATATGAGCATACTTCCTTTTCCCTAGCCTTGCCAAAAGAATACACTGTCAAACTTGGCAATTTTTGCTAAATTAATTGGTATAGTATACTATACTAGCATAACTTTCATTCACGTTTTTCTTTTATGTATGAGATTGAGGGCTAGAACTAACCAGAATTTAGAAAGTCAGGAATAGTAGCCTTTACTTAATGGATGAGTTCAGGATGAGTTCAGGATGAAAGTCCATTTGTCTTGTTGCTTATACCTTATCAAGAGTTTATCATCAATGCAATATGCTTAAACCTTAATTATTATTTTTATTTCCAAAAGGAGGACTGCTTTCTTAAAATTTGAAAACATTTACTTACTTATTTTTTAAAGGAAAAAATAAGAAAACTTTAAAATTCAGAAACTGCAGCCAATGTCCCATCATCTAATAAAATGGGGAGTAACAAACAAACAGCACAGGGAGAAATCAGTGAAAAGAATGGAGTTGAAAAGGAAAGACAGATACAGAAATATAAATGTAAAGCAACATCAACTACACTAGTCAAAATTACTAGCAGTAATATAAATACACCCTTTTATTTTCTATCTGATAAAATGCAGAAACACTAGGAAGAAAAAATGAAAATGAAATTTGGGAAAAGCATTCCATGAGCATCCAACAACACTTAAGATGTAGCCTTGATGTTACAAAATTCTCATTAGGCCGTACAAGAAACATTTTGAAATGCCATAATTACATAATTAACAATTAAAAGGGCTGTTCATAATTTCTCCTAGCTCTCTATATTTGTGGCTTTATAAAATCAATCTATTGCATTTGCAAAGGATTTTTCTCCCAATTTACTATCTGTAGTAACTTTCTCACCTTAAAACAATGTCATCTATAGTTTCCTGTAATATATAAATATGTGAATATCATTTAAAATGCAGGCCTCCCAGATTTATTTGTCTTTGTTAGATAATTAGTCAAGCTGAAAATCTTCTGTAGAATAATCAAAATTTTATCTCCTGGGAGAAGTTAGAAGCCTAGAATCTAGACAAAATCCTAGGTAGACGCTATTGAGCCTGCGCAGCAACAAATAGAACAGATGGGAAAACACTGGTCAGCTCCACAACATGGGCACAAGCTGGCAGCTCTGGCTTGTCCAAGAGCAGAAGTGAACACAGAAATCAACCTTCAAAAGGCCACAGTACCTTCAGTTTGTCTGCAAGGAAATCTTGAAGTTGTATTGTGAATTTTATAAAAGTCAAGGTTCTGATGCATTCTCCTTGTGCAATACTATTCATGTTTGCTTAAAAACACTGGAGACAGGTTAATAGCAAGCTTCACCCTAATGCCAATGCTGAAGTGTTTATTTTTTTCTCTTTAAAAAATTTTTGCCTTCATAAGGTCTAAAACATCTCATGAATTGAAATTTTTAAAGAATACTAATTGTAACAAATACATATGACTGTTTTATGATAAAACAAATATTTGTGTAAAATATTCTGCATATATTGTATGTATAATATCATATGGTAGGCATTCTATAAATACTTGTTAAATTACTTCTTAATAAGTGGTGTTGAAAATGTTATAAACAAAACACTGTGTAGATAGTAATATTACTACTCTCTAACCCGTTCTATCACACTATGAGCTGTGCAAAAAGAAATTTCCATCAGAAGAGGCTCAGCTGAGCACATGCAATTTGACTGATACTGCAAGCTGATTGACTGGGAAGGCGTGAGTTGTGGGATGTCTTGAGTACCACGCTGGGCTGATCCAAGCCTATTGTCACCTGTTTCATGATTTTTGAGAGGGGAACTAAGAGGACAAATTCTACAGGCTGGCTAATTAATGAGCTATAATACTCGTAGAAATGCCCTCTCTCTTCACTCAGTAAAAGCTGCCAGTCCTCGTGGCTGTAAAAGAGAAAATGAGATCCAGATTGGCAGAGACCAAAAGGTGAAACTTCAGAGGCAACTCAGGGTCAGAGGGGCAAAAGCAATTGTAATAAAGAGTTGCAGGAGGCGGAATAAAGGGCAGTCTCAGAAGGTCACAAAAGAAAATTCTAAGTGGCTCTCAAGGAAAATAGACCTGCCATCCACAGCATTCCCAGGAAAGCTGGAGGCAGTTATGGGACTTGGATGTCAACTGACACTCAGTAAGACGCAGGGCTGGAGCTTGTTTTTCTTTCTTTTGACCACAAAATTGTTACTCATTTTTGTCTTAACACTCTGCTGTGTCTCAGGGACAGAATAACTATAAAGGGATGAAATAGATACTACCATAAATTGATAAAGAATTTGATAAAGTTTAGACTTTACCAAATAAGAAATCTGATAAAGTTCAGACTTTATCAAATTAGCCAATTTGCAATTCTTTGAAGAAGCGAGAACTCACGTTTAGCTTTCCGTACATGGTCAGTTTGATTTTTCTCCTCTGTCATGTGTGATGCCATATCCAGTTAATAAAGTCTTCAGATGGAATCACAGGCAAGTTATAAGCTCTTTAGCAAGTTCTGGACACTGCATGCATGTACAGATACACACACATACACACATGCACACACATGCACACACACACACATACACATGTGACCTATGCATCAAAACTTCCCACCACCCCCACACACAGCAGATTTGCTCTTATTTCTATACAACAATTGAATACAGTTCATTTTAATATATATATTTCTCTCCCTAATGAAATTCTACATCTACCTAAGCGAGTAATCAGAAGGAAAAACTATTTAGTATTTGGCTTTGCAAATTCACCATTTATGTCACCAGCACCCTGAAGATGTATTTTTTAAAACTTGAAGCTATTTCCTGGATGTCTTATCATGACATATTTTTAAATATTGATAGCTATCCTTCCATTAAAATTATCAACCAATGAATGAGACTGCATTTCCTAACCATCCTTTATTATGTTTTTCTTATTGAAACATATCACAATTTTAGACAGCTTCATATTAGCAACATTAACAAATAGATCAAAAATAAGTAAATGTGCTGCTTTTAAATTGAACTTCAGGATTACATTTCCTACCCAACTTCTGCAGGATTGACTGGCAGATTCTAAGATTACTAAACAGCCGTTCATCCAAAAAAACCTTAAAATACATAGTAAGATTAAAGAAGTGTTCTAAATAAGTTTTAGCACACTAAAACTTGATTTTCCTAACATAGCGAATGAACAAAATGTAATCCAATAAAATGTATTTATCAAATATATTTATTCCTTAAATAAACACTGTTAAATGAGGTTGGGATACATCTGTGAGAAACAAAGATCTTTGCTATCCAGGAGTTAACCATGAGGAAGAAAAAATAAACAGCAAGCTAGTTACATGTGTGTATTAAGAAGATAAATGTTATAGAATGAAAACAAAGAATAAGGGGTGCCAGAATGCTACTGGTGAAGACTGGGTGCCAAGATATAATATTCACTCTGTCGGTCATGGTAGGTCACATTAGAATGGTAAAAGCTGAGCACACACTTAAAGGAGGTGAGCGCCTTAGCCAAATAGATAACGGGGTCTTTTTCTTTTTCCCTTTATAAATCATGCTTTCAACATATAATTAGCAGAAATCTAGAGGTAACAGAAAAATCTATTTATTTTTAAAGTATTACAATTATTTTAAGTAAAAGCTAACAGGTATATGGAATAGAGCATGTACATTTAGCTATAAAAATAAAATGCATTTTGAGAAATCATACTAAATTAATGGAAAGAGAAAATTTGGGCTCTATTATCTGTTACTCCTTCTGTTCCAACCTTAAAAAATTACAATGTGATGGAAAATGTAATCTAATTATTCCCTTTAATTTCATGGTTGCCTAATTACTCTGAGCATAAACCAAGCAACAGTTTACAGGGCATGAATATATTTAAATTAGTTCCTATTTATGAAGTAACTAAATGCCTGTGCCTTCTATTATTAATTGGGATATTTACATTTCTAATTATAATTTGTTGGGAAATATATTTAGTGTACTGCTTTACTAATAATTTGTTAGAGTATTATGGGACATACACATATGACTATATAAATCACATTCTATTTGGTAAAATACATTGCTATTCAATGACTTTTTGAAATGGAGCACATATTATTTTTATTTTCCACCAAATTTACTATTTATTATCAGCCTCACTAACTTAGAAATAGACAATTAAGGTATCTTTATTGCTTAACTTATAGAATAAACTTAATTTAAAGACACAAACTTTTCCCTATATAATTCCAAGAAGTATTAGAGTCTTCAGAAAAATTAATGTAACTGAATATATTTAACTTACTTCTCTTTCTTCTGTAAATTTTTTACTTAATTCAGGTTGGACAACCAAAAAATTATCAAGAATCTGTGTATTATTTGATCTGTGTTACCTCACCTAATTTAAAAAATGGTTTAAGGAAATATAATTTCTGGATTTTCATTTTATAGACAAAGAGACAACAATAAATATTGATTAGATGTAAATTAAAATGAGGATAAAAACACGGATTGGGAGTGGTAAGATGGAGGTCATTAGTGCCTGTGAAAATTTTCAACACCTTAGTGTTTTTTTGTTAATTTAATACTTCTAATGTTAAAAAAAAACCTTAGATTTTTCCTCATCTGCTTAATATGTTTACAAACTATACATAAACTATCGAAGTTATATTTTAATTCTGATTTTCTCATGAAAATGAGAGACATTTTAATTCTATTGTTGACAGTTTTTAAATTTTATTTGCTCTTTAATGAGATTTTTTAGTTTTATAATGAAAGATGAAATAATAATAATAATAAATATTGGCCTTTTACAAGAAGTCACTTCTTCATTTTTATCATGAGGAACACTTGGTGAACTGACTTCATTCCCTCACAAATTATACATGACACTCCCATGCAAAGCTACAAGAGGTGGAGATACGATCAGGGTCTCTCAAGCAATGTGAGGATCTACACGTGGAGATGTGAGATTTAAGAAAATGAGAGAAAAACCATCTTGGCCACACAGGTAAGACTGCCGAAGATATGTCCTTCTGGCCATCCTTTAGGTTACCTTTTTTGATCCCCCAGTCAGGAGTCTGTGTCCATTACCCTTTTAACAGTTATCTGCCTTCGTGAGTGAGTTCCTCCAAATCATTGCTTCTTCTGCTTTTTATTTCCACAACAGATTCACAGCATGATATGCTTTGGCTGTGTTCCCACCCAAATCTCATCATGAAATTTAGCTCCCGTAATTCGCATGTGTACTGGGAGGGACCAGGTGGGAGGTAATTGAATCATAGGTACGGATCTTTCCCATGCTGTTCTCATGATAGCGAACAAGTCTCCAGAAGATCTGATGATTTTTTAAAAGGGAGTTTCCCTGCCCCGACTCTCTTGCCTGCCACTATGTAAGACGTGCCTTTCTCCGCCTTTGCCTTCCACCATGATTGTGAGGCCTCCCCAGCCATGTGGACCTGTGAGTCAGTTAAACCTCTTTTTCTTTATAAATTACCCAGCCTCAGGTATGCCTTTATTAGCAGTGTGAAAACAAACTAATACACAACACCACTCAAAGCTGGTTGACAGTTCCCTCATACCTCATGTTCAAACTCCCAAAGGAGTCAGAAAATTGCAAACCAGAAGGCACCATCCCTCTTAACCAGTCTTCTTTTTGGAAGCTGACTCAAAGTCTTGTGCTCAGACACCAATATCCAGTCCCTGCAATTGTGAGCAGCCTGGTGAGGGCCATGTGAATAGTTCAGGCACCTGGGCTTGCAGAGCTTGGGATCATTTTACTAGGAAGGGGGCTGGAAGCTGGGGAAGGCTTTGAATGCTCAAATGTTCTTCTCCCAAGGACACTGAATCACATTCCCTAGTCCTAGATACTTTCCAAGCTATAGAAACTTATTTCCAACCATCATTCAAGAATAGCCAATGCAATTAAGAAATGGCAATTTTAAATTCACTTATTTACTTATTTATTGATTGATTTTACCGAAGAAATGCATTGTACCTTTGATCCTATGCTTGAAAGAGCATAATTTGGTGTTTTCCAGGTAGCAAATGGAGAAAGGGAATTCTAACCAATGGGGTCAGCATATGTGCCTTTGGAGGTAGGCTGAGGCGTTCTGCTTGGCTTAGATGTGAGTGATGTGAATATGACAGGGATTATATGAGATTTTCTGGGAAAAATCTATATAAAATGACAGACCAAGATTGTGTAACCTCTGTAGCACTTCATTTCCTTTGTGTAAAATGAGTTGCTCGAATGGGTTGTTTCCTGAGACATATTCTATGTCAGTTGCATTCAGTCATTTCAAGTCTTCTCTGACTGGAAGTTTCTTTCACTGTCCAGATCTAGCTTCTAAACAGAATAGAACATTATGTGTTATTTCCAGCTAGTTGGTAGAGTCTCAACCTTTCAGGAACAATAATCACTCCGAGGCTCCTCCCACTTCTACAAGATGCGATTTATTAATAACAGTTTTTCCAAAGGTCTACGTTCTTCATGTTTTCCTGGATCCTTGCATCCTTTAAAAGACTGACTCAAATGCATCTGGAAAATGTGGGCCTTTTGCTTTATCAAAGCTGCATTTTCTTATTAGCACTTTCTATATTATGGTAAAAATATGTGACCCTATCAGCCTTAGATTGGTAAACCATTTGGTATTAGAGATAGACACATCTATAATGAAGGCCCCACTATTCCACCGAAAATCTTTGTGACCCAGGGTGAGTAATTGAATATCTATGGACACCATTCATGAAACAAAAGAGGTAATACATGTGCAAGGATATGTAAGAATTAAAATGATGCATACAAAGGGCTTTAAAAAAATTACAGCTATTCCTCCTATTATCATTATGTGACCTCAGAAATCCTTCATGAAATTGCAGCCTTTACACTCTAATGCTGTACACAAATCCCATATTGCCCAGTACATAGGATAATTTATAGTCCCCAAAATGTCTATAGGTAAAATATGTGCCTACTTGCTACACCACTATTTTCTATATATTTCTTTTTGAAATCCCCAATTGTTATTAAAAACATTTATTATTTGGAAGAAGTCATATATTGTTGAGAATATTTTGGAGAAGAATGGGACAGTCATATACATCCTTATATATGAAAAAATCCTGGGAGCACATCCAACTATTGAATTTATAATATATGAGAAGCAAAGTTCTATTTTAAAATTCTTGTCAGACACCACAATCTAGCAATATGCCTGTGTGTATATGTATGTGAGTGTTGTGTGTGTGTAGTGATACATAACATTAAAATTTAGACATCAAACTTTAAAATAAATAAAATAAGGTTTATATCATTGTGACCAAGGGTTCTGTGGGTCAGGAGTCTCTGTTTGTTTCCTTTTAGTAAAACAAAACAAAACAAAAAAGAAACACTTCTTTTAAAGTGTCAACTCATCCTTCTCTTTTGCTTTCATACAAAAAATTAACACAACATGGAGTGCTTAAAAATTTCCTAGGGTACGGCTCCCACATTGAGAACTTAGTATATGAGATTAATTCACTAGGTATTAGGGAAAGGATCCTAACTTTAACGGGAGGGAAGATGAACTATTTTTCAAACAGGTAGGAACAGAAGAAAAAACATACAGAAAATAAAGAAAGAAAAAAATGTTTCATTGACAATATGGCTTGCATCATTCCCCACAGCAGGACAAATCATTGTAAGCATATACTCAGAATAATTCAATTTCCTAATTAATTGTTTTAAAAGCAAGTTGAAGGAAGAAATGATTTGTTTCCTAAATTTAATGTGATAGAGTGGTTCTAGTGGAACTGTTTGGATCACCCTGTTTTATTTTTGTTTTTAAATCTTATTACTGTTGTCTTGCAAGCTGAAAATATTGCATCCGAATATTAGAGTGAGGTATATGAATTCATTAATAATAAGTAATTCGACCTCAACTGTCAATGCGATTTTTAATTTCTAGCAGCTTTTATGAAGCACCTTATAATTTCAATTTTTTTTTTTACCTCTGGATCTCAAAGTAGCATTTCCTGGAGCTGGCCATAATTACTTTATTATGGCTTAAAATTGCCTGTGTGGAGGCTCACTGTGTAGTTTCTACAGAGCCCACTGAAAATATAAACAACTAAGAAAAGCATATATTTTCCTGCAGAAATAACTTGAAAAATCATTTACAGTAAATGTGTAACTGAAAATACTTTACCTGCACTTGTTTGGGTATTGGCACTGCTAACATGCAAATGCTCTTTCAATGTTAGTTGTCTTTCTTTATATTTTACACTACAGAAAGATCTCTTGCTGATATTTGTTAGTAAGTCAATCTTTCTTACAAACATCAAGAGATGACCTTTTATGACCCAAAGATTTATCAAGTCACCAGTCTATTCCCTGGGGCCAGCATCTTCAGGCTCTTCCTCTGCCAGTCACATCTGTTGAAGGACTTTGCTAAATCCCATGAGAAAATGGACTAATCTACTTGTTTCAAAGAACAAGAATGACATCTTTACTGGCTGTATTTTGTCTATAGAGGAAACGAGTTAATAAAGGATGAAATACTTTATCCAATTTTGAAGATTTGATGCACTGTTATTATAATAAAGGATACAGAGTGTAGCAGTTATTAAACAGCTACTCTGAGAAAATAAGGCTTTATTGCTGGGGAAAAAAAAGAAGAGAAACTTATTGCAATGAACTCAATGAGACAATCATACTTAAAAAGAACACTCCCTTTTGTAAGTTCATTTCTCTTTCTGATATAATATGTGGCTGTGACATTCTGTAATAATTAGTTTCTAGCCTCTTGTTTTGATATTGTAAAAGTCCAAGTGCACCTGCAATTAAGTCCTATTATTTGTGACTTGTAAGGTTGTCCCTATAAATGACACCTGGTGAAAACATTACAGAGGAGGCTTGTCAAAGACTCCTTGAAAACTAATCAGTGTAAAGACTAGGCAATTATCATCAGTGCTAGTTTTTAGATGAGAAAAGACAGCTACAGCCACTGCAATAGCATTCAAAATGAATTCCCAAGTTAGGAGGAGTACAAGTAACCCTCAGGGTTAACCAGATTTACAAAGGATGCTGCTAGGTTATCTAATGAGAGGCAGCTTGAATGTGGCACTTTTGCCATGGAGCTTAAGTAAACCACTTATTTTCTTTTATTCTTTAGATCAGTAAAGTAAATAGAAGTCTGGACTGTTTCATGTCTATATATTAACCAATTTTCATTATCCTTTTCTCTTGCTTTTAAGTAATTGTGCTTAATTGCACTGTTGAATTTTGCAATTTCTAGGGAATTATATTTTATGGCATGGCTCTGAGCTTAAAGAACAAATGTACTCACTTTTTTTGGATGAATAAAAGAAAGCTTTTCCCAAATGAACTGTCCATGTGCATTGGAAAGTCCACTGTCCCTGAGATAGAAGCCGCTACAGTAAGTAGGGACTGAATAAGTTCTCTCAAAGCAAGATTGATTATTGTTTATTAGGCTTACTGACCTGGTCATCAGTTGTAAACTTTATACTTCTCAACCTAATGCTTGGCAGCACAAAAATCTTTCTGCAATGGTTCATAGTAGACCCAGCATTCTCCATCTTCATGAAATACCTTGTCCCCGTTGAATTTTCTGTTCCTTCCTTTCTCAGGCTTCTGCTCTTTGCCTTTCTGCAAGTCTGTGCTTTGCCTCAGTTGACACAGCAAAGTCTCTGATTCTTAAGTTGAATGACATCTTTCCAAAGGCAGCTGGATTTATCCTCATTCTGTTCTTTCAATTTCCTCACTTTCTTCTTGATTATAAGCAACTTCATGATATCAACAAAGACTGTTTTCCCCTTTTTGCATACTGGGCATGCATTACATCATTCCATTTCCCTTCAATTGAGCAAAAAGGCTTCTTGTCATTTGGAGAAAAAATGTCAGGGATAATTCTGTGCTTCTTGCCCCCACAGAAAGTGTAGAAGACGATATAGCCCGGTTTGAAACATTTAATGTTGCATTCTCTCCCTAATTCCCCACAGGGCACTGTGAGGATAAACCTTCCATAACCACAGGGGAACGTGAAAGTGTAGTGCTCATCATATTCTAGACACAAGACATAGCCTTGCCCTAGCTGTGCACCCCAATTGACATCCCATGGAATTTTTATTTGTTCCAGATATGAGCATCAAATTGTATCTTCTTGTTAAAACACTCAGAATAAAAGGCTGCAATGGATGCATGATGGGAAACCTGCTAAGCCATGAATGTTACACTATTTTTGGAGACCTAGGCAACTGGTGCTTCTGAAACTAGCTCTGTGTTATCTTCAATATCATTAGGTAATATCTAGTGATACTAAAACATCTCACTGAAAATGGGGTTGTATGACATTTTGGCGACCATTTCTTTTTTTTTTTTCTTGCATGAAAGGCTGAGAGGTACCATTTTATAACCTAAACCATTCACTCACTAGGACCCTTCTCATCACTAATGTTCAAAAACAGATGCAAAAAAAAAAGTCTGCATATATTTCTAAGAGATCTCTCGAGAATAAATGTTTGAAGAACTATCTTCATTCTATCTTAGTAAGATTCATTCCAAGTCTAACCCATGACAAGACATTCATGATAATGCTCTTATGCTCCTCTGCTGACTGCCTCTGCAACATCCTCTCTATCACCATGTAAATCAAAAAGATGAGCATCACTTGTTCCACTGGATATGAAGTAGTTAAATGATTCTGTGGTAAGTAGGCACTTTAGACTACTTCCAGAGCTACTTTGTGTCAAGACTAAGAAGGATCAAGAAGACTCTATTAAAGTACTTTGAGAATGAACCACTTTGGGAGAATTCACTAGCATCATAGAAGTCATCTTTACTGCTAGAATAAGAGAACACTGGTACTGTGTCTGCAGACAGGTTGACATGACTTGGAGAAGTTAGACTGTGATTAGGTAGTAAATGGCCACTGACTGTGCTATTTGATGTTGGAGGCTCATGATTTCCCAAGGCAACTAATACAAATCTAGCCGTAATGTCTTTTCAAAGTCTTGGACGCTAGACATAAATCCGGAATCCATACCCTAGAGGCCAGTGGGAAGGAGATAGAGCACAGCTTGACCCCAGGCATGCAGCAGGGACCCTGGGGACCCAGAGGTGGCAGTTGCCCCTCTCCCAGAACCATGGTCTACTCAAAGCTCAAATGGCCAGCATGAAAGTCATTTGTCAAAGCTCTTGCCCTCCATCCCTCCAGGGAAGGGAGTCAGAGGCTGCTCCGGAGCAATCCTTTTTGTTCCCCTGCGGATTGATCGGATGGATCCCTAGGCTGTGGCACAGAGAGCCGATATACTCATTGTTTTTAATTTTCATTCTTTCTTTTATAATTTTTCTCTGTGTCTTTATGAGTTTTACATATGCCAACTTAGAAATATGTAAGTGAAGAAAAAAGCTAAGCTTTCAGAAATACACCCAGTAGCAACTAAATGTAATCCACCAATAACTGAAATCGCTGCATCTGATAAGTCACCAATATGTTACAATGAGATTTGCAACATTTAATAAACATCTGTTATGTGACTTTTTTGCCAGATATTTTCAAATATGTTAATTTATCTTAAAAAGTAAATAACTAAAACAACTTATTTTAAAAATTATGCCCTTTATAGTATTTTTAGTAAACAATAAGTCAGGTATGAAAATATAGAGTTCTGTATTAATTTACACAGGGCTTTATACACAGTCAAATTCAGTAATAGTAAGTAATATTTTTACAACACAATTCACCATATAACATTGATACTCTCAGGAATAACACCACTCACTTTGAATAAGAGATACGAAATTAACTATAATACTCTTCTGAATGCAGAGTAATGAAAAACCTATGTAGGGAATAAATCCCATTTATTTCTGCCTCAGATGCCAGTGATAATACATATTTTAGTTCGAGCATCTGACTGGAACATCTGTTACCTGTTTTGCTCTGGCTTCTGAAAGCTCTCTTTTTAGTGTGACTGATCCCCACTATGTGTTTTATGATGTACAAGTGGCATAACAGCACATAGCATATGTTATTCGGTATTGGGCTACATGCCTTTCATTGACCGAGGCTACAAATCTTCTTTTAATTCGTCAAGTAACATAAGGATTCTTCAATAATCTAGTCTTTAACACCTCTAAGCCATACATAGAAAGACTTCCTTTGGTTACAAATACAATAAGAAGTCCACGTTTGTAACCCTTGTTTCGGACAGTATTACCACTTGGGCCGGGAGAAAAGCAAAGAGACAACAAATAGTATTACGTGAGAATGGCAATAACAACAAGGTTCATTTTAATTATGTTTTGATGAAAAGAGAACAATGACATTAAACCTAAGAAAGAAATCCTGACAGTTCCAGTTTAGAGAGTATCAACCATATGCCGTATGGTTTCAATATTCAAGGGAGGAAGTGAAGATCAAAAAGGTGATGTGAGGTATGCCAATCCACATAGCTAGTAAATGCAATTTAGGGCTCCCTCATGTTAAATCCAATGTTCTTTGCCCATCTTCATATTATTGTCATTAGATAAGCAACAAAGGTGAGAATAGAAGCAAAGTACTCAGGGAATCTCATCCTCTAATATTCTGTCTCATTGGGCTCCAAAGTGGCCATTCTCAATAATCATTATTTCCTTTCCACTATGCCTGTGCATTCTGTTCCTGCCATTATATCCCCTTCTCCCTGGATTTTGCCTGTTCTTAGCACATTGCTTGATCTACAGTGCATAAAAGTGTCCTCTGTGACTTCAGAGACTGAATATCCAGATGAACATTCAGATGAAAAAAGCTTTGCGGTGACCACCTGCTACTCTTGGAAGAGTCAGGGAGAAGCCAGTTGTGTGTGAAAAGTCTGGCTATCCTGAGAACGCCACGTGGTGAGGAATCCCAAGTTAGCCATGTGGAGAGGCTCGAACACTGAGAGAGATTCCTGAACCAACCAGTGCCTTAGCAGACAGCATGTAGAGAGGAACCATTGTTCTCAATGACAGACAGAACTGAAGCCCTAAACTTAGAACACAGTCAAACCATTTCAAATCCTCACAACCTAATGAACTGCCCCAGCTTAGGACCCAGGGAAGGTATCACGGAGGCAAGACAAGCCTCCCTGTTGTACCCAGTCCAAATTTCAGATGCATAACACTAAATAAGTTATGAAAAAGAAATCTGATGTTTTTAGGCTGGCACAGTGGCTCACGCCTGTAATCCCAGCACTTTGGGAGGCTGAAGCAGGTGGATCACTTGAGGTCAGGAGTTTGAGATCAGCCTGGCCAACATGGTAAAAACCCAACTCTATTAAATTGCAAAAATTGGCTGGGCATGGTGGTACATGCCTGTACCCCAGCTACTCAGGTTGCTGAGGATGAGAATTGCTTGAACCCAGGATGCAGAGGTTGTAGTGAGCCAAGATCCCACTATTGCACTCCAGCCTATGCAACAGAGCGAGACTCTGTCTCAAAAGAAAAGATGTTTTAACTGAGTTTTGGGTGTTTGCTACAAAGCAAAAGATAATCAAATAAATGGTGTTTTGAGAAAGAATGCTTACTATGTAAGATGCCATATTTATCATCCACAGATGCTCTAAATCTTTGTTGTATCTAATAAGGAAAGGTCTTATTACTATTGTTTAGAAATGTGTTAGTCTCTTCTGTGAAAAGCATGTTTTCATATCCTCAGAAGGAATAAAGAAATAGTATGTACCTGAGGACAAGCGGGATGTACAATGTTTAAAGTAGTATTGTAAGGAGGGCAGTCACAGAAGCCATCTCCAAAGACAATGTTTTTCAATGTTTTGTGAAATAAAATTCAACATGTTCCTTTGTTCTTTCTATCTCTAAGGCTAACTTCTGAAAGCTGTTACAAAATATCCATTCGGAAACGGAGACATGGTGTATAGAAGCCATATATGATTTAGTGGAAATTAAAATGAGCTATGTCCCCTTTCAGTATTGTCAGTATTTGCAAAAAGCATTGACATAAAAATTACCCAGAGACTCAGTTTTTCATTTCTATCTGTTCCTTAGACTGTCAAAAACGCTCAAGAATCCTAATCCACACATTTTGATTAGGTTCCAAACCATATGACTTCAGGCAGAAAGATATTTCAGCCCAATTGGAGGCCCTTAGGGAGAGTATGACTGCTCAGCCTGATTTATTCCATGTGCACAGCCAAAGGAGCATCATAGCTCAATGAATAAATGTATCTATTTAATGATTCTTACACCAGTTTTAGTAGTCACAAAAGGTGCTATATTTATAAAAATAGAAACTACAGCTCTTTTTGTTTTGTTTTTCAAAATTAAGTACATGTGAAGTGCAAGAAACATAAATATCTTAAGGAAAAAGGGTTATTAGCTAAAGATTTCTCCACCTGAGTTGGGAATCCAGGTCTTTGGGAAATTGAGATTGAAGGTAATCATAATCTGTGAATGATTTTAGAAGGACTCAAAATTCACCATTAGAAATTAAAATGTGCTCTAATGCCTGGTATATATGTTCTTGTTGTAATACCATTTAAAGACTATTTTAGGATAAGGAAGCAAAACGTAAGTTTAATGTCAAAAACATCTTGGAGATTATGTTTAATTTGATCAATTAAAACCTTTTTTAAAAAAAGGTTAGTGCTCTGATCTGTTTACTGAATGATTTTTTAATGTCTATTATGAAAGCAGAGGCACTATAGTTGCAGGACAGAATGGAGTGTTTAAATCCATCTTCCATATTCCAGAAAGATGAACTGGACATGAAATAACTCATGATAAAAGCAGACCGCCACTGTATTGACTAGAGCAGAGGTCTTTCTTTCAGAGGTCTTTACCTCTTTCTGTCAAAAGCAAGATAGTAACCATGTTAGACCTTTAGGGTCATAAGGTCTCTGTCACCATCTCTGCCTTTGTGGTGATCACAGCTATAGACATGGCATAAACTAATAGGCATGGCCGTATTCCAACATAGGCTTCAATTTGAGCCCTGGTCTGAAGATTTGGGATTGGGGAAGTCTATCAGATTTTACCATGGAGTGCATTTAGGGGACCAACTCAGGAAGATACAGTCACAAAACCCAGTGATTAGGAATTAGTGGCCAGAAGGAGAGACAAGAAAAATAAAGCCTCAGGGGCAGAACAAAAAAAAAAATAAATGTGATAGCGGGGACTGTACTTATTATGACAGTGGGTGAAGGACTCAAATAAAAATGCTATTTCTCTAGTTGCAAACAGAGAGTATGAAGGCTCTAAGGCATAAAACTCCTCAGAAATGTATATCATGACTTATGCTCCCCCTACCTTTTTTTATGGTCAGGTACCTGGAGCCAAAGAGCTGAAGTGAATTTCATGAAGGCACAGAGCTTAGTCAGTTGCAGAGCCTATGTTTGAAGCCTGATATACTTTCTTCTCAAAGCCACATTCCTTTCATATCATTAGTTGTCCTTTAACAATTCTCAAATGTTTAAATATAAGTATGTTCTAAAGCTTTGATACAGGTGACAGCCCTATGTAGGAAGAGGCTTTTCTGTGTAATTAATCATATGTGCCTTTATATTTACATTGGAGTCCATAATGCAGAAAATGACAACAATAATGGCTTTTAAACTCCATCAGACTATAAGGCTAGGTCCTCTTTGTCATTACTAATAATCTAAACCACTCCACTGCTCTACATTGTGTTGCTCCACTTCTCAATTAATAATTCAAGGTAGCCCTTCAGGTCTTTTCCTTGGAGCTAAGAATTGCAACTAAGCTAAGAAACTATTTTAAATTATTTGCAGAATGTATTGTTACGCAATCCCCATATTGTTATGCTTATTTTAAAGCTGGAACTTCTTGTGAGGTGGCAGTATGCATTAAGTGAACATCAAAAATTAACTACAAATAACGGTAGTTATAAATAGAATGACATCACTGTGCTTAGACTGGCACTGGCCTAGGCTCACCTCACATTTTATTCTGTATTATATTCAGTATATATACAGAATAAAATATACATATATAATTTTTCTATACATATTTTTCTATACCTATATTTTCATAATGTATTTATTACGTATGTGTGTCTTTCTAATGATTATCAGATACATTCTGAATTTATATCATCTGATTTCTAAAACAATATTATATACTACTGTGAAATTTCCATTACCTACTAATATTAATATAATTTTGAAAATCAGACCAATTACTTCAACAGATAGAAATTGTAGGAAATAGAGCTACATAGCTGCACTAACAAGGGACATTGAGATTGGAAAGGCAAGAATATAGAGAAGAGACAAAGAATAAAAAGCAAGTCCGGCATCAAAAGCATAATTGAGTTTATCTGACTAGTAAAAAAAAAAGGCACTAAAATAATTAAGTAAAAGTACATTTCCCAAATCAATTTTTTCTTCTGTTTGAAAAAGATAATCTGTATATGGTTAAACTGATACATTTCATAAAATTAAATTCACATAAATATCATGAAAGATGCATGTGCTTTCTCTGTCCAAATAATTGAAAGTGCCAAAAGAAGCATGTACCAAAATAAGCAAGCCTCAGTGGATTTACTTATGCAAACTGACGTTACAATACTGCCAAGATGACTAAATTCTAGTATTATCAGAATTCATGAAATGCGGCTTGTCTCAAGCGCCTGAGAACTGCTTCTGCTGTTCCAAATTAGATTCTACTATTTTATGTGGTTGCTTTCTTGGGTGAAACCTAAATTAAAATTACGTTCAATTTACAACATTTTTCCTTCTCAGGAAAAATAAATGTTTTGCTAAATGATTCTTACGTCTTATTGAAAATATTACATTATGTTTTTTATTAATTTAAAATTGATATGATGGAATAGTGTAAAAATGTGGCAGAACTTAATTGAGATTTTGCTTCTCTAATCTAATTCTGCTCAGCAATATAACATGCATCAAACAGTGGATTTTTGATAAAAACAATGAATTTAAATTTAAATTTTCAGGTTATATTCTCATTTACATTACCCAGTGCACAAAATGTTTAAGCTCTTCTTTCTTTTCAGACATCCACAATATCAATAAAGATGTCATACATGCACACAACACTTCAGAAACAGAATACAGTTGGCATTTCAGCCAGAAAGAGGATTTTCCTTGGGGGCTCTTTCATTGCTTTAACACTAATCTGTGACAAAAGGGCCTTGTCAAATTCTTATTGCATTTAAGAAGCTTTTGGTGAGATTTGTATTGATCTAGAATAAGGCAACTGACAACATTGCAATAAATTTTTACTACTTAGTACTGATCAATGTGTGTTTTTCCTCTCAAACTTTTTGCAGAAAATTGCCTTAAATTTTTTCAGATATGGCCAAGATGTTGTTAAGTTAATTATATCTTTTTTCTAAGTTAATTATATCTTGTGCAAAAGGTTACAGACACTTAATGAAGAGAAGAGAATACCTTATACTGTGATCTTCATTTTCCTCAGATCAGTTATAGCTAACATGTAAATAAAATACACACACAGAAAAACATACCTGGCAACACATCAGACAACATAGAGATTGACAGATGACACAAGAACCTATATACACTAATTTTTAATTGATCACCATATCTATTTAATACTCTTAATGCCACATTAAAATCATAGGGATTATCAATACATGGCACAGTTATTGCCCCTAAATATTTGATAAGGAAAGGAAATGAATGGATAAATATTGTCTCATGTTCTATTCATACATAGATTTTATCACTATCCCCTTTCTCTCACGTGCTTTAAAAATTTGAGGTTTTAAACCACTATGATGTGTTTTAATAAATGATATTTATTTTCAGAAGCATATTTTGCATTTCTCTTTTTTGATGTACTGCAACTTTTCAAATTCACTTTCTGTCAATCATATGCCTGATTGCAAAGATATTTAGGGTAAAGTAGGAGCAGAGCAAAGATGGAAATAATTTTCTTCAACAATGGAGTAAAAGCAACTGCCAGTAGAAGAATAGATATAATAATAAATTTCACATTTTCATTATGGCATGTTTTTAATAGTTATTTCTATTTCATCTACAAACATCTTTCTGGAACTAGTGCCTAAAGAATAAATGTCATGTCTTAGAATTATTTTCCTAACTATTAACCTTTAGAACAACAGTGTTTATAAAATCATTTTAAAAACTGAAATTTCAGTGGAAGGAAACATTATCAAGTGTATTGTGTTTGTTGAGAATATTTAAATATTTGAACCATAGAGTTCAATAAATTGTTTTTTCATTCCTTTTATTACTTAAAATATATTTTTATCCAGTAAATTTCATATTAAACTGAAATATTAAACTGCATGTTTATTCTCATGCTTTTAAAAAGGTGTAGTGTGGCACACCTTTTATCTATAAATTGTTTTAGCAAGTCTCTGAGCAAAATGGTCAATTAACGGCATTCTCCATTTTATGAAAATTTTATTGATTGTCCACTCTGTTTTGGCAGGAGTAGTGATCTTGATTTCAGACTGACACCATATGTATGAGATAACACTCAGCACCAAATTTACTTAGCTCGTGACCTCAGACACAACTTACTTTACTTAGCAGTGACTTCACGACCATTAGACACAACTTCTGATGTCTAAGTCTCTCCACAGTTTGGTAATGTACAATCAAAAGAGGTAAAGCTGAATTGCTACAAGCCATTAAGTTTCAGAGAAGCCATCAGCTCTTGGATCCTTTCAGCGTAACTGATCATGCCCTATCCCACCCCCTGGAGTACAAGATTTGTTCCCATTCTCGAAGCGACTGATTCTCATAAATACCAGTAATATATCATTTAACATGCAAACACAGTAATTAGATACAGGTGATCTAATTACTGTACCAATACAGTCAGAGTTCTTCACTAGATTCTATTTTATTTGTGTCTGTTGTAGATATCCTCTTAACAATTGCTTTAGTTAATGTGTCAAGAAAGGTTCAAAAAGGTTCAAACTTTCTCACCTATCTGAACCTACAAGAAAGACTAGAAAATCAGCTTTTAACTCCTTTCTTCCATTTAGAAATTCAATTTAAGTATCCTAAATGCCAAAATGGGAGCACTGTTGGCCCTCTGAAATACCATAGCTCTTATGATAATTATGTTGCAATAATACATTATTGTGCATTTATATAATTAAATTTAGAATGTTTACTTTTTGTATTTTTGTTTTAGAACTAAAAATATAAGGCCAGAAGTATAATTTGTAGGGCTTGGAATCAGTAGACCAGCTGGGGCCACAGGCAGTACTTGTGCCACCCCTTCCTCAACCCCAGGCAGCACAGCTCACAGTTCTAGGAGATAATTCTTCCTTCTGCCTGAGAAGAGGAGAGAGAAGGGTAATAAGAACTTTGTCTTGCAACTTGTATAACAGCTCAGCCATAGTAGGATAAGGCACCAGGCAGAGGTATGAGGCCTTCATTCCAGGTATTTGCTCCCAGCACACAAACCTAGACTCACTCTGGGCCAGAAGAAAACCCACTGCCTTGAAGGGAAGGACCCAGACCTGGCAGCATTCATCACCTGTTGACTAAAGAACTTATGAACCCCGAATCATCAGCAGCGGTAACCAGGTATATTCATGATGGGCCTTGGGTGGGACACTGAGACTTCCTGGCTTCAGGTGTGAACCATGACATTGGCAGCTGAGGTAGAGAGAGAGATGGAGGTATAAAGTTTATTCAAGAGATAATAACAAGAAACTTCCCAAACTTAGAGAAAGATACCAACATTCAAGTACGAGAAGGTTATAGAACACCAATCACGTTTTAACAAAAGAAGACTATCTTAAGACATTTAAAACTCAAACTCCCAAAGGTCAAGGATAAGGAAATAATTTTAAAAGCAAAAAGAGAAAGAAGTCAATAACATATAATGAAAGTCCAATACATCTGACAGTAGACTTTTCAGTGGAAGCCTTACAGACTGGGAGAGAGTGGCATGACATATTGAAAGTGCTGAAGAAAGAAACCTTTTACACTATAATATCTGGTGGAAATATTCTTCAAACATGAAGGAGAAATAAAGACTTTCCCAGATGTATTAGTCCATTCTTGCACAGCTATAAAAAAAATCTGGCACTGGGTAATTTATAAAGAAAAGAGGTCTAATTGGTTTACAGTTTCACAGACTGTATAAGAAATATGGCAGCATTTGCTTCTGGGACTGCCTCAGGGAGCTTTTACTCATGGCAGAAGACAAACTGGAAGCAGAGCAGGAGCAAGAGAGCGCGGGAAGGTGGCTCATACTTTAAACCACCAGATGTCACAAGAACTCACTCACTATTGTGACACATTACCAGTGGGGAAATCTGCTCCCGTGATCCAATCGCCACCCACCAGGCCCCACCTCCAAAAGAGGAGACTGCAATTTGACATGAGATTTGGGTGAGGACACAGTCCCAAACCATATGATCAAACAAACAAAAGCTGAGAGATTTTATCAACACAAGACCTGTCCTGCAAGAAATGCTCAAGGGAATTATTCAATCTGAAAGAAAAATACATTAACGAACAATAAGAAATCATCTGCAGGTACAAAGCTCACTGGTAATAGTAAATACACAGAAGAACACAGAATATTATAACACTGTAATCATGTTGTGTAAATGATTCATATCTTAAGTAGATCTAAAGGACAAACTGATCAAAAATAATAACTACAACTTTTCAAGACATAAACCATGCAATGAGATATTAAAAGAAACAAAGTAAAAAGCAGGAAGACAAAGTTAAAGTGTAGAGCTTCTGTTAGTTTTCTACTTGCTTGTTTGCTAGTTTGTTTATTTAATCAGTGTTGTCATCAGTTTTTTTATAATGGCTTATAAGATATTATTTGCAAGCCTCATCATAAGCTCAAATCAAAATACATACAACAGATACACAAAAAATAAAAAGAAATAAATGAAAACATACCATCAGAAAAATTGCCTTAATGAAAAGAAAAACAGGAAGGAAGGAAAAAGGTTGAGAAGGCAAAGAAAGCAAATATAAAATGGCAAGAGTAAATCCCTACTTATCAATAATAACATTGAACGTAAATGAACTAAACTCTCCAATCAAAACACATAGAGTGGCTGAACAGATAAGAAAAATATAAAAGACTCAATGACTTTTTGCCTGCTAGAAGCATACTTTACATACAAAGACACACAGAGCCTGAAAATAATGGGATTGAATAAGATATTCCATGCCAATGGAAACTAAAAAAGAGTAGGAGTAGCTATTCTTATATCAGACAAAATACACTTCAAGACAAAAAACAACAAACAAGGCAAAATATATATTATATAATGATAAAGGGGTCGATTCAGCAAGAACATATAATAATTTAAAGCATATATATCCGATAGTGGAGCACCCAGATATATACTGCAAATATTAATAGAGCTAAGGGCAGAAATAAATCTCAATACAATAATAGCTGGAGACTTCAACACCCACTTTCAGCACTGGACAGATCATTCAGACAGATAATCCAAGAAGAAACATTGGACTTAATCTGTACTGTAGACCAAATTGACCTAATAGATATTTACAGAACATTTTATTCAATGGCTACACAATACATATTCTTCTCTTTAGCACGTGGATCATTCTCGAGAATAGATACGGGGGCAGAGTCTAGATGGCCAAGGAGAAACAGCCACGAACGGAGGCTCGCATTGAAAAAAACCATAATAATCATGTGAATCCTTTGCTGGCAACCAAGCTATACAGCTTCTCTCATCAGAACTGACTAGCAGGCTGGCGTGATCCATGGAGAGGAAGGAAGAGTAATGTGGTGCGGTGGCCCACCTTGAGCCACACAAGGCAGTGGAGCACCCACCCCCCTCTGCCAAGGGAGGCTGTGAGTGAGTGTGCTATTCAGTGAGAGAAACCATGCTTTTTCCATGGAACTGTGCAACCCACGGATCAGAAGGTCCCACTTGCAAACTCACACCACCGGGGCCTAGCATCCCAACCCTAGAGCCATGCAGATTCTCAACAGCCTCTCAGCTGGAATCTGCTTAAGCCTACCAAGCTCCCAGGAGGAGGGGTGACCAGCACCACAGCTGTGGCTGACTTCTGTCTAAGCCCATTGAGCTCTTTGGGGGAGGGGAAGCAGCCAGCACTGAGACTCACAACTGCCCAGCACACTAAGCTCCCTGGGCAGGGGAAGGGTGACATTCATCTCTATTACTCCAGGACATGCTTTTCCCCGGCTGGAGCCAGGGAGCCTGGACAGCTTGGTCCCAAGACGTGTCCCCCACAGTGCAACACACTGGCTGTGGCAGACTATGGCCAGAGTGCCTCCTCAGGCCTGACTTGACTCATTCTCTGTCACTGGGTAGGGCTTCCATACAGGATCTCCAGTAACCCCAGCCAGAGGCTCAGGGACAGAACCTGGATCTCCCTGGGCCTGAGCCCCTAGAGGGAGGGGTGGCCACAGTATCTGCAAACCAGGAGGCTTAGCCTTTCCTCCTGGTAGTTCTGAGAATCTGGGCAGCCCAGATAAGTGGGTTTCCCCCCAGCAAAGCACACATCCTCCACCAAGGGACAAAGTGCTTCATTAAACAGGTCCTGTCTCCCATGCCACCCAATAGGGTGAGACCTTCCAACAGGTGTTGCCAGACACTCTATACAGAAGAAATCCTACTGGCATCAGGTTGTTGCCCCTTGAGGTCAGAGATCTCAGAAGGAGAAGGCACCCATCTTTGCTGTCCAGGAGTGGGAATGAACCAGATGGATAGGGACTGAAGTGAACCCCAAGCAAACTGCAGCAGCCCTGCAGAAGAGCATCAACAACAACAACAACAGCATCAACAACAACAATAAAAAAGCCCTCACTATAACCCTATCCAAGGGACAGCAGCCTCAAAGACCAAAACTAGACAAACTCATGAAGATAAGAAAGAATCCATGAAAAAATGCTGAAAATCCAAAAGGCCAGAGTGCCACTTCTCCTCCAAATGATTGCAGTGTCTCTCCAGCAAGGGCACAGAACTGGACGGAGGATGAGATGGACGAATTGATAGAAGTAGGCTTCAGAAGATGGGTAATAAAAAACTATGCTGAGCTAAATGAGCATGTTCTATCCCAATGCAAAGAAGGTAAAAACCTTGATAAAAGGTTACATGAGCTGCTAACTAGAATAACCAGTTTAGAGAAAAACATAAATGATCTGATGGAGTTGAAAAACACAGCATGAGAACTTCATGAACCATACACCAGTATCAACTGCAGAATCGACCAAGCAGAATAAAGGATATCAGAGTGTGAAGACCACTTTGCTGAAATAAGGCATACAGAAAAGACTAGAGAAAAAAGAATGGAAAGGAATGAACAAAGCTTCCAAGAAATATGGGACTTTGTGAGAAAACCAAACCAGAGATTGATTGGAGAATCAATCCTGAAGGAGACAGGGAGAATGGAAACAAGCTGCAAAATAAACTTCAGGATATTATCCAGAAGAACTTCCCCAACCTAGCAAGACAGGCCAACGTGCAATTTCAAGAAATACAGAGAATGCCACTAAGATACGCCACAAGAAGATCAACCCCAAGACACATAATCATCAGATTCTTCAAGGTAGAAGTGAAGGAAAAAAATGTTAAGGGCAGTCAGAGAGAAAGGCCAAGTCACCTGCTAAGGGAAACCCATCAGACTAACAGCAGACCTTTCAGCAGAAACTCTACAAGCCAGAAGAGACTGGAGGCCAACATTCAATATTCTTAAAGAAAGAAAGGTTCAACCCAGAATTTCATATCCTGCCAAACTAAGCTTCATAAGTGAAGAGAAAATAAAATCCTTCCCAGATAGGCAAATGCTGAGGGATTTCGTTACCACTAGGCCTGCCTCGGAAGAATTCCTGAAAGAAGCATGAAGTATGGAAAGGAAAAACCAGTACCAGCCATTGCAAAAACACACCAAAATATAAAGACCAATCACACTACGAAGAAACTGCATCACTGTGCAGAAGAACCAGATAGCATCATGACGACAGGATCAAATTCATACATAACAATACTAACCTTAAATGTAAATGGCTAAATGCCTCAATTGAAAGACACAGACTAGCAAATTGGATAAAGAGTCAAGATCCATTGGTGTGCATATACAGGAGACCCATCTCACAGGCAAAGACACACATAGGATCAAAATAAAGGGATGGAGGAAAATTTACCAAGCAAATGGAAAGAAAAAAAAAAACAGGGGTTGCAATCCTAGTCTCTGACAAAACAGACTTTAAACCAAAAAGATCAAAAGAGACAAAGAAGGGCATTATGTAATGGTAAAGGTAACAATTCAACAAGAGGAGCTAACTATTCTAAATATATATTCACCTATATAGGAACACCCAGATTCGTAAAACAAGTTCTTAGAGACCTACAAACAGACTTAGACTACCACCCAATAATAGTGGGAGACTTTAACATTCCACTATCAATATTAGACAATTCAAGACAGAAAATTAACAAGGATATTCAGGACTTGAACTCAGCTCTGGATCAAGTAGACCTCATAGACATCTACAGAACTCTCCACCTCCAATCAACAGAATATACATTCTTCTCAGTGCAATATGGCTCTTATTCTAAAATCGACCACATAATTGGAAGTAAAACACTCCTTAACAAATGCAAAAAAACTGAAATCATAACAGCCTCTCAGACCACAGTACGATCAAATTAGAACTTGGGCTTAAGAAACTCACTCAAAACCACACAATTACATGAAAATTGAACCACCTGCTCCTGAATACTCTTGGGTAAATAATGAAATTAAGGCAGACATCAAGAAGTTCTTTGAAACCAATGAGAACAAAGAGAAAACAACCAGGATCTCTGGGACACAGGTAAAGCAGTGTTAAGAGGGAAAATTAAAACACTAAATGCCCACAACAGAAAGCTAGAAAGATTACAAATTGACACATTAACATCACAAGTAAAAGAACTAAAGAAGCAATAGCAAACTAATCAAAAGATAGCAGGGGACAAGAAATAACTAAGATCAGAGCAGAAATGAAGGAGACACAGACACAAAAAATCTTCCAAAAAATCAATGAATCCAGGATCTGCTTTTTTGAAACAATTAACAAAATGGATAGACCACTAGCTAGACTAGTAAAGAAGAAAAGAGAGAAGAATCAAATAGATACAATAAAAATGGTAAAGGAGATATTACCACTGACACCACAGAAATACAAACTACCATCAGGGAATACTATAAACACCTCTACACAAATAAACTAAAAAATCTAGAAGAAATAGATGAATCCTGGGCCCCCCAAGACTAAACCAGGAAGAAGTTGAATCCCTGAATAGATCAATAACAAGTTCTGAAATTGAGGCAGTAACTAATAGCCTACCAACCAAAAAAAGCCTAGAACCAGATGGATTCAGAGCCAAATTCTACCAGAGGTACAAAGAGGAGCTGGTACCATTCCTTCTGAAACTATTCCAAATGATTGAAAGGAGGGATTTCTCCCTAACTCATTTTATGAAGCCAGCATCATCCTGATACCAAAATGGGAAGAGACACAACAAAACAAAGAAAACTTCAGGCCAATATCCCTGATGAACATCAATCCTCAGTAAAATACTGACAAAGCGAATCCAGCAGCACATCAAACAGTTTATCCATCACGATCAAGTCGGCTTCATCCCTGGGGTGCGAGGCTGGTTCAACATATGCAAATCAATAATAGGAACCCATCACATAAACAGAACCAATGACAAAAACCACATGCTTATCTCAATAGATGCAGAGAAGGCCTTTGATAAAATCCAATATCCCTCCATGTTAAAATCTCTCAATAAACTAGGTATTGATGGAACATATCTCAAAATAATAACAGCTATTTATGACAAACCCACAGCCAATATCATATTGAATGGGCAAAAGCTGGGAGCACTTCCTTTGAAAACTGGCACAAGGCAAGGATGCCCTTCTCTCACCACTCTCATTCAACATAGTATTGGAAGTTCTGGCTAGGGCACTTAGGCAAGAGAAATAAATAAAGAGCATTCAAATAGGAAGAGGGGAAGTCAAATTGTCTCTGTTTGCAGATGACATAATTTTATATTTAGAAAACCCCGTCATCTCAGCCCCGAACCTCCTTAAACTGATAAGCAACTTCAGCTGTCTCAGGATACAAAATCAATGCGCATAAATCACAAGTATTCTTTTACACAAACAATAGAGAAGCAGACAGCCAAATCAAGAATGAACTCCTATTCACAGTAACTAGAAAGGGTTATAAAATACCTAATAACACAGCTAAAAAGAGATATTAAGGACCTCAAACCATTGCTCAAAGAAATAGTAGAGGACACAAACTAATGGAAGAACATTCCATCCTCATGGATAGGAATAATCAGTATCATGAAAATGGCCACACTGCCCAAAGTAATTTATAGATTCAATGCTATTCTCATCAAACTACCATTGACATTCTTCACAGAATTAGAAAAAAAACTAATTTAAATTTCATATGAAATCAAAGAGGACCCCGTATAGCCAAGATAAACCTAAGCAAAACCAACAAAACTGGAGGCATCATTCTACCTGGCTTCAAACTACACTACAAGGCTACATTAACCAAAACATCATGGTACTGGTACCAAAACAGACATGTAGACCAATGGAACAGAACAGAGACCTCATAAATAACTCCACACATCTATAGCCATCTGATCCTCGATAAACCTGACAAAAGCAAGCAATGGGGAAAGGATCTCCTATTCAATAAATGGTGCTGGGAAAACTGGCTAGTCATATGCAGAAAACTGAAACTGGACAGCTTCCTTATGCCTTAACTCAGCAAAACTTAACTCAAGTTGGATTAAAGCCTTCAATGAAAAACCAAAAAACATAAAAACCCTAGAAGAAAACCTAGGCAATACCATTCAGTTCATAGGCAGGGCAAAGCCTTCATGATGAAAATGCCAAAAGCAATTGCAACAAAAGCCAAAATTGACAAATGGGATCTAATTAAACTAAAGAGCTTCTGAACAGCAAAATAAACTATCATCAGAGTGAACAGGCAACCTATAGAATGGGAGAAAATTTTTGCAATCTACCCATCTGACAAAGGTCTAATATCCAGAATTTACAAGGAACTTCAACAAATATACAAGAAAAAACAAACAAACAACCACATCAAAAACTGGGCAAATGATATGAACAGACACTTCTCAAAAGAAGACATTAAGCAGCCAACAAACATATGAAAAAAAGCTCATCATCACTGATCATTAGAGAAATGTAAATCAAAACCACTTTGAGATACCATCTCACACCAGTCATAATGGCAATTATTAAAAAGTCAAGAAAGAATAGAATTATTAAAAAGTCAAGAAAGAATGACAAGGGTGTGGAGAAATAGGAACACTTTTAAACTGTTGGCGGGAATGTGAATTAATTCAATCATTGTGGAAGACAGTATGGCAATTCCTCAAGGTTCTAGAACCAGGAATATCATTTGACCCAGCAATCCCATTACTGGGCATACACTCAAAAGAATATAAATCATTCTACTATAAAGACACATGCACACTTATGTTTACTGCAGCACTATGTACAATAGCAAAGACATGGAACCAGCCCAAATGCCTGTCATTGATAGACTGGGTAAAAAAAATGTGGCACATATGCACTATGGAATACTATGCAGCCATAAAAAGGAATGAGATCCTGTCCTTTGCAAGGACATGAGTGAAGCTGGAAGCCATCATTCTCAGCAAACTAATACAGGAAGGGCCAAAACAAACACTGCATGGTCTCACTCATAAGTAGGAGTTGAACAATGATAACACAGACACAGGGAGGGGAACAACACACACCAGGGACTGTTGGGGTTAGTGGGCAAAGGATGGGAACTTAAAGGATGGCTCAAAGTGCAGCAAACTACCATGGCACACGTATACCTATGTAGCAAACCTGCACATTCTGCACATGCATCCTAGAACTTAATGTAAAATAATAAAAAAAAGAAAGATTGTTTGGGAGTCAATAATTAGGGGAAAAATTTAAATATGTATTAAAAAATAATAGACACAGCATAACCGTATGTTAGACAAAAAAAAAGTCTTAAAACATTCCAAAAAATTAAAATAATATTCAGGATATCTTCTGCCCATGATGGAATAAAAATAGAAATCAATAAAAATAGAAAATGTAGAAATTCTACAAACACATAGAAGTTAAACAATATGCTCCTGCATGAGCAGTGGATCAATGAAGAAATTAAAAAGGAAATTGGAAATTTTATTGAAAAAAGTGATGATGAAAACACAGCATATTGAAACCTATGGGATACTGTAAAATCAGTATTAAGAAAGAAGTTTGTAGTTACAAGCACCTACACCAAAAAAGTAGAAAATCTCCAAATAAACAACCTAATGATGCATCTTAAAGGAGAATAAAAGCAAGAGCAAACCAAACTCAAAATTAGAAGAAAAGTAATATCAAAGACCAGAGCAGAAATAAAATAAACGGAAACAAAAAATACGAAAATCAATAAAACAAAATGTTAGTTTTTTTGAAAAGCTAAACAAAATTGATAAACCTTTAGTCAGGCTAACAAAAAAAAAGAGAGAAAACCTAAGTAAATAAAATCAGAGATGAAAAACAAGACATTACAACCAATACTGTAGAAATTTAAAGGATCATTAGAGGTTACTATGAGCAACTATACATCCATAAATTGGAAAATCTAGAAGAAATGGATGATTTCCTAGAAACATGCAACTTACCAACACTGAACTATGAAGAAATTTAAAATCCAAACAGACCTGTAACAAATTATGAGATCAAAGCCATAATAAAATCTCCTGGCAAAGAAAAGTGTAAGACCCAATAGTTTCACTGTTGAATTTTAGCAAACATTTAAAGAAGAACTAATACCAATACTACTCAAACTATTTCAGAGCATAAAAGAGGAGAAAATACTTCCAAACTCACTCACGAGGCAAGTATTGCCCTGATATCAAAACCAGGAAAAGGCATATCAAAAAATAAATAAATAAAACTACATACCAGTACCTCAGATTAACATTGTTGCATAATTCCTCAATGACATACTAGCAAATCAAATTCAACAACATATTGAAAAGATTATTCATCATGACAAAGTGGGATTTATCCTAGGGAATCAAGGATGGCTCAGTGCATGCAAATCGATGCAATATGTCATATCCACAGAATGAAGGACAAAAACAATATGATCAATACAACTGATGCGGAAAAAGCATTTGATAAAATATTTTATTGAAAAATCCTCAAGAAACTAGTTACAGAAGGAACATACCTCATCATAATAAAAGTCACATATGATAGACCCACAGCTAGCATTGTACTGAATGGGGAAAAAACTAATAGCCTTTCCTCTAAGATGGCGAACATAACAAGGATGCTTACTTTCACCACTGTTACTCAACATAGTGCTGAGAGTCCTAGCTGGAGCAATCAGACAATAGAAATAAAGACCATCCAAATGAGAAAGGAAGAAGTGAAATCATCCTTGTTTGCAGATGGTACAATATTGTTTTGTTTTGTTTTGTTTTTGAGACGGAGTTTTCCTCTTGTTGCCCAGGCTGGAGTGCAATGGCGCAAACTTGGCTCACTGAAACCTCCACCTCCCGGGTTCAAGCAAGTTTCCTTTCTCAGCCTCTCGAGTAGCTGGGATTACAGGCACCCACCACCACGCCTGACTAAGTTTTTGTCTTTTCAGTAGAGGAGGAGTTTCACCATGTTGGCCAGGCCGGTTGTTAACTCCTGACCTCAGGTGATCCACCTGCCTTGGCTTCCCAAAGTGCTGGGATTAGAGGCGTGAGCCACCATGCCCGGCCGGTACAATCTTATATCTAAAAAAACCTAAAGACTCCACTGGAAAACTCTTACAACTGATAAACCAGTAAAGTTTCAGGATATAAAATCAACCTTTAAAAATCAGTAGCATTTTTATAGGCCAATAGCAAATAATCTGAAAAAGAAATAAAAATAAATTCAATTTACAGTCGCTACTTATTTAATTTTATTTAATTAAATACCTGGGAATTAACTTATGCAAAGTGAACAATCTCTACAATGAAAACTATAAAACATTGATGAAAGAAACTGAAGAAGACACAAACAAATGGAAAGATATTCCATGTTCATGAATTGGAACAATTGATTCTGTTAAAATGTCCATACTGCCCAAGCAATCTGCAAATTTAATGCAATCAAATACCAATGACATTCTTCACATAAATAGAAAAACTATAATATTTATATGGAACCCCAAAAGACCCAGAACAGTAAAGCTGTCTTGGGCAAAAAGAACAATACTGAAAGAATCACATTGCTTGACTTAAATTTTACTACAGAGCTACAGTAATCAAAACAGCATGTTACTGGCATAAAAACAGACACATAGACCAAAGGAATTGAATAGAGAACCCAGGAACAAATCCATATATCTATGGTAAACTCATTTTCAACAAAAGTGTCAATAGCACACATTGAGGAGAGGACAATCTCCTCAATAAATGGGGTTGGGAAAACTGGATATTCATATGCAGAGAAATGAAACTAGATTCCTATCTCTCATGACCTACAAAAATCAAATAAAAATGGATTCAAGACCTAAATTTAAGACCTCAAACTACAAAACTACTAAAAGAAACATTGGAGAAAATCTCCAGGATATTGGACTGGGCAAAGATTTCTTGAGTAATATCCCAAAAGTATAGGCAAAACAAAAATAATCAAAAAGTATCACAAAAAGTGAAAAATCTTGTGCATAGCAAAGAAAACAATCAACAAAGTGATGAATAAATTCACAGAATGAAAGAAAATATTTACAAAACATTCATTGGAAAATTAATTAATAACCAGAATATATGAGGAGTTCAAACAGCTCTGTAGAAAACTAACAATCCAATAAAAAAATGGATAAAAGATCTGAAAAGATATTTCCCAAAAGAAGACATACAAATGGCAAACAGGTATATGAAAAGGTGCTCACCATCATTGAAATGCAAATCCAAACTACAATGGGATGTCATATTACCCTAGTCAAATGACTTTTATCTGAAAGATAAGCAGTAACAAATGCTGGAGAGGATGTGGAGAAAATGGAACACTTGCACACGCTTTTTGGGAATATAAATTAGTACAACTACTATGGAAATCAGTTTGGAGGTTCTTTAAAAAACTAAAAATAGAACTACCAGATGATGCAGCAATCTCACTGCTATGTATATAACCAAAAGAAAGAAAATTGGTTTATCAAAAAGATATCTGCATTCCCACTATTTACAGTAGCCAAGAAGCAACTTAGCAGTCTGTCAACAGACTAATGAATACAGAAAATGCAGTTTATCTACATAATTGAGTAATATTTGGCCATAAATAACATAAATAACAATGAGACCCTATCATTAGCAACAACGCGGATGCAACTGGAGGTCACTATGTTCCATGAAATAAGCCATGCACAGAAAGACAAATTTCGCATGTTCTCATTAATTTGTGGGAGCTAAAAATTGAAACAATTGAATTCATAGAAATAGGGAGTAAAATGAGTTACCAGAGGCTGGAAAGGTAGTTGAGAATGACGAGTGCAGATGGTTAATGGCTATAAAAAAATAGAATGAATATGATTTAGTATTTGATAGAATAACAGGGTGTCTATAGACAACAATAACTTATTGTACACTTTTAAATAACTAAAGCAGTATAATTGGATTGTTTGTAACCAAAAGAAAGGATAAATGCTTGAGGTAACGGATACCCTATTTACCATGATGTGATTATTATGCATTGTGTATGCCTGTATCAAATTATCTCATGCACCCCACAAACATATACACCTACTAAGTACCCACAAGAACTAAAAATATAAAAATATTTTTAAAATGGGCTACGTAATGAATCAGGCATATATATTTGAAAAAAAGAGAATTAAAATAATAAGTGAAGTGAAAATAGAGAAACAATTAGATTGGCAAGTTGGTTGTTTCTCTGGTAATGGAGGACAAATTTGTTTTGAACCATTTCCCTCACTGAAAACAAATAGAGAAGATGAACAGGAGCAAATGGTGAATAACTGGCTATAAATATTGGAGTGCTACCAAAGCAACAAACATTTGGGAGGACAAAACCATAAAGGGACAGAAATACATGACAAGTGAGCCAAGCTTATGATACTGATTTTCCCCACTAAGCATTTGCCTTTTCCAATCAGTGGCCAAATTTTGAAAGAATCACACGACCAACATCAGGATTATTTGGAAAACATTGGAATTTAATTCCCAGCAAGGAGAAGGGACTCTAGAACAATAATTTTTTTTTCTGTTTTAGCACTGTGTGGCATTAGCACCATGATAGACAAATTCATTAATCAACTCAGTAGGTAGATGGTAAAAGGCACCCATAAATGTATCAGATCTTGACACATGCTGTAACTTGCACTGCTAATCAGTGAAAAAGGATGTAATAATCAATAAAGGGTCATGGGAAAAATTGTTCCCTCCACATGGATAAACGTATAACAATTTTGCATTCTTCATCCCTCATAAACTTTGCAACATCAGGCTAATGTAAAATACTTTCTTAATAATGTCACCTTGACCTTTATTGCCATAAACTCTAACTTCCATTAGGTCTCTTCTTTGGTCTTTTAAGGATTATTAGCACATCACATGCAAGAGGGGGAAAATTAGTTACACACATATTAGGAACAAAACTGTGTAAGACAAAATTTAAAATATTTTGGAAGACAATATAGAAGTGTATTTTAAGATAGCAGACAATAAACACATCTTTAAATGAAATAAAAATATGAAAAATGAAAAAATGATAAATTTGAAAACTTTAAAATAAAATATTCTTAATCATAAAGAGAATATAAAAGAAGTTGAGAGACAAGCCACAAATTAGGAGAAAATGTTTGTAATTGAAGTATACAGATAACCCAAAAAAAACCTGTACACTCTCTAGTAGAAAGACAACTCAATAGAACTCATTTATCAAATCTAGGAGCTTTTTGGATGAGTCTTTAGGATTCTGTAGGTATACAATCATATCATCAGCAAACAGCGAGAGTTTGACTTCCTCTTTACTGATTTGGATGCCCTTTATTTCTTTCTCTTGTATGATTGCTCTGACTAGGACTTTCTGTACTGTTGAATAGAGATGGTAAAAGTGGGCATCCTTGTCTTGTTCCAGTTCTCAGGGGAATGATTTCAACTTTTCCCCATTCAGTATGATGTTGGCTGTGGGTTTGTCATAGATAACTTTTATTACTTTGAGGTATGGCTCTTCTATGCCGATTGTGTTGGGGATGTTTATCATAAAGGGATGCTGGATTTTGACAAAAGCCTCTTTCTGCATCTACTGAGATGATCATATGATTTTTGTGTTTAATTCTTATTATATAATGGATCACATTTATTGACTTGCATATGTTAAATCAACCCTGGTATGAAATCTGCTTCATCATGGTATATTACCTTTTTGATAAGCTGTTGGATTCAGTCACCTATTATTAGTATTTTTTGAGCATTTTTCATCTATGTTCATCAGGGATATTGGTCTGTAGTTTAATTTTTTTGTTGTTATGTCCTTTCCTGCTTTTGGTATTAGGTTGATACTGGCTTTATAAAATGATTTAGGGAGGATTCTCTCTTTCTCTAACTTTTGGAATCGTTTCAATGAAATAAAAAGCTGGAATTTATCCATCTCCTCTTGATTTTCTAGATTGTGCACACAAAGGTGTTCATAACACCCTTCAATTGTCTTTTATATTTCTGTGGTATCAGCTATAATATCTCCCATTTTATTCCCAATTGAGCACATTTGAATCTTCTCTCTCCTTTTCTTGGTTAATCTTACTAATGGTCAATCAATTTTGTTTATCCTTTTCAAATAACTAGCTTTTTGTTTCAGATTTTTGTTTACTATTTTCAAATAACCAGTTTTTTTTCATTTATCTTTTCTATTTTCTCATTTCAATTTCATTTAGTTCTGCTCTGACTTTTGTTATTTCTTTTCTTCTACTGGGTTTGGGTTTAGTTTGTTCTCGTTTCTCTAGTTCCTTGAGTTGTGACATTTGATTGTCTATTTGTGCTCTTTCAGACTTTTTTGTGTACGTGTTTAATGCTATGAACTTTCCTCTTAGCACTGCTTTTGCTGTATCCTGCAGGTTTTGATACGTTGTGTCACTATTATCACTCATTCCAAAAAATTTCTTAAATTTCAATCTTGATTTCATTGTTAACACAAAGATCATTCAAAAGCAGATTATTTAATTTCCATGTATTTGCACGGTTTTGAGGGTTCCTTCTGAAGTTGATTACCACTTTTATCCCGCTGTGGTCTGAGAAGATGCTTGATATAGTTTTGATGTTCTTAAATTTATTGAGAATTGTTTTGTGGACTGTCATGTGATCTATCTTGGAGAATGTTCCATGCACTAAAGAGAAGAATGTATATTCTGCAGTTGTTGGGTAGAAAGTTCTGTAAATATCTGTTAAGTCTATTTGTTCTAGGGTGTAGTTTAAGTCCATTGTGTCTTTGTAGGCTTTCTGTCTTGATGATCTGCCTAGTGCTGTCAGTGGAGTACTGAAGTCCCCCACTATTATTGTGTTGCTGTCTATCTCATTTCTTAGGTCTAGTAGTAATTGTTTTATAAATTTGGAAGCTCCAGTGTTAGGTGCATATGTGTTTAGGATTGTAATATCTTCCTGTTGGACTAATCCCTTTATTATTATATAATGTCCTTCTTTGCCTATTTTTACTGTATTTGCTTTAAAGCCTGTTTTGTCTGGTACCAGAACATCTACTACTAGTCAATTTTGATTTCTATTTAAGTAGAGTATCTTTTTCTACCCCTTTACCTTAAGTTTATGTGAGTCTATTTTTTTTTTTTTTTTTTTTTTTTTGAGACAGAGTCTCACTCTGTCACCCAGGCTGGAATGCAGTGGAGTGGTCTCAGCTCACCGCAACCTCCGCCTCCCAGGTTCAAGTGATTCTCCTGCCTCAGCCTCCTGAGTAGCTGGGATTACAGGCACGTGCCACCATGCCCGGCTAATTTTTCGTATTTTTAATAGAGACAGGGTTTCACCGTGTTAGCCAAGATGGTCTTGATCTCTTGATCTTGTGATCTGCCCCACTCAGCCTCCCAAAGTACTAGGATTACAGGTGTGAGCCACCATGCCTGGCCAAGTTTATGTTGAGTCTTTATGTGTTAGGTGAGCCTCTTGAAGACAGAAGATACTTGGTGGTATTTTGTAATTCTGCCATTCTGTATCTTAAAAAAAAAAAACTCTTATTTTAGGTTTGGAAATACATGTGAATGTTTGTTACGTAGGTAAACACGTGTCATGGAGGTTTGTTGTACATATTATTTCATCACTCAGGTATTAAGCCCACTACCCAATAGTTAACTTTTCTGCTCCTTTCCCTCCTCTCCCTTCCCCTTCAAATAGACCCCAGTGTCTGTTGCTTCTTTTTGTTCATAAGATCTTATTATTTACCTCCTAATTCTAAATGAGAATGTGCAGTATTTTGTTTTTTTGTTTCTGCACCAGTTTGCTAAGAATAATAGCCTCCAGTTCCATCCACGTTCCCATAAAAGACATAATCTTGTTATTTTTTATGGCTGCATTGTATTTCTTCGTGTATATGTACCAAATTTTCTTTAACCAGTCTGTCATTGGTGGGCATTTAGGTCGATTTCATGTCTTTGCTATTGCGAATAGTGCTGCAATGAACATTTGTGTGTATGTGTCTTTATGGTAGACTGAATTATATGCCTCTGGGTATACACCTAGTAATGGGATTGCTGAATCAAATGGTAGTTCTGCTTTTAGCTTTTTGAGGAATCACTATAGTGCTTTCCACAATGGTTAAAGTAATTTACACTCCCACCAACAGTGTATAATTGTTCCCTTTTCTCTACAACCTTGCCAGCGTCTGTTACTTATTGATTTTTTTTTAATAATGGCCATTCTGACTGGTATGAGATGGTATCTCATTGTGCTTTTGATTTGCATTTCTCTAATAACCAGTGATAATGAGCTATTTTTCATATGCTCCTGGCCACGTCTTCCTTTGAGAACTGCCTATTCATGTCCTTTGCCCTCTTTTTAATGGTGTTGTGTGTTTTTCTCTTGTAAATTTGTTTAAGTTCCTTATAGATGCTGGATATTAGACCATTGCCAGATGCGTAGTTTGCAAATATTTTCTCCCACTCTGTAGGTTGTCTGTTTACTCTGTTGATAGTTTCTTTTGCTGTGCAGAAGCTCTTAAGTTTAATTAGATCCCACTTGTCAATTTTTGTTTTGTCATGATTGTTTTTGGTGTCTTATAAAATCTTTGCCCATTCCTATGTCCAGGATGGTATTGCCTAGGTTTTCTTCCAGGGTTTTTATAGTTTGAGGTTTCACATTTAATGGGGTTGTGTGTTTTTCTCTTGTAAATGTGTTTAAGTTCCTTATAGATGCTGGATATTAGACCATTGCCAGATGCGTAGTTTGCAAATATTTTCTCCCACTCTGTAGGTTGTCTGTCTACTCTGTTGATGGTTTCTTTTGCTGTGCAGAAGCTCTTAAGTTTAATTAGATCTCACTTGTCAATTTTTGCTTTTGTCATGATTGTTTTTGGTGTCTTTTATAAAATCTTTGCCCATTCCTATGTCCAAGATGGTATTGCCTAGGTTGTGTTCCAGGATTTTCATAGTTTGAGGTTTCACATTTAAGTCTGTCATCCACCTTGAGTTGATTTTTGCATATGGTGTAAGGAAGGGGTCAAACTTCAATCTTCTGCCTATGGCTAGCCATTATATATCTTTTAAGTGGAGCATTTAGGCAATTTACATTCAACATTAGTACTGAGATTTGAGGCACTATTCTATTAAATGAATTCAATAAAGTCTCAGGATACAAAATAAATTTAAACAAGTCAGTAGCACTGCTATACACTGACAATGAGAAAGCTGACAATAAAAATCAAGAACTCAATCCCTTTCACAATGACCGCAAAAAAAAATAAAAAAACAAAATACTTAGGAATATACTTAGCAAAGTAGATAAAATGTCTCTACAAGGAAAACTACAATATACTCCTGAAATAAATCACCGATGACACGAACAAATGGAAACACATCCAATGTTCATGAATGGGTAGAATCAGTATTGTGAAAATGACCATATTGCCAAAAGCAATCTACATATTCAATGCAATTCCCATCAAAATACCATCATAATTCTTCAGAAAACTAGAAAAGACAATGCAAAAATTCATATGGAACCAAAGAAGAACCCACATATTCAAGGCAATACTAAGTAAAAAGAACAAATCTGGAGGCATCACATTACCCAACTTCAAATTATAATACAAGGCTATAGTTACCAAAACAGCATGGTACTGGCACAAAAATAGGCATGTAGACCAATGGAACAGTATAAAGAACCCAGAAGTAAATTCAAATACTTACAGCCAACAGATCTTCAACAAAGTATACAAAAACATAAAGTGGGGAAAGGACACTCTATTCAATAAATTGTGCTGGGAAAACTGGCAAGACACATATAGAATGAAACTGGATTCTCATCTCTCACCTTATACAAAAATCAACTCAAGATGGATCAAAGACTTAAGTCCAAGATCTGAAACCACAAAAGTTCCTTCATGGCAAAATAAATAAACATCAAAGTAAACAACGCACAGAGGGGGAAAAATATTCACAAACTATGCATCTGTCAAAGGACTAATATCCAGAATCTATGAGGAACTCAAATCAGCAAGAAAAAGACAAATAATCCTATCAAAAAGTTGGCAAATCATATGAATAAATTTTCAAAAGAAGATATACAAACATCTAACATATGAAAAAAATGCTTAGCATCGCTAATTATCAGGAGAACGCAAATTAGAGCCACAATTAGATGTGATCTTACTCCTGCAAGAATGGCCATAATAAAAAAAATCAAAGAAATAATTGATAATTGGTGTGGGTGTGGTAAAAAAGAAACACTTTTACACTGCTAGTGGGAATGTAAACTAATATAAACATTATGAAAAACAGTATGGAGTTTCCTTAAAGAACTAAATGTAGAGCTACCATTTCATTCAGCAATCCCACTACTTGATATCTATTGAAAGAAAAAGAAGTCATTATATGAATAAGACATATGCACATACATGTTTATAGCAGCACAATTGCAATTGCAAAAATATGGGACCAACCTAATTGCCCATCAACCAATGAGTGGATAAAGAAAATGTGTTATATATACACCATGGAATGCTACTCATCCATGAAACAGAAGAAAACAATGGCATTCACAGCAACCTGAATGGAGTTGGAGAACATTAATCTAAGCAAAGTAACTCAGGAACGGAAAACTAAATATCGTATGTTTTCACTTGTAAGTGGGAGCTAATCCATGAGGATGCAAAGGCATAGAATGATACAAGGGACTTTGGAGACTCAGGGGGAAGGAGAGGAGTGGGGTGAGGGATAAAAAAAAAATACATATTGGAAACAGTGAGGGATAAAAAAAATTACATATTGGAAACAGTGAGGGATAAAAAAAATACATATTGGAAACAGTGTACACTGCTCAGGTGACAAGTGCACCAAAATTTCAGAAATCCCCGCTAAGGAACTTACCCATGTAAAAAGAAAAACAAAAACAAAAACAAAATAAAAAACCCTGTACCCCCAAACCTACTGAAATAAAATATTAAAAAAAAGAAGATGACTCAATAAAAAGTGCTATTGTTCAGAATGTAAATTGGTACAACTGTGATTTTTATTCAAGTAGATTCATTCTCTGAACTTTGTTCATTTTCACCTCCAGAAAGCACTTCCCAGGAAAAATATACAGCAATGACTTTATCCACTCTACTGTTCATGAATCCTGTGCTGTTTTCTGTCAGTGCTGTTGTTAATTTGGATGTACCTGTGAAAACATTTCTATGACATGCACACTGGAACTGATATTCTGTTATATGTATATTTAACTTGGTAATGAAAACAAGTGAACTCGACTGCTCTAAAATTGGACATCGAAATTAGAAGTGTTGTGTCAGCCAAGCATAGGAAAATCAGCTTAAATTTGATACGGTATCAACTCTTCCTAATTTTGAGAGTGCTAAAATAAAATACTCCAGTGATACCTAATTTATTTTCCAAGTTTGCAAAACAGACTTAGCAGATAATATATCAAGGTCATATTATTTTCAGATAGCAAATAAAGTTTTAAAGTATCATTAATTATTTATAATTATTAATAATGCCTCTATAGTCACTAATGGAGTGATTTTTGTAAGACAGTATAAAGAACTGAAAACGGCTGCTGAAAATGGCCCTTCTAACCCACACAACTTTTCGGTCTTCCTACAGTCAATTGCATAAAGTGCTAATGACTTAACAATAGTTTGGTTTATAGAATGTTAGGTATTATTGATCTCGTGCTGCAAATTAGTAGCCACAGGTTAATCTATGACTCCAAAGTAAATCAAGCTTTTAATTTCATAGGACCAGCACATATCTAAATTAAAACTGCTATCGTAACCACATTCTAGTTCACAATCACTAAAACAACCCTCATTTTAGAATAGACAATAGAGGTTAGTTTAAAGGAAAAGGGAAAGGGTAAGCTTTGATACATTTGTTTGGAGTTTCAGCAGGGAATCTCTTCTTTCTCTTTTTTGTTTGTAGCATCTTGGGACTAAGATCATCTCCATTTGATTTTGAATGTTCTTAATATGTTGGCTGTAAAAAGTCAGAGTGATATATTTTCTTAGAGTATTATGCACCCATATATTAAAGACGAAGTTCTCTCTTAAACATTAATAATTGTAATTTTAAGTAATTTCTGATCATAATCGCCCAGGATTTAGCACTTTTTGGTTGTAAAGTGTGAATATAAAACCTGCAGTAGGCTGGGTATAGTGGCTCATGCCTGTAATCCCAGCCCTTTGGGAGGCCAAAGCCGGTGGATCACGAGGTCAGGAGTTCGAGACCAGCCTGTCCAACATAGTGAAACCCGGTCTCTACTAAAAATACAAAAATTAGCTGGGCGTGGTGGTGCGTGCCTGTAATCTCAGCTACTCAGGAGGCTGAGGCAGGAGAATCGCTTGAAACTGGGAGGCGGAGGCTGCAGTGAGCCAAGATCGTGCCATTGCACTCCCACTCCAGCCTGGGCGACCAAGCGAGATTCTGTCTCAAACAAACAAAAAGCCTGTAGTATTTGTTGGCTCTTTTTCAGCATTCAGCTTATTTTCCTGAGCCAATTAATTTGTAGATTATAAGAAAAATTAAAGATAAAGTATTTGGAAATTACTGGAAAATTGCTGTTTAAGAGTTAAGAGCTAATAATAGAATTCAAAGTCATATTTTATTGCTAAATCTGTGGGCCTCTCATTCTTCAGTTGCTCTTTTAGTGAATAGAGGTTTTATAAATAACATTCCAAAATATTTAAACATATATGATACAGACTGCTTAAAGTTGGAAATGGTTAGGTATTTGAGAATGAACATGTTTTTCTATTCAAACTAACTAAACTGCAAAAATCTTTTAAAATGTGCAGTATTCTTAGAGGTGTTGTACTTTTTAAATGATAAATTTCTTTCAGGAAATAATGAAATCTGCTTCTCTTTCTTGAATAAATTCATCCAGAATTATCAGCCAATTATACTGGCTATTGCATGTGCAAATACAATATTACTGAATTGTATATTATTGAATTATATTGTATTCTAAATTATTTTATAATATTGTACTGTGTATGCAATACAATATTATTAGCAACTATCAAAAAAACTCAGGAGTTTTGCTGTTGGTGATTGAATTGTATTCGTTTAGGACAAAAAAGAGTTAATAAAGAAATCAACACTATTTTCTTCCTGTAGGACGCTAATTGATATATCTAAAAAGCAAATATATTTTAAAGAACATTAAATAAAGCATTTAATTTTTAATTTATTTTTCTTGGATACCAAGAAAAATATGTAAACTTAGTTCAAAGTTTGGGAAAACCAGAAAAAAGTTTGGTCTTTCTTTTCTTCGTTCATTCTGATTTTCAACCAGCTTCCTTGAGCGTTTTGATTTTCATTTCACTTTGTGTGGAAAGACAAAAAATGAATCCGTATTAATATTAGAGCTGATTGGCATTATTTACTTTATACATTCAGAATAAAAATATCAAACAAAAGAAGCAAAAATTTGACTATTGCCAGTATAATATGTGCATATATGGAATATGTATATTACATAATACAAGGAAGATACAGAAACAGTTTTATAAAATGCAGTATTTATAATTTCAAAAATAAGAAAAAGAAAATGTGCTATTAGACTTCTCATTGTATTAGTGGCACATTATCATAATCCCCCTAATTATACCAACACTTTATTAAAGTGTTCTTTCGTGACCATATATTATATTTTATGATAATAGTATGTCATTTACAGAGGGAGTTAAATTAATGTTTCTAATAACACCTTTAACATTCTCTGAGTTAGTTCTGCATGCCAAGCAATATAACTATATTTAAATGCTTACATTAATTGGTCATCACACTAACTCTTTTGCAGAGTAATAGATTGGGCAAGCCATTTATATTATTTGTACTGTGTACACTGCAATTACATTTTAGTATATTTGAAAAGGAATATTAATTCAGATTTAAATTAGCATTTTACACCAATTAATTGTAAAATACACAACCACAAATGCCTGGCTCTGACATTGCACCTTTAATTCAACTCTTCATCTTGTATGGGCACACTTTATAGTACTTGTACAGAGTGGGCATGCTCTGTGGTTGCATAATAGACAAAGAAATGCATGAGATGTAAAGATTTTTAAAAAAGAACAAATATCCATAATGTATGAATAATTGTGATATGTTTACTTGGAAATTTGACAATATTTTCTGCTGAAATTATTTTAACAGAGTTTTGGATAAAGACAAAATATTTAAAATTCTTACATTTCAGTAGATTTAACAAGACATATTTTAACTGCCTGTATAGAGATAAAAGTTTATTAAATTAATAAGCATAAGGCTTTTTGCAATTTGACATAGGGCCTGTCACAGACAGGTGATACAACTTCAAACACAAAAAATTAAAGGACATTATTCTATTTTCTTATGAAATTTAGAAAATTGAGGGTGCAAATCTTTGATTAAAAATTTAAAAAATTCACGTATGCTCTTAGATAGCTAAGGCTTGTGAAAATGCTATTTTCTGTAAAAGTCCAGTATAAGGAGCACAGCACAATAGAATATTAAATGTGAAATTGTAGTTAGATAACTTTTTCTTGTGTTCCAGCTGAAGTATAATATAAAACAAAAATTGGACTTTTTTTTTTTTTTTTTTTTGAGACAGAGTCTCACACTGTTGCCAGGGCTGGAGTGCAATGGCCTGATCTCGGCTCAAGGCAACCTCCACCTCCTGGGTTCAAGCGATTCTCTTGCCTCAGCCTCCCAAGTAGCTGCGATTACAGGTGCCCACCACCACGCCTGGCTAATTTTTTGTATTTTTAGTAGAGACCAGGTTTCACTATGTCGGCCAGGCTTGTCTTGAACTCCTGACCTCATGATCAGCCCGCCTTGGCCTCCCAAAGGGCTGGAATTACAGGTGTGAGCCCCTGCGCCTGGCCAAAAATTGGACTTTTAGGAAAAATACATTTTATTGTTTTGAGTGATAGAAAGATATATCATATTTTTAATTATAATACATTAATAAAAATATGCATTAATGATACTAAATAAGTTAGACAAAAAGATTGTTTCACAATTTTGATAATAAAGTATATCATTAGTGTAAAAATACTGTATTAATATTAAAATGTACCTTTCTTCAGTTTTAACATATCTGAATTAAGGATGTACCTTACAATAAATAGTATATCAGGATTAAATCTCTCGAATTTGAAATGTAAGTTACTCTTAAGGTCTGAATATTTGTGTCCTCCAACATTCATATGTTGAAATTCTAACTCCTAAGGTGATAATATTAGGAAGGTGAAACTTGTAGGATTTGATTAGGTTATGAGGGCAGAGCCTTCACAAAGGGGATTAGTGAGTACCCTCACGAGAGAGGCTAAAGAACACCAGCTCTTTCCACCATGTGAGAAGACATCTTCTCTGACTGAGAAAGAGGGCCTTCACCAGACACTCAATCCCAATCTCCAGAAATGTGAAAAATAAATTTATGTTGTCTGTAATATACTCATTTAATGGTATTCATTATAGTGAACAGACTAAGACAATTACTATGAATAGTAAAATAGTTATATATGTCTCATGTAAATTAAGCGTGAGAACATTACTCATGTTGTGAATCACCTGTGTCTTTCGATGCAGTTTCCTTCTTCTCCCTTAGTACAACAAACATTAACAAAAATCTTACTATGGAGTTGATCATTTTCTCTCTTTGGTTATAGTTTTATTATGTCTTAATATGTATACCCCCAAAACACATAGTTTTTTTTATTGTATGATTTTTAACTTTATAAAATGTTTTCACAATTTCTGTATTTTTTCACTTCATAATCTGTTTCTGAAATTCACCTATGTGGCTGCCTATAACAGTAGTAAAATAATTTTCACTTCTAAATTATACTCCAGCTTATGAGTACACAGCATGTGTTCATTTACCTACCCACAGACACTTGTTTTACTTTTTTTTTTATGGAATCATAAAACCCTGCTACTGATGTTTTCCACTTCGCTGCTGTTGTGCACATTCTCTGAGCTGTACCACATTGAAATTTCTGGATAGTAAGTAAATATTCTTTCAATGTTTGAAAGAGTGATAAATATCTTCAGAATGAATTTACAAATGTAGACAGATGTCATTAGGGTATAAGTTATCTGTAGCTTTTTATTCTTATAAATATTTGGTATTCGCTGATATTTTGTTGCAAGTTTTCATATATTAACAATTTTGAGCACTCTACCACTCTTTTTAAAAATTTCTAGCGCAACTGTATCTGCTGTGTTCCAGTTGCTTCATTCTCTGTGTATTTTGGGTAATATTCTTTAGTCAATTTCATGAGTTGCAGATATCTTCTCTCCATGCACGGCTTGTCTTCTGCTTACTTTATCTTATCACCTGATTAAAAGTCTAGTAAGACATTTTAATGTAAAATTCATCAATATTTTCCACGATAGTTTGTACTGTCCAAATATTATAAATTTACATATTATTTAAATATATGTCATATTCCAGCTTTCTTGGTTTGGTGAACCAGGAGTTTGAATATGGGCTAAGGAAATACTTCACATCATTGGACAGAAAATTTACCTATTTGCATTGAAATGTAGCACAGCTATTTTATTTTTTAATGGAGGAGTCTTTTTCTGCAAACAATTCCTACAGGGGAAACAAAAAGATTAGTTTTGGAGAACAGACATTTCTATGTCTTAAACTTTGATTACCCATGAAGGAACTAAATCTTCTAATAAAAATGTCCTTTGTACCCTTGGGGAGCTGCATACATGTTTAGAGAAGGCCTAATTCAGGTATTTTCCTGTGTCTCACTAAGCCTTTGAATGACTGAGTAAAAAATAACTATTTTATGGGTCTCCTTTGTAAGTGAATTTAAGGATTTTAGGGACTATGTATTTTAAGTAATGATTATGGATTTGAATTTACTGCAGATGTGATTGTTGTTGAACCTTTCATACCTACATGGTTTATCAGAATTGTTGAAAAACAATATTCATTTTATTGAAGGTAATACAAGAATAAACCTGACAAAAAATAATAATAGACAACTAACATTAAAATAGAAATACTTAGGAGCTTATTAGCTTAGTCTACAGATGAACAAATTATAGAAAAGAACTTGAAATAGATAAAGAACTTTTAAAACCATTCAGGTGGTAAATGCTAATTAAGCTATCTAAAGAAAGTAAAAATTTTAAAAAATTGGAATGAAGCTAAAATAAAATACAAGTATGTAAAATTTCAAAGGATTGTAAAAATGTTATTTATAGTGATAACTAAAATATGATAAATATATTTAATACTTTAGAGCTAAAAAATTAAGAATAAATTCAAACATATATCAAAACTAAAAATTTAAATTCAGAAAGAAACTCAGAAATGAAAATCAACATGAACTGGAACTTTCATACACTGCTGGTGAAAATGTAATTCAGGACGGCTCATCTATTTAGACGTGTACTTACCATACAATTCATCAATCCGACTCCTAGATATTTATCCGAGTGAGATGGAAACATATATCTAGGTAACTGGACATATGTTTGGTACAAGACTGTTACAAAACTTTGTTTTGGCTTTATTCATAATATTCCTTAACTGTAACAAAACCCAAATGCCTAAAAATAGGTAAATGGTTAAACAAACGGTGGTTTTATTTAAACAATGTACACATTCCCAGCAACAAACACTGAACAAACCACTGATACAAGCAGCAACATAGATTAATTTTAAAAAAGGAATGCTGACCAAAGGAAGCCAGACATAAAACAAGTCTACTGAATAATTATATGCATATTAATCTCTAGAAAAGACAGATAAGCAGTGACAGAACGTTGGTAAAAAAATGACTGAAGCCATGAATTTGGAAGAGGGTAGAAAATTTGCCACACAAAGGAAAAATGACACTTTTGAGGAAGACGAAAATATTCTATGCCTAAATTCAAGTTGCTCTTATACTCTTGTTGAAAATCCTAACTCACAAGTTTGTATCAGTAGGAAGGCGAGGTTTTGGGGAGGTGCCCATGTCGTGAGGGCAGACTCCTTATGAATGCAACTAGTGTTCTTATAAAAGAGGCCCCAGAAAGCTTATTCACTCTTGCCGCCATGTGAGGTTGTAGCAAGATGGTGCTTTCTGTGAACTGGGAAGCCAGCCCTCATCAGACAGTGAATCTGCTGGCAACTTGAACTTGGACTTCTGGCTTGGTCTGTTTTGTGTTGTTATTAAGAAACAAAAGAGTGACTACAGTCAATGGTAACTTAATTGTACATTTAAAATAACTAAAAGAGTATAGTTAGGTTGTTTGTAACACAAAGGATAATGCTTGAGGGGATGGATATGTCGTTCTCCATGATATGGTTATTTTACATTGCAGGCCTGTATCAAAACGTCTCATGTAACCCATAAGTATATACACCTACTATGTACCCATAAAAATTAAAAATGAAAAAACGGAAAAAAAATACCTGAGGCTAGACAATTTATAAAGGAAAGAGTTATATTTAACTCATGGTTCTGCAGGCTATACAAGAAGCATGGCGCCAGCATATTCTCAGCTTCTAGTGAGGGCTTTTGTCTTACATCAACACATGGTACAAAAGATTAAAGACGAAGCAGGCATACACTGAAAGAGACCAAACCCAAAGGATGTCTTGGGTTTATAAAAACTCTAGAACTAGTTCATTCCCCTATGAACCAATCCAGTCTTGTGAGAGTGATAACTCATTACCCTGAGAAGGGCACCTGAGTGAATCATTAGCGGTCTGCCTCCACAACCTAAACACCTCCCACCAGGCCCTACCATCCAACACTGTCACATTGGGGATCAAATTTTAACATGAGATTTGGTGGGAATCAACAAAGCATATCCAAATTACAGCAACATGCTGGCCTCCAAAACTGTAAGAAACAAATTTCTGTTGTTTATAGGCTACCCAGTTTATGATATTTGGTTATAGGAACTCAAACAGATTAAGGCAATATTTTTGTGCGAATTTTATTTAAAGTATCCCAGAATATTATATGCTACGTTACTGAATCAATATCACACTATTACCTTTTTGAAATAATAATGTACCTAGCAAGAGTTCAGCAAATATTTAGTGACCTAATCTACAAAATGACATTGTTTTGGCATCTTCAACAAATAAGTCATTTTAATTTCTGCTATTATAACTTATTTTTTATTATACATGTTTTCCACTCCTACTTTACCATTATATTTATCCACTAGGTCATCAGTTGACCAGGCCTATGTTACTATTATATTTTACATTCAATATTCAAGCTTACATTCAATAATGTGAGCTTGGACAACAGATGACTTAGTGGATAAATATAATGGTAAAATGAGAGTGTAAAATATGATTAATAGCAAAATAAGTTATAATAGCAGAAATTAAAATGACTTATTTGTTGATGACAAAGAGATAGCCAATCTCTTAGCCAGTTGCCACAATAACAATACTAGCAATTATCATTGATGATGTACACACTATAAACTAGATACTATGCTGGGCACTTTGCATGTATCATAATAGTAGTAAAATAATGACATGTAATATTATTAATATTAACACAAATACTAGCAAAAATCATATAATAATATAATATGTAATGGTAATGGTAGTTCTAAATACTTTACATATAGTAATACATTTAATTTTTACCATAAGCCTGTATATCAAGCACTATTATTACTGCCCGATTTGTAGATTAGGACACTAAAATAGAGAAGAGCTAACCACCTTGCTCAAAGTCACATAAAAAATAAATGATAGAGCCAGATCCATATCTACTTTCTACCTTCAGACTGTTCTTAACCATTACACTACAAGCCAGAGTTATTGAGAAGTATTTACAGTATAGCATAGTATTTACACTTCATGTGCAGTTGAGGAATCTATCCTCTGAGAGGTAAAGTAATTTGTACACAAGTCAAAAGTGGTGAGTTAGGACCTGAATCTTTATTTCTCTGACTCAGTAACTGTGTTGTTTTTGCTGTGTTACATTATGAGACATATACAATATTGAATCAAATGTTAACCTTGTTGTATTTCAAAATATTAATAAATATTTGCTGAACTCTTGCTATGTACTTAGAACTCTACTAGATGTTGTGAAAAAGACATATGAATGAAAAAGTAATAAATAAAATAAACTTATTTCAGGAAATCTCCTGAGCAGCAAGCCAAGAAGCAGTAACAGGTTTGAGACAGTAAATAGTATGGGATAATATATTATGAAGTACTAAATAGTGTGGTGCCAACTGTACACACAGGAGAAGAACAGAGGAGAAAGAAATCCATGAGAGACTCAGCAGTCGGGAAAGGCATTATAGGAGGAATCAGGATCTAGGTGGACCCAGAAAAATGGTGTAGATGTTGACGGGTGGATAGGCAAACCAAATCCACCCCAAATGAGGAGGAAATGTCAAGCAATTCAGAATGAGAAAGACAGTTGTCAGAAACAAGGAGGATTCTTATTTATTTAGAGTAGAATTTTAAAATTATTTAAAAAAGAGTAAGAAATCTTGAGTATGTTGCTCAGAGGCAAATAAATGGAAATAAACAAACATTTAAAAGCCAGAAAAGGAATTCAATGTATTTGTTGCAAAAACTAGAAAATTACTAAGATCTTTGTACAGAGAATTTGCATATAGTAATAATCAATAAGTTAAAGTTATTAAATATAACTTTATTTTTAATATATATATTGATTTAATGTATAATATTTATATTATATGTTATTTAAATATTATATATTGATTTTGTACAAACTCATGGAGCAAATTCTCTGGTCTCTGTTAGCTACTAATTATATAAATTTGAAACAGAATGAGGAAAGACTCAATTAGGCTCTTTTTCTACCAAATCAAAATATAAGAGATAACCGCTATGTTAAAAATGTCTTTAGCTGGACCACTGTTAGATTCAGAGTTTCTCAGTTTTTACAGATGTGCATATGTATTTTATTATCTTCTAATCAATTACTGGGATATGCTCAAACTTAAGAGACTTCATCTAAAAAGACCACAATTTGTTGTTTGTTAAATATTATGTATAACTTTCTCCGTTAATCAAACTTTTTCCAGTAGCTCTTTTTATAGAAAAATAACTCATCAGACATAGAATGCTGAAAAATTCGATTTTCCATTGATATTACATATACACTAAGGAACAGAAACAAACTGGACAAGTTCATTTTTTTTTTTCCTAATGCCATTGCTTTGGTTCCACTGGGAGTGTCACTGAAATGATCATTAATTTCTTACCCGGGAGCTGAAAATACAGGAAGTTATCAAACTCAAGTCATTTTCATGAAAGTTAGAATCAGATATAAGAAAACCAGCATGGCTTTAAGTACAGTTGGCTTATTTTGGCATATTTGTTTCATTCATTAGAGAAGTCTGCTAAAATAGACGTCGCAGGATTTTTTTTTCAGATTGTACAGTTGTCCTATTTCGAAGCCTTTGTTTTTAAAGAAGTGCAGCTGTTTCATAAACGCCTATGTCTAGTCACAAGAGGATGTTGTGATCCTATGGACAGATGAGGTAAACGCCTTTACTATCAAGGAAACAAGTAGTTGCACATGGCCTATAGTTGGTGATGTCTGTTTGTGCAGGGCATCACAAGAATATGTAGTTGTCTAGGAGGAGGGAAAAGGACGGGCTCTTCTGTGTGAATGATTTGTGAAACACCATACCAGTGATGCCTGCTCAGTTCTAACTCTTGAAAACAGTAGTACTTCAAGCTACATATGAAAATGCGGGAAGAGTTTCCAAAACGAGAAGGGTTTATGCACATGACAGCTGGAGGTTATATAGCCAGTGGAGTTAACCAGGGTCATTGCTAAAGGGGGCCAAGGTCATGTCAAGAGGGAAACAAAAGAAGGTTAATTTCAAAGAATGAGCTGTGGACCATAATTTAGTCATATGTCTTGAAAAATCAGACGCAAAGGAGAAATGAAGTGCAAGAATAACATTGAGAAAGTGATTTATAACTATGATAGTAAACGAGGAATATACAGTATACTTTTATTTTTTAAATTTTTAATTATTATGGATACATAATAGTTGTACATATTTGTGAGGTATATATAATATTTTGATATAAGCACACAATATGTAATGATCAAATCAGTGTAATTGGGGTATCTATCACCTTTAGCCTTATTATTTCCTTGTGTTAGGAACATTACAACTCTGCTCTTTTAGCTATTTTAAAATATACAATAAATTGTTGTTGACTACAGTGATCCTTTTGTGCCACTAGACACTAGAAGGATAACTTTAACATCATCCAGATGCATATAACTTCTTTCAGTAACCATATTCTCCCGAACAAACTCTGCAATGCTTTATACAAAAGTCTAGACTTATTGCACAGTTTGTTCAGGAGGATGTGGCTAATGAAATAAGTTATTTGCATCTGGATGATATTAAAGTGATCCTGTGATTCTAACAGAAGAGTTATAGAAGTCAATTTCGTTGACAGGGCATACAGCTGTCACTGTATAGTAAGAGATGGACAAACAACACACTTCTTTATGTTAAAGGCAAGTGTATTCAATGGAAAAGCAACTTTTCCTGAGAGGTAAGAGGCACTTTGTCCCAGCCCTATTTAGCAGCATCAGTTGGTTATCAGCAAAGATAACCTCAGAATGGCATGTGTGTTCTTCCTGTGGTGGCCCTGCAAAGGAACTGTTACTGAATACCAAGAAAGTGCTACAATTCAAAGGGACTATTAAACGAAAGTTCTGGTCAATTGAGCTGGCTCTTTGGCTAGGGAAATTATAAGTTTATGCGTAGTTTAATAAAATAAGGTTAACCAAAAAATAATAATAATAGGTTTAACCTTGGTAGGTGTAGAATCTTGCTCTCACTTCAGCAGAGTGTACCACTGAGAAGAACAATAACTAGGCACAGGGAAATAACACAAGCATGTAGTTATGACAGACTGATGTTAACTCTGCCTTTGGTAATGCCATGTAGTCTTGTCAAGAGCCGTAGTCATCTCTAGTCTCATTTAACTTATACAATTTAAATTGTACAAAATATTTTTCTTTTATTTATGTAATTATAGATGCTGTAAAATCACATTTTAAACATGAACATTTTATGTCATAAAATACAGTATATATTTTAGGTTCATACACACATTTTATTATTCAAGTTCTTATACTCAAATTATTAAAATTATAATTTTAGGAGGACTTAAGGGGATTTTTGAAGGTAACATTGATAACGTAAATTTTCTTTTTATCTTTAACTTCAGAAATCAGCCCTTGCACAAGACGCAACTTCAATGTAATGAGAAAAAGAAAACCCATTTGGCAATTCAGGAAGATACCGAGAGTGGCCAGGTATGAATCCAGGGACTGCCCACTTTCAGTCTTTTTGGGGGACCACATGTGCTGGAGGTTACAATGCTTAAGCTGTTAACCGACCTAAATTACCTCATCAAACTTTTATCATTCACTCATTCAAAATATATAGCTATGTGTGCACACCCTGTGCTAAGCCATTCCAGATATTGGAAGTACAATATTATCCTGCATTCCTGAAAGGCAATGTATATTAAATAAGAAACAAATATCAAATAACAAGAAGTGTTATGATGGAAAATGAAGGATGGTATGGCAGCAGGTTGGCCAGAGAAGGTTTTTTTCAGGTGATTAAATCTGAGTTAGGATCTGAATAAAATGAAGAAGTGAGCCGTATAACTATATCCAATGAAGAGTATTCTAAGCAGAGGAAACCAGAACTGCGAAGACTGCAAACCTGTGAATAACAGACAGCCTCTGCAGCTGTAGTATCATGAGGGAGGCTCCGAGAGGCAGAAACTGAAATCCCCCAACACCAAAAAATTCAGAGACCAGAACATGAACAATCATGTAGTCATTTTAACTGCTATGGATTGAAATGTGACCTCTTCCCAAACCCTCCCAAAAATATGCTGAAGTACTCCAGAATGTGATCTTGTTTGTAAATAGTGACATTGCAATAGAATTGGTTAAGAAGTGGTCATACCGGAGTAAGACAAACTCCTAACCCATCATGACTGGTGTCCTTATGAGAAGATGAACATGGGAAGACACAGAGCCACACACGGGAGAACCATGCATCAATGGTGGCCGAGCTTGGAATTGTGCAGCTGCAAACCAAGAAAAACAAAATATTACCAGCACACAACCAGAAGCTAGTTACAGGAAAAAAGAAAAGTGAGGGGGATGGGGGTTCCCCTATAGGTTTCTGAGGGAACGTGGACCTACTGACACCTTGACTGCAGATTTCTAGCATCTAGACCAGACCCATGAGACAATAAATTTCTATTGTTTTGGGTCACCCAATTTGTGGTATCTTGTTAAAGCAAACTTAGGAAACTAATAGAGCAGCTTTTTTGTTGGTTGGTGTCCTTATAAGAAGGACTTTATTTTTTAGTTTTTTGGTGGACTTTATGTTTTAGTGGACTTTATTTTTTAGAGCAGTTTTAGGTTCACAGGAAAACCAGGTGGGAAGTATGGAGTCCCATATATGTCCTGTCCCCCTGCACCCACAGAATGCCATACTATCAACATCCTGCATCAGAGTGATATATTTGTCACAATCAATTACGATGTGGTGACACATCACTATCACTCCAAGTTCATAGTTTCCAAAGGAGATCACTTTTGGTGTTGTTTATTCAGGGGTTTAAACGAATGTATGATGACATGTACCCACAATTACGGTATCATAAAGAGTTGTTTTACTGCCCTAAAAAGCCTCTGGGCTCCAATTGTTCATCCTTCTTTCCTTCCTAACACCTGAAAAACACCGAACTGTTTGCTGTCTCCGAAGTTTTGCCTTTTCCAGAAGTCCATATAGTTGGAATTATACAGTATGTAGCTGTAATGGACTAAACTGTGTCTTGCCGAAATTCAGACATCGAAGCCCTAACCCCCAATATGACTGTATTTGGAAGCAGGTCCTTTAAGTAGGTAATTGGGCTTAAATAGAGTTATAAGTGTGGGGACCTAATTCAGTATGACTGGTGGGCTTATAAGAAGAGAAAGATACACCAGGGATGTGCACACACAGAGAAAAGGGTAAGGACAAAGTGAGAAGGTACCATCTGCCATTCAAGGAGGGGGGTGCTCAGGAGTAACTAAACCTGCCAACACCTTGGACTTCCAGCCTCCATAGCTGTGAAATAAACTTGTTGTTTAAGCCACCCAGTTGGTGGTATTTTGTTGTGGCAGCCCTAGCAGACTTCAAATGGAGCATCTCTAATCTGAATATGTGAAATCCAAAATGCTTCAAAATCTGAAACTTTTTGAGAGCTGACACGGCACCACAAGTGGAAACTTCCACACGTAAGCACTTAACACAAACTTTGCTTCATGTGCAAAATGATTTAAAGTATTGAATAAAATGACTTTCAGCATATTGGTGTAAGGTGTATATGAAACATAAATAAATATGTTTAGAATTGAGTCCCTTCTCCAAGATAGTTCACTATGTATATGAAAATATTCCCAAATCCAAAAATGTGTGAAATCTAAAATATGTCTGGTTCCAAGCATTTAGATAAGGGATACTCAACCTGTAATGCAATGTCGCGTTTTCAGATTGGATTCTTTCACTTAGAAATACATTTAAGGTTTGTCTATGTCTTCTCTTAACTTGAAAACTCATTTCTTTTTAGAACTAAATAATATTCCATTGTTTGGATGTATCACAGTTCATTCATCTATTCACTTACTGAAGGATATCTTGGTTGCTTCCAGCTTTCAAAAGTTCTATAAATAAAGCTGCTAAAAAACAGTTATGTGCAGGTTTTTTTGTGTGTGGACATAAGTTTCAACTAATTTGCATAAATGTCAAGGAGTGTGATTTCTGGATTGTATGGTGAATATGTTTAAATTTGTAAGAAACTACCAACTGTTTCTGAACATGGATGTACAATTTGTCATTCCCACCAGAAACTAAGATTTCCTGTTTCTCTACATCCTTACCAAGGTTTTCTCTTGGCAGCATTTTGAATTTTTCCATTCTTATATAGGTGCAGTAAAATCAATTGTGGTTTTGATTTGCAATTCTCAATTGACATATAATGTTGAATATCCTTTTATATGCTTATTTGCCATCTGTACATCATCTTTGGTAAGGTGTTACCTTTGTCTTTCATGTTGTCTGTGATGAGAACATACTGAAGGGATTTTGGAAACAAAAACATGTCTTATTTCAACCTTAAAGTGTCATTTGAAACAATGTATGACAAAGTCACTTGAGTGGGAAGAAGGAAGAGAGTGTCAAAAGAATCAGTACAGAAATTATTTCTCCATCTTGGAAGCTGCTGTTATAATCCAGATGGCTTGTTCTGGGATGGTAAGACTGGAAATGAGTAAAAGTGGTAAGGTTTGATTATAAATATAAATACGTATTCTACACAGAAAGCTGATCACTTCTAACAATTTTGTTTGTATGTATTCATACAAACCATACACACATGCACACACAGACATAAAACAGAATTTGTGATTAGATGAGATGTGTCAAGTGAGAGAAAGAAAGCACTCAAAGATAAATGATGGCTAAAATTTTGGTCTAAACAACTGGAAGATTGTTGGTGCTATTTACTGTGTTGCAAAAAAAATGTGTTATGAGCAGGTTTAAGAGTAAAAGTCAACATGATTTATTTGAGATTTGACCCACTTTTTAATTTTTCACCTCCAGTCAGTGTTGCTTGGGAAATATGGGTTAAAGATGTACTTGCTTACCGTAGCTGAGAACTAAAGAGTAACATGTAAACAATTTCTCATATTGGTTTATAATTTTGTATTCATGATATGGTCATAACAAAGCATCATCACCCACAAAAGTATGAATATTGTTGGTGGAATGAATACTTATTCAGAATAAATCTCCTTCACAACATTTCTCAATGGTACTTTTGACATTTGAGATCAGATAATTATTGTAGTGGGGTGCTGTCCTATATGCCGTAGGATGTTTAACTGCATCTCTAACCTCTACATTCTACATACCAGAACACCTCATGCCAGTTACAGCAATTAAAATTATCTAGATATTTCCAGATAACTCAGGGCTGAGGACAAACACTTGAGCACAGGAGTCTGAGAGCTGCAGCTCTATGGTAAAATGGAATGATTTAAAAGTTATTCCAAAACTATGATTTTCAATTTGTTTTATAAGAAATTCTAAAGTGCCAAGGAACAACTATGGAAAGGAAAGAAACACAGTCTGAGTGGATAGAACTTAAAGAACAATTAAGTATTAATTAATAATATATTAGTCTTCCTGGTAATGTTTTTTGTTGTTGTTGTTGTTTTGTTTTTGTTTGTTGTTGTTGTTGTTGTTGTGAGACAGGGTCTTCCTCTGTCACTTAGGTTGGAGTGCAGTGGTGTGACCTTGGCTCACTGCAGCCTGGAACTCCTGGGCTCAGGTAATCCTCCCACCTCAGCCTCCCTAGTAGCTGGGCCTATAGGTGCAAGCCACCACACTGGGCTGTTTTTTGTATCTGTTGTTAGAGACGAAGTCTCTATGTGGCCTAGGCTGATCTCCAACTCCCGGGCTCAAATGATCCTCCCGCTGGGTCTCCCAAAGTGTTGCGATTACAGGAGTCAGCCACTGCGCCCCATCCCAGCAAGATTTTATTTGAAAAAAGTGTTTCACATTCAGGCATTAAAAAATGTAGAAAGTCATGTAAAATTAAGAATCAGACCAACACTTTACCACATATCTGCAATAAACCAGAGTCGAAGGAGAAATACACAAACACAAACTAAACTATAACTATTTGATATTTACCTAATATTACAAAAAACAAAAATTAAGTATTTTTAGTTCCCCATAAGATTTAAGATACCATGCGAATTTGTGTGAGAAAAGCCATAATGAAAGAAGAAATGCACATTTTTCTGTTTTAAAGGTTCATGTTAAAAGATAATGGTAGTTAAATAAATTGTGTCATCATAACAGAAATTACATTTGACTAAAAATTTCCACAAATTGAAAATAGAAACTTAGATAAGAATGTTTTAAATACAATTATTAATGTTTTAATATAATTATGAAAAATATGTTTTAATATAATTATTATTAGAGTAGCCAGAAATTTTAATAATGTTGAAAGATATCTTTAAAAACAGAAAATAATGAAAATAATCAAAGTTAAAATGAAGACTCAGGATTTCAGTAAGCTCAGAAAAAATCCAAAGGATAAGAAGATTTAAAAATAGTCTATATGGCATTTTTGGAGTTAATAAAATGATATATTTTCAAAGTTATTTTTGAGGAATGGATATTATTTTATTATATAAAAATAATGTTGATATTTATTTACAGCTAAAAGGAAAAAGGCAATGATAATAAAAATAAGGTATATTATTTATACATCTTTTTATGTAAAACATACGCTAAATTATTTGAGGTTATGATATTTAATTTATGGGTTCGTGAGAAAGGAAAGGGAACCAGAAATCATCTACGTAGGTTTCATGGCCAAGGCAGCATTGATTTTTCCCCTTTAGAACACAAACTTAGCTCTTGTTGAACTACTAGGCAGTATTTCAGACAATCTGTTAGTTATTGAAGATTTTTCCAGGTTCATGATTCAGATTTCCCATCTATGATTCTCTTTATATCCATATTCTTCATAGTACATTATTAAACACAACTCAGTTTGCCATATTACAGCTTCTGCTTTTCCATATTTCTACAGCTTCAAGCATCACGCTTATTTTATTCCATTTCTCACATCTTCAGCCAAACTTGTCATGTACTCAAATCCTTCAGAAGAAATAGATGATGGATTACATTAAGTGACTCTGAGGAACAGCGGAATTGTGCAGCCGGAATACAAATTTTTCAGCATTTAGGTTGGGTACCCACCTAGACTGATTCGTTTAGGTTGGGTACCCACCTAGACTGATTCGTTTAGGTTGGGTACCCACCTAGACTGTTTCGTTTAGGTTGGGTACCCACCTAGACTGTTTCGTTTAGGTTGGGTACCCACCTAGACTGACTCAGGTGTGTTTGGAGTACAACTTCGTAAGGGCAAAGTATAGTGCTTCTATATAGAACTCTTCAGAACTGTATGGTAAGATTCAGACTCCTGACAAGAGGGGAGAGAAAGTGAAAGCCACCAAAATTCTATTATCAATAAAAACAAAGTGATCTCTCATAATCAGTTTTATAAGGAAATTCTGTCAAAATTTAAATAAGTGAAAGCTTCTTGAAAAGTTTTAAACATGTTAATCATCTAACCAGAGCGTTAGGTAATCACATTGTTGTATATTGAATATTTTAACAGCTTTATTGCTATATAAATCATATGCCATAATATTCTTCTTTATAAAGTGTACAGTTGTGGCCAGGTGCAGTGGCTCACGCCTGTAATTCCAGCACTTTGGGAGGCCAAGGTGGGAGGATCACTTGAAGCCAGGAGTTCAAGACCAGCCTGGACAACAAAGTGAGACCCTGACTCTAAAAAAAAAAAAAAAAAAAAAAGAAAGAAAAAAGGTACAATTTAGTGTTTTTGTTATTTTAAAAAATATACTCACAAAGTTGTGCAATCTGCACCATTATTTAATTTTAAAAGATTTTCTTCAACAGAAAGAGAAATCTCTTACATATTAGCAATCACTCCCCATTTTCCACTTTCCCTCATTCCCTGGCAACTACCGATCTACATTTTGTTTCCATGACTTTGCCTATTTCGGAAATATAAATGAAAACATACAAACTGTGAACTTCTGTGACTAGATTCTTTCAGTCATTATAATATTTAAATTACATTCATGTTGTAACATATTTCAGCACTTCATTGTATGTATTGTAAATTATATTCCATTAAATGGATATACCATTTTCATTTATCAATTCCTCAGTTGATATACATGTGGGTTCTTTCTACCTTTTTATTATTAATAAATGCTACTAATATTTGTGTTCAAATTTTTAAGTGGAAGTGTGTTTTCATTACTTTGCAATATATGCCTAGGCATGGAATTGCTTGGTCATATGGTAACTCCATGTTTCTCATTTTGAGGAAAGGCCAAAATGTTTTACAAAGCAGCTGTATCATTTTACAATCCTATTAGAAGTAAATTTGTAAGTGTCCCTTTTTCTCCATATCCTTGAAAACATTTATTATTGTTTGTCTTTTTTATTCATCCTATTGAGTGTGAAGCGATATCACATTGTGGTTTTGATTTGCACTCCCCTTATTAATAACTAAAGATTTTGAGCATCATTTCATGTCTTCGTTTGTCTTTGTTTCTCTTCTTTGATAGATGTCCCTTTGGCTCTTTTTTGCTAGATTATGAATTTGGTTATTTATTTTCTTTGTTGAGTTATGTGTATGTATATGTGTACATTTCTAATATGTAGTGAATGCAAGTCCCTCATGAGATAGATGGTTGGCAAACATTTTATCTCATTGCGTGAATTGTCTTTTTCATTTGTTGTTGGTGTCCTTTGAAGCACGTTTTTTAAAATGCTGATGAAATTCTATTTCTCTATAATTTTCTTTTATTGTTTGAGCTTTTCATTGCCCAGTGAAAGGTCACTAACATATATTTCATGCTTTCTTCCAAGAATTTTATAGTTTTATTGATTACATTTAAGTTTGTAATCCAATTTGAATTACAGTATTTACATAATGATAAGCATAGGTCCAAATTTATTTTTTGTATGTGAAATTTAATCATTTGTTGAAAATATAGAATAGATTTTGGACACTCTTTAAAATGTTAAATATTACTGACAACTGTATGACATGGAAGAGGCAAATGTAACTTTTTTTTTCAGAAATCATCAAGTAAATTTGTGTTAATATGCTTTCAAACATAGTAAAGATACAGGTAAATTAGAAAAGAAAATGGCAGAATTTTAAGTAAAGTGATAAAATGACTAAGATATGTTGTCTTTGTAAGTATTTGTATTACTAATGTCAAATTTATTATCATTAAATATGTTTTATGAGGAAGGGAACATGAATTATAGTTGTAGTCTTATGTAGTCCTAAAACAATAACTTATAATCAATATTCCATTTTAATATAAACAATGATTATATTTTAGAATGTATAAGGGCAGAGAAAACTTAGTTATTTATATATTCACTCATTGATGTATGTTTCACCTAGCATATGCCAGGCACTGTGAAGTCTCTGGGGATATAACAATGAACAAAATAAACAGAAATCTCTGTGCAGGAGGCAGAAAATTAGTTAAATGAATAACAGATGAAGCATTCGGTGTAGAAATCTGGGGAACAGAGACAGGAAATGCAAAGGTACTGAGGTGATAGCATTGCTGGCTTGTTTGGAGAACAACATACAGGCCTGTATGGCTAAAATAAAATGAATGACGGAGAAAGTGAGGTGGTGAGGTCAGAGAGGTAATGGGGAGATCAACTATATTGAACCTTGTTGGTTAAGTAATTACTCTAATGAGAAGTGAAGTCTTTGAAGGTTTTATAGAAGACTTATCATATATTACTTACGTTTTAAAGAGTTATTCTACATATTGTGCTGAAATATTTTTTAAAGTGGGAAATCAAGTTTCGTATAAAAATGGAAATACACTATTTCATGCTTTGAATTATAAATGAAAAGACACCAGTATAAAGCCTCATGCAATATTTTATACAGTAAAGTCAGTTATGAAAAATAAAGCCCCAAAACTAAATGATTATAAATAATATTAATTTCTTAGTTTAAGTTGTAAAAAACAATTGCATTACATTATTTCATAAGTTATTATTTTAAATAACCTAGGTATAACTAGACTTACTAAATCATGATATCTGAGGTAAGGCCTAGATTTAAGCACATGTCTTTAAAAAATGTTCCACCAATGTTTCTGATACACAATATATATTGAGAACTATTACAGCAATTTATACCAAGAATTAGCTAGAGTTACTCACTGATAAAATATCCCATGTAATAGTAATTCCATGCCGGCACCATTTTAGAAAATCACACATAAAATTTTGATATAAATCTTTTGCAAAATTCTTTGCTGAATTCAGAATATTATTATGTCTATACCCCACCAGTCTACTGGCTTAATAGCCACAATGATAACGGAAAGACAAGTACTTTGGTATGATTTGCACCACATGAATTCATGTTGGTGCCTACTGATCAACACCATATTTGTTAAATGCTCACAAACCATCTGCTACGTAATCTGTTTTAGAATTTTGCCAAAGACCCGTGTCAAGCATTTTGGCTAACTGACATGTAGTTTTACAATCCCCTTATTTCCCATTTTAGAAAATTGCAAAAATATTTATCTTCATTATTTTGGCATTTCCACTATCCTCTGTGGTTTCTTTCATTAACTATTGTCCTGAAAGTATATGTGCAAGAGTCTTCTGTATTTCTGGATGTGTAGTCAATGAACTTTCTTGCAAATATTAGATTATTTTTATATATTGGCTTTTTTCCTACATGCCCAACAGTACTTGAGTATAATTATTTCTTCAAAATATATTTTTCCAATGTTTGCCGTTTGATTACAATTCTTTCTGGAGATAACAAAAGCAAATTAGAGAGAAAGAGGGATATGCTTTTGGTCATCAGCTGATACTTAATTATACCTTTATTAAATAGGATCTATTTGCTTGCTCTAAGATATTTATTTCAAACTTTTTACCATATTTTTAAAAACACTTCCAGTCATTTGCTTTCATTACTTATTTATAATGCCAATTAATATTTCACTCTTTCTAATTTTACATACACTACGTAAATTAAAATCTCAAATAATGCTAAATTCTGGTGGTGATTTTTCAGATAACGACCCCAACAGGATCATAGCCATCAATAAAAATAACAATAATCTTTAGTTAATGGTTCTTAGATGTCAGATGTATATTTAGCCTAATGTTTTGGGGGTACATAGGTCACTACACTGTGGCCATCAAATTTAGCCTGGGTCTTTCCCTTTATGAAATTTTTGTTGTTTGTTGTTTTGATTTTATTTTGTTGTTTTGTTTTTCATCAATGTAGTTTGCTAGAGTTATTTTAGATTCAGAGAAAAACTGAGCAGAAAATACAGAGTTTCCATACACTCCCTCCCCAGTTTCCCTTATTAACATCTTGCATTTGTTAAAAGTAATAAACTGGTACTGAATCGTTATTATTAACTTAGGTTTCTAGTTTGATTAGAGTTTACTCATTGTGTTGTACATTTTATGGGTTTTGAAAAATGTATAATGATATATATCCATCATTATAATATCATACAGAATCATTTCACTGCCCTAAAATCATTTCCTGCACTCTACCTATTCATTCCTCCCTCTCTTGCTTCAAACCCATCGGCAGTTACTTATCTTTTTACTGCTCCCATTGTTTTCCCCTTTTCAGAATATCACATAGTTGGAATTGTACAGTATGTAGCGTTTTAAGATTGGCTTCTTTCAGTTAACAACATGCATTTAAACTTCCTCCATGTCTTCTTATGGCTAGATGGCTCATTTCTTTTTAGTGCTTAATAATATTCCAAGGAATGGATGTTGCTTGCAAGTTTTGGCAATTACAGATAAAGCTGCTGTAAATATTAATGTGGAAGTTTTCATGTGGATGTAAGTTTTCTACTCATTTTGCTAATTTCCAAGAAGTAAAAGTTGCTGAATTTTATACTGAGTATGTTTAGCTTTGTAAGAAACTGCCAAATTTCCTTTCAAAGTGTCTGTACAATTTCTTGTTTCTACCACCAATGAAAGAAAAGTTCTCGTTGCTCACCATTCTTGCCAGTATTTGGTGGTGTCAGCATTTTGAATTTTTGGTATTCCAATAGGTGTATATGGTATCTCATTATTGTTTTGATTTGCAATTCTCTGATGACATATTATCTTAGGCATGTTTTCATATACTTATTTGCTATCTTTATATCTCCTTTGGTGAGGTACCTGCTTATATCTTTTACCAATATTCTAATTGGTTTATTATTTTGTTATTAAATTTTATAAGCTCTTAACCTTGGTTATTCTGTGTGTGTTTTTTTTTTTTGCCTTTTCCTATAAACTTTAGAATCAGTTTGCTGATATGCAAAAAAAAATAGCTTGCTGGGATTTGTATTGGGATTGCATTAAATCTATAGATCAAGTTGTTAAGAACTGACATCTTAACAATATTAACACTCCTTTCCTTGCACATGGACTATTTCTTCATCTATTTAGATCTTTGATTTCTCTCATCAGATTTTTGTCATTTTTCTTATATAGATATTATGCATATTTTATTGGATTATACCTAAATATTTCATTTGTTGGTGCTAACATAAATGGTATCGTGTTTTTAATTTAGAACTACATTTGTTCATTATTAGGGTGTAGAAAACAATTGGCTTTTGTATATTAATCTTATATCCTGTAACCTTTCTATGATCACTTGTTAATCCCAGAAGTATTGTTTGCAAATTTTTAAAGGAGGTTTTCTGCAGAGACGATCATTTCATTTTTGTCTTTGTGAACATTTTTTTGGGTTGTCGCTATTTTCTGGTATGTTCGTTAATACCAGGTCATAATATTATTTATGTCTCCAGTCAATAATCTGTCAAAACATATATTTTGTTTTTGCATGCAAATATATATGTATATGTACATATATTTTTACAATACATATGATGATTTTGATCCTATTTATAGCAAGCAAAAATAATAAATGATGTGCCCTTCTTTTTGGTTTTTCTATTGCATTCTTCTTTGGCACTATCTTAATAGATTGTTCCTAAGACATAAAAGATGAGTCCTTTCCTACAATAGCTTGGGAAGTCTGTATTGATTATATCAGTTCAGAGTCCTCAAGCAAGAATAAAAGCTCAAAATGCTAAGTTGTGTGTTTCCTGTTGTGAATTTGTAATCTGCTCAATAATGTTTTACTCCTGTGTTTTACCTAAGAGAAATTTGGTAGATTTTCTCACTGATGGAGATGCCTCTCATGAATAGCTTTAATTCAGAATTTCTCAGCAGATACTCTATATTGTATCACAAATAGTTTTATAAGTATATTGACATTTGAGTCACTTGAGCTCTTTTATCTCAAGATGGGAATTTGATAAATAGACTTAAACAATGGTCACCTTTGTTCACATGACCTTGTTTCTTTACCTCATTGTGCCATACAAATATTATGTTCTATGTGAGTCACAACATGAGGAAGGATGAGACTACTGACCCAGGTGTCCATATCCCTGAAAATATTCTTGAAGAAAATTACAATCATTCCTGCACTGGCTACATTTCCTATAGACATAATTTCATACTTTTCTCTTATCTCATGCCACAGACGCCCAGACAATGAGGACTACATATATCTTCTCTATTATGGCTCCTAATATTCTCTTTCATGTTTGCCTTGATTATCCTCAACTTTTATAGGATGACTGTTAGAAATCTACTTCTCTCTTTTGCTGATACACAACTGCCTCTTTTACCAGTTTCAAATATGTCCCCAAAATGATCTCATTTTAGAGATGAGTATTTTTAATATAGTTGTTTCTTTATCTAAAATAAAATACTCCATTAGCATCTCTGATGTCCTGGCACTGCTAGATATGTTAAGACATTGCTTAAAGAAGCAGTGGGATACAGTATGGTTTCTCAAGCTGGATCTTTATTTATTTTTAAAGTTTCACAAGTACTGTAGGAGAACTGATTGTCTGGAGATACTCATTTTAATAAACACACACTCTGTATCACATGACCACCCTGTGACCAAGTGCTAAGAAATGTTTATGTTTATAGTTAAAAAGATACAGGCCGGGCGCGGTGGCTCACGCCTGTAATCCCAACACTTTGGGAGGCCGAGGAGGGCGGATCACGAGGTCAGGAGATGGAGACCATCCTGGCTAACGTGGTGAAACCCCGTCTCTACTAAAAATACAAAAAAATTATCCGGGCGTGGTGGCGGGCACCTGTAGTCGCAGCTGCTCAGGAGGCTGAGGCAGTAGGATGGCGTGAACCCAGGAGGCGGAGCTTGCAGTTTGCAGTGAGCAGAGATCTCTCCACTGCACTCCAGCCTGGGGGACAGAGTGAGACTCCGTCTCAAAAAAAAAAAAAAAAAAAAAAAGATACCAGTTGATAAAATGAATGACAGTGTCAACATTTTAATACTTTAATAAACATGATGTCCTAAAGTCATAATGCCCTAATGTCAAAACAGCAACAATCATTTCTTCTGTACTACTCGTGTTGAATTATTTGATCTGCTATTACAATCATGAAATACAAGTTTTAAAAGCAATAATCAACAATCAAAATATATTTTTACAGAGCTAAACTTTATATTTTCAAGCCACTTATTAAATTTAATTTTAATTGATATTAAAAAACATTTTCACATTCATGGTATGTACTTTCCTGTGCAGATGAAAGAAATATTGAGAAAATAACTAAGGTGAACCAAAGAAGTAAATTATCACCCATATTTTAAGATGCCGTCATGACGTTTCTGCTATATTCTCCACTAAAAGAGCACCCTCCAAAGATGAAGAGACAAACACAAACACTATCGTAAACTAAATGAGGATGTAACCCAAAATTACATGCACGAAGAAAAACAGCCAAAGGTGATGAAGATCAGTGATATTCTGTTACCAGGAAGATGTAGCAAAAAACAAAACAAAACAATTCATGTAGCTGCAGATGATTTAGATAAAGCCAGAAGAGCAGAGGTCTCCAAATAGTTGTTCAGCATTAAAAAAATTAATGAGTAAATATATAAAATAAACCACCCCTTACAGGAACAACGGGAACAATGCTCTATCAGCTGCATAAGAGACCATAGCAAAGTAGGAAGGGCTAAAAGAAGGGACACTGGGAGTCTCATTAAAGTAAGACAGGCAAGGCATTAACCCTGGGTGCAAAATTTAAGGGGGTACAAAACATCAGTAGCCAAGAAAAATGATGTTTTAATTCAGTGCTTTAAAAATATCAAAATTAATGCCCATGATGAACGGAATATCAAATTTTAAGAAAAGAGCAGTAGGCATGACATTTTGCAGGAAGCTCAGTAGGAGGGAAGTGAATTGCTTGTAAGAAGTCTTGCAGTTAACGTTCTGTATTTACTGAGTAAAATTAAAATGGAAATAACCACACACTTCCAAAACCCTTTTTCTTTAGAAGCTATGCCATGAATCAAAGAGGATCCCTACTTGCCGGGGTCACTAAACTGGTTTCTCTCAGATGCCATCCAGCTGCAAGTAGCTGGTCTTAGACAAATTAGTTTCATTAAAAGATTGTTTATATTATTAATAACAATAGTAACCAGGAAAAGACTTGCATAAATACATTATTAGTAACAAATAAGGAACCCAATACAGAAAAACAAGTAAATATTTTCACAAAACACACATATTGGGACCAAATGCATTGCTATAAATTTAAATGAATAAAATTTACAAAGATGCTCACAGCAGAGATACAAGAGCTCAGGTAAAATACATCAAAATAACCGAAGGAGCAAAGGTGTGATGTGACAAATCTTAGAAAATGCAAGAAAAATTAAAAACACCACAAAAATAAAATGAAGCAGCCCAAATAAGATCTAATACTGCTGAAAATGCACTAACGTTATAACATTTATTAAAACAAAATGAACATTACTGAAGAGTATTAAAAATGGAGGAAAAAATAGACTTAAAGAAAGTAGAAACTGATGCTATAGAACACGTGTAATTTCCCATGGAACAAAATAGGACAAATATAACATGCCCAATAAAATATAAAATATAAAAATAAAACAGAGATTTTAACTTGTCAGGCAGTATGAGAAAGGAAGAAATAACACCAGTCCAATAGAAAAACAAAAATAGAAATAAAGAAAGAGTAAAGAATGGTATGAGAAACAGAAAACAAAATAAAATGACAGAAATGAATTTAAATACATTAATAATTCAATTAATGTAAGTAGATTAACTTTACTAGTAGAAAGATGAGTATTTTTCTATTGAACTTAAGTACATGCAAGTTCCACAAAAAGTTAGTGGTCTCATCCCCACAGGAAAATTATAAAATTAGTGGGAAGATCTATCAAGAAAAGCTAAGTAAACAAAGAAAAATATGCAAAGCTCTTCTAATATTATATATAATAATTGCAAAGAAAATATATTATTAGGAAATAAAAGGGAATTACAACAAAAAGAAAAGTATCACCAGAAAGACGAAATCATTCAAAACCACTGTAATATCAAAGAACAATTTTCATGCCAGAACATATTGTCTACCCAGAATGCACAGATCTAACAAAAAACAATAAAATAACTATAATTGTAAACTAAGAATAAGAAGCAAAAAATCAAATAAATTAACCAAAGCAAAGTCTAATTTTTGAGACTAATAAAAATGCACAACTGGAAAAAGAGAGTAAAACATAAGAAAAGAGACAGAAAACCACACATAAAAAAGAAACAAAATATTTGGAATGAAAAAAGGGATCCAAATACAAGCATAATAGAGATTTTAAATACGAAAGTGCCATGAACAACTTATTGCCAACACTTTCCAAAATTCATAGAACATAAATAATTGAGTAGTTAAGTATAAATTTTCAAAAATTTACCTGATAATAGTAGAAAACCTTACTAGACTCCTAATTATTAATGTATTTAGTAACAAGGACTCTACCTACAGACCATTAGTAACCTTTATAACATACACACAAATACCAGGATAAACATTTTTGCTATTTTATATGTTGCTTTTTATTTGTTCTTATCAATTTTTAATGAATGTATCAAGAAGAATATAAGAGAATACATAAAGCATTTTTTAATGTATGTGGCCACCGTATCCATGTTTAAGCCATCTATACTAAGCTGTCGTACTGGAGAAGATTGTCAACACTTTAGGGGAGGGGTAGTAAAATTGCTTCACAGCACTGTTAGATTCATTTGTGTTGCTGGTCTCTGAGTGCAGTTGAATGTATGTTTTGTTTGTTTGTTTTGAGACAGAACCTTGCTCTGTCGCCCAGGCTGGAGTACAGTGTCACGATGTCGGCTCACCGCAACCTCCACCTCCCGGGTTCAAGAAATTTTCTGCCTCAGCGTCCCAAGTAGCTGAGATTACAGGCGTGCGCCACCACACCTGGCTAATTTTTGTATTTTTAGTAGAGACGGGGTTTCACCATGTTGGCCAGGCTGGTCTCGATCTCCTGACCTCCTTATCCACCCACCTCAGCCTCCCAAACTGCTGGGATTACAGGCGTGAGCCACCGCGCCCGACCAGCCTGAATGCATGTTTAAATTCTTACACACTTTGTTAATATTTAATCTAAAGATATTTAAATTTATAAACTATAAAAGAGACAAATTTTACATTTTTATTTTAATTAATGATTTAGATAATAAATGCATGCATATATTGTGTTAAGTATTCTTTGGAGATAGCAAACTATAATGTATACATTTAGTATTTGAAATAAAATTTTATCCAGCTCTTTCTTAAGTATACTTTTGCTCATTGAGTTAAAAGTATATATATGTACGTCTCAATCGTTTTCTGACCAGCGAGTATTGCATCATCAAAGTTCAGCTAAGTAATTTCCTTGCCTTCAATGCAGAAAGTAAAAGAAATTATATAAGTAGGAAATCATGGCATGTAGTAAGAAGGATGAAGCCATGACAGCAGCTTTACCTCTCACGTGCTTACACCATGGGCTCCATAGCTTTACACATATTTACTCAGATAGGAGACATGAATTGACGCTCCAACTGTTAGTAGAAAATGCAAATTCTGAAATGTGCCACGGTAATGTAGTTGTGCATGTATTGCATTGAGACTGTTTATAACACTTTTATTCCTCCAAGATAATGCTGAAAAAAATCATTAATAATCTAGAAACATCGAAAATTTTCCAAAACAAATTCAATTATTCTCAGAATGTCTGTTATGAAGTTGCTGTTTTAGTAAGGGCAGAAAGAAACGTCCATAAGAATGGCATATGATTCTTGTCCCCTTAGGTCTCCCATAGAAAACAACAAGTATTCTGGATTCTGAAACCTTCAAATTTTTATGTGCAAGTTGCATTTTTAATACTGTACATTATCAAGTTTATGTATTTATTTTTCAAAAAGAAGAAATAATACTTAATAAGCCCTATCTTCTGCCTATTTCTAAGACACATATCCTGAAGTATGGTTGTGAAAATCCTGAGTGGCTTGATTCTATTAATTTTAAAAAATGAAGAAGGCTTTGAATGCTGAGTATAGATTTCTGGCTTTAAAATGTAGAGTAATGATGCTGATATTTGCTTTTTTTTTCTCCGAAATCAAATGAAGACATAGATGTGAAAAAGTTTTGAAATAGAATTAGCATTTCTGATAAAAATCAAAGCTACCCATACTATACCCCTCGATGAGCCTCTGAAGTTTACCGATAATAAACCTAGGTGGATGAAGTACACCCAAGGGGACACTGACTTCAAATATTTGGTAAAAGTGACAGATCACTAAGTCTCTGAAGTAGGTGTCATGGCTTGAGGAAAAACAGTAAATGGCCACTTGTTTCAAGCAAGAATAGTATGTAGAGCTTACCCTGGAAGCCTCTCTAAGCCCTGTTTGACACAATGAAGAAAAGGAGGAAATATGAAGTCTGTAAAAAAAAAGCCACCTATCAGGTGATGGGATGATAAATGATACCACAACCCTCTGCAACAAACAAACAAATAAAACACACAAGGGATCATAGAATGTCATGAAGCTATGAACTCATTCATTTATTTACAAATATTTTCTGAACATCATTATGTGTCTGGCACTGATGCTTGACAATTCAAGCTCCATAAAGGAAAATCATATGATATCCTTGTGCAAATTTCTACATCATATGAGACTCCATTGTATCTCAAGAAGGTTTTCTGTTAGCTTTTCTCTTTTGCGATCTGTCATCTACAAAGTACTTCTGCAAACAGCTTGTCTAGGAAGAACTACTGCTTCCTTCAAAGTTAAAATATAATGAAAAGGAATCTGTCTATTTACGTGATGAAGAAAAGAATTTTAAAAGGAATATGAAAAATAAACTAGTAAAGAGAGAGAACCAGATAAATAAGAAATTTGCCAAAGAAGAGATTAAAATTGTAATCAACAGCTTCCTATAGATTCAAACAACTCACTCAAGAGTGTTTTTGTCTCAAGAACTCATAGTTGAAATATAATAACTCAAACAAGAAGTGTTAAATGTTAAAATATTAAGAATTGTGAAGCAAAAAAATTAAAAAGGAAACAATCACAGAATTAATCACTACATTTAAAATATCTGATGGGAAGCATAGAAAAGTGTTCAATCGATTAGGCATAAGTGACAGCTTTGTAAAGAAGAAAGAAAAACCACTGTTTTCATAATTAGAAGGTCAAAGGAAGATAACAGAATAAATAAAAAAGCAATATATTTAAACATTAAATTTGAGTTAAGTTCTTTTAAGGTCAGAGTAACTTAAGTAACTTGTGTCACACTAAGTCTTCTGCAGATAACAATGCTAAATCTGAACAAATATAAAAGTAATCATTTGAAAGCATTGAAGAGCAACCAGCGATGGCAGAAAATGGAAGCAAATAAACCCTTGAAAGAAGGTAATCACACTGGGTGAGGTTACATGCATTATTTTTTTCTGGACACTCCTTAATCCATACAGTAACATGGCTCAAGTGGAAATGCTCAACTACATGACAAGTCTGAAGACAAAGTTTGGAACTTGTGCATTTTCATCATATCCTTTTTAACCCATAAACTTTGCAGACATGAGTATAATTTTACAGAATCCAGAATGAGAAAAATAAACAAAAAAAATACGATGGCAGGCTAACATGATGGGCATAGACTTCAACCTTTGCCTATTTCAAGAGGTATATAATTTAGAATTCAAATGCAGCCAAATTAGAGGGGTTAATACATACCTACCAACATCTGTTGAGACCCCAGAGGGCCATGCCTTAGAACTAGAGACCACATGTGAAGACTCAGTCTTAGGGATAAGTGCAAAATCAAAACAAGCCTGTCCTCACATAACATGCATTACTTGACATATATATTTCTTTTGAATCTAGTTCATATTTTTCTATTTTTGGCATATCTAGTAACTTTGTATACAAAACACAATAGATTATACATCCTACAAATTGTGTTACTTTATTTTCCTCCAAAGGATTGCAAATTTTGTTTTAAGCGGTGCACAATTTACTGTCAAGTGACTTGAAAATACAGAGTATTACTTTTATACTTTGTTAGAGCACGTTTTCTTGCCTCTGCAATTCTTATAAAAAGTGTGCTGTCATTATAATTATTTATTTGTACTATTATATTACTTTTCTCTATCTTTCAATTTTTTATTTTTAGTTTGATTTCTATGTGTCTACATTTGTTTTTCTTTGAATTGCTATTTTGTGTCTTTCTCTGTTTCTTATATGCTTAAATAAATGTCTTTTAACAAATGGTAAAAGCTTTTGGTTATTATTTTTTAAAATAAACTTTATTTTTCATTCTCTACCTACTCTTCTTCTGGGACTCCAGTTGCCCATATATCCACTCTTTCAATAATATCCCATTGTTCCCTCATGTGGTGCCCATTTATTTTTATTTTTATTCTTCAGATTGGACATTTTTAATTCATCTGTTACCTGACTCTTTTTCTCTGCCATCTCCATTTCATTATTATTACCAATCACTGTATTTTCCAGATATTGTGCTTTTCATCTCCAACATTTCCATTTAAAAATATATTTTATCTTTCTCTAACGACATTGGCTATTTTTTCATTAATTTTGAACATAAACGAAATTAATATACAGGTAAGCTTAAAAGGATCTTATATTTATTTGACTATAATTTGATAAGTTATACTCCAGCACAGCTTATTCAAATATTGGCAGTGAGTGGAGATTAGGTGCACATGTTCATAAAGCTAGTCATTCATTTGGTTTATAACACTTAGCTAATAAAATAATACCATAGTAGTTTTGACAGTGATACAATTGTTACCAGTGGAGGCTCTTGACCACAAATCATCCAGGTTCTTGGTATGTTGAACAAAGAATTGGACAAACACACAAACAAAGCAATGAAAGAACAAAGCAATAAAAGCACAGATTTATTGAAGTGAAAGTACTCTCCACAAAGTGGGAGCAGGTTCAAGCAGGCAGCTCAAGAGCCAAGACTGTAATGTTCCCAGGATTTTTATTAAGCTAGAAGAATTTGATAACACCCCTAGGTACCCTTTAGAGGTTTCCAATTGGTTACACCCTATGCAAATTAAGGGTTGGCCCATGGCCAATCAGAGGCTAAAGTGGGAACTCGGTCCACAGCCAATCAGAGGCTGATGTGGAGTTACACCCTATGCAAATGAACACGCAGCTGGCAAGCAATTGGAGGCTGAAATGAAGGACCCCTGTCTTCAGATCCTATTCTCCTGCCTCACAATTATAAGTTGATTTTAGTGTTAGTTATATACCTTTTTAAAAATGGTCATAAAAAGCACAGATTAAAAATGGAGGGGAACACTGGTAAGTTATAATGATAATTCTGTAAAATGGCATTGTATTAGTCTGTTCTCATGCTGCTAATAAAGACATACCCGAGACTGGGTAATTTATAAAGGAAAAAAGATCTAATAGGCTCACAGTTCCACATGGCTGGGGAGACCTCACAATCATGGTGGAAAGCAAAGGAGGAGCAAAGTCATGTTTTACATGGCAGCATATCACCAGAACAGTTTGGGGAAACTGCCCCCATGATTCAATTACCTTCCACCGAGTCCCTCCCATGACACATGGTAATTATGGGAGCTACAATTCAAGATGAGATTTGGGTGGAGACACAGCCACACCATATCATGCATTAAGTTGATTTCCTCCAAATTTATAAGCTACATGAATAAGATCAGTATTTTTATACCCCTTAAGTTCTTCCATAGCTAAAACTAGACAAAACAGATAATAATGGATGAATTCAATTTGATATTTAGGAATAAAACTGGCCACACCCAGTTGATACATTTAAAACATATTAAACCACAATACTTTTGTCATATTTAATTAAATAATCAGGTTTTATATGTTGAATAAGAGCTAAATGGTCTTTATATAGTAAATGCAGTATCATATTTCATTAGCATCTCCTCATGAAATGATATTTCACTGTAACCTGTTACAAGTAACTGTTCTATTTTAAATCACCTTTATTTGTCTGAAGATGTAATATAATATTATATTTAAAAGTTCAAATTGAGTTTTTCACATACTGTAAGTTTCATTTATTCTTTACTTCTGCCGATAAGTAAATAAATAAATTTCTACCATGTGCTGGGCACTATTTCAGGTGTTGGGGATATAGTGTTTTTCTTCTGGGTTTTTTGGAATAGTGTTTGAGATGAGATTTGAGTTACAGATACTTTATTTGGGCATGATTATAGGAAACAGGAGTGAGTAGGGAGAGTGAGAGGAGGAAAAAAATCGACATGGGGTAGATTATTAGTGTTACATCTGAGAAGCATCTAATATGATTTTGGCATTTGACAGACAGAGGTTGAGTCATATATCCACTGGCTTCAGTTCCTTGTCAGTTGAAGGTTAACTCCACTGGTGTAAATTTCCTTGCATTTCCCAGAAAGAAAAAAAAAAGCACAATGACATATTTTCCACACATAAGCTGTAAACCTGAATATGGCTTTCAAGTAACAGTTCTATGGAGCTGCAGCTGAGAAGGGTCCAGGGAAGAAGATAGTGAGCAGAAAAAATTTCTACCTAACAGGGTACATAATGACTTTTTAAAAAAAATTTAATAATTTCTTAAGTCTAAAATAAACAATGCTTTAAAAAACAACGTTTTCTATACTGTAGAAAAAATGTCCTCGGTACCTTGAATTTTACTTTAATACACATATGTATGTGTATGTCACCTGTGTCTTTTGTGAATGTAAATTTTAGAATCTCCTGGATTACTTTACAAGGGAAGAAAGCAAAACAAAAATGTAATTAGGTTCTATCAGTTGAAACTATGACACTATTTTCTGATAATGTCCCTGCAAACACATCCTAAAACCTATACTGATTTTGCTGAGTGGAAAACTAAATTTTCTTTATGTATTAAATGCAGTGGAGTATTTTATTAACATCTCCTCATGGAATGATATTTCACTGTAACCTGTTACATCCTATACTTTTTATAGAAATTTACTTGAAAATGTATGTTTTTAAAGGAGAAGGTAGGTGATCAGGTGAATCTAAGCACCATTAGAATACTTGAAAATGTCAAGCAGGATATTGGATTTATCATATGAAAAAGGATGGTGCTTTAGGCATTTATTTATACATTTGAAATTGTGGCCTCAGAAACCTAGAAAATTTAGGCACATATGAATTATGTCCATCAAAATAGGCTATTACAATGTCATTCTTGTATCTCTACAAACACAGTTTCTTGGCTAGCCTTTAGGGTAATTCTACACACAAAACAATCTGTCATGGAAAAACTCATTCAGTTTACTGGTGATAATTTTGTTTCCTTTAGCACATATATCATATATTTATTCTTGAGATTACTACAAATAATAAACAAAAGCAAGACAAAAGTGATAGACAGGTTTATATACAGATTATATGGAGCTCCTCCCCAATAGACAGATAATGTCAGTTCTACACAAGGCATAGAACTTTGAGCAAAAACATTAGCTATTTAAGTGTGCATTGCTTTGTTTGAAGCAAATTATTTTGTCCCATGAAGTAAAATTTAATATTTTATAAAATAAATAAATGATAATAATAATTATAGTAAATGTTTTGCTGAATGCTTACTATGTGCTAAGTACTCATCTATATATTTTCATGTACCATCTTAGCCACCTGAAATGTTAATATTTATCCTTATTAACATATTTACTATTTGAATTTAGAATAATATTAATACATGTGTCTTAACTGTTAGCAAGACTTCTAGTTATTGGATATAAGTTCTGTCACTATTTGATATATATTTTCCTTTCACAGGTAAGACAATTATAAAATGTTCTTTGTATTAAAATTACTGGAAAACTATGCCAAATGAAAATTGTGCATTAAGGAAGGATATTAGGAAATATATTTGTGTAGTCATTCAAATTAGAATAACAACTTTTTACCTAGTTGCAATCATTGTCAACTGAACAAATATTTTTGAGCATCTTATAAATGTAGACAACAGGTTTTTTAAATATAATTTTCTTGTTTGAGGGAGCTGGGGCTGTAGGGCATGAAGAAACACAATTATCTTGGAGATATCATAGGTATTTTATCCTTTAAAATATAGTTGTATATTACAAATCCAGGGAAAGATTTTTTCATCAGATCAAATTACCTCCTTTTATTACATATTCCCTTTTGTCTCCCATATTAAACACATTTCAGCCTGAAGCCAAACAGAAATTTCATAAATTCTGTACTAATAGACTCAAAATAAATTTTATCTAATGTAATGTTTCTATATGAGAAAATAAGCTGTTAACTGTAAATCTGGAGAAAAATATTTAAAATGTACTTTAATTAATTTATTTATTTAAAAGTCTATTTTTATTTCTTGACTAATCATTATTAAAAGCAACATATAAGGCAAACATAATAAAATTAATAGAAATAATATGAAATAAGGCCAGGCATGGTGGCTTATGCCTGTAATCCCAGCACTTTGGGAGGCTGAGACAGGTGGATCACTTCAGGCCAGGAGTTCAACACCAGCTGGTCAACATGGCAAAACCCAGTCTCTACTAAAAATACAAAAATTAGCTGGGTGTGGTGGCAGGTGCCTCTAGGCCCAGCTACTTGGGAGGCTGACGCATGAGAATTCTTTGAACCTGGGAGGCAGAGGTTGCAGTGAGCTGAGATCACCACAGTGCACTCCAGCCTGGGCAACAAAGTGAGACCCCGTTTCAAGGAAAAATAAATAATAAATAAATAAATAAATAAATAATATTAAATAATTAAATAAATTTAGTTGTAAATTATACCTCTCAGAACATGTTTAATTGCCTTGGAGCAACCTTTTTATATGTAGTAAATAATATTTGCTAAATCAATAAGGAACAATTTTATTTTATTAAAATAATCCATATAAATATTTCACCTAACATCAATATATTAATAGAGTGGCAAGGTAAAAACTGTACAGAAGTATTTGCATAAATTAAGCTGTTTTCTTCTTATCTCCTTCATTTCTCATTATAAGGGAAACGTGAAATGTAGCAGAAACAAATTGGAATACATTTATGAAAGTAGAGAGTTAATGTTAGCTTCCCAGATGTAGTCTGAATATTCATGGGTGGACAGACAGTCGATTTCCAACCTCCCATTTGCTTTAAATGCCATTTTTATGTTGACAACACTTATATCTAGGACCGGTACTCCAAACACCAGACTCATATATTCAATTGCCACGAGTCTCTGGTTGGATGCCTTGCTGGTAAAGTAAACTGACCATCTGTTTCCCTTCTTCCTCCTGCCTACAATGTGTTTCTATTCCAGCCAACATTGTTTCTCATCTACTTTCTTCATCACCCTCTACAATCAATCCACTGGAGTTTTTTCTGATGTTCAAAATGTTTTGAATCTACCCAATTATTGATTTTTCTTGAGCTTTTCTTGTGTCCAATTTGTTGTCTAATCATCTCCAGAAATTGCTCAGAGTGACATTTTAAATATTGAATGTTATATTATCATACTGCTTAAAATCTTCTAATAGGCATCAGTGGTAATTGGAATTTACCATGGTTTACAGATAAATAGGATGTGGTCCTGCATGCTTAATATTCTACCAGTCATCCTCTTGCTTAGTAGATTGTGTACAAGCTCTTTTCAAAGTTCATTCACATGGAGAAAGAGGTCCAGAAAAAAATAAAAACAACAACAAAAAAAAACTGTCGGCACTATCTTATTATCAGGGCGATGGCATAATATGTGCACCAAACCCTCAAGTCATCAGTTTACCTATATAACAAACCTGCACATGTACCCCTGAGCCTAAAATAAAAATTAAACTATTTTTTAGAACATCTATTATCTTAGCAAAAAAAAAAAAAAAAAGGTGCCATTAAAACCAACCTCATACCAACATCAAGCCTTTTTCACATGCCTCAATCATGAAAGCACTTGTACATTGTGATATGGTTGGATAATTAAAGCTAGTTACCTTATAGATTGAGAAAATGGGGTTTTTAAATGAAAAACTTTATAAAAAGTTGTGTTATAAAATTATACAAACGTTATAATACTTATCTAACTTTACTTATCATAGGACAACTTTTGTACATTTTCTGTAATATTCCCAGAAATCCAAAAATGGCTTTACATTTTTTAAACATATGAAGTCTTATTTTTTACCAAATCATTTGTAATATTCATTTCAAATAATTGTGATTTGAAACTATGTGAGATGGAATTTTGCTAATATCTCTATTTAACTCTCTTTTTATTCAGAAAATAACATGTATTTGGATTTAAAAAGCATGATTATTCACAGTAGTAATAACAGTATTTTTGTATTATTAGTTTAAGAGACACAATTTACTTAATCTATTATTTCTGATAGCCATAACTTTGATGGGCATGTCTGACTATGTATTATGTAGAATCAATGCCACTTAGTGAATTAGTCTTCTTTTCCTTCTTCTTAAATACATATTCCTCTAATAACAAATAAGTGAAGAGAATGATGATTAAATGCTTATCCGAGTCACCTGAAATCATCACTCTCTCCCATCATCTCTCAATAGGTGAATTTAACGCACTTAGGGCATGAATGCTATGTTATCATCATCCTTAATGTATTCTGAATATCTACTAAAGGGCAAGACTCTTTATGGCTGCCTGCTTTAAGGCACTTTCCCATCATGCTTAAATGTAATCCCCTGGAGTGATTATGTGTGAATAATTCAGAAAATTGGACCATGCCTGGGGTTTAAAGCCACACTTTGAAATCCAATATGAGCTTCATAGTATAGGAGTCAATTGTACAGATCTGCTTTAGTGATAACTCCTGAAAAGCAAAGATATGGGGAAGAGTTCACATTTCTTGCTCCTATTTTCAGTGCCAGGCAAATAGAAATCCATTCTAGAAACTTAAAAATCCTACTTGGATCATGCATCCAGACATTCATCAGAAAGAATTAAACTTGAAACAACATACAAGCATATATAGGGATAAATATGTCACTGACACCACGTAAACTAGCAAGCTGATATGTGTACTTAGGTAATTGTATATACCTATGTAGGTACAGATGTATAAATCTGGGCATATGTATACATATTTATCAAATTATTCTTAATGTTTGATATTTTATTGATATAACATGTTATACTAAAATGAAATATCAGGCCGGGCACGGTGGCTCACGCCTGTAATCCCAGCACTTTGGGAGGCCGAGGCGGGTGGATCACAAGATCAGGAGTTCGAGACCATCCTAGCCAATATGGTGAAACCTTGTCTGTACTAAAAAATACAAAAGAAAATTAGCCGGGCGTGGTGGCGCATGCCAGCTACTTGGAAGGCTGAGGCAAGAGAATCGCTTGAACCCAGGAGGCGGAGGTGGCAGTGAGCGGAGATGGTGCCACTCTATTCCAGCCTAGGCTACAGAGTGAGACTCAGTCTCCAAAAAATAGAAAAAAAGAAAAAAATATCAATATCTAAGGAAATGGTTTTTAAAATATATTTATTAATACAAATGGAATGTGACATATTTATATTCTTCCCTCCTCCTAGCAGCCTTCCTCTAAAAATGTTTCCCCAAGTTTTAAAATGTCAATTTGCAAAAAAGAGCTCATGATTGTTCTTCTTAATATTATAACTGTGCACAATGACCCATCTAATCACAAAACCAGGCTGATTATGGATCAATTCAGATTGTGTGCAGTTCACTAAATTTGAACTAGGAAAGTTTTTCAGTCAGAATTTGTGAGCTTGCAATTACTACCTAATTTTAGGAAAGGCAATCCACCATGGGCCCTTATTGTTAATTAAGTTTTCTTGGAACACAGTGTCCCTTGTTCATTTATATATTGTGTATGGCTGCTTTTTTGCTACAACAGCAAAGTTAAGTATTGCAAAGAAGCCTTACCATCTGATGCCTTATGAATAAAAGTTTGCTGACCTCTAGTTTAGGTTAATATATTCATATATACAAGAATTCATATAATGTCTAATTACTATATTAATATATTGAGTATTTGCTTATTTGTGTTTCTTATTTATATCCCATGCATATCATTAGATGTTTTAATTATTTGCCTGATGTAACTTTAATTATCTGCATGCAACTCGTCAGATTTTATATTTATACCTTGTTTCAAAATAAATGTAAGCTATTTTAAATTTTAGTTCTTAACAACTCTAAGTGCTATATAGTCCTAACAATATATAGAATATAAAGAATAAAATTATTCTTTGATATTAAATTCAATTAATAGACATAATGATTAGAAATAAAAAGGGGGTTTTAATTTAGTGACAGTTTAAATGAAATAACCATTCAAAGAAGATATACTAGAAACTATACCAAGTGTAAAGTATCTTAAGGGATTATTCAAAACTCTCCCAATTAGCTTTAGCAACATTCTCAGTGCAGTGAAGAATCAAGAGAGCCATAAGCATTGAGAAGTTAGAAGAGAGGACTATGCATTATTAGCCACATATGAAATATGTTCACTATATGGATCTTGTGTTTCAGAGAAAAGAGATACAGTCACATTCGCTACCCCATAAATAGCTACTGTTTCTCTCTAATTCTTGGGTAAAGTATCCTGTCAGAGGAAACAAACAATTCATAGCCTACTAACTTCACAGTCATGGATAAGTAAGTAAAGAGAATGGGGCAGACATTAGTCATAAACTGACCCTGAAGCAATTAAATTTGATGCTGACTAAATAACCATCGGGAAATTAGGTTTTCTTCTGTTACTTTAAGTAGAAGCAAATATTTCATGAAATATTTGATGAGTAAAAACATTGAAAAATCATGAAAAAAAATGTGTAAAAAATAGATATATCCTAATTTCTTATATAATCCAGCTGTCAGAAAATAGATATACATCAATTCCAAATTGATGTATGAATTAGCTGTTAAGGAATTTAAGCATATTTTCGGCTTTATAAAAGTGATCATTATTCTCATCAATAAAATAAAATGTGTAGCCTACCATTACAATCATAGATACTGTGGAAAAAGCCTGACAAAATTTTTCTACTGTGCAAAAATATGTTAACATTGTTTTTATTGTATTAGAAAAATGTCATAATATTGTGTTACAGTTGTAGAATTAGGATATCAACACCATTGAGAAGTTAGTGAAGGAAGAAAAATAGTATTTATGGTATGGGATTACGAATGAATAATCATTCACATTTCACTTGAGAAAGCTAAGGCCAGCGTAGACATTCAGTAACTTGTCACCTAAAGACAAGTGCTTTTATTTAATTCAAAGCCAAATATGTCTGATTCTCAGACTCTTTCTCCTTTTTCTTCAAAAAGGTTCCCCTTGGTCAGCTGACCTGACTGCCCCATGTAGAGTATGGAATTTCATGGATTTTTTTCCCAGATCACCTGCTTATGAACTGTGTAGACAACTTGCCAGTGTTGAATGTAGCTGGAAATGTTATGAGTATCACATAACCCATGCTAACATTTCCTTTATTCTTAAGTAAAGTCAGAAATGTGTGAAAGAGTGGTAATAGAGAGTGTCATGAGTAAGTTACATTCATAGAGTTCTCAAAAGAGAAGATTACAATGCCAAAATTCAGGAAAAGTAAAATCCTGTTGGAGTTGAATGACAGGACAAACGGCCTGATTTGTATCTTAGGCCAAATCAGGCCAGAGGTGTATTAAATGATACATATAAAATCAAATGTATACATTTGATGTATCTAACAGAATGATACGTTTGATACATCAAAATGATACATTTATTAATGTTATAATTAAGCAATTAAGTCCTATGTTTGGATGTTTTTATTTGGAAAACCCTAAAATATACCTATTTCTAGTCCCTCTCCCTACTCTCCCTAGCATCCTGGCCACATAAATCAGAGCCTTGAAGAAAGGTCAGGGCCTGGGCATTGGCATTTATTTTCTTTTTTTCTTTTTTCTTTTTAAGACACAAAGTCTTATCCTGTTGCCCAGACTGGAGTGCAATGGCAAGAGTACAGCTCACTGCAGCCTTGACCTCCTGGGTTCAAGCGATCTTGGGTTCAAGCAATCTATCTTGGTACAGATAGAGTCTCAGCCTGTTTACAGGGGTCATTGATATGCCAAGTAACTGCTGATATCTACAGACCTATCCCTTACATTTTCTTTCCATTTCAAATTCTAGAATACACACACACACACACACACACACACACACACACACACAGAGGCACAGGGAAAATATTGGTAGAGCATATACCATTTTTCTGAATTGTCTGAGTAAAATCAATTAGCACTAAATCATGTTAAAATAATTGGAAGAGCTCTAAAATGAAAACATTTGCAAAAATTAGAAGGATAAAGATGCACATGTTAGTGAAGGTAGTTGGTAATTTGTTAATTGTAAGCTGGATTAATTTTTAGTGTCACTTTTACTCATAATATGAAGGATAGTTTTTTTTTCTTTTCTAATTATTTGCCTAAACTTGGAAAATAAAAATTCTGGGAATAGCCACTCAGAAGAAATTCTCAATATATTGCCATGTTTGGTAAGGGAAGATGTGTTTATTTTTCATAAGTGTTATATTTTAGCCCAAATAGTCTCTCCTCTCAAAAAATAACTTTATGTGCCAATAATTTTAATGAAGATGATCCCAATTAAATAATTAAGGGGCATAGATTCGTAAGTAGAATTTCATCTTCTAACCTTGCCAATAGTAAACATAATTTTAATTCAACTTGCACCACATTCAAAGTAAATCATGCCCCCAGGCATAAACGTTTTAAGAAAATGTGACTGTATAAAAATGGATACCAACTAGAAATTAGAAAAGATAGCAAACAATAGTCTTAACTTTGTTTATCCAAAGGCACAGAAGTCATAATAAATGAATGGATGCGTAAATACGCCCATTTTTATGAAGCATTAAAAAAAAAAACAAATCCTTTTCTTTCTTAGTAGGGTGCTATAAGAACACGGTTCCCTGTTTCTTACATGTAGTGTAGGGACAAGCCAACATTTATTTCTCTCCAAACTGGTGAGCTAATTAACCTCAAACCTGAGTTGTGTAGCACTCAAGGATACGGGTCTACATATGGTGAGCAAATTATTTAATGAAACTTACTTGTCTGCAATTTCTCTACACTTTAGGAGGTATTTTATGTCACTTGCCTGGCCAGACACAGCATGAAATGAGTGACATAGTAAAATAAAAAAAAAAATTGTTAGACATAGTTCAACAACTAAAGAAAAAAAATAAGAGAACTTAAACTAAAATATAAAATTGAACTTATAAACTTAATTATTATGAAACAGGATACAAATTAAAGTCAGAATTCAGTAAGAAGATTATAAAATGCCCATATCAGGTTTTGAAGGGGTGTCACCTTTCTTGGCATCCCCCCACCCCACTCCCCACCTACCCATCCCTGGTCTGTTCCAGATAAATCATATTTTGCACAAGGTTACACACAACAAAACGTATCTGCCTGCATCACTGCTTTGTGAAAATGAAACTCATGAATGTCCCTTTGAAATTTTTGAATATTGGTATATTTAAATAAGTATTTGGTAATTCTAACCTTAATGGAAATCTCTAGTGCCATTGCATTGTTGATATGCTGATATAAAACACATTCAGCAATTCCCTAAAGACTACAGAGACAAAATATCTAAGATGTTTTCAATAAAAAAAAAATTTATGCACATTTTCTGGATTCCGGCAGGGTGTATTATTTTCTTTCACTCTTTTTGTTATCATCTCATCACATCTTATGAGATCTGAGTCCTCTGGTGTTATGTTACCACATCATTGTCTATCTCTTCTGCTTTACTTCCCCAAAAGGCCTTGAGCTCAGGTCTCCTAGGCAGATTTAATATCCTGGCACAAGCTTTCCTTGAATGATTATGGTAAATCTTGCTTGTGGCAATTTTTGTTTCTTCCAGCATTCACCCAACCCCCACCACCACTACCTTTCTGTACTTAATGATATTTTAAAAATTTATTTTGTTTTGTTTGCCCCCTGCTTTGCAATCCCCTCTTCTATTCTATACCCTCCAGCTTGCTGATTATCTTAATATACTTTATTTCTCTGCTGTCTATTCCTCTATGAATCAAGAGAAGTACAGTATGATTTTGAAACCTGACACTGTTAAGTCATTTAGGGATAAAATGCCAAAATAAAAAATTCCACGTTCAACAACTTATTAAGTGTGATATATGCAAACCATAAATAATTATTTCTCTACTGTGCATCATGTATATGTTACATAATACATGTGTGTATATTCACAGCCTTGTATATACACACACCCAGCTGTACATGGAGACCCAATAAGGACCTTCACCTGTCTCAAGTGGCAGAAGTAGTTTAAAGCGCAATGTGACAGTCAGGGGTTGCTATGAAAAAGTAGCCTGTTTTCCTGGAGGGGTCTCAATATTGATTTTGAAATTGCTTCTAAATTAGCCTAGATAATAGTATCCTAACTGAGAGAAGTTATTCATAGTGGTGCATATAGTAAACACTGAGCTACTACTTACATTCTCTTAATTAAATTTTGGCCTTGAATAAAAATAAGAAATTCTAAGAACACAAAGATAGTATTCATTAAAAAACATGTAGAGAGTTAACAGGTATTTTTGAATTACATTTAATTTGTAGCTTAACTGAATTAAGTAAAAATCAAAATTATTCACTATGAAGTTTGATTATTATTTAGTAGGTATTTTATATAAATTATTTTAATTGTATATTATCTGCTATTCTTCCCTATTAAAGTATTTTGTTTGACAAAGCCATACAAATTTTTGATGAACAATTTCTTCTTTTAGAATATGAACCTATAAGATCATAAAATTTTATTCTGGCAACAATAAACTAACACACATTACTAGGAACATTTGAGGACCTTATAAAACTTTTTAAATGCCAAAAGTTTGAAAAAAGTATATACTTCCAAAAAATATTTGTAAATATTTTACCTGAAACGTATTCCTAATATGATTATTTAAGTATCTACTGAGATGCTTATTGAGTCAAGTCAACCAAGAAAACAAAGAAATACGGTTTAGAAGCCTTATTAGTCCAGTCACATTAAAGGGAGTAACTAATTATTTGGTTATATTAACAGATTTTGAGACACAGAATTGCAGTTAAAAGATTGAAATATGTCAAACTTTTAGAAGTGTAAGGTAATGTTCTTAATTTTTGTATGTTCTAATTTTGTATATAAATCAGATAAAAGCTGACAAATTCACCAGAGAACCAGACCTTAGATATTTTTAATAATGTATATATCACACAGTGGTTGAGATCCTAGCTTGGGGAGACATATTGCTTATATTTAATTCCACCTTGCCATTTTTTTTTTTTTTTGAGGCAGAGATTTACTCTTGTTGCCCAGGCTGGAGTGCAATGGCGCCATCTTGGCTCACCGTAACCTCCACGTCGTAGGTTCAAGCAATTCTCTTGCCTCAGACTCCCGAGTAGCTAGGATTACAGGCATGCACCTCCACCTTGCCTTCTCACAAGTCATTTGATTCTGAGTTTATTTTCCTCATGTGTAAAATAAAAATGATCATGATGGTCACTACGTAAATATTAGGTGAGGATTAAATGGGTTAATTCATATAAAGTTCTTGGAACAGTACTTAATCCATAGTAAGTATTCTTAAACTATGAGTTTTACAATTGGTACAATTGACTACTTCAGCTCTATTATAATACAGGGGAAGTTCTTAAGTCCAGAAAGTATCATATTTGCACAATACTGAAACATTCATTTTAAAAGAGATGTTATGTTTTATTATTTGAACTCTAGCACTCTTTCTTCTCTACTATAAAGGATCTAATATCCATCTTTCTGGGTGAGCGCCACACACACAAACACACACGTACACATAGACATCAAATAAAAATTGATGATATACAAATATGAACAAGAATATATATAAAATACAGGTGAATATATTCAAATACTGACAAACTATTAAAAGGGGGTGACATGAATATAAATATTGGGCTATGCACACATAAAATACATAATATTTAAATGGCTTATCCAAAGGAGTATAAGAGGAAACCAATTACAGAGATGCTTGGCTTTATTTTTTAATTATCTTTTTAATTTGGGGCAAAGTAGTTAAACTGTCCATATTCAGGCCATACCTGACTAATGAAAGGATTGAAGTAGGTCTATGGCCTCCTTCAATTCTGTCAAAACTATCAGTTCCTGAAAGGTGGTAGGTAGATAGATAGGTAGATAGAGATAGGTAGATATGGGTAGATAGAAGATAGATACACACAGACACATACATAAAGTTCATATGTATATATTAACTTTCTGAAATTCATAAAAATGAATATTTTATAAAATGCACATTATCATATTGAAGAGTTTAATATTTCTGTCTCTCAATAACTGCTGTAACAAGGAGACAAAATTAGTAAGAATATAGAATATCTAACAACTCTATAAACTAACTTTACCTAACTGATATTAATAGAAAGCTGCACACAAACATATAGAACATGAAGTTAGAAAAGAAAGACTATGTTGGCTGGGCACAGTGGCTCGCAGCTGTAATCTCAGCATTTTGGGAGGCTGAGGTGGGCATATCACCTGAGCTCAGGAGATCAAGACAAGCCTGGGCAAGATGACGAAATCCCGTCTCTGCAAAAAATACTAAAATTAGCCTGGTGTGGTGGCGTGTGCCTGTGGTCTCAGCTACTTTGGCAGGCTGAGGTGGGAGAATCCCTTGAGCCTGGAAGGCAGAGGTTGAAGATTATGTGATGGACCATAAAAGAAGTCTTGATACAAAATACTGAAAAATAATAGAGAATAAGTTATAGGTTAAAATAGCTATTATACATCTCTGTAAAACTTTTACCAGATAATCATAGATTCATCATTTTTTGTAGTTAGCTATTAATTTGAATGGGAAACTAAAACAATAAGTAAAAATATCATAAAATATTCATTGAAATATATAACTGCCCAAATTATTTCAGTGGACAAATAGTTTTATTTTTGCTTAGGTAATTTTGCATTTTATTTACTTGCTATAAACGTAACCATATTGAAGAGTTTTAAAGGATGATAAATGTATATTTATATCATTTTAAATTGAGGAAAGTGTTTAAAATGTTTTGTAATAGAAAAACCTATAATTTTATTAAATGTGGCAATAAGAAGCAAAGTTTGAAGATTTTTATTTTCAACTTATTGCTTACAATTCTACTCTATGATACCTCTTGAAAATTTTTTTCTTATTATAATTTATGATGATAATACTTAAACTGTATAGTTACCACACTGGCAGGAGCTATGCTTCTAGTCCCGTAGTAACTAATTTTTGAAAGTGTCATCCTTCCGGACAATGTTAAGATATCATTCATTAAATATCCATAAATTCTTAAAATTTGAAAGGAGATGATTTTAAAATGTTGGAGTATTTTTTAAAAAATATGTAAATAAAAATAATTATTTCAAGTGTGTCCATTTGGTGATATTTTATAAATAATTAATTTATAAGAGGAAATGCAAGACAATCCATTTTTCCACTGAAGAACTTTTCAAACTTATATTAGCTTCATTGGATTCAAGTTTTCTTTTTCTTTTCTTCAACAATTTTATGGCAGATGACATTTAACTAGAAAAGTAATCTTATCTAAAACTCTGGTGAATGTGTAAAGTTAAATAGCAATTACATTGATTTAATCAATTATTGCTGTATATTTGTTGTGCTATTCTGCTGTTGTAAAAAACTGAGACCATGCTTTAAATGTATGTTTGCAGAGGGCATCTTAATGAGCTTATACATTTTAGTTGTGTTTTCCTTTGCTACACTATTTATATTCATTGCTTTCAGTAGAAATTGATTTTAAAAGATCAGCTTGAATCTTACCAAGGTGAGTCTAATGCTTCATTATTTCACTACATGAAAATTAGTTCCTTTAGGGAAAAGAAAGTTGTTTTCAATTACATCGTGAGATTTTATCATAAGTGATTTCTTGCCACACGATTTTTTTCAAGAAGAATTTGTGAATCTGTGTGTGTGTGTGTGTGTGTGTGTGTGTGTGTGTGTGTGTATTTCCTTACAAACGACCAGGATAGTCTTTGTTTAAAAAAAAAAAATGCCCACCATTTAACGAGTTGGAAAAAAACCTGAAAGCTCAGATGGAAGCCCCAAAGTTTAGATCTGTGCCTTGACATTGTCTCGAGCTTTGAAATAGGTATGGTTACTAAGGCATCTAATTTGAAACAGATAAAATTGACATGCATTTGCATGTTATGCTAAAAGAAGAACAGAAAAAATATGCAAGTAATAGGTTTTTAAACCTTTCTTACAATTTTTAATGAAATATGTAATTTTATATCCCATTCTAAATGGTTATTTAACGTTATCTATTTTAAAGTAATTAAATTAATATCTGTATGTCTTCTAACTGGGAAGAATACAATGGATTACTTTGAATATAAATGCCATCTGTAAATTCAAAAGTTTGGTATATTTTTTTCTAAAAATCTCACTGTATAATACACATTTACATATATTTACACACACTGTATTTATATATTATATTATATATTTTATACATGTTTGACTAAATGTATAAATCACATGATATATTGGAATTGAATTTATGGAATATAAATTATATTAATTGGTTAGAAATGGAAAATGAACTACCTTAACTATAACATTCTCTTGTTAGCTTATTATATGAGTGGAAAAGGAAATATTTCAGGCTAGTCAGGCTGGCTCATGCCTGTAATCCCAGCACTTCGGGAGGCCAAGGTGGGAGGATTGCTTGAGGCCAGGAGTTCAAGACCAGCCTGGGTTTGATGTGAGACCCCCGTCTCTACCAAAATTTTTAAAAATTAGGTGGGCAGGCGGTGCACACCTGTAGTCCTAGCTACTTGTGATGCTAAGGTGGGAGGATCTCTTGAGCCCAGGAGTTGGAGATTGCAGTGAGCTATGATTGCACCATTGCGTTGCAGCCTGGATGACAGAGTGAGAACCTATCTTAAAAAAAAGAAAAAGAAAAATAAATGGACTACTTCTTCTTCATTTTCATGAAATGAGCAATAATATGTAACTAACCTAAAATTACATTATATTAGACAATGAAACCACAAGAGTATCTACTGTCCTATAAAAGATGTAGCTTCATTATAAATAATTGCATTCTCCTTTCTAAAAACGTTCTAAGGTGATAGACATATATCCTGTTATTTGCTCTAAGTCTTTCCTCTTGTCTTCATAATTTGACCTGGAATAGAAAAGCATATTTTCTTTGTTTACCAAAATGTCAGCAATTACGTTTGTATATCAAAAATGAATAAATGAGCATATATATTATTTAAGGAGAGTTAAAAGTCTAAAATAGTGTTCAGATGTGGTTAAAAAAATTAAAGAGATCAACTCATTTAGCAGTTTACTCATATCTCTATAGTGGCTCATTCCATTTTTTATGGGCCATCTTTGTACTATACTGTGGATATAAATTCCTGTTTAGTAGACAGGCATTGAGCATGCTAATGGCTCCACTTTATCCATTATTTTATTCACCACTATACCACTTTTAGGTTCTTGATCAATGTGCAATTATTTGGCCAAGTTTTATTTATTTATTTTTCATAAAAACACCCCAGAGAATAGTGAGCAAAGAGCCTTATTAACCTAGTTGCTATAGCAAGTTTACCATTTTCTTTTGTGTGATTTTTAGGAAAGGGGAAGTAAATAATCAGTGAAGAAAGGACATCTGAAGAATAGAGAATACTGTAAAAATGGCCAAAATATTCAGCTCACATTTTCTCTTTCTCAAAGCACTGGAGGTTATCAAATCCACTGTGTTTTATTAGCAAGTTGCAGTTTTACAAGGGGCATGCTCCAGAAGGCATTAGCAGAGCTTATTTTCTTGAAATGATTTGTATAGCTCACCAGCGTAAAAAGAAAGAAAGGAGTAAAAATAGAACAATATGCTATTGATAAACTCTGACTAATAAAAAGTCCAAACAAAAAATTGAAAAGCAACATTTTTATACAAAATTTTAGCTACGACAGTGGATGCCAGCATGAGACAGGGAAAATAAAAATCGAATTTAGCAGAACCAAACAGACTCTTCAAAGATTGTCTTAAATGGAATCCTTAATTTAGCAATTCTGGGCCATTAATTTCAGTAATAAGTCAGTTATTTTTTAAGATTTTAAGGTGCTGGTTCCCACAGAAGGATGCCATCTCAACCCTATCTTTCAATATCCAGGAGACTTTAAAAAATTAAGATACAATTTACATGTAGTAAAATTTGCTCTTTCAGCATAAAGTTCGGTGAGGAGTGATAAATGCATAGTCATATAATGACTAACATAACCAAGATAGAATTACATCACTCCAAAAAAATTTTCTTGTGCCCCTTTGTAGTCAAAGAAATAATAGATAATTCACAACACCCTGGAAAAATTACCATAAGCATTGCACTCTAATTTGCCTCAGTTTCAAATTTGCTGTTTTGAAACTAATGAATAGATAATTAGTCTCCAACCTATTGCTCCTGGCTTCTGTTGTTTCCTCATACTATTTATGCTAATTTCTAATTTTCTTTATATATTTATAAGTTTGAAAGAGTAAAATGCCCATTGCATAATTTATTTTATATTAATATTTAATTATTTGTTTAAAGATTAATGAGAGAAATAACTTTAAACATTTCAAAGAAGTTATATTGATATAATGGGATATTACATACTGATATTATTGAAGTTATGTATACATACATCTAGCACAAAGTATGCTTTCACTGAACTGTCAGTAAAAAATCAAGTTAAAATTTATTAAAATCCAATGAATTAATAAATTTTGTAAGAAATATGGAGTTTAACATTTGCCTATTTATTTACTTCAGAGTTAGGAGTTTCCTGTCTCCCTCTTCCATGTATATTTGTGTCAGAATAGTGACACCACCTAAGCAACGTTGTTGTATAAATTAACAGAACAAATATTCATGCTCTCTAGTCATGAGTATAATTCCATTCAACTAGCCTGATCTGTCATGAATAGTTAGAGCTGTGCCTCACTTACATGTTATTGAAATATGTAAACATAAATATTGAAACATATTATGACATAAGTAAACGAAAACTAGTAAAAATTTGTTTAATCATTACCATTATAAGTGCTTTGCAGGTATTATCTTTTTTAAGCATTACTTCAATTCTATGTAAAATGACCTATTATTTTTCCAATTTTACTAATGAGAACTCTGAGGCAGTGTTTAAATATCTTGTCCATGTCGCATAGTTAATAAACAGTAAAACTTGGTTTGAACTCAGACACTGTAACTCTAGTTCCCACTTTCTTCACTGCTATAATTGAGACACTTCTTTAAAAATTTGAAAATGCTTTAAAATGTACTATGACAATGAGGTAAAAAAAGTTTTTACATTGCATATGCTACCTCTGTGTTTATCTACAATGCACTCAGCGTTTTTTAATGTAAGAACTTATATTGAAATTCTACCATTTCATATACATTGCTTTTAGCATTGACATTATTTACTAAAGCAAACACAACTATGTAAACTAAACTTATAAGACTAAAAGCACAAATGCTTAATCAGTTTGTCTTATATGTAATATTATTTATTGACAGGATTTAATTATATGTGGGTAGAATTTTGATTTAATTGTCAAATAAAAGCATTCTAAATTCCATGCATATTTTGCAACAGACATCACTCTTTAAATTGATGATCAATACTTCTAGCCAAAGAAAATGATTTGACTAATATTAGTGTTTGTCAAATTCATATTTAACAAGTTACTTTTAATTTTTTATTCAAATAAAGCCATATGATATTAGAAAGTCTATGAGGAGTTTAAACAATAGCAATGAAAAACAGGTATAATGAAGAATTGCATCAAAACTTCGCTTCTAGGTTTGGAAAAGGCATCTTAAAATTAAGTTTAGTTAAGAAAATATTACAAATCAATATTATTAAATAAAATGGCCAGGTGAGGTGGCTCATGCCTGTAATCCTAGTACTTTAGGAGGCCAAGGTGAGTGAACCACTTAAAGTCAGGAGTTGGAGACCAGCCTGGCCAACATTGTGAAACCCTGTCTCAACCAAAAAATACAAAAATTAGCTGGACGTGGTAGCGTATGCCAGTAGCCCTAGCTACTTGGGATGCTGAGACAGCCAAGCCGCTCCTATTTTGTCTTTTGACATTATGTACTTTGAAAGCTTACTGTTTTGTTTTTTTTTTCTGGAATATAGATTTAAGCTCCAAAGCCTCATATTATTATTATTATTTATTATTTGTAATCTTATGCAAGAAGGGTACTAAACTCTAGAATATACATACGTGTTACAGAAAAAAAAACAATGCAATTATCTCCCATTTTTTTTCTCTTGGATAAACAAGTAATATGTTAATGACACAAGTAATTTTGTTATCTTAAAAATAATATGACTGAAAGTTTGGGCTTGCACCATGCCATAGAAAGGGCATTGTGTCACCTCTCATTGCTCTGTACTTCTATTCTCAAAAGGAGAATCTTTTGAACCCGGAGGTGGAGGTTGCAGTGAGCTGAGATGGAGCCATTGCACTCCAGCCTGGGCAACAGAGAGAGACCCTGTCTCAAAAAATAAATAAATAAACATAAAAATAAAATAAAATAATGAAAGGTAGCATTAATTTTAACACCAGATCAAGAGTATAACAAAGTTTGCTGTTATTGTTCAACATCATGAATAAAAATTATAGCTTTCATTTGTGAACAAACCATTATACCATTATTATCAGCAGTGTATAATTGTATATAATTCTAAATATACTCACACACTTTATAAGACTGAAAAGGACAAAGCCTTTGATGTTGCAATTATAAAAAAAGGTTGTCACTGATAACAATTTTTTATTTAATTTTTATTTTTATTTAATTTTAAATAATTTTTAATTATTTATAGAACCAGGGTATATAAAGATAATAAATTTATATTGAATTATTTGACAAAATCATCACCTGGTACAATTAAATTTTAATTTCATATACTACAAAAATATCTTGCCTTCCTATTCCTCATATGTTTCCAACTGTTTCCATGAAAACATGTCTGAATAAAGGTGTCAGCATGGCCATGCTCCCTTTGAGGGCTTTAGATAAGAACCCTTCCAAGCCTCTTTCTAGCTTCTGGCCACTGCCAGCAGTCCCTGGCATTCCTTAGTTTGTAGCAGCATCATCACTCTAATTTCTGCTTGTCTTCGTGGTCTTCTTCCCTGTTTGACTCCTCTGAGTCTGTGTCCAAATTTCCCTATTCTAATAAGTCATTAATTATGGCCTACTTGATTCCAGTATGATCTCATCTTCATTTTGTTATTTCTGCAAAACCCAGTCTCCAAGTAACCCTATTTCCTCACATTCTGAGGTTTTGGGTGGACACAAACATGGGGCATGGGAAGGGATTATTCAATCCAGTGCAGTGTTTACTTAATTTATGTTAGTTGAGATTTGATGAGTCTTTCAATCTGTATAATTAGGTTCTTTATTTTCTACCTGGTCAATAATTATATTCAATTAGTTATTTTTTACTATTTCCATTCTAATTCTCATGAACACTTCTTATGATGAATATTTTCTCTCTCTCTTCCATAGCTATCATCATCTTTCACATATTTGAGATGATTTTTCCACAGTATCAATTCAATTCTGAATTTATTCTTCTCAGATAGACTTTCCAAGTCTGCTTTTACATTACTACCTGGCTTGCAGATCCCGCTTATACATTCCTAGTCTATTCTCAGTATATTCTGTGTATTTTGTGATATTCCTATCACTTTCTAGTCCTGAGTTACAAACAAACTTATTTCTCTATCTTTTGGAAAATGTAACACTTGGGTTTTTGTTGTTGTTGTCATTGTTGTTGTTTTTGTTTTGTTTTGTTTGCCAACACAGATGGTAGAAATGTTGTCATTGGGCCGGTTCAGGTTCTTGACTTAGAGAGCAAGTCTAAAGTAAAAGTAGGCAAAGAAGTTTATTGCACCGTGAAGGACACTCTGATAGCTGGGTCAGAATGGGCTGCTCCAGAATGAGACAATCCCATCTCACGCTGGGAAAATTCCCTTTATGGGAAGCTTATATGATTATAAAAGGGCCAGGATGAGTCTTTCCATTAAGCATGCTTCAGGTGGTCTCCTGAGTGTTCACGTGCAATTGTTGTACATTCTAGAACATACATCACATGTCTTATTAGCATCTTAATTCTCCAACCAGAGGTGTGTTTCTTACTAGTATGATGAACTTAGGTCAACCCAAGGACACTAATCATGGGTTTCTGTGCTTGTGTGAATTTGGGGATTTTCCCTTCGGCTCTTCATCTTCCTTGCTGCAGGATGTTCCAACCAGGGGTCCCAGATATGGGATTTGCACTGTTGGGAAGTTTGTTCTATCTATTTGGCAAGTTTCTTCCCTCTTAAGGGAGGCTGTGACCAACCTATCTAACCTACCTCAGAAAAACTATGGTAGATTTCAGCTGATTGCTGGTTGAAACTCATTGCTGATGTCCACAATATCCTTCCTAACTAAACACATCCTAGCAAGTCTTCCAAAATTTGATCCTGCAGGACTAAGCTAGTACCCTTTCCCACTGAAAGCTGAGATTTTTGATAGGGAGAAATACCTATTAGGAGTTCTCTGACTTCCAAATTGACTTCCAGACCTTTACTTCTGTGAACCATTTATGGATAAAGAATTATGTAAGTTTAATAACCCCATCTTTAAAAATATGTCATTTTAAATTTCATTTTACTAAGATTTTTATTTCTTCAGGTTCTTTCCTTTCTGAAATAATTTTAGGATAGGAAAATCTGTAAATGAAAAACTACAAAGTTTTTAAAAGAGCAGTTTTGGAAAAACAGGTATTCTAGAATGATGAAAATATTTTATACAGATTCCAGAAAGAAATATTAAAATTACATAGAAAAACTGTATTAGATATGTGACAAAGGTCAGATATTCAATTATCCTCCTCTGTATCTGCTGTGGTTTGAATATTTGTGTCCCCTGCAAAATCCACCTTGAAATTTAATATCCAGTGAACAGTATTAAAAGGTATCTTTAGAAGGTGATAAGGCCATGAGGTCTCTGCCCTTGTGAATGGATGAATGCCTCTTGAAAGGGCTTGAGGGAGTAAGTTTGCCCCATTTGTCCCTTTTGCCATGTGAGAACACTGCATTTTTTTCCCTCTGGAGTACACAGTCTCAAGGCACCATCTTGAAACAGAGAGAGCAGCCCGCACCAAGCACTGAACCCTCTGCCACTTTAATCTTGGAATTCCCAGGCTCCAGAACAGAAAGAAATACATTTTTATTATTTAGAAATTACCCAGTTTTGTGGATCGTGAGGCCAGAAGTTCAATACCAGCCTGGCCAAGATGGTGAAACCTTGTCTCTACTAAAAATACAAAAATTAGCCAGGCGTGGTGGCAGGCGCCTGTAATCCCAGCTACTCGGGAGGCTGAGGCAGAGAATTGCTTGAATCCAGAAGGAAGAGGTTGCAGTGAGCCAAGATCTGCACTCCAGCCTGGGCAACAGAGCAAGACACCGCCTCAAAAAAAAAAAAAATTACCCAGTCCTACATATTTTGTTATAGCAGCACAAATGAATTAACACACTATCTCAACCACTGAGTTTTATGAAGTTATGTGAACATGCTTCTATTTTATTTTTAGACATTTTCTACTTTGGAAGTTTACTGGGTTTTTTGGTTTGTTTGTTTGTTTGTTTGTTTGTTTCTGGAATATAGATTTAAGCCCCGAAAGCCTTATGTTATTATTATTTATTATTTATAATCTTAAACAAGAGGGGTACTAAACTCTAGAATATAAAATACATACATCTGTGTTACAGAAAAAAAAATAAAACACAATTATCTCCCATTTTTTTTCTCTTGGACAAATAAGTAATATATTAATGACCCAAATAATTTTGTTATCTTAAAAATAATATGAGTGAACGTTTGGATTTGCACTGTGCCATAGAAAGGACATTGTGTTACCTCTCATTGCTCTCTACTTCCTGCCAGTTTTTGGTTGTTTGTTTTTGCTTTTTTTTTTTTGTGGGAACTGCAGACATACAATTTGAGATACTGATGAGGAGGCAGGTGTTTAGGAAACAGCACTTTGCCTGTCTTACCTTCTGAAATGTTGTTTTATTATCAAGCTGAGCAGTAGATTTTAAGGGCTTTTACATCATCTTTCAACATCTCAACTTTATTTTCCTGTTTCCATTTGTATAGCCGTAGATAGTCACAATTTATTTTTTGTTACAGTTTTATGGTCCTTGTACTTATAATGAATTTCTATTTTCCATAAGATCCTGCTTGTTGGGTAACTACAGAATACGCATAATAGATAGAAGAATAAAGTTTTATTAATCCAAATGCTCAGATCCATTGAAGGGAAATTTCAACCTCTCATATTTATTTATTTGAAAACTGCTCTCTTCCTAAAGGGTTTGAGGCTGACAGTTTCAAGTCCTGATTTTATTTTAAAAAGAGTCACTTAATTAAAATTTATAAGAAGCTAAGCTAATACATTTTTAAATGTTGAGCATAATTGTTTTCCCATAATTCTAAAAATATTAAAACAATTTTTTAAAATTAAGAGCTTTTTCTACTTTAAAAGCTAATTAGATTATATATTTGGCTTAATATCTTATTATTGAAAAATTTAATTATAAAAACCTGTTAATTGCTTTATAGTTGTATGAAATATAAAAATATGCTAATTTACATTGGCTGTATTTGCTCTCAATAATAAGGACTTAGAGAAGGCTAAAATTATATTTAAGTATTTTAGCCAGGCATGGTGGCTCATGCCGGTAATCCAGAACTTTTGGAGGTCAAGGCAGACACATCATTTGAGGTCAGAAGTTGGAGACCAGCCTGGGCAGCATAACAAGACTTTGTCTATACAAAAAATAAAATAAAATTTTCACTGGGTGTGATAGCATGCACTTGTAACCTCAGGTACTTGGGAAGCTGAGGAGAGGGAATCACTTGAGCACAGGAGTCCGAGGCTGCAGTAAGCAATGATCACACCACTGCACTCCAGCCTGGGCAATAGAGCAAGATCCCATCTCTAAAACATAAAAATAAAATAAAAATTTCCAAAGCATTGCCTTTTCATTGAACAGTCTTATAGATGTCTTAAAATTTTAGATATAATTAAAGGGATTAATATCTCTATTGTATCTTCCTGATCATTCCCTCTCCGCAACAAAAATGGACCTACAGAGACACACACATACATACATACACACACATACACTCACACACACACACAAGAAAAAGCAGATGCTATTTCATTGATGCATATATTGGTAGACTGTCACATATGGTGTGGTGTGTTAATTAGTTCATTAATTTGGAAAACTGCCACAATACTATGTATCCATGTTTACAATTTTACAAATATCTTTTATAAACTAGATTAAAAAACAGCAGTCCATTGGAATACAGAACATTGGAAGGCTAGATTTATGCACATAAAAGAAAATGTAAATGAAACACTATATTCAAGATTACTGTTAATCCTTTACCAAATATTTTCCCATTAAAACATGCAAATAGGAAAATTTAACTAAAAGAAGACAAATTGTCATTAAGTAAAATAAAATGAGCATGTGGCTCGAGGTAAATTGTGCCAATGGGATTAATTTGACAAGTTTATTTTTATCAATTTCTGCTTCAATTACTCAAGCCACATTTCTAATATGAGTCAAATAATGTGCCAGTAATTTATGATATTTATATCAAATAACACATGAATAAGATATTTAATGATCGATAAAACATAATATATTTCTACTGAGGTGGATCAAAAACTTTCTTATTTTTTCTTTTCATATATATAGAAATTATTTAAAAAGAAGTTAATGTAATAGAAATTGTGCATAAAGTCATTGGTTACTCTATAACTATGCTATTTAGCTCATTATTGTCCACCTAGCTAATGCTACAATGCAAAGGTATTTTTTCACCCAGGACGGTTACATGTCAGAAACAAACACCACTCTATCTAGTTCAGGGAGAAAAAATGTTTTCGTTTGTTTGGTTTTGGTATTTTGTTTTGATTTTTAACATGCAACTCAGAGATTCTCCATAAGTCCTTAAAAACATTGCCCAAACTTGCCTTAAGGCTGCCTATAACCTGCAATCACTAGCTCAGCACAAAACTTGAATTACTAGAGCAGTGGTTTGTAGTTCTCCTTGAAGAGGTCCTTCACATCCCTTGTAAGTTGGATTCCTAGGTATTTTATTCTCTTTGAAGCAATTGTGAATGGGAGTTCACTCATGATTTGGCTCTCTGTTTGTCTGTTGTTGGTGTATAAGAATGCTTGTGATTTTTGTACATTGATTTTGTATCCTGAGACTTTGCTGAAGTTGCTTATCAGCTTAAGGAGATTTTGGGCTGAGACGATGGGGTTTTCTAGATAAACAATCATGTCGTCTGCAAACAGGAACAATTTGACTTCCTCTTTTCCTAATTGAATACCCTTTATTTCTTTCTCCTGCCTGATTGCCCTGGCCAGAACTTCCAAGACTATGTTGAATAGGAGCGGTGAGAGAGGGCATCCCTGTCTTGTGCCAGTTTTCCAAGGGAATGCTTCCAGTTTTTGCCCATTCAGTATGATATTGGCTGTGGGTTTGTCATAGATAGCTCTTATTATTTTGAGATATGTCCCATCAATACCTAATTTATTGAGAGTTTTTAGCATGAAGGGTTGTTGAATTTTGTCAAAGGCTTTTTCTGCATCTATTGAGATAATCATGTGGTTTTTGTCTTTGGCTCTGTTTATATGCTGGATTACATTTATTGATTTGCATATATTGAACCAGCCTTGCATCCCAGGGATGAAGCCCACTTGATCATTGTGGATAAGCTTTTTGATGTGCTGCTGGATTTGGTTTGCCAGTATTTTATTGAGGATTTTTGCATCAATGTTCATCAAGGATATTGGTCTAAAATTCTCTTTTTTTGTTGTGTCTCTGCCTGGCTTTGGTATCAGAATGATGCTGGCCTCATAAAATGAGTTAGGGAGGATTCCCTCTTTTTCTATTGATTGGAATAGTTTCAGAAGGAATGGTACCAGTTCCTCCTTGTACCTCTGGTAGAATTCGGCTGTGAGTCCATCTGGTCCTGGACTCTTTTTGGTTGGTAAACTATTGATTATTGCCACAATTTCAGCTCCTGTTATTGGTCTATTCAGAGATTCAACTTCTTCCTGGTTTAGTCTTGGGAGAGTGTATGTGTCAAGGAATGTATCCATTTCTTCTAGATTTTCTAGTTTATTTGCATAGAGGTGTTTGTAGTATTCTCTGATGGTAGTTTGTATTTCTGTGGGATCGGTGGTGATATCCCCTTTATCATTTTTTATTGTGTCTATTTGATTCTTCTCTCTTTTTTTCTTTATTAATCTTGCTAGCGGTCTATCAATTTTGTTGATCCTTTCAAAAAACCAGCTCCTGGATTCATTGATTTTTTGAAGGGTTTTTTGTGTCTCTATTTCCTTCAGTTCTGCTCTGATTTTAGTTATTTCTTGCCTTCTGCTAGCTTTTGAATGTGTTTGCTCTTGCTTTTCTAGTTCTTTTAATTGTGATGTTAGGGTGTCAATTTTGGATCTTTCCTGCTTTCTCTTGTGGGCATTTAGTGCTATAAATTTCCCTCTACACACTGCTTTGAATGCGTCCCAGAGATTCTGGTATGTTGTGTCTTTGTTCTCATTGGTTTCAAAGAACATCTTTATTTCTGCCTTCATTTCATTATGTACCCAGTAGTCATTCAGGAGCAGGTTGTTCAGTTTCCATGTAGTTGAGTGGCTTTGAGTGAGATTTTTAATCCTGAGTTATAGTTTGATTGCACTGTGGTCTGAGAGATAGTTTGTTATAATTTCTGTTCTTTTACATTTGCTGAGGAGAGCTTTACTTCCAACTATGTGGTCAATTTTGGAATAGGTGTGGTGTGGTGCTGAAAAAAATGTATATTCTGTTGATTTGGGGTGGAGAGTTCTGTAGATGTCTATTAGGTCTGCTTGGTGCAGAGCTGAGTTCAATTCCTGGGTACTCTTGTTGACTTTCTGTTTCGTTGATCTGTCTAATGTTGACAGTGGGGTGTTAAAGTCTCCCATTATTAATGTGTGGGAGTCTAAGTCTCTTTGTAGGTCACTCAGGACTTGCTTTATGAATCTGGGTGCTCCTGTATTGGGTGCATATATATATTTAGGATAGTTAGCACCTCTTGTTGAATTGATCCCTTTACCATTATGAAATGGCCTTCTTTGTCTCTTTTGATCTTTGTTGGTTTAAAGTCTGTTTTATCAGAGACTAGGATTGCAACCCCTGCCTTTTTTTGTTTTCCATTTGCTTGGTAGATCTTCCTCCATCCTTTTATTTTGAGCCTATGTGTGTCTCTGCACGTGAGATGGGTTTCCTGAATACAGCACACTGATGGGTCGTGACTCTTTATCCAACTTGCCAATCTGTGTCTTTTAATTGGAGAATTTAGTCCATTTACATTTAAAGTTAATATTGTTATGTGTGAATTTGATCCTGTCATTATGATGTTAGCTGGTGATTTTGCTCAATAGTTGATGCAGTTTCTTCCTAGTCTCAATGGTCTTTACATTTTGGCATGATTTTGCAGCAGCTGGTACTGGTTGTTCCTTTCCATGTTTAGCGCTTCCATCAGGATCTCTTTTAGGGCAGGCCTGGTGCTCAAGGAAATTAAAGAGGATACAAACAAATGGAAGAACATTCCATGCTCATGGGTAGGAAGAATCAATATCGTGAAAATGGCCATACTGCCCAAGGTAATTTACAGATTCAATGCCATCCCCATCAAGCTACCAATGACTTTCTTCACATAATTGGAAAAAACTACTTAAAAGTTCATAAAGAACCAAAAAAGAGCCCGCATCGCCAAGTCAATCCTAAGCCAAAAGAACAAAGCTGGAGGCATCACACTACCTGACTTCAAACTATACTGCAAGGCTACAGTAACCAAAACAGCATGGTACTGGTACCAAAACAGAGATATAGATCAATGGAACAGAACAGAGCCCTCAGAAATAATGCCGCATACCTACAACTATCTGATCTTTGACAAACCTGAGAAAAACAAGCAATGGGGAAAGGATTCCCTATTTAATAAATGGTGCTGGGAAAACTGGCTAGCCATATGTAGAAAGCTGAAGCTGGATCCCTTCCTTACACCTTATACAAAAATCAATTCAAGATGGATTAAATATTTAAACGTTAGACCTAAAACCATAAAAACCCTAGAAGAAAACCTAGACATTACCATTCAGGACATAGGCGTGGGCAAGGACTTCATGTCCAAAACACCAAAAGCAATGGGAACAAAAGACAAAATTGACAAATGGGATCTAATTAAACTAAAGAGCTTCTGCACAGCAAAACAAACTACCATCAGAGTGAACAGGCAACCTACAACATGGAAGAAAATTTTCGCAACCTACTCATCTGACAAAGGGCTAATATCCAGAATCTACAATGAACTCAAACAAATGTACAAGAAAAAAACAAACAACCCCATCAAAAAGTGGGCGAAGGACATGAACAGACACTTCTCAAAAGAAGACATTTATGCAGCCAAAAAACACATGAAAAAATGCTCATCATCACTGGCCATCAGAGAAATGCAAATCAAAACCACTATGAGATATCATCTCACACCGTTAGAATGGCAATCATTAAAAAGTCAGGAAACAACAGGTGCTGGAGAGGATGTGGAGAAATAGGAACACTTTTACACTGTTGGTGGGACTGTAAACTAGTTCAACCATTGTGGAAGTCAGTGTGGCGATTCCTCAGGGATCTAGAACTAGAAATACCATTTGACCCAGCCATCCCATTACTGGGTATATACCCAAAGGACTATAAATCATGCTGCTATAAAGACACATGCACACGTATGTTTATTGCGGCATTATTCACAATAGCAAAGACTTGGAACCAACCCAAATGTCCAACAATGATAGACTGGATTAAGAAAATGTGGCACATATACACCATGGAATACTATGCAGCCATAAAAAATGATGAGTTCATGTCCTTTGTAGGGACATGGATGAAATTGGAAACCATCATTCTCAGTAAACTATCGCAAGAACAAAAAACCAAACACCGCATATTCTCACTCATAGGTGGGAATTGAACAATGAGATCACATGGACACAGGAAGGGGAACATCACACTCTGGGGACTGTGGTGGGGTGGGGGGAGGGGGGAGGGATAGCATTGGGAGATATACCTAATGCTAGATGACGAGTCAGTGGGTGCAGTGCACCAGCATGGCACATGTATACATATGTAACTAACCTGCACAATGTGCACATGTACTCTAAAACTTAAAGTATAATAATAAAAAAAAGGTTAAAAAAAACAAAAAACAAAAAAAAACTTGAATTACTAAAGCCCCTATCACTTAGCCAAATAATGAATTCTATGTGGTCCAAGCTTGTTTACATTACTCTGTTCTGAATCAAAACTCCATTCTGTTGTATCTGATTGGGTGGCCTAAATTACTTGTCTGTGTCCTACCTTCAAAGGATTCTGTAAAAGAATAACACTGGCTTATAATGAAGGTAGGGCCATCCTTCATATTAAAGGGTGTTCAAGAGATGTCAGGGGCCTTTATGCATAGCAAATGTCTACTAGAGCCCATCTCTTTGCTGTCCAACATGCTTGTACACCTATCTACCATACTTCAACTTCCAAACAATTATAATACCCACAGCTACCACAGAAATATGTTTCTCCCTTACGTATTTTAAGCATCATTTTAAAACTGGAAACAAAGTATGTGCTGACTTTTTAGGCCACTATATTAAACATGACTTAAACAGAGGCTTCTCAGTTAATTCTATGTGGTATCATTTATGTGCATTCTATATGGTAAAGGAAACAAAATATGAAGGGTAGCGTTAGTGAAATGGTCTTGATAACTCACATCTTATAAACGTCTTAATGATTTGTTTGTCAGGATTTCTAAGCAATATCCATTTTCCTCTTGTCTCATCCTAATTCTATCTATCTTTATACAATTCCACATACAAATTTTAAAGTTTAACACGACTTAAATAAGTATATAACATAGCTACAGAAGTCAACTGAGGAAAAGGGAAATTATTTCAGATAAATACATAAATATGTTACGGTGAAGAAACTATATGAGTAGTTAATTTAATACTTAGCTTTACATTTGGTCACAAAGCTATACAATTGGTATTTAATGCCTTCTTTCTCCACTATCCTGCCATATGTTCTTTTTCCATATCCACCATCTCAGTTGATCTAAGTGTGTTATTGAATGAGGTGATCAAAACCTTCATTCCTGAAAAAGATGATTTTATCCTGGTCCTGTCCTGTTCACAGGGATTTATGAAGTCTTTCATATACTTGTATTATTCAGTTCCAACTAGACTGTCTTTATTCATTACATAGCAGCAAACACATTCGCTATTACAATCTGTATAATTAACTAGTTCAACACTGAAAACCCTCACTTTACCAGTTCAAACAGTGGCATCAAGAACCCCATATTAGAAAATGATACTTTAGCTTTTATTTCAATGAAGTCATTGTTGTATTCCTTAATGAACACTTTCAGTGTATTACCACCTTAGATTGCTTTGAAATGTAAATAAGAGGTAGGCAAGCTATTTCTGTAAAGGGCCAGATAGTAAATATTGTATGTTTTCCAAGCCATATGTTCCCTTTTACAGCTACTCAGTTCTACTGTTATTTCATGAAATCAGCCATAGACAACATATAAATAAATAGATTTGGCTGTATTCCAATAAAATTTTAAAAAATAAAAACAAAAACAGGTGGTAGACCATGTTTGGCCCAGAGGCCATACATAACAGACCCCCTTCTCCATACCATCAAAACCAGAAGTCTTGGAAACAATAAGCAAATAAATCTGCAAATGTAATATTAAACCATTAAACTTCTAGTGAAAAATGCCAATAACAATTCCATATTCTTCCATCCTAAACCTGTATATTCCGGCTATGAGGGAAACATCACGGGGTACTGGCATATTATTCCATTCTCACACTGCTATAAAGAATTGTCTGAGACTGGTTAAGTTATAAAGGAAAGAACTTTAATTGACTCACAGTTCAGCATGACTAGGGAAGCCTCAGGAAACTTACAATCGTGGTAGAAGGGAAAGCAAACACGTCCTCCTTCACATGATAGCAGGAAGGAGAAGAATGAGAGCTGAGTGAACGGGGAAGACGCTTATAAAATCATCAGATCTTGTGAGAACTCACTCACTATCATAAGAGCATGTGGATATTGTGGGAACAAGTTAAGATGAGATTTGGGTGGGGACACAGCCCAACCATACCAATTGGTTTCTGGTTCAAAGCACATGCATATCTGGTAAGATGGCAACCCAGAGTTGCAAATTGCCACCTTGGACTGAATCTTAGCAAAGGTTGTAAAAACGTCTATTCTTCTCGTGAATGAGTTATACAGTAATCAAAGATTTTACTAGGTTCAGTCAATGGCGTTACTCTTCTTGTACATGATAAGAATCAATGTTCTATAGGATTCATGGTGATTAAGATCTTCAGCAATTCTACAGATAGTTTTACTGGAAGAGATTTGAGGACATCAAGTAAACCCCAAAATATTGTTTTAATAATATAAACTTACTGGCCTTAAATGATTGAAAGCATATAATATTGTTTGCAACCTGCTACCTGGTGGTTTACTGGTCACCCATGTGTATTGTAATATGTGGAAAGTTGGTGTTGGACTTTTTGCAAATTAGGCACTCAATAATGGCAAGAACAAGGTAAACCTTGGTGATATGAAGCCCATATTATTGATTCCATCTGCAGTACCAGTACTTTTCACCATGGAATCATGGCAATACTTTTATTAATCCATTAAGTGTTCATTGGGATGACTGAAGGAAAGGGGCTAAACTTATCTATGTGATTATTGAAATGCGTAATATTAGCCTTCTCATAATAAAGTCTCTATGGTAAATAATCACATATTTCTTTGGGAAAAATATGAGAAAATATAGTATATTCTCAAAGTTCCCATCCTAACCTTTAATTAAGAGGCCCTGGTTTAGTGACATGAGAACACAGGTTTAAGAATTATATGAGGATACTGTTTATACCTTGAGGCTCAGGTCAAGTTTATTTTTATGCAGATATAATATTTAGTTATACATATCAAGTGATACCTTAGTGGGATCTGATATATTTTGGGCCTAATGATACTGGAATTTATTTGCTACCATCAAATATACAAGTCAATCAAGGTGTTCAGATTGTATTCTGTCCCTGATGAATATTACGATACAAATCCCCTTGTCTCTGGTAGGTAACTGAAGCTAATTGGTTTCTACCAGCCAGTGTCCATCTACCCATATGTATAAGTTTATTAGGGCTGTCATCACAAAATACCATGGACTGGATGACTTAAATAACAGAAACTAATTTTTTCATAGTTCTGAAGGCTATAAGTCCAAAATCAAGGTAACAGCAAATTTGGTGTCTTCTGAAGTTTCACTTGACTTGTAGATGGTTACGTTCTTCCTGTGTCATTACATGATCATCCTTTAGTCTGCACGTGTCTGTATTCTAATCTCTTTTTATTAGAATGCCAATCACATTGGATTAGACATGGTTACCAGTGGTAAAACCATTCAGGTCTGTGGCAAACTCAATCCTTGCCTCCTAAGAGGAAAAAATGTGGCTGAAGAGCAGAAGTAGGTTTAAGGCAGAGGGTGAGACAGAGCCAAGTTTTAGGACAGGGGTGCGAGTTTATTAAAAAGTTTTGGAACAGGAACGAAAAGGACCAAAGTGCAGTTGGAAGAGGGCCAAGCAGGCGACTTGAGAGATTCATGTGCCCCAGTCAGCCCTGGATGTGGGATTTCATGCATTGGCATGGTTCTGAGGTTTGCATTTCATGCATCGGCATGGTTCTGAGGTTGGCATTTCTCCTCCATTCTCCCGTGGTTTTTCCCTTGGGGCAGGCTACCCACATGCTCAGTGGCCTGACAGCCCTTGAGAGGGGCCACATGTGCGGTGTGTTTACTGAAGTTGTGTGCATGCTCACTTGAGGCATTTTTCCTTACCAGTTGTGCATTCCTAGAGGAAGATCATATACTGTTGCAGCTCTACCATTTTAGCTCTTAGTGTGCATGCTTGAGCCCACTCACCCAACTCCTGAGATCTTACTGGGAACACGCTGATCACCAGTTTCACTGTTTCCCATCTATTGGGAGACCATATTTCCCTGGTGCCAGCTACAACCAAAAATAATATTTTAGAAAGATAGTTTAACAACTGCCTGACCATCATCTATGGTCCCCTGACATTCTTTATGGGAGCCCTCTCCTACCTTGATCATGTCTGCCTAACTGGCTACTCTAACAGAACTACTCCTAAGTTTTCAATCTGGCACATAGCATCCAGAATTTCTGATCATTTCATCCACATAAACAAATTCAATTTCATCTAAAATTATGTTCCTCCTTTGTGTTCTAACATTATCACTATCCACACGTATTTTCAAAGTTTTGGTTTATGTGAAATAGAAAAATCTCCCAATTATTTGGTACCTAGACCTTTTATAATCTGGATTGATACCTTATATTTCACATGGAGACAATACTAGAATCTAACTCTAGTTATCTTTATGAACCATAACTGGTATTGGTTGTGGGTCATGAAGAGAATTAATTTATTCTTGGCAAGATTGTTTTAATGTTTTTCAGTAAAGCAAAAAAACAAAGAAAACAACCTTGTGAGCTTTCTGATATGGGAAGAAAAGTTTGTTTATTATGGAAATAGGGCACAGTGGGATTTAGATGGTTAAGGTGCTTATCCATTCAGTCTTAAATTCTGAAGAATGTTCACTTTTCAGTTCTCAGAGTCCTATGTTTTCCAAAACAATGTCCTAAATGCCACATCAGAAACCTGGTGAAAGGTAAATTAAATGTATTTTTAGTTTGATATTTGATACTTATTTGCACCTAATATGCTGTTTCTTTAATCCACTAGATCTTTAATTTGGTTGTTATATTTTATTCATTATATATAAAATCTATTTGACTCTTCTACAAGGCTATACATTTTTTAAAATTTAACATAAATCTTCTTGATAATTTATCTTGTTTTCAATCTTCTTTTATACTTATTAATGTGTTTTAAATATACCTAACTAATATTATGTCTTATCAATATCTGAACTCTTCATGTCTGTTTCTAATGCCTGTCCTTTCTTTCTGCTAACTCACTTTCATCATTGTAATCAAATCTTGTAGGAATTTTGGCCACAAAATATCTTGGAACTTTATCTGTGATGGTTATTTAAAATCAATGTGAAGTTGTATTCTTCCTGAAATGGATTTCATAGTCTTATACTGGTTGCAGAAAATCAATGTCAACTGAAGACTGCTTTGAATGAAATTATCCATGTGTTTTAAAATCATATAAACACTTTAAATATACCAAGACTCAACATAGCTACTGGTTTGTAAATCCTATATTTTCAAACAAGATTTCTCTTCCCTTTTCTTCATTTACCCAATTTCTAGGCAAAGAGAGGGTGTTTTATTACTGGTTTTTTCTGCTTTGAGAGTTTCTTTCTTGTCCAATGTTGCATTGAACTATAATATCTGGGAACCTTAGCTTTATGTACATTATTATACTTTGTATACTGAGTGGGCAATATGCTTCATTTTTGTTATATTTCATCTTGTGCAACAATTAAAATAAAGGTCAAATTAATTGTTTTGAAATAGATATTCACAGTGAAAGCTAACTTTGTATTACCTTACCACATAAGGTTTTCAATTTTTGTTATTTCTGTTTAAATCTTTGACTTGTTGTAACTGAAGGATGCATTTTCAAAGATTAAAATGTTACCAAGATTTTAAAGGTATATTTATCAGAAGGTTCATTCATGAAATATACTATATACATTGTTTAATATTTTATAGGAGAAGAACAGCCAGGAGAATAATTTTCTTGTTGGTGAAAGGTAATAAAAAGCATATTTGTGTTTGATTAACAGATTTTTCACTGAAGGTTTGTAATGACTTGTCATTTTAAAGCCTACATGTTACTCTTTACTTATTAAAGAGTTAAGGTTATTTGCATGCGTTGTGAATCTTAGACCTTCAAGAATATTAACAAAGATGACTTACCCTTAGAAGGCTTGAGAGATATACAAAACTCCTACTTCCCATTAATTTATTACAAGTAATAGGCCAATATAAATTATTAATGATTTCTTTATTTTTTCAAAATCTATTCTAATATTAATAACATGCATTCTGTCACAGCTACACATCAGAATAGTGGATATCCAGTGACATATTATTCCTTACGTACCCATGAAAAATGCTATTTTTAAGGAAACAAAAATAGTGATTGACAGTGATTTTGTATTCACTAAAAAATATTACTACTCAGTACAAATATATTAGTCACAATATTAAAAATGTTAAGTTCAATATTACTGTTTAATATAGAATTTATTTGGGAAGAATAAAAGAAACAAAATTTGTTTCATTACACCTCGCATTGACTAACTTTTCATTGATTAACTTTTCTTTCACCAGACTAAGAAAAAGCAGTAACAAATTAAAATGGCACAAAGCAGCTGTTTACACTTTATTAGATATGTTTTGGATTTAGTTTTGGATTTTGGATTTTATTTCTTATAATATAAAAACATGTTGTATTAAAGAGAAGTGAGGTAATACATTTGGTGTATTTAATAATTGGGGGATGAGGTTTTTATATAGAAGGGTTTTACATGTTGAAAAATAACACTACAAACTAATCTAAAATAGAAGTTATCAGCAGTAGAAAACACAGAAAAGTGAACTTTATTTAAATTAATCATGAATATGTATGTCGAAATGGTTCAGTGTATTTCGAACTATATTACTCTAGAGAGAATCTTAATTAATATCCATTTCAGTGATTATTAAAACTGAAAATTCCCAATTCTACAACTCAGTGAAAAGTTCTTATTAATTTAGGATAATAGGTATTCCACATTTTCAAACATTTCTATTCTGGTAATGATTTAAGGATACTAACTACAGTATTATGTTTTAGAAAGGTTATTATGGAATTGGTGTGACCTTTCAGGTAAACTAACACAATATCTATATAGGCACACCACATTTCTCATGCTATCTTATAGCTTATGCATTTATTAGGGGCGTGAGTAACAATGACTATATGGATTAAACACTCAGCAGTTTATTCTTACACAACATAATTCTCTGGTGAACAGTGTAGGGCTGGTTCGGTGGTTTAAAAAGTTGTAGGGACTTAGGGTTTTTTTCTGCTCCGCTGGACATAACTTCTATTCTTGACATAACTTTTATCATAAGAGAACTTCAGTTTTATTTATGTATCTGTGCTCTTCTGCACAGCCATGACTTATCAGAAGATGTTCCCAGTCCCAGTTACCAGAGAGTTTATCAGAATGTGCTGAAATCACACTTCTCCCTCCCTAGTTATTGGTTCAGACATGAATACGCAAGACAATTCTTGCCAATGACCTAGCAGGAGAAGACAGGTAAGCAGTCTTCTACGAAATGAATATTCCCATTTTAATAAGATAAGAAAGTTTAGTTTTGTCTCTGAACATTCCCATGTATATTTATGTTCTGAATCCATTAGTGTTATCTTGAAACCATAAATGGAGCTCACCTGTGGAGAAAGCTCACATGTTGCTGACGGCAGAAGACAGTGATGGAAAATAGTACCAGTCCTGAGGAAATCTTGGGGGATGAATAAAATCATGAAGTCTCCTCCAGGTCTCTCATCTGCATAGTGAAAACATTCTGACTGTTAAAATGAGCATGTAAATTTCCTGGTCAACATGGTGAAACCCCATCTCTACTAAAAAATACAAAAATTAGCTTGGCGTGGTGGTGGGCGCCTATACTCCCAGCTGCTCGGGAGGCTGAGGCAGGAGAATGGCTTGAACTGGGGAGGTGGAGGTTGCAGTGAAGATTGCGCCACTGCACTCCAGCCTGGTGACAGAGCGAGACTCCATCTAAAAACAAACAAACAAACAAACAAAAAGTTTGTTTTTATATGTAAAACAAAGTACTATGACTTTACTATTTTTTACTTTTTATTTTTTCTTGAGATGGAGTCTCGCTCTGTGGCTCAGGCGGGAGTGCAGTGGCGTGATCTCGGCTCACTGCAAGCTCCACCTCCCGGGTTCACGCCATTCTCCTGCCTCAGCCTCCCGAGTAGCTGGGATTACAGGCGACCGCCACCACGCCCAGCTAATTTTTTGTATTTTTAGTAGAGACGGAGTTTCAACGTATTAGCAAGGATGGTCTCGATCTCCTGACCTCGTGATCCGCCCACCTTGGCCTCCCAAAGTGCTGGGATTACAGGCATGAGCCACCACGCCCAGCCCGAAGTACTATGACTTTATAATAGCATCAGTACAGAATAGTAGATTGTATAGTCAAATATCTGGGCCTAAATCCTGGCTCATTAAGGTACATTGGTCATAGGTAAACATCGCAATTTATCATTAAACAGAACTTGCAAAAATGCAAATGTGGATGCTTTATTTGGGTGTTCACACCCAGAATGGAGAGATTGAAGAAAAGGAGAAGAGAAGAAAAGAAAGATGGAGCAAAGGAGAATAATCTTAGTGCCCTTGTTTACTGGTTCACAAAGAACCAGGAAGAGACGCAATTAGTCCCTCAGCAGATGAGTCTTCTTCACAATGAGATTCCTTCCCACAAACAAACTGTATCTTGAAGAAGTCCATGGGAGAGAAGAAGGGAAAGGAATTTAACTGCCTCCTTTTTCTGTCTGCTTTATTTCCCTTTGATTAAAATTTATCCTCACTGGAGTTAACTTCCCCCCACTTCTGGGTTTATCATTTGTTCCATTTCACTGACTCTCAGGATGTTAGATCCACGCCCCATGCTGTCATATTTCATTTGAAACTGGTGGGAGTGGCCATCCCCTGGGGGCTAGTGACTGTAGGTCAGCTATACTGCAGTGTACGTCAGACACAGCCTAGCATTCCAAGGCAAATGGTGCTGCCATACCCTTTAAAGGAAGGGCAACCCAAAGGGAAAGCTGGTGAGGGACACTGTATGTGATGTAGCAAGTTCTTTTATCACTCTCTGCTTCAGTTTCCTCATTTGTAAGATATGTGGAATAATAGTACTTATATCACAGGGTCATTATGAACATGACTCTCTTAAAATTTAAAAATTCTTAGAACAAAACATGTCACTTAAGGCTCATGCCTTTTTAGGTCAGGTTATCCTATGAATAGAAACAAAAAGTGAGATACAGGTCATCAGTGTTCTAAGAGAGAAATCCACCTTGTCACAAGATTGAAAACTATTTTTCACTCTTTTGTTAATCTTTCATACCATGGCATTTTTTTTTTAATTTTTTTAGTATTTATTGATCATTCTTGGGTGTTTCTCGGAGAGGGGGATTTGGCAGGGTCATAGGACAATAGTGGAGGGAAGGTCAGCAGATAAACATGTGAACAAAGGTCTCTGGTTTTCCTAGGCAGAGGGCCCTGCCGCCTTCTGCAGTGTTTGCGTCCCTGGGTACTTGAGATTAGGGAGTGGTGATGACTCTTAAGGAGCATGCTGCCTTCAAGCATCTGTTTAACAAAGCACATCTTGCACCGCCCTTAATCCATTTAACCCTGAGTGGACACAGCAGATGTTTCAGAGAGCACGGGGTTGGGGGTAAGGTTATAGATTAACAGCATCCCAAGGCAGAAGAATTTTTCTTAGTATAGAACAAAATGGAGTCTCCTATGTCTACTTCTTTCTACACAGACACAGTAACAATCTGATCTCTCTTTCTTTTCCCCACATTTCCCCCTTTTCTATTCGACAAAACCGCCATCGTCATCATGGCCCGTTCTCAATGAGCTGTTGGGTACACCTCCCACCATGGCATTTTTTTTTTTTTAATGACATTCTAAGCAGCCTCAGAATTTTTGGTGATGATTTGCTTCGATGCCTTTTGCATACTGTTTCGTTTTCTATAATGAGGTATTTATGTGTTGTATTTTGAATAGCAAGAGTATCTTCTACCTGGTAGAATCTAACTGAAGGTAAGCATTATTCCACATGGTTAAACTTGCCTTCTGAGGAAAAATGTAAAGCATCTGTAAAGAATAGAAACAGAAATACTTGCCAAAAGACTATTCAAAAATAAGCAATGAGCATTCACTAACAAGGAACAGAATTTATCTTCTGTGCAAAACTCTGAAATTTGGCCTCTTAAGAATTAATGGATGTCAGCAGCTATTATATGAAGATAAATGCATAATTACCAGGATTTCAATGAGTCTTTATCACAGCAGCCTGAACAAATTATGAATTATGGGTTAAAGATAAACTAGTTGACAGAGGACAATGCACATATGTGTTTTCGCCTCATTATTGAATGATTAATTACAAAGAGGCAAAAATCAAATCCCTATACACAGAAAAGAAAGTCACCATACCTCACTGCAAATGGGCTTGAACTAAAATATGTAAAGTAGAAACTGGCATAATCCTAAAACAAAAGGAAAAGAACTAAATTAAAAGGAAAATAATTGGCTTTACTTAAAATATTTAGATAAAAAAATATTTAAATATGCAAAGCAAACTTCTAGTGCCAAATGGTCAAGTGGTTTGGTAGTTAAATGCAGGCATCCTAGACCCTAGGCCAAGGTTCTATGCCTTGTACCAGGTTATAATCCTACCACTTCCAATTACTAGAAAGGGAATGAATAAGTCACTTCACCTCCTTTTTTCTCATTTTCTTCTGAAAAATGTAAATTATATAAATAGAACTCATGGTGTTGTTGTCATGTCCACATGCCACATCAAGTTCACCTGTTCGTGTTATGTCGTGCACTAATATGCAATGTGCTTAGAACTGCCTGGCTTGTGGTAAGTACACATTATTTGTTGATTATTTAATGTTTATTTGATATTTATTTTTTCTGAATAACATAATTGTGCACTTTGCATAAGATAAGCCAAGATTCTTTAATGAGAATAAGCAGATTCATTGCCAGTATTTACTATTGTTAAGTTCAATATGTTTAACTCTATTGGGTCATGCTTGAATATGAAGCAAATGAAAAAACGATCTGTAATACAATACGAATTACATCATATGGCTACATGCTCTTATTTTTAAAATGACAAAATTAGCAAAAGTATCCCAAACATCTCCCATTAAGTCCTCACCACTAGCACTGGGAGCAAATTTCAATATGAGGCTTTGGAGGACTAACCTCCAAACTACAGCAATGTAAGGCACTGAATTATTAATGTATACCACACACATATTCTTGTTAGCCTTCTGAGAATCATTTCTGAATCTCAGTATTAAATGAAAAGAAAATCACCAATGTGAAATAGAACAGGCAATGCACGATCAATTTAGTACAGTATTAGGTTGAAAATATAAAAAAAGAAACATTTTTGTAAGGAACTTCAAATAGAAACCTGCTAATTATGAAAATGGAAAGACAGCAGAGAGATTTCTTGGCCTTATCACTAAATGTGCATTGAAATTTCTTATAACTATGTTTATTGTGCATTCTATTACAAGTTCCCTTGCTTGTATTACCAGCTCCTAGTAAGAAAGGATCCCATTTTGTTTATATTTTTATTTCACCTAGTCACTTTCTATAATGTCCAGAATACGTTCTATTCACAATGAGTATTTGCCAAACCTAGAAAATACAGTCGACCCTTGAACAACATGCATTTGAGTTGTTTAGGTCCCCTTACAGGACGATATTCTTTCACCTCTGCTACTCCTGAGACAACATAACCAATCTCTCTTTTTCCTCCTTAGCCTACTCCAGAAGATGACAAGGATGAAGACCTTTATGATGATCTCCTTCCACTTATTACATAGTAAATATATTTTACTGAATAGTAAATATATTTTATCTTCCTTGTGGTTTTCTCAATAACATTTTCTTTTTTTAGCTTACTTTTTTTTTTACTTTTTATTATTATTTTTTAATTTTTTTTTTTTGATTTTATTTTTCTATAAGTTATTGGGGTACAGATAGTATTTGGTTACATAAGTTCATTAGTGGTGATTTGTGAGATTTTGGTGCACCAATCACTGGAGCAGTATACACTGAACAGTATTTGTAGTCTTTTATCCCTTGCCCCCTACCACTCTTTCCCCCAAGACCCCAAAGTCCATTGTATCATTCTTATGCCTTTGAGTCCTCATAGCTTAGCTTCTACATATCACTGAGAACGTACGATGTTTGGTTTTCTGTTCCTGATTTACTTCACTTAGAATAATAGTCTTCAATCTCACCCAGGTCACTGCAAAATGCTGTTAATTCATTCCTTTTAATGGCTGAGTAGTATTCCATTATATATATATATCATATACATATCATCTATCTATCTATCTATCTATCTATATCTATCTATCTATCTATCTATCTATCTATCTATGTCTATCTATCTATCTATCTATATATCAAAATGCTGTTAATTCATTCCTTTTAATGGCTGAGTAGTATTCCATTATATATATATCATATATATATCACATATATATGATATATATATCATCTATCTATGTATCTATCTATACATCTATCTATATATCATCTATCGATCTATCTATCTATCTACACACACACACACACACCACGGTTTTTTTATCCACTCTTTGATTGATGGGCATTCAGATTGGTTCCACAATTTTGCAATTGTGAATTGTGCTGCTATAAACAAGCACGTGCAAGTTTCTTTTTCGAATAATGACTTATTTTCCCCTGTGTAAATACCCAGTAGTGAGGTTGCTGGATCAAATGATAGTTCTACTTTTAGTTCTTTAAGGAATCTCCACACTGTCTTCCATAGCAGCTGTACTAGTTTACATTCCCACCAGCAGTGTAGAAGTGTGCCCTGACTGCTGCATCTACATCAACATCTACTTTTTTCTTATTGTTTCATGATGGCCATTCTTGCAGGACTAAGGTGGTATCACATTGTGGTTTTGATTTGCATTTCCCTGATCATTAGTGATGTTAAGCATTTTTTCATATGTTTGTTGGCCATTTGTATATCTTCTTTTGAGTATTGTCTATTCATTTCCTTAGCCCACTTTTGGATGAGATTGTTTTTTTCTTACTGATTTGTTTGTGGTCATTGTAGATTCTGCATATTAGTCCTTTGTCAGATGTGTAGATTGTGAAGATTTTCTCCCACTCTGTGGGTTTTCTGTTTACTCTATTGACTGTTCCTTTTGCCGTGCAAAACTCTTTGGTTTAGTTAGGTCCCAGCTATTTATCTTTGTTTTTATTGCATTTGCTTTTGGGTTCTTGGTAATGAAATTCTTCCCTCAGCAAATGTCTAGAAGGGTTTTTCCAATGTTATCTTCTAGAATTTTTATAGTTTTAGGTCTCAGATTTAAGTCTTTAATCCATCTTGAGTTGATTTTTGTATAAGGTGAGAGATGAGGATCCAGTTTCATTCTCCTACATATGGCTAGCCAATTATCCCAACACCATTTCTTGAAAAGGATGTCCTTTTCCTATTTTATGTTTTTGTTTGCTTTGTCGAAGATCAGTTGGCTATAAGCATTTGGGTTTATTTCTGGGTTCTCTATTCTGTTCCACTGATCTATGTGCCAGTACCATGCTGTTGTGGTGACTATGGCCTTATAGCATAGTTTGAAATCAGGTAGTGTGATGCCTCCAGATTTGTTATTTTCGCTTAGTCTTGCTTCAGCTATGCGGGCTCTTTTTTGGTTCCATATGAATTTTAGAATTGTGTTTTGTAACTCTGTGAAGAATGATGGTGGCATTTTGATGGGGATTTCATTGAATTTGTAGATGTCTCTTGGCAATATGTTCATTTTCACAATATTGATTCTACCCATCCATGAGCATGGGATGTATGTTCTTTCTGCAGTGTTTTGTAATTTTCCTCATAGACGTCTTTCGACTCCTTTGTTAGGTATATTCCTAAGTATTTTTTTTGTTTGTTTGTTTTCTTTTGTTTTTTTTTGTTTTTGTTTTTGTTTTTGTTTTTGTTTTGTTTTTTTTGCAGCTATTGTAAAAGGAGCTGAGCTCTTGATTTGATTCTCTGCTTGGTCGCTGTTTGTGTATAGAGGAGCTCCTGATTTGTGTACATTAATCTTGTATCTGGAAACTTTGCTAAATTCTTTTATCAGTTCCAGGACCTTTCTGGAGGAGTCCTTAGGGTTTTCAAGGTAAATAATCATATCGTCAACAAACAGGGACAATTTGGCTTCCTTTCTACAGATTTGGATAGCTTTTATTTGTTCTCTTGTCTGATTGCTCTAGCTAGGACTTCCAGTACTACGTTGAAGAGGAATGGTGACAGTGGGCATCCTTGTCTTGTTCCAGTTCCCAGAGTGAGTGCTTTCAACTTTTCCCCATTCAGTATTATGTTGGCTGTGGGTTTGTCTTAGACGGCTTTTATTACAGTAAGGTATGTTCCTTGTATACCAGTTTTGCTAAGGGTTTTAATCATAAAGGGATGCTGGATTTTGTGGAGAGGGATGGGTGGTGGGTGGGGCCCTAGAACTCCCAAGATTATATGCCCTTTGCCTTCCACTGCCAGGGTGGATAGGGAAGGACCATAAGGTGGGGGAGGGGCTAGGTGTGTCTCAGCTCAGAGTCTCATTGGGTAGATCTTGCTGTGGCTGCTGTGGGGGATGGGGGTGAGATTCCTAGGTCACTGGAGTTCTGTCCTAGAAGGATTATGGCTGCCTCTGTTGAGTCACGCAGGTTGTCAGGGAAGCTGGGGAAAGCCAGCAGTCACAGGCCTCACCCAGCTCCCACACAAACCAAAAGGATGGCCTCACTCCCACTGTTCCCCGGCGCAACAGCCCCGAGTCTGTTTCCAGGCGGAGAGCTAGATGGGCTTGAAAACGTGCCCAAGGCTTTCCACCTCTCAGCTGCCAAAGAGAAGGGCTTTAGTTCTTCCCCAGCCTGTGAAGTCTGCAAGCCGGATTCGTGCCCAACCCAAGCTGTGGCCAGGAGGCTTCTCTCCCTTTTAAATTGCTACAAAGTTCAGCTGGAGAATTCCTTCTCCCTCTGGAGTTTTACCCCTTGCTCCTCTGGCCACCCTCACGATGAATCCCTGTGGTGCCAGGAAGGAATGGGCTCTTGGGGACCCAGCGAGCTCCCAGGGCCTTTCTACTGCTTCCTCGACCGCTGTATTTTGCTCATCTTGGCTCTCTAACTGGACTCAGCTCCAGGTAAAGTCGGAAACTTCTTCCGCAAACAGACCTTTAGGTTCTCCAGCGGGGTGTGTGTTCAGGAGAGGAGGATCTCTCTTTCCCAATTCCGCAGTTGGGGCCCTCACAGTATTTGGGGTGTCTCCCAGGTCCTGCAGGAGCTGTCCTTTCCCTTCAGAGGATCTGTGGGTCCTCTCAGGATTGCTGGTTTATTTTTGCAATTGATCTGTACCTAAAATTCACAATGCAAGCATTCGCACGCTGCTCTGTCCAGAGCTGCAATCTAGTCCTGCCTCCCATCCACCATGATCTCTAGCTTACTGTAAGATTACAGTCTATAATACATATAACATACAAAATATGTGTTAATTGACAGTTTACAGTACCAGTAAGGCTTCTAGTCAATAGAAGGCTATCAGTAGTTAAGTTTAGTTGGAATCAATAGTTATACATGGATTTTCAACTTTGCAGGGGTCTGCAACCCAACCCCTGCATTGTTCAAGGGTCAACTGTACTTTTATATTAACAACTGTTGCTTCTTCCATTTTCTTCAAACCCTTGAACCCAGTACAACCTTAGAACTGTTTGTACATTGTCAGTCTGTGCAAACTAACACAGAATTTTTTTTCTATGGACTTTTCCTTGGCATTGCCAGGTTTCGATATAAAGATGTTTATAACATCAACTAAGGTTAATATCATAGCCATAAAAAAAAATACAGTTCAATACATGCAATTCTATGACAGGTTAACCTGATATGGCTCCAATATACTGCTTTCTTAGGATTTGATTAAATATGGACTACCATGAGAACACAAGGGACTGCATCTCTTCTAGGCAATTCTCAAAAAGTATTCCAGTAAACTAAGGATAATTTATCAAAAGGTTACACTTTTCTGGCAAGGCCTTATTGTATCAACATTTGTATGTGAAGTGCAGGAGTTATATTGTATACATTCCAGGAACTGCAGTTGATATCTTCCTAAAAACATTGAATAGGCCATTCAGCACAACTTAATATAAGGGCATCTCACTTCAGCCTGTACGTTTTCCTTAAGAAACTATTCCAAATTTGCTCTAACACAGAAGTTAGTGCATTCATATGGCCCAAGGACTGTGTTCATATACTTCTGTTCATTCATGAGTTAATTAATTCATTAAATTATTCAATTATGTGACATATATTTATATGAATATGTATTTTCATACAAATAAGTTATTATTTTGTGATTGCCACTATGTGCAATAGTCTATAATTTTACCTCAATGAGAATTTAAAGCAGCTTTTACCAACTTTCTACCATGAGTATTTTAAAAATCAGAAATATTACACATAAAATATCTAAAGCAAGATAATACTCCATCAACGAGACTTCTAGATAAATAAATTGACACTTCAAATATGGAGAAATCATTTAGAGCTATGGAAACATTTTTCAGAGATAATTATTTTAATTTGAGAATGGTTTGCCCAAATTAGTCTTCCTGAAATCAATTTTGTAACAATTTCTGTTAGCATTGTTGACATTAGGAAATTTCTTCTCTTTAGAGAACTAATTATTCTAAGTGATCAGATAGTCACATAAGTGCTAAATTACTTAATTCGATAATTTGACATTTCTTTTATCTTTCATTTGTAACTCTTAAAAAAAAAAGAATTGACTTGCATATTATAAATAAACAATTGCTAATCAATAGAGAATTAGAAAGTAAACTGTGAATGCCATGAATATTTCCTATAAATTTGACTCACTTTGCTATTTAATTTTCCATTTTCACCTTTAATAATAATGTGAGATTTTTTATTATCACATGGATGTTTCATGTAATTACATAATTAGATGCACTTATACTAATTATGTATCATAATTAGAACAGGTAATTACTATGTTAGCATTTATAATTACATAGTTGAACACTTAATGCATGCAAATGTACTTTTCACTCAGAGTAATGTATGCTACACAATAAGTACTTTTTCTTAACCTCTTATCAAATCAAACTCTGATAAATTAATAAAAGAGTAAAAATAAATTTAGATTTTTATAAATCTGATTTGAAATCAAATTTAGAAAGGACTGAATTGTTTTCTCAATTAATAAAAAGTATTAAGTGGAATTTAAATTAGAATCCCCAATCTATGAAGACATATTTAATATGCAGAATGTGAAACTTAAAAGTTTTAAGTTATTTCTCAGTAGTTTTGGGATTTGATCTTTTTGATATAAAAATAAAAGCTTTTGTTTAATCTGTGTTCTCAGTCAATACAGAACATATCGAAATACTCAAATCCAGACTTGGGATTTTTGTGTGTGTGTATGAAAATAAGTTTAATGAATGAATAATCATTAGAACATTTTATTATAAAAAGGCAACTACATATATTTTCTGATAAATGTACATCCAAATCTTATATAAATCAATTCACCTAGTTGATAAAGACCTAATTGTTCCTTTTTGTTTCTTGGTAAGCTTCTCAAACTTGTTCCTATTCCAGAATAAACAGCCTGTAGAGGTAGGACTTAAGAAAGTGTATCATATGCCCATATTTCCACCTACTGGACATGCAATTTTTCTGATGTTTCTTAAGTCTGGATTCGGTTCAAATATTCCACAAAAATTTTACATTAGTGATTGCAAATGACTTCTTACTTGATACATTTAGTAAATTTTTATTCCTCTTATTACATAATCTTTCTAGTATTTTTTGTTTGTTTCGTTCTTCAAAGTATTTTTAAAAACTCCTGACTTCTTCTACAGGATCTTTCCTCTTGGATACAAAAATTATAGATAATTTAACAGGCAGTATGAATGGACACTGAAGACTAAAAATAATGTAGTAAAAGAATTATTATACCTATTTAATAGCTCTGTATATAGTTGTGCTTTTAATCCTTAGTTTATCTAAGTCTGTAAATGTATAATTTATGTAAAATGTGCAAAATGTAGATAAAAATAATACCTATGAATAAGATTATTGCCTGCATTTTATACTAAAATATTTCTTAATTGTCAGAGGTTTCAATACATAGAATATATGGAAATACAATATCTAACAGGTATGAAACACATACCCGACATTTTTTGAGAAGTAAATTAATTCATTTAATTCTTATACCAGTCCCATGAGGGGCAGATTTCATTGTTATTTCCATTTTAAAGAAGGCAAAACTTAAAACAGTGTTTTTTGTTTGTTTGTTTGTTTGTTTTTTAGTACTAACAGATTAGTGACACAATGTCTTAGCAATGCAAAATCTAATTGTAAATGATACATGTGAACAGAAAAAAAAACTCAATTTTATGAAATGACTGTTTAAAAGGATTTTCATTTCTTATCATTTTCTTATCTTTCTTATGTTCAATGGAGTAGCACTTTTAATTTTCTTGTAAATTTTTTCATTACATTCACAAATTGGCTCACTTTTTGGAGCAAGCGGTCTAGCTTGTGACCTGGGTTTGAGCCTGTGTTGGCTTTTAACATGACTTCCTCATTTTAAGCTTAATCATTTCTAGCACTTGATTTAAAGTGAGAACTTTGGGAGGCTGAGGTGGGAGGATTACTTGAGCCCAAAAGTTTGAAACCAGTTTGGGCTACGTAGTGAGACCCTATAGCTGCAAAAAATTAAAAAAAAAAAAAAATAGCCAGGTGTGGTGCAATGCTCCTGTGGTCCCAGCTACTTGGGAGGCTGAGGTGGGAGGATAACTTGAGCCCAGGAGGTTGGGGCTGAGTGAGCCATGTTTATCACACCACTGCATTCCAGCTTGGGTGAGAGAGCAAGAGCCTGACTCAAAATAAACAAATAAGTAAAGTAAGTAAGAGATGTGTGATGCTTCCTTTGTGTTCAACACTTACAGGCCATCGTAGGGCTATTAATTGGCCTACTTTTAATATTGCTGTGTCTCAGAGAATAAGGAGACTCAAGGAAAGGGAGAGACAGGAATGGCCAGACAGTGGCCAGTGGAGTAGTCAGAACACACACAATACTCATCAGTTAGGTTTACTGTTTACTATGGGCACAGTTTATGGCACCCCAAAAGAATCCAATAGTAACATCAAAGATCGCTGATTACAGATCACAATAACAGATATAATAAAAAAGAAAAAGGTTGAAATAATGCAAGAATTATATGAAAATGTGTCATAGAGACATGAAGTAAGCACATGCTATAGGAAATATGGCACTGATACATGTGTTGCACATAGAGTTTCCACAAACTCTTAACTTGTAAAAAACACAGTACCTGTGACGTGCAACAAAGTGAAGAGCAATAAAACAAGGTACACCTGCAGTAATAGTAGTCACTAGTAAACGAAAGGACAATCATAGTAAACTCATGTCTGATACACTTAATTCAGCCCAATCCAAAACTACAAGTCTATGAAAATTATGATTTCCAAGAAGGAACTTGCTATATTCTTTGTGAACTAAGACCTGGGGAGGACAATAAAATAGTAGAAACATCAATCTTCCTTCATATAGCCATGAGGGAATTAAACACACACATCTCTTAACCAACACTTCCTTTCTATTTGGTAGTAGAGCTACTCAGATGATGCTTTTATTTCCACTTTCTTAAAACTTCTACTGTCCAGGTAACCAATGACTTTATCATGACAAATTCAATGATAACCACTCTATTCTCATGTCAACACCATGTCACACAGGTAGTCCCATGCACACTCTTGGAAAACTTTCTTTACTTAGCTAAAAAGACACCAACCACACTATCTTGGTTATAGCCACTTTACTTTGGTCATTCTTTCAAAATTTTCTTGGATTTTTTTCATCCTGTTTCCTAGAAGTTAATGTTGGAGTCCTGGTGCTCAACAATTACCGAACAAAATTATTATTATATGCACACAGAAAAAATGTAAAAACTAATAATTTATCGGTTCTTACAGTAAGTCGCCACAAATTTCAAAGTAATAAAATCACATGGAGAATTTTTATATTCACAGTGAATTTACACTAAAATTGATGTAACAAAAAAGATTAATAGATAAACAACAAAGGTTTCTTTTCTTCAAGCTTATGGAGATATATTTGTCAGCCAAAAATTGTATATATTTAAGGTATACAACTTCATTATTTGATATATGCATATATTATAAAATATTCACCACAATAAAGCTAATTAACACATCCATAACCTCATGTAGTTACCAATTTTATGTGTATGGCAAAAACTCTAAGCTCTAATCTCTTAGCTGTCTTCAAGTACCAATATATTATTGTTAACTGTAGTCACATTATTTTATATTACATCTCCTGAATTTACTTATTTTGTATAACTGAAACTTTGTAAACCTTCATCAAAATTTCCACACACCCTCCTTGCCCAGCTTCTGGTAATCCCAATTCTATTCTCTGTGTCTATGAGTTTGACATTTTTAGATTCCACATATAAGTGGAATAATGCAGTATTTGTCTTTCTGTGCCTTGCTTACTTCACTGAGCATAATGTCTTATAGGTTTATCCACTTTAGTTTAACTAAAAAATTCATCTTTAAAAAATGTCTGAATACTATCACATTGTGTGTATATATATATATATATATATACTACATTTTATTTATCCATTCATCTGTTAATGGACACTTCAGTTGATTCCGCATCTTGGCTAATAATGTGAATAATGTGAAAAATGCTGCAATGAACAAGGGAGTGCAGATATCTCTTCAACATACTGATTCCATTTCCTATGAATATATTCCACTAGTAGGATTACTAGATCACAAGGTATTTTTCTTTTTAATGCTTTGAGGAACCTCAATAGTGTTTTTCATAATGGCTGTGCCAATTTGCATTTACACTATGAGTGAATGAATGTTTCTTTCTCTCTCCATTCTCACCAACACTTATTATCTCTTGTCTTTTTAGTAATAGCCATGTTAACAAATGCAAAATGATGTTTCATTGTGGTGTTGATTCACATTTCCTGGATTATTAATGAAAACAAGCACATTTTCATATATCTGTTGGACATTGTTAGTCTTTTTAAAATGTCTATTCAGATCCTTTGCCAATTTTTATATCAATTGGTGGGTTTTTTCTTTACCAATTTCTTTATAAATAAATCAGATTATGGTTCATGTTAAAATTTAAAAAATATGCATTTGACAACATTTGAACAAAATGAAAATGTAAATATCATCATGCTGAAGTTTTTATTAAAAAATTGCAAGAATAATAATGACTAAAGAAAACTTATTTACAAATATGTTATACTAGAACGTCTCCAATATACTTTCTTATCAACCAATAAAAAGGTCAATAACTAATAAAAAATCGTTAAAATAGTAAATAGAAAATTCATGACTATGAAATAATAAAAACAGCCAATGAGAGTATACATGAAATTATATCAAAAGTAATATCTCCTTTGTTTACTTATCAGATTGAAAAAAACTGACAATATTGACTGAACTTTTCCTTGATGACAATAGTGTGATTGTGATATTATTAGCTGTATTTGGAATAGTAATTTATCAATGTATCTTAAAATCTAAATGCCGCATTTTCTTTGAACTATCAATTTGTATTCTAGGGATTTATTCTTACTATATAAATAAGAAATGCAAATGCAAAAAAAATCAATCAATCTTTCATGGTGAGACATACTATACGAACTAAAATTTCATAAATACAGAATTAACTAAATAATTTTAGAATAAATACCTGTACTTTGCATTTATTAGATAGATATTAAAAACATCTGGCAACATCAAAGAAAAATCATAACTGTATGACCTGAAAAAGGTTTCTGAAACTAAGATAGGTGTCTTTATGTATAAAATGAAGATAATCATTACTAACATACATGATCCAAATACAGATTAGATAATAGAATAATAGCTACTAACATTTACCATCTATTGTATGTTGCTTACATCTGTGTTTACTGTATCTGGCACACAGTATGTGCTCACTACATGGTAACGCTTCATATAAAAGAGGCAAATATTTATTGAAAAGAAAGTTGTCATGTAATATTGTAATAGGCCACAAAATATTTATAAATTTTTTCTATTGCATATATATCATCATATATATAACATATATAACATACACATAACATATATAATATACATATATATAACATATATAACAGTTTATAGATATATAACATAGAGTAATTTCTGAATTTCCCAAAATGCTATCAATGTTTATGTCTGGATAATGGGTCTTACGATTATTTTTACTTTACTGTGTGTATGTTTAAGTGTTTGATAATTTTAAGATGAGTAGGTTGTTTTAAAACTGAAAGAAAACCAGTAATAAGGTAATTTTAATTTTTGAAAACTAGTAACATTCCATCAACAACTTTATTTTTGAGTAAATTAGGAGTTTAGGAAATTCTGTATGCTAAACTTACACAACTTATTTGGAAAATATGGATGGAAAGTAGAGATAATGACATAATTATATAAAAGTTTTAATAAAATGTATTTTCTATCCAAGGGTACTGTGTGTCTTGAAAAATCATGATCTGAGAATTCTTAGATTAAAACTAGGTCTAACAATAAAAGTTAAATACTAATCAAAATTTCCAATTAATATTTTTATTGTGCTATATCAAATTAAGTGTTCAAAGGCATAAGCCTTGTCTAATATGCTTCCCTCTAAGGACTTTTAACCTTTATTATCTTTTCTTCCTTTGATTTTGCCATGATTCAAATAAATACTCTTTATGATTTTCCAGCTATGAATATGTATTTCCTATCCTCCTCCTTTCACAAGGGCACGTTCCATTCTATTTATCATTCTAAGAGGATCTGGACGTTTTTTTCTTCCTAGCTCAAGCCCCTGTTTTGTTTTGTGGGGTTTTTTTTTCTTATATGACACCATCTGCCTAATAGGCTTTACCTTCTTAGATCACCATTGTAGATTCTTCTGTACATCCCTAGAGACCATGGTCCGTGTTTTCTCGTCTTTAATGAAAATCCTTCTTATTTGAAGCAGATTTTAGCAACGCAGTTTTCTGCATGCACTTAAACATTTACATACAAAACAGCCTGATAATTTTCTATTCCTCTGGCATTAACATATTTTGAACAGGCAGGAATCTCCTTTCCCCACCCAGTTCACACTGTTAGATCACTATAGGACTAAAAGGAGATTAGTGTGTATTAGCATAAACTCTGAGAAAACAAGATGTTAAGGCATGTGTGGATATTAATCAGATAAAAAGTCCTTAATCTCATGATTGTATCAATAATTATCTTTAAAAGTGTATTATGTGTTCAAGAAAATAATGCTTTAATGATACACAACAACTTAATTGGAGTCATGACACTGTGATTTTAAATAGAATTGGAAACAAACTGCCTTTTAGCACTGAAGTCAAATTTAATAGTAATTGACACTGGCATATTCTTACAACACGTGAAGGAAGCAGGACATTTTGCATCCATTAATGATCCTTTATTGCATTTAGGATTGAGTCCCCAAATTCTGCAATAACTAGCAAATCTTTCTTATTCCCCAGTTCCATTTAGCAGAAAATCGAATACATGGGAATTGACTTTATGTAACTTTCCAGCCTTTTGTACCATAAGAGAGACTAACATTTGGAGATCTGATAGAGAAATGATTAAAGTAGGAGGGCCCTCTCCCTGTCCCTCTCCCTCTCCCTCTCCCTCTCCGTCTCCCTCTCTTTCCACGGTCTCCCTCTGATGCCGAGCCAAAGCTGGACTGTACTGCTGCCATCTCGGCTCACTGCAATCTCCCTGCCTGATTCTCCTGCCTCAGCCTGACGAGTGCCTGCCATTGCAGGCGCGCGCCGCCACGCCTGACTGGTTTTCGTGTTTTTTTGGTGGAGATGGGGTTTCACTGTGTTGGCCGGGCTGGTCTCCAGCTCCTGACCGCGAGTGATCCGCCAGCCTCGGCCTCCCGAGGTGCCGGGATTGCAGACGGAGTCTGGTTCACTCAGTGCTCAATGGTGCCCAGGCTGGAGTGCAGTGGCGCGATCTCGGCTCGCTACAACCTCCACCTCCCAGCCGCCTGCCTTGGCCTCCCAAAGTGCCAAGATTGCAGCCTCTGCCTGGCTGGCACACTGTCAGGGAAGTGAGGAGCGTCTCTGCCTGGCCGCCCATCGTCTGGGATGTGAGGAGCCCCTCTGCCTGGCTGCCCAGTCTGGAAAGTGAGGAGCGTCTCTGCCCGGCCGCCATCCCATCTAGGAAGTGAGGAGCGCCTCTTCCTGGCCGCCATCCCATCTAGGAAGTGAGGAACGTCTCTGCCCGGCCGCCCATCGTCTGAGATGTGGGGAGTGCCTCTGCCCCGCCACCCCATCTGGGATGTGAGGAGCACCTCTGCCCGGCTGCGACCCCATCTGGGAGGTGAGGAGCGTCTCTGCCTGGCCGCCCCATCTGAGAAGTGAGGAGCCCCTCCGCCCGGCAACCACCCCGTCTAGGAAGTGAGGAGCGTCTCCGCCCGGCAGCCACCCCGTCCGGGAGGGAGGTGGGGGGGGTCAGCCCCCCGCCCGGCCAGCCGCCCCGTCCGGGAGGTGAGGGGCGCCTCTGCCCCGCCGCCCCTACTGGGAAGTGAGGAGCCCCTCTGCCCGCCCAGCCGCCCCGTCCAGGAGGGAGGTGGGGGGGTCAGCCCCCCGCCCGGCCAGCCGCCCCGTCCGGGAGGTGAGGGGCGCCTCTGCCCGGCCGCCCCTACTGGGAAGTGAGGAGCCCCTCTGCCCGGCTGCCACCCCGTCTGGGAGGTGTACCCAGCAGCTTATTGAGAACGGACCATGATGACAATGGCGGTTTTGTGGAATAGAAAGGGGGGAAAGGTGGGGAAAAGATTGAGAAATCGGATGGTTGGCGTGTCTGTGTAGAAAGAAGTAGACATGGGAAACTTTTCATTTTGTTCTGTACTAAGAAAAATTATTCGACCTTGGGATCCTGTTGATCTGTGACCTTACCCCCAACCCTGTGCTCTCTGAAACATGTGCTGTGTCCACTCAGGGTTAATGGATTAAGGGCGGTGCAAGATGTGCTTTGTTAAACAGATGCTTGAAGGCAGCATGCTCCTTAAGAGTCATCACCACTCCCTAATCTCAAGTACCCAGGGACACAAACACTGCGGAAGGCTGCAGGGTCCTCTGCCTAGGAAAACAAGAGACCTTTGTTCACTTGTTTATCTGCTGACCTTCCCTCCACTATTGTCCTATGACCCTGCCAAATCCCCCTCTGTGAGAAACACCCAAGAATGATCAAAAAAAAAAAAAAAAGTAGGAGGAAAACTTCATGTGTAACCCGTTAAGCTGGTGTTTTGATCAAAAGCAGTATTAAAAGCAATATACTATTTTGATAAAAACATTCTATCCAGAGATAGGAATTTTAATTCTAGTTCTGGCAGTAATGGTGACTTTAGTTTGTCAGAATCTTGGTATTTTCTTTTGTTAAATGAGGGCAGTATACAGGATAATTTTGAAGGTCTCATAGAGCTGTTTTAAAAATCAATCTTTCTATGTTATATAAAATTGTATTATACTCTGTACTGTTTTAAAAGTGTTGGAAATAAGAGGAGATCGATTTTAAAATCTACGACTTTATTAAATTTACTTTTAAAATTATTGCGCCTCTCTTTGGTGATTGTAACAACCAATTTTTTTTTCACATTTCCCATGTTATATCTGAGAAGGTGAAGCTATACTTCATCAGGAAAAATACAACAATGGAGGCCCTCTACCATAGTAAAAATGGTGACTTCACACAGTCTCACTAAACGGCTTAGACATTTTAAATAATACTACATGTGATATTCTCTGTGTACATAATTTTATTTCTGTTTTACCCGGTCTTGGCTATTAAGGGTGAAAATGTTCCTTAATAGTATTCAAAGAAAAATTTCAGTTTAAAAATGTGTCAGTTCTGGTCCTCTTGGAAGCAGATGCCAAGACAAAAGTAGAATTGCCAAAAATTCATTGAGTGAAATGTCTGTAGATAATAAAGAGGACAAGGAGCAGAGGAAGGCAGGGAGAGCTTTGAGACCCCTATCCATTGCTGACACTTATGATACAATTGAGGTCTTGCAGGACATGAGGTAGGCGGAACCTCATACTCCAATGCAGCTATGAGAAAGGCTCACTCAAGCCATAGCAAACTCCATGGCAAATATTTCTTCTTAGAAGTGCCCTACATTGGGCAGAAATGGCTCAGGTCTAATGTCCCTCCTCTGCTCACTCCTTGACTTAGAGCAGTCAGAAGAAAGCCTAACCCTGGCATGGTTAGATACTTCAGTGAAACCCGAAGACACAGCTGGTGGAGGCTGTCAGCCGACAATACCTACTGCAGCAGATCTGACACCTTGACACCTCCATGGCTGTCACAATTAGTGTTATTTTCATCTTTACAATTTTATGTGTTTTACTAATTGGATATAATACATATTAAAGAGTTGACTTTCAGGAAAAATAATGAAAGTACTTGAAACAAAATTTTTTCCTTGTTAAATTCAAAGTAGATGATTCCTTGAGAAAGATTGTACCCCAGGCAGTTTCCTATTTAGTAAATATATTCCTACTAATATTTGATAAGACTCAGTGATTGGATATTCTCTTTATGAGTTAAGAAATTGATTTGAAGATAGAAGCATTTGCTGAGTATAAACTATCCCAATTTCTTTTAAATTTTATGTAAATTATTTCATTTAATCCTTACAATAGCTTTGTGACATTTCATCTCAACAAAGGAAAAACTAGAATATTTTGGTAGGAACATCCCAGACTAATTGAACTAGCAGCCCACTAATGCACACCTGTGGAGCACCTTAAAGAAAACTGTGTTTGATTGTATGTCTTGAATTAACTAAACATTATCTGTCATCAGGATAAAATGACATCAATTCAATCTTACCATAGAAATCAGAAAGAAATACAGTCTTAAAATCAAGTGCAAACCTTGGGTAGTGCCATACATAAATGTGCACAGAAAGTTAACCTTGAAAGAATTTCTAAAAAAATTACTTTTCATGATGTCTATTGGGTTTCTCATCATTACTGCATAGCAGAAAATGAGTAAATATACATATTACTGAGAGATGTAAGAAAGCAGATAAGGAACAGATACTGGCAAAAATGTCAGCAACAGCATATGAAGACCCTAAAGTAAGAATATGGAAATTGAAAAGTGAATAAACATATGACATCAATACAAGAGACCAGATGATTGAATAATATTGAAGAACCTAAATAGGAAGAAAATCAAAGGACAGAAATGGAAAACTGAGATCTAATAAATAATTTAAAATATATAAGCAAATGATTCCAAAATAACAAGATGGCCTATCAAATTACAGATTTGAAATACAGTTGATCCTTGAACAACACAGGTTTAAACTGCACGGATCCACTTATCTTATGGGATTCTTGGGGGTGTTGCTTTTCTAGCCAGAAACTTCTGTGGCTAGTGGTGCCTTTGCCCGAGTTTTGCTTGAGTCCACTGTGCCCACTCACCTTGGCAGGCTGCGTTCAGCTCACACTACCAGTTTGGATCCCACACCTCCGAAGAGACTGTAGCATAGCGGCAAGGGGTGTGTGAGCAAGCAAGTATGGGGTCCGGAAACTGTGCAGTCAGGCACGCCAGCTGCTGCAGCAAGGTGAGCGGGTCCAGGTGCTGGCACAGGTGCTAGCTCAATGCATAACTGCAGCTGGACCAGGCACACAGCTGGCACCAGGGAACTCGGTGGCACCTAGAAGCCTGGACACTCAAGGGTCCGAAAGGGGAGTCACAGCCGTGGCTCGGGGAGCTCCCAGGTATGGGATCCCTGAAGGGCCGCAGCTCTTCTCCCTGAAGGACCGCAGCTCTTCTTCTCTCCTTGTCACCCACAACACGGCGAGCAAGGGGTGTGTTTCACCCCTGTTTATATTACAGCTCTTTTAGCCCTGCTGTTTGGTGGGCCCTATGTCCAGGAAGAATGAGGTATAAAGACAACTGGAGGGTGAGCAAGACAAAGAGGAGCTTTACTGAGTAATAGAACAGCTCAGAGGAGACTTACAGTGGGCAGCTCCTCTCTGAAGCCAGGGTGTCCCCATGAGTGTTCAGCTCTCAGCAGAGAGGGTAGCTCTCTCTGCTAGGCAGGTCATCCTGCCGCGTGTCCAGCTGTCAGCAGAGAGGGTAGCTCTCTCTGCTAGGCAGGTCATCCTGCCGCGTGTCCAGCTGTCAGCAGAGAGGGTAGTTCCTTTCTGCAGCTGGTTTTCTCATCTCTCCATTGTCTCTCCATTCTCCGCCGAGTCTGGGGTGGGGGTAGTGGGGAGGGTTTATGGGCCTCAGAGGGGAGGAAGTGCATGCTGATTGGTCCGTGGGCAGCCACAGGTGGGCCCAGGGAAAAGAACACAAGTTCCCGCTCTGGCCCACAGGTCTGGCAGCCTCGCCCCCAGGCCTCAGGCCCTCCCTGGCTTTAAGGTGAGGCTTCACCAGGGACCAGCCTCCTTCTGCCCAGGAGCCTGTCTGCCTTCTGCCACTGTTCATGGCACCCAGGCTGTTCATGCCAAGTGGGGCCTGCAGGCCAGTGCTGAGCTGTCCTCAGCACCCTTTTAGCCTCCGTCTCTTGCTTGTCAGCACCCAAAGTCCAGAGGTGACTCTGGCGGGGGGATGGGTGAGTCAGCGCTGCCCCCCTAAGCATGCGCACAACCTGGTGGTCTGTGACAGCGCCCAGCATTGGCCGCGGCTTTTCTCCAAGATCCAGGAAGGTAGAGACAGCGGGGAGAAGCCAGGCAGCGGAAGCAGGCGTTTCCAACCCGGAAGGTAGGAGGCTTCCCAGGCCCGAGACTGCAGAGATGCCTCGGTCTGCAGCAGCACCCGGGGAAGCTCCCACCCCACCAACTTGGAAGGGTCAGGGCTTCTGCTTGTCCCTGGCTCCCACCAGCTTTGTGGAGCATGTGGCCCCAACTGCATCTCCTCACAGCCTGGGGCAGGGGCTCCAGGTCCTCGCTGGACCCCTCTCTGCTGCCTCCTCTGTGCCCGACGGCATTGCTTTCCCATCGGTGGGTGGCTAGGCCCGGCCCATCCAGGCAGCCCCCTAGGGCAGCGGGCTCCGGAGGGCTCCCGGGGGCAGGCTCCAAGGACTGTCCGCCTCCTCCCCACAATGGTGGTGGGCGGGAGCGATGATATGAGGCCAGTGTCTGGACCAGTGGAGGCTCCGGGCCTGGGAATGGGTCCCTTCTGGCCACACGCAGGTGGAGACAGTGCACTCAGCTGCCTCGGGACGTGGGGCACAGGGGATGCAGGGCACAGGGGTCCTATCGCCGCCACTGCCACTCCCACAGCTGCTCCTGCCACTGCTCTGACCGCTCCGGACAGCCAGCAGCTGCCATCACTTATACAGAGATTTCTTTCAACAAAAGTTAAACTGAATGTGCCTGTGTCTCCTGCCTCCCCTTCTACCTCCTCCTCCTCCTGTTCTGTTTCTGTCATCCCTGAGACAGCAAGACTAACTCTCTTCTTCCTCCTCCTCCTCAGCCCACTCAAGACAAGAATGAAGACCTTTGTGATTACCCACTTCCATTTAATGAATAGTCATAATTTATGTTTGTATAGCTATTGATATTTAACAATATTATTGCACTTGTTGAATAATATAGTTCAGATTATTTTATAATTTTATTAACACTATTCTAATTTATCAGCAGATGCATAATTAGTCTGTGTCCCCAAAAAATTAATATTTGACAATGGCTAAGGAGATAGATTTAATCATATTTTTAAAAATGGAAATAAATAACATCGTGTTATTTCTTCAATTCTAATTCAGTTAAAGAGCACATCTTCAAAATGATAGACTCTGTCAAAAGTTATGGGGGAATAATTAAAATAATTTAAGTAAATATACTAATATATGTTAACTTATGATTTCTCATGTGATTTTTGTACTGTTGTTTTTTAGTGGGCATATTTTCAGTCTTCAATTCTAGGTACACTAAAGCTAAAAATGATACCTTTAAAATAATTATTTTCCTTATGTCTATTAATAGAGTTACTTAAGACAATAGAGTATACTTACAAAAAGGCTGTGTCTATTTCTGCTTTAATCTGACTGGGCTGGCATTTCTGAAAAAGCCACTTTAACTCTTTGGTTTTCAACTTATTTACCTGCAAAATGAGATAAACTGTGACACTTATATCATAGAGCTGATATGAGAATTAAGTCTCAGAATATACGAAAGTACCTACAGGGTCTTGAATATAGTAAGTATTTGGTCAATTCTGGTTATTTTGTTTATGGCTAGGCATGTACTCAATACATATTGGTTGCTGGAGAAGATGTCATTAACTGGAATATCATAGCCTGGAAAGTTATACTTTCTACCACTGATTATTTAAAATTATCCTATGCCTTGTTCTCACTCATAAGTGGGAGTTGAAAAATGAGAACACATGGACACAGGGAGGGGAACATCACACACTGGGGCCTGTCGGGAGGTTGGAGGCTGGAGGAGGGGTAGCATTAGGAGAAATACCTAATGTAGATGACAGGTTGATGGGTGAAGCAAACCACTATGGCACGTGTATACCTATGTAACAAATCTGCACGTTATGCACCTGTATCCCAGAACTTAAAGTATAATTAAAAAAAAGAAAGAAATTAAACAACAACAACAAAAATCATCCCATGCTTAAAGGCTCTATTCAAATCTGAGAAGATTATGTAGGATATACTTTTGTTAAGCCACTGCTCTCTATAACAGACCAGAAAGAAATTCTTTCCTGCAGTTCTACATGAGCCATTATTGTTCATACACAGGAAAAGTGTCAAAATATTTTTTATATCTCATGGTATAATAAATTTTTATTTTCAGAAAAAATTACTTGCTATAAATTAATTTTGGAAAAATCTTGATGATCACAATTGCTGGGCTTTTAATTATCCATCAGTAGGTCCCTAATCTTTAATTGTCCTTTATTTTCATCATTTAATTTCTAAACTTATTGTAAAAAGGATTGTATTGTTATCTGTTATTGCTTTCAAAGTTCTTTTGTAGCCTGTCAGCAGCATTGTTTTTATGTAAAGTTGCAAAATGGGAATTTAAGCATTAAGTTTTCTTCTCCCAATGCCACATTGAAAAGTTATAGATTGAGTAATAATTAAAATATGAGGATTTTTATCTCATGTATTACTTTTATTCCAGATCTTTGCTGAGTTACATGAATCTAATTTTTGATGCTTATTTTTAGTGGCTGAACAGAATAAGATTTACTTATCATGGAAACTAATTCACTTACCTCAAAGTGATTTTCAGAGATCTAGTACCTTGTAATCTTTCTCCGCAGTAGTGCTTAGCTATATTCTTGAAAAAGAAATAAAAAAGAAAAAAGAAAACAAGGTCTATTGTTCATTTGAAGGAAATTTTGTTCGAGTTTATTTATATGGTAATTTAATGCCATGAGATGTATTTCTAACTTCTTTTATAAAAATAGTAAAAAAAAATCCCTTGAATATAATAAAAGCAATACAGAAGGATATAATCTGAAAAGACCCTTTCCTCCAGCCTCTTCCAAATATTTAACTTCATATAAGATAACATTGTGGAATTTAAAATCTATAAGTCACAAATGTATTTATCTAAGCTTTCATGAAAAGTAAGTTGGGACCAGAAAACATACATTTCAATATCATGAAATCGGAGAGAATAAGAGGATTTGAGTTGTTCAAAAAGACCCTTTGAGAACACAATGGGTTGGACAATCTAATATTGGACAACTTCTTGTAAAGCAAAAAAGAATGAAACAGAATATTTATATATAAACAGATACCTTAAATAAACTGAAACTATAGACATAAACTAGATTTATTCAAGGGTCTTTCATGCCAAATTTATACTTAACTTATTTTGTCATTATCATGATTGTCATGATGAAATCTTGATTAATGTTTTCAAGGAAACTTTATTATGAGCTTCTACATTAACTGATAGATTTACTCTAATGTAATCCTCAGTCTTGATACAATGATGATTATAGTTTCATTGACTAAGCTTGAACTTAAGAATTGATTTCCTCACCAATCTAACAATATTTAACTCAATGACTAAGCTTTCACAGATCTTGATATAAATAATATAGTTATGGGCAGTTATATTTACCTAGAATTACAAAAAATCTATATTTACTTTCTTTTATCAATTTTAGTAAAAGTAATTTTGAATGTGGAAAAATAATTTAGTGCATAAAGCATAGTGTTTGGTTTTATTCCTTAATATTAATAATTTATTGTGTATTCATCTAGAAATATATTCTTCCTATCTATATAAGAAGAGATAGATACACTTTTTTTGTATAAAGACAATTTATCTTCTAACTTACTTTATATGCATCAAAGTTTTCAGATACCAAACTATCACTAAAGGCTGAACTGTCAGACTGGCACAATTTATAGATTTTTACCCAATGTGACCTTTACTAATAATTAATAGAGAATACAAGAAAGAAGTAATGTTACCAGTACAGCATCTGTATCTAGGAAGACCCAAACCATGAGACTCTGCATCCTTTATGTTTCCTTTGCACATGGGGAGACATTTTGGTTCCAGAATGACAATCAAGTTCTGTCTGCAGGAAAAGTGAGTGTAACGGAGTGGCTTATTTCAGGATATAGCATGTATATCCCACTAAAAGATCTCACTGATAAAAACTGAAAGTATTTTAACAGTCTTGAGATTATTTCCAATTGGAAAATCCTGTCAGTACACATAGGAGGAAAGCAGGGGAGGTCAAAACTGCCTGAGGCATTCCCAGGAAGGAAGAACCTCACAGAAATATTCAGTCTTTCCCGTGTGTCTTCACACAGCAGTATCCCGAAATCTTCCTTGACTTTTGTAAATGCATGATTGTCTACTGCTAAATAAACGTTCTATTTATTTTTATTTTTTATCATAACCCTATTGTTGAACTTTATACTTATCTCAAATTTTCTTCTACAATAAATGATGATGCATTTGTAACTCAGTGTTTTTATAACAGCCTCCCTTACTCTCTGTGTCGTCATTTGACTAAAGATCTGGAAAATGATACAGAATAGTCCCCACTTATCTGCCATTTTGTTTTCTGTGGTTTCGGTTTTCAGTTACCAGAGTTACAGTACCACAGCATATTTTGAGAAAAAAAAAACAGAGCCCACATTAACATAATTTTTATTATAATAAATTGTTGTAATTATGCTATGTTAGTATTAGTTGTTAATTTCTTACTGGGAATAATTTATAAGTTAAACTTTTTCATTGGTATGAATTATTGGAAAAAATGTATATTTAGAGTTATTTAAAAATTCGTGATTTCAGGTATCCACAAAGGGTGTTGGAACATATCCCCATAGAAAGGAGGGGAATACTATGTAAGCAGAAGTGTTGGAGTGACATTCAGGAAGTCTCCTTAGAAAAGATTTCTAAATTCCTATATATCTACCTCTTGGACAAAGAATACATAATTTTTAATTTGTAGAAATGACATCAAATATTTTTCAAAGAATTTTTACCAATTTACATTTACCACACCATTAAGAATACATGATTGCTTACTGTAGACTTGTAGTATGGTTTGAAGTCAGGTAGTGTGATGCCTCCAGCTTTGTTCTTTTTGTCTAGGATTTTCTTGGCTATAAGGGCTCTATTTGAGTTCCATGTGAAATTTAAAGTAGTTTTTTCTAATTCTGTGAAGAAAGTCAGTGGTAGCTTGATGTGGATAGCACTGAATCTATAAATTACTTTGGGCAGTACAGCCATTTTCACCATATTGATTCTTCCTACCCATGAGAATGGAATGTTTTTCCATTTGCTTGTATTCTCTCTTACTTCCTTGAGCAGCGGTTTGTAGTTCTCCTTGAAGAGGTCATTCACATTCCTTGTAAGTTGTATTCCTAGGTATTTTATTCTATTTGTAGCAATTGTGAATGGGAGTACACCTATGATTTGGCTCCCTGTTTGTCTATTGTTGGTGTATAGGAATTCTTGTGATTTTTTCACATTGATTTTGTATCCTGAGACTTTGCTGAAGTTGCTTACCAGCTTAAGGAGATTTTGGGCTGAGACGATGGGGCTTTCTAAATATATAATCATGTCATCTGCAGACAGAAACAGTTTGACTTCCTCTTTTCCTATTTGAATACCCTTATTTCTTTCTCTTGCCTGATTGCCCTGGCCAGAACTTCCAATACTATGTTGAATAGGAGTGGTGAGAGAGGGCATCCCTGTCTTGTGCCGGTTTTCAAAGGGAATGCTTCCAGCTTTTGCCCATTCAGTATAATATTGTCTGTGGGTTTGTCATAAATAGCCCTTATTATTTTGGATAGATTCCATCAATACCTAGTTCATTGAGAGTTTTTAGCATGAAGGGGTGTTGAATTTTGTCTAAGGCCTTTTCTGCATCTATTGAGGTAATCATGTGGGTTTTGTCATTGGTTCTGTTTATGTGATTGATTACGTTTATTGGTTGGCATGTGTTGAACCAGCCTTGCATCCCAGGGATGAAGCCAACTTGATCTTGGTGGATAAGCTTGTTGATGTGCTGCTGGATTTTGTTTCCCAGTATTTTATTGAGATTTTTCGCGTCGATGTTCATCAGGGATATTGGCTGAAATTTCCCTTTTTTGTTGTGTCTCTGCCAGGTTTTGGTATCAGGATGATGCTGGCCTCATAAAATGAGTTAGGGAGGAGTCCCTCGTTTTCTATTTTTGGAATAGTTTCAGAAGGACTGGCTATGGGAGGGATAGCATTAGGAGAAATACCTAATGTAGATGATGGATTGATAGGTGCAGCAAACCATCATGGCACGTGTATACCTGTGTAACAAACCTGCACATTCGGCACATGTATCCCAGAACTTAAAGTATAATAATAATGATAATAATAATAATAATAAAGAATGCATGATTGCCTGTTTTTCCACACCCAAACAAAAATAGTCTCAACAATTTTTTTATCTTTGCTAACCCAAAACTAAAAATCATTTGAATTAATTTTGTGTATAGAATAAAATTTGTGCTCATAAAATAATTAAAATAATGGGAGCTGATACCACACAACGTCTCATTTCTCTGCCATTAAAAAATCAAACTGAAGGGCGGGCATGGCGGCTCACGTCTGTAATCCCAGCACTTTGAGAGGCCGAAGTGGGTGGATCACTTGAGATCAGGAGTTTGCGATCAGCATGGGCCAACATGGTGAAACCTGTCTCTACGAGAAATACAAAAAAATTAGTGGGGCCTGGTGGCGGGTGTCTGCAATTCCAGCTACTCAGGAGGGTGAGGTAGGAGAATCGCTTGAATCTGGGAGGCAGAGGTTGCAGTCAATTGAGATGGTGCCACTGCACTCCAGCCCGGGCGACGAAGCGAGACTCGTCTCAATGAATAAATAAATAAATAAATAAATAAATAAATAAATAAATAAATAAAACTGAATATGAAAAAAGGGTAACCTAGGACTGATAATGGCAGCACCACAAATTTGCTTGTGATTCAGGATCAGGTCTCCAATTTCAGGTTCATCTTCCCAACAACTGCTGGAGACTCAACTATCACAATTGTATTCAAAAAAGGGATAAAAAGATAAAAAGTGGGATGTTGAAAGAAGTGCTTTTCTCTCTTAAGGAGACTTCCTGGATGTCTACCCAACAGTTGTACTTACCTGTCATTTTGAGACCTCTAGCTACATGGTCATAGGTATCTGTAAGGGAAGCAACTATGATGCAGGTTTGTTTTACAGTAATTTTTACTAAATAAAAAGAATGGCTATTAAGAGACAATTAGAAGTCTCTAAGTTTGAACATCTATTCATGGATTTAAAAACTATTTGCGTATCATTTTTATTTGTAATTCAAATTTATCTAAATGACTTTTTTATGCTATTTATTTTTGTTTGTCTATTTATTTATTTTATTTTGAGACAGGGTCTCACTATGTCACCCCAATTGTAGTGCAGTGGCGGTATCTAGCTCACCACAACTTCTGCCTCCCAGGCTCAAGTGATTCTCCTGCCTCAGCCTCCCTAGTAGCTGGGATTACAGGGATTACAGGATTACTACCGCGTGGCTAATTTTTGTATTTTTAGTAGAGACAGGGTTTCACCATGCTGGTCAGGCTGGCCTCGAACTCCTAACCTTAGGTGACCCACCTGCCTTGGCCTCCCAAAGTGCTGGGATTACAGGCACACGACACCATGCCTGGCCCTGTTTTTATTGTTATTATTATTATATCGGGTTTTAAAAGCCCTTGCTATTTTGCAGGTATTAAGATCTTTGTCAGATGTTTGGGTCGTCATTATATTTTTTCCTAGTTTTCATTTTTATTTTAATTTAGCTGAAGCCTCAATATAATTTTAGTCTCTATACTGTTGAACTTTTATTGCTCTGCAGTTGAAGGTCTCAAGGATAAGAGATTTATTAAATGTTTTATAATTTAAAAAAATAGATGTAAATACTAACCTGTATACATTAGCCTGAACAGTATTAAAGAAAAAAAATCCTGACACTCATTAAAATGGTAAGAAAATCTTTATTCATGACTTTTGCAATAGGGGTATTGCTATAGGAGGACTGGCCTCGACTAGGACTAAAATAAAGTCGGAATTTATAGCCAAGGAACGAAGTAAGGGCTCAATGGATGGAAAATTACTAAGAGGAGACAATAAGGGTAGGGAGCTTCTTTTGGAATGTGATCTAACAGGATTCTTACAGAAGGAAGGCCAGGGTGCTCAGCTATCAAGGGTGTGATTTCTTAAATCAAGTATTGAAGGCTATCCGCTATCAAGGTGGGAATTCTTGCTCATCTGCCTTAGCTGGATTCTTGCTATAATTGGACTAAGCAGGCCAAAGATGGCCCCAGGATGAAGCCTACTCAAAATGAGGGCTCAAAGAAGCCTAAGTAAAATTTGGTCAAGGAAAGAATCTTTCTCAATAGTTTTAAGGTAAAAAGAATCAGGCAATAAGTGTAGCTTGCTTGCAAATTACTCCCTCTGTTTTCATTTCCGCAGGGAGTCAGTTTACAGCAGGCTATTGAATGCTAATAATAAAATAAATTTACATATGAGAACTGGAAAAAGCTGGAAAGAAAAAGTGGGTCCAAAAAAAAAAAAAAAAAGCAAAAGGCAATCTATCAAGCTGCATTTGGGAATATATATCTAATAGCCATGTCTATCAGAAAACAAGTTCTTGGTCTCTTTAAAAAATAAAATCAGTGATTGTTATATACAGGATAAAATGTGTTCATGAAAAAAGATCTATAATTTTGAATGTACACATAATCTGTAAACAAAGTATTATCAAGCTGGAAAGTTATAACAAGCTGGTTTCTAGAGAAAGCTCTACAAAAGCATTGAATATTTATTGAAACTTTTGAAATTAAAAAATGCAGGAAATTAAAACTAAAGGGATTTAATTTTGTTGTTAGTTTAAACTAATGGTTTATGACAGTTTGGTAAAACAAAAAGAGATATTGCATTAGTGAAGAAAAATGACATAAAAATTTACCCCCAAAAATTACAAGCAAAATATGATTTTATTATACCAAAGAAGTATTTATTAATATCAGCCTTTCAATATTATTTTGAAGTTATAAATATATAGAGATTTACTAAAAGTAAAATATGAGTATTTTAGGGTGTTCAGGTTAATATAGTAGAGAAAATATTTTTTTAAAATGTATAAAAGTAATGATAAAATTGTTATAACATTTTATCTAACTCACAGCTAACTAACTCACAGCTATCTTGAAAAATGAATATAATAATGTAAGTTATCATATTTCACATTAGAGGCATTTTTATGCCAGTGATTTATTTCTAGTTCTGTTAATCTTAACGAAAGTGTAAAAGCATCATATCTAAAAACAAATTTCACTGTCATTATGTATAAAAGAATAAAAGATAACTAAGTCTCTTTAAAAACACAAAACTATAATGTGGACATCTTTTTAATTCCGGTGAGTAAAATGAAGCACTCGTTACTTTGCATAAATTATTTGGTAACTATCATAATTTCAGAATTCCATTGAAATCACAAATGAACTTTGTGGAATTAACAGCTCCAGACCATCTTGTAATTACGTTAGCAGCAATGTTTCTAGCGTTAAAATGTCATAGAAAATAAATGATATTAATATTTATCTTATGAACAACAGTTTCATAGTTCGTGTGGTGAGTTAAACCACTAATGGCTAATCAAACATGATATTAACAGCAGTGCCAATGAAATGTAACTCACTATGAGAAAAATAATTGGTACAGATTTAAAAAGTGCAAGTCCACATAAAAGACAAGTAACAGGTCCCAAAGAAGTTATTTGAGAGAGGTTCTGTTGTTTTCTTAAGACAAGTATAATAATCATATTTAGAGAGCTATATAGACAATTTCATATCAATGAACAGTTTAAGTGCAAAATCCACTGTATTTATAAAAGGTTGTGTATGATTTCTACTTTTTATGCTAATTTTGGCTTTGGTATGAGTATATGTATGTTTGCTTTTCCAGTTACATAATAATACAAATTCTTTATATTTCTATAAAAGGTTAAAAAGATTAAAGATTTAAAAAATATATTGCTTGCTTTAGAAGTTGATATTAGTTTCACATGCATGTCCCATGGTCTTAGCAAATATTTATTATAATCATATTATATCAAATAATTCAAAGTAATTAGAAAATTAAAATGCATTTTCCTTTTATTACAATGTCTACCAAATATATGTTTATAATATAAAGAATTAAGAAATCCTAAAACAGCGTAGGCCCCCCCACCGACCCCACACACATGCCTTCATTGGTATCAACGGGTGATTAGTTCAAGCACACTTGACACCCAAATTTGTAGATGCTCATGTCCCTTGTATAAAATGGCATAGTAAGTGCATATATAATCTGCATACATTCTCCTGTATTCTTTAAATCAACTCTAGATTACTCATAATGCCTAATACCATGTAATGCTATGTAAATAGTTCTTACACCATATAGGTTTTATTTGTATGATTTGTATTGCTGTATTTTCACTTTTGGTTCATTATTAGTTTTTGAATACTTTTTATTCATAGTGGCTCAAACTGACAGATGCGGAACCCACAGACACAAAGAATCAACTGGACACATACACACACACACACACACACACACACACACACATAATTTATTTTCAAGGTATGTTGATATGGTTGAATGTAAGTCACATTCGCAAGTAAATGTGTCTTTCTCACTGGGTTTTCTTCTCAATATTGCTGTACTGAATATTCTTGGTTACTCTTATAGTGAGTTCTAACAAGTTTCATCGGAATTTAATCTCTATCAACAAAAGTGACAGAAAGACTATCTTGAGGCTTAGCCAACTCTGATTAATTGGTAGAATCTGCCATGGTTGTATCTAGAGGGATGCTGATGCACATAAGTTTAGCAAGATAGACCACTAAGAGTGGGGAAAGACACCTGTCTAATACTCCTTGTGCATTAAATCTACTCAGTACAACTGAAGACATGGCCTTGAAGAGTCATCTCAGTAAGCCAACTCGGTTATTCATGGCCACATGACAATTTAAAATAATTTCCTCATCTGCTGCACACCTGTAGCATTTTACATATGTTGCAGACTTGTTATATAGAGACTATATTTTTTTAATTCTTTCCTATAGAATATGAACTTCCTATTGGCATTATTTCCACATAATATATGTTCAGCAAATGTCCATCTCATGAATAAATGAACAGGTGGTGTCATTCTGAGGTTTGAAAAGATGTTAATATTTTCTTTGTGGAAGCAACCCAAAAGCAACTGTCAAAGATATAATTCAGCCCAAAGGCCAAATCCGTGATCCATGGGTTGAATAAAGTTGGCATAAGATATATTTTCTATTCTAATGGACTGTATAATTTAATTCATCAGACAAGACCTTGGCTCTGCCAAATGAAAACTCTCCTTATCACATGGTTTGGAAAGAGTTTTCTTTGTTTACTTAGTGAGTTCAGCTTGATTTTCTCCTGAACGCAGCCAACTTTGAAAGAATGGCAGAGAGATGAATGCAACTGTAAGCATATACAAAATAATTATGAATTCACCCAAGGGCTATTGAGTACTAGATACTATTGGAAAACAGCCTTGTAATGCCATCTAAAATGAAACCTGGCACATAATTCAGAAATCAATACATTTCTCATATTTCAAAAATACCTACTTTAACATAAGATGTATGAAGGATATATTTCATTGGTGGCTTTTGACTATAAAAATCATGTTTTATAAATCATTTTTAGGCATCCACTGACTGATCAGCTCATATGACATATTCTGAGCTCTTTTGTGTGCCATGATACTGAGGATTCAAAGAAAATTAATATAGAAAATTTTTCATTGAGGCCATCTGATTTACCTTGCTAGGTTGGTTGGTATAGGGAATATGGTAAGTATGGGTTTATATATTTTTCAAATGTAGCATTAGGTTCAAATAATGACATAATACTGGCGCCACTGAACATATTCCATTTAAAACGCAGGTAGCACAATCCTTTCTTTGTATTAAAATGCTGCAAACCATTTTAATTATGTTATTTTAGAACAAAGATCTTTGAAAGGTCATGTAATTATTTTTACTAATTTTTAATTACTATTAATGTTAAAGATGACATATCAAAAATATTGTCCTCTGTTTTCTCATTAAAAAAAGATTGTATTTTGTGCAAAGCCCTGGGCTATAAAATAAGAAAATATAATTTGAGTTTTGAGTAAGTTAATATTTTAATGATTTTTTTCTGATATATGCAGAAATACAAACAAATAAAGTGCATAATTCATCCTGAGGGTTTCAAAGGAGGCTTAGCTCAAGAATAGAGGAGTTGGCTCACACCTATAATCCCAGCACTTTGGCGGGTGGATCACAAGGTCAGGAGATCGAGACCATCCTGGATAACATGGTGAAACCCCATCTCTACCAACAATATAAAAAATTAGCCGGGCGTGGTCGTGGGCGCTTGTAGTCCCAGCTACTCTGGAGACTGAGGCAGGAGAATCGCTTGAACCCGGGACATTGAGGTTGCAATGAGCCAAGATTTCTAGCCTGGGCAACAGAGCTAGACTCCATCTCAAAAATAAGTAAATAAAAATACAGGAGTTGGAATAAGAATGGAAAGAAAGAATCTTAATAAAAGGGACAGGAGGGTAAAGTATTACAGGAAAATAGTTTATGACATGTTAGTAATCAGTACTTTTCTGTAAAAGCAGCATAGGTTATTTGTAGGGGAGGGTTTAAGATGAGAGCTTTCTGCTCTTAACGCCACCATGTACTGAACCAATATAGACTTCTTGTGCTTCAAACCAAGATATTTTTCATTGAAAATAAAAGTAGAGAGAGTTTAGTTTGAAATTGCTTCTTGCAGAAAGGTTTGGCATTCCTTGCTTTGTTGCTGTATCACTCTAATATCTGCATCCTTCCTCACATGATTTTCTTCCTTACATATATCTGTGTGCATCCAAATCTCTCTTCTTGTAGGAAGACCAGTCATTGAGGGCTGTTCATAATCCAGTCTGAATTCGTATTAACTTTGTTACATTTCCAAACAGCTTCTAACAAGGTTCACATTCACAGGTACCAGGGTTAGATCATCAGAACATCATTTTGGGAATGAGTTGGGGGGGCACAATTCAACCGAAAAGACAGATCATGGGAATTTTTATAAAATTTCATGACAAAAAATCTGTCACACATATGTGGAGAATCCAAATTTACACTATGTGTCTGGTGAAAGGATTGTCAACGTGAGTGATTAGCATAAAAAATAATTTGAAACTTGTTGAATTCTCAGAGCTTCAAAAAAGACAAATGAAAAACTCTTTTCTTGAAGCAGTCATACAACCCAATATGAAATTATTATGAAAAATAAAAGTAAAACATAAAACACAAATCACTATTAATAATCACATCATGAGATTAACTACCATGAGGAAGAATCTATTGACATGATTAATAGAGTACAAGAGGAATATGTCTAGACGTAGTCCATACCCGCATTGATGCAGATCCCTAAGGTTAACTTGTTTCAAAAATCCAGGTGACCCCTGAAGCAAGCACATCAGGGTGTCTACTCACTGGCTGCTATCAATTTTTCATTCCGGAATAGGGTTCCTTCAATGAAAATCAACATATCCTACTTCAATTCACTCCTCAAATTCCAAAAGTTATTTCCATAGGACCATTCCCCATATGATCTCAACCCTTTAATAGGACAGTTTTACATTGCCTTTCTGCTTGAGCATATGACCATGCCATGGGCTGCTCATTGGCCATGAGTCAATAAAAACTCAACCATAGGGCCAAGCAGCAGGCAGTTTTTAGCCCACCAGGCTAGTCTACTTTTACTTTCTTTGATCAGAGTAGTTAGCCTCCCAAAGTGCCGTCCATAAACCAAGCCATCCGTTTGTGGTCATGGAGAGCTATGTAAATGGCAATCCAATCAGGCAGATCCCCAGGTGATTAGAATGCCAGTCTTACAGGAAAATAGATTACCAGCTTCTGAATACATTGAATTTTTTTTTTTTTTTGGCATTCCTTTGGGACTATGTTTCTATACAAACCATTTCCATCTTATCATGAAACGGTTCCAATTACTTACTATCCTGCCCATTGGACTGCTTTATTAACATCACCCCAGATAATGTTTATTTCAGGTTTCAATATTATTTTACATCATTTACATAGGGGCAGTTTCAATTAATGTCTGATAGCAAGCTAATACTTGCCACTCTAATGGAAATACTGGAATCTGAAATCCCAGCAGTTAATGCTGGGTTGTGCCCACAGGCTTTTGCCGTAGAACTCTGAGACTCTTTTCAAGTGGTTTTATCTACAAGATTTAGCAGCTATTCTCACCTATAAAATATGTGTCCCACCAAGTCCAAATAAAACAACCAGATGCTGACATTCTAACCTTGTCCACACAAGTTGTTAATTTGTGTGGCAATCTTATTGGTTTCCATTTAGCATATCCAATTAAGTCTGTTACACACCTTCTGTTTCATAGTACTAGGTAAAGTGTTCTCCAGTCATAATCCATTTTCATAATACATCCAGATAAAAAGACGAAAGCATTTTGCATAAAATCTGCTTAAATATATCAACTCTTCATCCAATTTTCAACTTAATCCTGTCAACCCTTGCATTCTTCTTAGGTCCTCCCAACCTAACTTTAGTCCCTGGTAGGAATTTATCAATTTTGGGAACCACAGTGCATGGAGTTCCCATGAGAAGGAGTCCTAGTAACATCTCTTTTCCATGTACTGACTGACCATTGTACCCACTCAAGTGCAGATGGCCTTGAGTACCCAACTGGGCATTGAGGTGAAGGACACTGACTCTTTAATCAATCTGTATAGTGACTAGATTGTGGGATCATTGTCCTAGGTTTTTGAGGACGGGTTTTTCATGTCATCTTTGCCTTCCAGTTTTTAAAAATTTCACCCATACTAGGTTGAATACAGCGTATTTGTTTTGGCTGTTTAACACTATGGACTAACAAGAGATCCTATCAGCCCACCCAACTTCCAAAAGTGTTGCATTAAGTATTTTTAACCCTTATCAATGTCTGCTTTATGCATCTTACTTCTTAATAACCATTTAATTATTTCAACTCTGCTGGGAGGAGTCTTTCCCCTTTTCCTCCCTTTTATCTTTCCTCATTGTTTATCTCATTCTCTTTTGAATTATTCTAACTATTGCAATGTGTTATTTCAGCATAACATTTCCCTTTGGAAGAGGGTCTGAGACTAGGGGCTGTAGCACAGGCTGGCTGGAATTCAGCTTGGCCCAGGCCACTATTTTCCTCGTTACTCTCCCTTAATTTCATTTTAACTACTACTACAGATAGCAATAACCAAGGGTATGAATATTTCACCCTTTCTTCCTTTCTTTCTTTCTCTCTTTTTTTTTCTTTCTTTCTTCTTGTTTGTCATTTTCTTATGTATCCAGTAAAGCAACTGCCTGGAGTTTGCACACACCTTTTATAAATAACAGATTATTTTTACCTTCAGTAATTGATCGCAGTTTGTTATTCCACACTATAGGTGCCCCTGTGACCTCCCAGGACTCAAAGATTCCCCGTCTCCCAGCCTTTTAACCTGTCTTTTCGCAATCTACATGTTTCAGGGAGTCAGGGCTGTTAGATGTTCAAATGTCTTGTGTTTTGTGGATTACTTAATGAAGTCTGGGCATTAGGCATGACAGTGGGTTTGGAATATGGAGAAAATGGTAAATTTTTGAGAGCAAGATAGTGACTTTATCATATTTGCATTTCTAAATGACTCTCCAGAGACTCTAAATTTGGAGTTTGGGGATCCAGGAGGTAGGTGCTTTCAATAACCCAAGTATGAAGCAAACAATAAAAAAATGTTTATGCTAAAATGATGCCAGGAGAAAGTAATATTTATTAAAACTTTAAAAGTTATGATATAAAACTGATAGCACCAATTGAATGTGGCAAGTGAAATAAAGACAGCAGTATACTTAAATGGATTCTGCTCTTAACAACTGATAAATCTTTGCCTAATTGACTACTTTAAAATAGAAGCAAAGTTGAACATGAGATCCCTGTTAGAAATACAAGTGGAAATGTCCAGTTAAGAATATTTTCTGGATTTCAGAAGATAAGTCAGGATGGAAGAGTCATCAGAAAGTAGTTCATGAAATAGGGTCTAAGAGGGAGAAAAGAAAAGGTGTGAAGATAGAACCCTTAAAATTTCCCGTATTTGAAGGCCAAGTGAGAGATAAGGAAACAGAGAACCAGAATAGACTACAATCGGCAAAGCTAAAGTAAAAAATACTTCTAGGAATGAATGAGTCATATGTAGAATCCAATGTTACGGAAAAGGTAATGACAGAGGAAGACAATAGAAGTCATAGAAGGTCTTTTTATAAAATGTGTTAATAAAGAAGCATACATATTATGATATGGTTTGGCTCTGTGTTCCCACACAAATCTCATTTTGAATTGTAACCCCCATGTGTTGAGGCAGGGACCTGTAATCCTCAGGTGTCAAGGGAGGAAGGTGATTGGACCATGGGAGCCGTTTCCCTTATGCTGTTCTCATGATAATGAGTGAGTTCTCAGGAGATATAATGGTTTTATGAGGGAACCTTCTCCCTTCACTCTGCACTTCTCCTTCCTGCTGAAGGAGGAAGGTGAAGGAAGCTGAAAGAGGAAGCCTTGTGAGGAAGGTGCTTTGCTTCTTTTTCACCTTCTGCCATGATTCTAAGTTTCCTGAGGCTTCCCCAGCAATGTGGAACTGTGAGTCAGTTAAACCTCCTTCCTTTATAAATTACCCAGTCTCAGGGAAGTTCTTTATAGCAGTGTGAAAAAGAACTAATACATGTTACTCATAATATCTTTTTAATTCAAATATTTCTTTATTGTTTTCTTTATAGCAATATACATTTTATTTGCACAACTAAATACATTATTCTGAAAAAGATCCCTGTATTACTCTGCTAGAAATGACATCGCTAGGTACCACATAATCAACAGCATTATAATCAGCAGCATCGACAGAAATTTATTGTCTCAGATCTGGAGGTAAATGTCTGAAATCAAAGTATTAGCACGATGGGTTAATTTGAAGTATTGTGAAGAAGAATGAGTTTCATGCCTCTCCTTCAGCTCCTTATGGTTTTCTGGCAATCTTTGCTTGACTTGTACATGCATTGAGCCTATTTCTGCCTTCATCTTTACATTGTATTGCATGGTATATCCCACTGTGACTATCTCTGTGTCCAAATTTCCCTTTTGATTTTTAATTAACTTATTATTATTATTTTGAGACAAAAAATGTAGTGGCATGATCATGGCTTACTGCAGCATTGACTTCTCAGGTTCAAGAGATTTTCTCACCTCAGCCTCCTGAGAAGTTGGAACTAAGGGTACCCACCACCACACCAGGCTTTAAGAAAAAATTTTAGTAGAGGTAAGGTCTCCATATATTGGCTAGGCTGTTCTCAAATTGCTGGGCTCAAGCAATCCTCCCACCTTGGCTTCCTAAAGTGCTGGGATTATAGATGCAAGCCATTGCACTCAGCTAAATTTCCATTTTATTAAGGGCAACAGTCATAGTAGTATAGTGCACACCCAGGTGACCTCATCTTAATTAACTACATCTGCAAAACCCAACTTCCAAATAATGGTCACATTCTGTTGTACTGGAGATTAGTACTTCAACATATAAATTTTGAGGGGACACAGTTCAACCCATAACAGACCCCTGCACTCTCAAAGAATGTAATCTAGATCAGCATTCTTCAGTAGAAATAAGTAAGCCACATACATAATTTTAAGTATCCATAGCCCCATTAAAAAATTAAAAGAAACAAGAAAAGACAATTTAATAATTTATTTAGCCAATTATCTCCAAAATATTATTATAATGTGTAATCAATATAAAAGTTACTGAAATGTATTACTTCTTTTGGTACTTAAGCCTTTGAAATCATGTGTGTACTTATTTTATGCTTACAGCACATCTTGATCCAAACTAGCCACGTTTCAAATGTTCAGTAGCCACATCTGGCTAGTGACTACTGCATTGGACCAGGCAACTCTAGCAAGTAGTTCTTAACTTTGTGGTTTTGTTTCATTTTTCCTGTAACTCTTTGTTAGTCTTGTGAAACAGAGACCATAGCTTAGTAAATTTATTATATCTTAAACCTTTGTCACAGAACCTGGCAAACCATTTGAAATAACTAAAAATTAAAACAGGACTGAGGAGAAGGAACAAATATATTATTAAGAACTGAGAAGTGAATGGAAGGTGAGAAAGTAGAAAAAGTGTTTGCAAACTAATCTAGACTTGCTATTATAAAATTGCAATTGTGGATATATCTTCCATTATTTATAAGGTGATATATTAGCTTTCTAGTTGCCACTGTTACCTATTACCACAAATTTCATGGCTTAGAACAACAACAACAAAATTATGTTGTAGTCCTGGTGGTCTGAAATCTGAAATGGGTTTTAACGGACCAAAACTAATTGTTGGAAGGATTGTGCTAGCTCAGGAGGCTCTTGGAGAGAATCCGTTTCTTTGCCTTTTTCAGCTTCTAGAACTGCATTTGCTGCATTCCTTAGTCCACAAGAGTGGGGTTGGGATGTTTTCTTCATCTTCAAAGTTAGCAGCTTAGCATCTTCAAACCTCTCTCTGCTTCCTTATAACATAAACTTCTATCCCTCTGATCACTGCTTCCTTCTATTTTTTTGCAGCAATAAATTGTTTTATTATACTTTTAGCCAGCAAATGAATAATTCATGGAATGGCTGTTCTTTGTTCCTTAGACATCCTCATGGAATAATCATACAACTATATGCATTATTATTGAAATGGCAAAAAACAATGGTTTAGGTCTTCACAAATCCATTTCATAAACACATGGCATGGCTATAGCAGAGGAGAAAAATATTTTTAATAGAGAAGGTCCCAGTTACCCTGATTTGATCTTTACAAATTATGTGAATGTATCAAATTATCACATGTATTACCCCAAAAAAGTACATCTATTATGTATCATTCAAAATAAATAAATAATTTAAAAAATAACATTTACCTATGACTATGTTTGCTAAATAAATAAAACACTGCTCAACATATTTTCATAATTATAAAATCAGTAGCAGTTACCACAAAATTAATTTTTTCCTGGGAATTAATTACTGGGCATGGACGCAACGAAATCCTGTAATTATGTGTAGTCAACATAGACTTTATTTTCTTAAAAACTTACTTATTCATCCATTCAAAAATGTTAAGATATCATTATGAGTGAGCCAAAATATCAATTACATTAGTATTTTTTAAACAAAATAACTACATTAAAGTGAAAACTTTTCACTTGCCATTCACAAAATAAGGTTATGTAACATTTTACTTTAAAACAAGTAACAGATTTATTATGGCAAAACAGTAAACATTAGGTTTTACTAGCTTTTCTGAAATTCTTAGTTGCTTTTATAAAAATATTTTATTTCATTTTGCTCAAGATCTTTTTTTGTATCTTAAGGCTGCAATACAATTTATGAGTTTATCGCCACTTCCACTGTTACATGGATTATACCACTGAAGTTTTTGCTTTAAATCACACAATGTGCAAAGTGTAAAAATGCTACTGATCTTTACCATTTAAAACGCCTCCTTCTTATAAGGACCCTGTGACAGCATGGGGATTCCTCTGGAAAATTCAGGATTATCTCCATTTCAAGATCCTTAAATAACCACATCCACAAAGTCCCTTTTGCCATATGAGGTAATAGTTACAGGTTCCAGCGATTAGGATGTGTGTATCTTTGACAGCCATTATTCAGCCTACTTCATATGTTATTGATTTGTACACTTGTTTGCTGAAAAGATAAATATAAATAAATTTTTAAATATTTGTAGAACATATTGATAAATCATGTATTTATTCATTAAGCATTTATTAAATTTCCATAACATGGGGATTATACATAGTTTCTTTCAGTTGACACAGTTGTATTTTTTCTAAATATCTTTCAAACATACACATAAAATATAAAAATATGTATTAGAAAATTTGGTACTGATCTGATAGGAAAAAAAAATTACACACTCCTGGGATTTCACATATGAGATGTAATGTATTTCTTTACATTAGCATTTGGAGTTAATTTGTGTTTCTGATATTAGAAGGCTTAATACCATTTTAATTAAAACTATACAGATCATAAATTTTAATCATTAATTACTACTAAAAGGCATGTGAGTAGCATCGAAATCACCCTCCTGTTCATTTGCTTTGGTCCTACAGCCACCTCAAGTTAAGGAAACACTTGTCAGTTTACATTTCTTACAAAGCTGTGCTTAATTCTTGCCACCTTCTTCTCATCTCTCTAGTCAGTGTAGATGTTTCAGTTACAGTAGAAAAAAGCACAATGCCAAAGTGTTGTCAATAAACATACCGCCTGACACCAAGTGTCCTACAATTCAGCAGGAGATAATGGTTAATGAAATTGATAAGATAGATGGAACACTTCAAATAATTTTTCACTGTCATAACCCCCCTATGCACTACTTCGGCATTGTTTAATAAATCAACATGATCAAACTTGCAGAGAAACAGTCTTCAAAAGAAAGAGACTTGCCCTTATTTAGGTAAACACTGAACCTGGGATCTAAATACTACCTTTTAGTTGAAAATTATACGTTTTCAGTTTCTATTTATATAAATTATAAGACTGAATTATAAATAAAACAAGTTTGGCTGTCAGAGGGGAAAAAGTCTTTTATAATAAGACAACAAAAATAATCACCTAAATTATTTTAGAAACTCAATAATACTACTACTGAAGGACAGAGAGCATAATTTTAAGTGATTTTTCTTCAGTCTATAAACAAATATTAAACATCTTAAAAGAACATTAGATGTAAATAATGGTATACAGGCTATATTATTTCTTATAGTTTTGATTTACAATTATGTTTTATTTTGCTACAATTTATCTAAAACATACTGTCTAAAAACTTCCCTTTGGATAGCTTCTGTTATTAATCAGCTTAGCTATTTTGATAAAAGCCTGTGCTTTAACCTGCTGGGCAATATTGTAGCAATATTTGATGAGACAAGTTACCATTAAAGAAATTAAACTGCTGGTAATTTTACTTTCTTAAAAAGTGCAAACCATTATTATCACAATGAGGTTTTTATCAGACTCGCTCGGAGCAGAAATTTTCTCTTATTTATAAGTTGTTAGAAATCATTATTATTTGATGCACAATGTATCATAATAATTAGGGGCTGGCTGGGTTCAAATCCTGGTGCCATTTATTATAAGCTATGCGACTTCAACAGACCCACTGCGTTCCTTATGTAAATTTAGACTACTAATAGTGTCTACCTATCATTGCTGTTGTATTCTCAGGAGAATATATAAATTAATAAATGTGTGAGACTTTGAAGATTTCAAGTATGTAGTTAATGTTAGTTGATATTATAAGTCATCTGTATTAAATGATGATAGTAATTGTGATAAAGTACTAGATAATTGGTTAAAAATTTTCCAAGTAAAAGAAAGTCTATAATCTCACTTTAAGATGTATTGGGTTATGCCATAATTTCACAGTTTGTACAGAGGAAGTGCATAGAAGATTCCTAACATGATAAGCACCCAAAGTATATAACAATTATTTCTATAAGTTGTAGTAGTCATTGATTTTTTGAGACTAGTATAATCTGGATCCAAAACTGATAAAGACAGTGCCAGATTAAAAATGCAGGTCAATCATGAAGTCTTTGCCCATGCCTATGTCCTGAATGGTATTGCTTAGATTTTCTTCTAGGGATTTTATGGTTTTAGATTTTATATTTAAATCTTTAATCCACCTTGAGTTAATTTTTGAATAAGGTGTAAGGAAGGGGTCCAGTTTCAGTTTTCTGCATATGGCCAGCCAGTTTTCCTAACACTATTTATTGAATAGGAAATCTTTTCCCCATTGCTTCTTTTTGTCAGGTTTGTCAAAGATCAGATGGTTATAGATGTGTGGCGTTATTTCTGAGGCCTCTGTTCCGTTCCATTGGTCTATATATCTGTTTTGGAACCAGTACAATGCTGTTTTGGTTAGTGTAGACTTGAATAAAACACCAAAATCAATGGCAACAAAAGCCAAAATTGACAAATGGGATCTAATTAAACTAAAGAGCTTCTGCACAGCAAAAGAAACTATCTTCAGAGTGAACAGGCAACCTACAGGATGAGAGAAAATTTTTGCAATGTATCCATCTGACAAAGGGCTAATATCCAGAATCTACAAGGAACTTAAACAGTTTGAAAGAAAAAACAAGCAAACCCATAAATAAGTGGGCAAAAGATATAAACAGGCACTTCTCAAAAGAAGACATTTATGCAGCCAACAAACATATGAAAAAAAAGCTCATCATCACTGGTCATTAGAGAAATGCAAATCAAAACCACAATGAGATACCATCTCATGTCAGTTAGAATGGTGATCATTAAAATGGCAGGAAACAACAGATGCTGAAGAGGATGTGGAGAAATAGGACAGTTTTACACTGCTGGTGGGAGTGTAAAGTAGTTCAACCATTGTGGAAGACAGTGTGGCAATTCCTCAAGGATCTAGAAACAGAACTATCATTTGACCCAACAATCCCATTACTGGGTATATAGTCAAAGGGTTATAAATCACTCTACTATAAAGACACATGCACATGTATGTTTATTGCAGCACTATTCACAATAGCAAAGACTTGGAACCAACCCAAATGCCCATCAATGATAGACTGGATAAAGAAAATGTGGCACATATACACCATGGAATGCTACACAGCCATAAAAAAGGATGAGTTTGTGTCCTTTGCAAGGACATGGGTGAAGCTGCAAACCATCATTCTCAGCAAACTAACATAGAAACAGAAAACCAAACACCGCATGTTCCCACTCATAAGTGGGAGTTAAACAATGAGAACACATGGACACAGTGAGGGGAACATCACACACCAGGGCCTGTTGGGGGTTGGGGGACTAGGGGAGGGATAGCATTATGAGAAATACCTAACGTAGATAATGGGTTGATGGGTGCAGCAAACTACCATGACACGTGTATACCTATGTAACAAACCTGCAGGTTCTGCACATGTATTCCAGAACTTAAAGTATAATAATAATAATAAAAATACAGGTCAATTTACCTGTGAAGATGAGCCAAGTTTCTAATTAAATTATTAGCTTAATGATTCCAATATTGTACTAAAATAATAAATCACAACTAAGAACCATTTGTCCCAGCAACAAACGCGTAGTTTGTCAACGGAAAATATATCCCTATAAGGTGCCACAAAAAAAAAAAAGAAAGAAAGAAAAGCACATTAGTACAGAGCACTGGATTGTGTTCAACAACTATTTATTTCGAAAATCTTAGGGAAAGAAGAATGAGCCATACTTTCTCAATCTGATAAAGGTTATCTCCATAACTTACAAATTGTGTAATTCTATATAAGGGAAAAAGCTTAGAAGAATTCTACTTAGAGTTGAAAACAAAATAAAGATTAATCTCTTCAGGGGTAACATTCAAAATATTTAAAAACTTGTCCAGAATAAATGCCAACCAATCAGAATGCAAAGCAGTTTCATGGAGTGTACCAGCTGATTACTAATTTGCTACAAGATGTTGAAGATCTAGCCAAGGCAATGATATAAAATAATGAGGGCTATGATAATTTTATGTAGAAAACATAACACAAGCCATAACTTATTAGATATACTGAGTTCAGCAAGGTAGTCAGGGATATAATGAAGGGGAAAATTAGTGCAAATATTTTCTATTTGTGTTTACAATACAATAAGATAGTATTTTCCACAGCTACAAAAAGTAGCTCTCAGAGTTTATTTTAGAATAACAACTATTGTTGACAAAAATTAAACAGTAATCTAAAACTGAATAAAATCTTTATGAAAATATGTAAGGATATAAAATACAAATATAGGAAGACTTAACATTGTAAAGACATCAATTACCATTAATCCGGACAATAACTTTAAGACAAACTCAAGGAATACATATAGCAATGAGATCTGATTTTATATCCACCAGAAAGTCAATAATCTACATTTAATGACATAAATTTTTGTTGAGATTGTGGAAAAAGTAGGCCTCATGCATTGCTTGTAGAAATGTAAATTTTTATGGCCGTTCTAGACCACATTTAGGAAATGTTTTAAATTATCAAACAATTCCACTTCTGGTAATGCCTAGAAGAATCATTTGCAAATCTACAAAAAGACATATACGAAGATATTCATTTTAGCATTGATTGAAATAGCAAGAATTTGAGACAGCTTAAATGCCTTTCAATTGAAAAATAGATAAGTAAAATGTGGTATAAGCAAATGTTAGAATCAAGTAAAGCAGCCAGAGATAATGAATTGAATTTACATTTATTATCATGGGTAGAACTCAGAAATAGACAATTCAGTGAAGAACAATAAGGAAGAAGCACATGAAGCTACATAACACATTATGTATGTAAATTTTAAAAAATGTGTACCTTTGAGGTTGAGATTGGGGAAGGCTTTAGCCTATTAATAAGTAAATAGGAAGATAAAATATTATTAATTAAGGAAAATGAAAGAAGAAAATGCGTGTTATGGACTGCAGATTTAGACTAATACAACTGTGTGTTACTGACTTAAAAACAAACTTGAGCTAGGCGCGGTGACTCACACCTGTAATTCCAGCACTTTGAGAGGCCGACGCAGGTGGATCACGAGGTCAGAAGTTCAAGACCAGCCTGGCCAACATGGTGAAACCTCGCCTCTACTAAAAATACAAAAATTAGCCAGGCGTGGTGGCACGCATCTGTAATCCCAGCTACTCAGGAGGCTGAGGTAGGAGAATTGCTTGAAGTCGAGAGGCGGGCATTGCAGTGAGCCAATATCATGCACCACTGCACTCCAGCCTGGGTGACAGAGTGAGACTCCATCTCAAAAGAAATACACAAACAAACAAAAAAAGACAAAAAACCTTCATAACTTTTACTCAACTCCTGTCAATAGCCCTAGCTGAACTTTCAACGAGAGATTCTTATGGAGAGTATTAATCTAATACAACAAATTAAGGCATGGTTTAATTCTAAGGACCAGCAATTATATCTAAATATTATTACCTAAATCTTTCAAATATTTTACAGATCTATAAGGAGAAATAAATTATCTAATATGTTAATAGTGGCTTAACTTTCCATTTAACTTTCTGTGTATAAAATATACAAGAATAGTGTGTCTCTATTTGAGATGTTCAGCTATCAGCCTATCTATACTATAAGCATTTATTCTTGTAATTTTTAGCTTTTATTTAAACAAAGAATAATTAGAAAAGATAAGACTAAAGGGAAACTTAGTTATCTAGAAAATTTGCCATATAGTACACTATCTCATATTTGGTAAATCATATCAGATAGGCATATGGAGACTTAATTGTTTTATATGTGCTATATGATTTGCATGAATTTAATATCTTCAAAATAAGCTTACCATAAATGTGTCTTGAGTCTTTTCTTGCTATTATCTCACAAATTTTTTAGCACCCTGCATTTGACACACAGACCAAAATCTTTTCTATTAAAATTGGTTAAAATCTCATATGTGGGTGTTTTTGCATGTGTAAATGTGTGTGTAAGGTGTGGTTCTATAGACTGATATATAAATAGATAGGTAGATAGATAATAGAGAGATGATGTAAGCTAAAGTTCTGAAAACATTCATATACATTTTCACAGAACTTTAGATTTTTCCTAAAACTGATAATGCACCTAATCTAAAATTAAAGAATAAAATATTGCAAATTCAAGAACATGAAAGAGGCATTACCCCACACACAATGGAAAACTTCAGTGGCAGGTTTAGATGGCTGATGATTTTAAAGGGAACAAAAAGACTGTGCGAATCCAGAATCCTGATCCTGGGTCATGGTGTTCTATGTTTAGAAATCAGTTCTTAAAGAAAAAAACAGGAGGAGGAGCCAAGATGGCCGAATATGAACAGCTCCGGTCTACAGCTCCCAGCATGAGCGACGCAGAAGACGGGTGATTTCTGCATTTCCATCTGAGGTACCGGGTTCATCTCACTAGGGAGTGCCAGACAGTGGGCGCAGGCCAGTGGGTGCGCGCACCTTGCACCAGCCGAAGCAGGGCGAGGCATTGCCTCACTTGGGAAGCGCAAGGGGTCAGGGAGTTCCCTTTCCGAGTCAAAGAAAGGGGTGACGGACGCACCTGGAAAATCGGGTCACTCCCACCCGAATATTGCGCTTTTCAGACCTGCTTAAAAAACGGCGCACCACGAGACTATATCCCACACCTGGCTCTGAGGGTCCTACGCCCACGGAATCTCGCTGATTGCTAGCACAGCAGTCTGAGATCAAACTGCAAGGCGGCAGCGAGGCTGGGGGAGGGGCGCCCGCCATTGCCCAGGCTTGCTTAGGTAAACAAAGCAGCCGGGAAGCTCGAACTGGGTGGAGCCCGCCACAGCTCAAGGAGGCCTGCCTGCCTCTGTAGGCTCCACCTCTGGGGGCAGGGCACAGACAAACAAAAAGACAGCAGTAACCTCTGCAGACTTAAATGTCCCTGTCTGACAGCTTTGAAGAGAGCAGTGGTTCTCCCAGCACGCAGCTGGAGATCTGAGACCCGGCAGACTGCATCCTCAAGTGGGTCCCTGACCCCTGACCCCCGAGCAGCCTAACTGGGAGGCACCCCCCAGCAGGGGCACACTGACACCTCACATGGCAGGGTATTCCAACAGACCTGCAGCTGAGGGTCCTGTCTGTTAGAAGGAAAACTAACAAACAGAAAGGACATCCACACCGAAAACCCATCTGTACATCACCATCATCAAAGACCAAAAGTAGATAAAACCACAAAGATGGGGAAAAAACAGAACAGAAAAACTGGAAACTCTAAAACGCAGAGCACCTCTCCTCCTCCAAAGGAACGCAGTTCCTCACCAGCAACGGAACAAAGCTGGATGGAGAATGACTTTGACGAGCTGAGAGAAGAAGGCTTCAGACGATCAAATTACTCTGAGCTACGGGAGGACATTCAAACCAAAGGCAAAGAAGTTGAAAACTTTGAAAACAATTTAGAAGAATGTATAACTAGAATAACCAATACAGAGAAGTGCTTAAAGGAGCTGATGGAGCTGAAAACCAAGGCTCGAGAACTACGTGAAGAATGCAGAAGCCTCAGGAGCCGATGCGATCAACTGGAAGAAAGGGTATCAGCAATGGAAGATGAAATGAATGAAATGAAGCGAGAAGGGAAGTTTAGAGAAAAAAGAATAAAAAGAAATGAGCAAAGCCTCCAAGAAATATGGGACTATGTGAAGAGACCAAATCTACATCTGATTGGTGTACCTGAAAGTGATGGGGAGAATGGAACCAAGTTGGAAAACACTCTGCAGGATATTATCCAGGAGAACTTCCCCAATCTAGCAAGGCAGGCCAACGTTCAGATTCAGAAAATACAGAGAACGCCACAAAGATACTCCTTGAGAAGAGCAACTCCAAGACACATAATTGTCAGATTCACCAAAGTTGAAATGAAGGAAAAAATGTTAAGGGCAGCCAGAGAGAAAGGTCGGGTTACCTTCAAAGGGAAGCCCAACAGACTAACAGCGGATCTCTCGGCAGAAACCCTACAAGCCAGAAGAGAGTGGGGGCCAATATTCAACATTCTTAAAGAAAAGAATTTTCAACCCAGAATTTCATATCCAGCCAAACTAAGCTTCATAAGTGAAGGAGAAATAAAATACTTTACAGACAAGCAAATGCTGAGAGATTTTGTCACCACCAGGCCTGCCCTAAAAGAGCTCCTGAAGGAAGTGCTAAACATGGAAAGGAACAACTGGTACCAGCCGCTGCAAAATCATGCCAAAATGTAAAGACCATCAAGACTAGGAAGAAACTGCATCAACTAACGAGCAAAATCACCAGCTAACATCATAATGACAGGATCAAATTCACACATAGCAATATTAACTTTAAATGTAAATGGACTAAATTCTCCAATTAAAAGACACAGACTGGCAAATTGGCTAAAGAGTCAAGACCCATCAGTGTGCTGTATTCAGGAAACCCATCTCACGTGCAGAGACACACATAGGCTCAAAATAAAAGGATGGAGGAAGATCTACCAAGCAAATGGAAAACAAAAAAAGGCAGGGGTTGCAATCCTAGTCTCTCATAAAACAGACTTTAAACCAACAAAGATCAAAAGAGACAAAGAAGGCCATTACATAATGGTAAAGGGATCAATTCAACAAGAAGAGCTAACTATCCTAAATATATATGCACCCAATACAGGAGCACCCAGATTCATAAAGCAAGTCCTGAGTGACCTACAAAGAGACTTAGACTCCCACACATTAATAATGGGAGACTTTAACACCCCACTGTCAACATTAGACAGATCAACGAGACAGAAAGTCAACAAGGATACTCAGGAATTGAACTCAGCTCTGCACCAAGCGGACCTAATAGACATCTACAGAACTCTCCACCCCAAATCAACAGAATATACATTTTTTTCAGCACCACACCACACCTATTCCAAAATTGACCACATAGTTGGAAGTAAAGCTCTCCTCAGCAAATGTAAAAGAACAGAAATTATAACAAACTATCTCTCAGACCACAGTGCAATCAAACTAGAACTCAGGATTAAGAATCTCACTCAAAGCCGCTCAACTACATGGAAACTGAACAACCTGCTCCTGAATGACTACTGGGTACATAACGAAATGAAGGCAGAAATAAAGATGTTCTTTGAAACCAACGAGAACAAAGATACAACATACCAGAATCTCTGGGACGCATTCAAAGCAGTGTGTAGAGGGAAATTTATAGCACTAAATGCCCACAAGAGAAAGGAGGAAAGATCCAAAACTGACACCCTAACATCACAATTAAAAGAACTAGAAAAGCAAGAGCAAACACACTCAAAAGCTAGCAGAAGGCAAGAAATAACTAAAATCAGAGCAGAACTGAAAGAAATAGAGACACAAAAAACCCTTCAAAAAATCAGTGAATCCAGGAGCTGGTTTTTTGAAAGGATCAACAAAATTGATAGACCGCTAGCAAGACTAATAAAGAAAAAAAGAGAGAAGAATCAAATAGACACAATAAAAAATGATAAAGGGGTTATCACCACTGATCCCTTAGAAATACAAACTACCATCAGAGAATACTACAAACACCTCTACGCAAATAAACTAGAAAATCTAGAAGAAATGGATATATTCCTCGACACATACACTCTCCCAAGACTAAACCAGGAAGAAGTTGAATCTCTGAATAGACCAATAACAGGAGCTGAAATTGTGGCAATAATCAATAGTTTACCAACCAAAAAGAGTCCAGGACCAGATGGATTCACAGCCGAATTCTACCAGAGGTACAAGGAGGAACTGGTACCATTCCTTCTGAAACTATTCCAATCAATAGAAAAAGAGGGAATGCTCCCTAACTCATTTTATGAGGCCAGCATCATTCTGATACCAAAGCCGGGCAGAGACACAACCGAAAAAGAGAATTTTAGACCAATATCCTTGATGAACATTGATGCAGAAATCCTCAATAAAATACTGGCAAACCGAATCCAGCAGCACATCAAAAAGCTTATCCACCATGATCAAGTGGGCTTCATCCCTGGGATGCAAGGCTGGTTCAATATACGCAAATCAATAAATGTAATCCAGCATATGAACAGAGCCAAAGACAAAAACCACATGATTATCTCAATAGATGCAGAAAAAGCCTTTGACAAAATTCAACAACCCTTCATGCTAAAAACTCTCAATAAATTAGGTATTGATGGGACGTATTTCAAAATAATAAGAGCTATCTATGACAAACCCACAGCCAATATCATACTGAATGGGCAAAAACTGGAAGCATTCCCTTCGAAAACTGGCACAAGACAGGGATGCCCTCTCTCACCGCTCCTATTCAATATAGTGTTGGAAGTTCTGGCCAGGGCAATTAGGCAGGAGAAGGAAATAAAGGGTATTCAATTAGGAAAAGAGGAAGTCAAATTGTCCCTGTTTGCGGACGACATGATTGTATATCTAGAAAACCCCATTGTTTCAGCGCAAAATCTCCTTAAGCTGATAAGCAACTTCAGCAAAGTCTCAGGATACAAAATCAATGTACAAAAATCACAAGCATTCTTATACACCAACAACAGACAAACAGAGAGCCAAATCATGAGTGAACTCCCATTCACAATTGCTTCAAAGAGAATAAAATACCTAGGAATCCAACTTACAAGGGATGTGAAGGACCTCTTCAAGGAGAACTACAAACCACTGCTCAAGGAAATAAAAGAGGATACAAACAAACGGAAGAACATTCCATGCTCATGGGTAGGAAGAATCAATATCGTGAAAATGGCCATACTGCCCAAGGTAATTTACAGATTCAATGCCATCCCCATCAAGCTACCAATATCTTTCTTCACAGAATTGGAAAAAACTACTTTAAAGTTCATATGGAACCAAAAAAGAGCCCACATCGCCAAGTCAATCCTAAGCCAAAAGAACAAAGCTGGAGGCATCACACTACCTGATTTCAAACTATACTACAAGGCTACAGTAACCAAAACAGCATGGTACTGGTACCAAAACAGAGATATAGATCAATGGAACAGAACAGAGCCCTCAGAAATAACGCCGCATACCTACAACTATCTGATCTTTGACAAACCTGAGAAAAACAAGCAATGGGGAAAGGATTCCCTATTTAATAAATGGTGCTGGGAAAACTGGCTAGCCATATGTAGAAAGCTGAAACTGGATCCCTTCCTTACACCTTATACAAAAATCAATTCAAGATGGATTAAAGAATTAAACGTTAGACCTAAAACCATAAAAACCCTAGAAGAAAACCTAGGCATTACCATTCAGGACATAGGCATGGGCAAGGACTTCATGTCCAAAACACCAAAAGCAATGGCAACAAAAGACAAAATTGACAAATGGGATCTAATTAAACTAAAGAGCTTCTGCACAGCAAAAGAAACTACCATCAGAGTGAACAGGCAACCTACAAAATGGGAGAAAATTTTCGCAACCTACTCATCTGACGAAGGGCTAATATCCAGAATCTACAATGAATTCAAACAAATTTACAAGAAAAAAACAAACAACCCCATCAGAAAGTGGGCGAAGGACATGAACAGACACTTCTCAAAAGAAGACATTTATGCAGCCAAAAACCACATGAAAAAATGCTCATCATCACTAGCCATCAGAGAAATGCAAATCAAAACCACTACGAGATACCATCTCACACCAGTTAGAATGGCAATCATTAAAAAGTCAGGAAACAACAGGTGCTGGAGAGGATGTGGAGAAATAGGAACACTTTTACACTGTTGGTGGGACTGTAAACTAGTTCAACCATTGTGGAAGTCAGTGTGGCGATTCCTCAGGGATCTAGAACTAGAAATACCATTTGACCCAGCCATCCCATTACTGGGTATTTACCCAAGGGACTATAAATCATGCTGCTATAAAGACACAGGCACACGTATGTTTATTGCGGCATTATTCACAATAGCAAAGACTTGGAACCAACCCAAATGTCCAACAATGATAGACTGGATTAAGAAAATGTGGCACATATACACCATGGAATACTATGCAGCCATAAAAAATGATGAGTTCATGTCCTTTGTAGGGACATGGATGAAATTGGAAATCATCATTCTCAGTAAACTATCGCAAGAACAAAAAACCAAACACCGCATATTCTCACTCATAGGTGGGAATTGAACAATGAGATCACATGGACACAGGAAGGGAAATATCACACTCGGGGTACTGTGGTGGGGTGGAGGGAGGGGGGAGGGATAGCATTGGGAGATATACCTAATGCTAGATGACGAGTTAGTGGGTGCAGCGCACCAGCATGGCACATGTATACATATGTAACTAACCTGCACAATGTGCACATGTACCCTAAAACTTAAAGTATAATAAAAAAAATAAATAAATAAAAAATAAAAAAATAAAAAATAATAAAAATAAAACAAAACCGAACAAACAAAAAAAAGAAATCAGTTCTTCCTGTTTTAAAAAGTCAAAGTTTTATCCAAAATTAGAGCTGCATAAAAAGTATCTGTGAGCTAATTAACCCTTCTCACTGACTCTTCTTCTTAGTAGCCAAATGGGACCTGCTGAGAACAACTGAAATGGTGAATACTTGATGGTGGCATTCGGGACTAAATGAACACATGGGAGAATCAATCATGAGAGTTTCACGTGATATCTGTCTGAAACACAACTGCTATTTAAACTTGCTCACCTATGTTTTAATATTTCTAGGCCAGGTGTGGTGGCTCATGCTTGTAATCCCGGCACTTTGGGAGGCTGAGGGCGGGGGGTGGGGGGTGGATCATGAGGTCAGGTGTTCGAGACCAGCCTGGCCAACATGGCAAAATCCCGTCTCTACTAAAAACACAAAAAATAGCCAGGAGTGGTGGTGGGTGCCTGTAGTTTTAGCTTCTTGGGAGGCCGAGGCAGGAGAATCACTTCTTCTGGGAGAATCGGGGAGATGGAGGTTGCAGTGAGCCAAGATCACGCCACTGCGCTCCAGCCTGGGTGATAGAGCAAGACTCTGTCTCAAAAAAAAATTAAAGCCCTAAATTAGATGCTGTGTTTCTGCTGCATTTTAACTTTCCTTAGAAACTTTTATTAATCTGCGTTACTAAAACCTAGTAACTAAACATTAAAAACTTAAAAATAGGGACATACTTGAATGGCTATAGTATATGAACATTGACTTTGATGCATATAAACAACCAAAAAGGTAGAAAGTAAATCACTGTTAAAAACTGTTTCCTGAGCATTTGAAAACTCCAAAATATTATATCATTACTTATAACGTGAAAACATGTTAAAAATAAAATTACTCCTTATTTAGGAGAGTGTGTTTCACAGCACAGACTAAAACGATATTTCTCTTGTGTGCCCACCCATTGATGGCACTCAATGGATCACTTGTCTGGATCTGTGTGAAGTCAACAATAATTGTTATTCTAAAACAAACTCTGAGAGCAGCAAACTTGACTCAGGCAGATGGTGCTATAGCCAAAACCTGTGGCATCACTGCCATCAATGTCATTTTTCCTGGCTTTTAGAAATATGAGGAAAAGCATAGAAAGAACTGTTAAAAATGCTTGAATATTCCCCTGTAGATGACAACTCAGATCATCTAGCCAACACAGAGATGCCAAAATTGAGCACAGATGTGCAATAAGTTTCCCCAACTTTGGTGTTTTAAAACAACAGAGACTTATTTTGTCACATTCTGAAGACCAAAAGTCTGAAATGAAGGTGTCAGTAGGGACACGCTCACTCCAAAGGCTCTAGGGGATAATCTCTCTCCATCTCTTTCAGGTTTTGGTTGATATTGATATTCCTTGGTTTGTGGCAATATAACCTTAGTTTCTCTCATTGACAGGTCTTTCCTCCTTGTGTCTCTGGTCACGCTTTCCTGTCTCTTGTAAGAACACTCTCATTAGATTTAGGGTCCATCCTAAATGAGTTTGATCTCATCACAAAGTATCTACTTTTTGTTTGGTTGGTTGTTTTTTCTTTTCTTATTGATTTACATTTTTACTTTCTTCTCCACATGGATGGTTCTATATTTATCTAATTACATCTACGAAACTCTATTTACAAATAAGATCACATTCTGAGTTTTTTGATGGCTATGAATTTTGGTGGGGCACTATTAAATCCACCACAGAAGGGTAGCCAATTAAGTGTGAGCTATTGTGCAAGCTACCCTTATACTCAGTGCCAATGGCATATTCTGGAAACCTATGGAAAACTGGAAACTCTGAGTTCCATTCCATATCCCAAAAGGCAGGAAATTGGCAATAACTTCTGCCAGTATTCCGTTTAGCCTTCTGAAAGTGGGGGAAAGGCGATTACTGGGGATGAAGAAGAGGAGGCATGTTGGATATGGCTGCTGTCCATGTTCAAAGCTGAGTGGGTTCCAACTACCAAAGAAAGCTTCATGGCAATGAGATGAGAATGTTGGTAGCTGAAAGTCCCGTGAACACTACAATGGTAAGACAATTATAGTTACAATGAGGTAATATGGACCTAGCACCAACAGCTTCTGCTGCAGACAGCTAATCACACAAGTATGATTTCCACCCATCACAATGTTTACTTATTTTAGAGAAAAGCCTTCCAAAAAATTTCAGTAAATAAATTGGCTTGTCAATGCACAAAAATCTATATGGAAATAATATATGACAGAAAAAGTCAATCTTATTTTTAAAATTGACTTTACAAACATCCCTATGTAAGAATGGGCGATAAAAAATGGTAAAAGCTGTAGTTACCAATATCCTTGGTTTTAGACTAAGAACACTTGAGGCATGTTTGAATTAGAGTAGTGACTTAGAGTGGGAGGAAACGCTTTTCCTGTGTTCCTTCATACACATACAAGAAGTACAGCACTAAGCCACTTTTAGTAAGGAGAGTAGGCCATATCTAACAAGAGTATTAAGTCAGACAAAATATATAGAACTCCTGACCCACAGAGAGACTTTTTTATATATGAATCCAAAGATTGAAGTAGTTACTTGTGTTGTTCCTTTTTAAATGACAGGACAAGTTCTCATGTCCCAGAATAACAATTATAATAGGGAGCAAAACATATTCATGGAGCCCTAAGTTACTGTAACTCAAAAGGCCCTCTGCTCATAGATGACTTGTGATAAATGTTAATTAATGCCAATTGAAATTCATTCAGAATATATAGTATAGCGTGACATTCAGGCATCTTGTGAATTCATATACCAGTTAAAATACAAATTTTAAATAATCAGCTTTCAACTCCGAGAAATAATTTGCATTCTCCACCTGCCATTCTTCCTTCTTTTGGAAAAAGCACCGTGTATTCTGAATATCCATTGGAAAAATATTACCATCAATTTTGGGATGGTTTCACCAACATCTGCTCAAAAGTTGGAAATGAATAAGCAAAACACCTTGCCAGGAAGTAAAATGAGTCACCTAAGCAAATGTGATCGATTTGAGGGTTTAAACACAACCCAGATTTGTCTATTAGTGTGTGTAAACCCATCTTCCCATATGTAATGATTGGTTTAGAGATGGTAACATAAGGCAAGTCAGCCCAAACAAAATGAATCACAGTGTGTGTTTTAATGATTAGGAAAATACCTTATTGGTGGCTGTGATGATTAATTTTATGTGTCAACTTGACTGGCCCACAAAGTGTCCAGACATTTGACCAGGCATTATTCTCTATGTGTCTATGAGGGTGTTCCTGGAAGAGATTAACACCTGATTCAGTAGATTTGAGTGAAGCAGATTACCCTCCCTAAAGTGCGTGAGCCTCACCTAGTCAGTTGAGGGCTTGAATAGATCCAAAAAGCTGACTTTCCCCAGAGATTAAGAGGGAACTCTTCCTGCCTAACTGCCTTGAGCCAGTACATCAGGCTTTCCTTGCCTTTGGACTTAAACTGAAACATTGGCAGTGTCTGAACCTTGAGCCTACCAAACTTTGGACTGGAAAAATCCCATCAGTTCTTCTGGTTCTCAGGTGTTTGGATTCGGACTAAAACTTCATGATTGGCTCTCTTACGTGCCCAGCTTGCTGACTGCGGATATTGGGGCACGCTACCTTCATTTATCAGGTAACCTGTTTTCTTTTAATAAACTATTTTTTTTTCTTGCTTAAGAGAACCCTAAGATAGATTTTAGTACTAAGAAGTGGGGTGCTGCTGTAAAAACTACCTAAAAGTGTGGAAATGGCTTTGGAACTGGGTGATGGATGGCTGGAGGCTGATAGAGCTTCAAGATTCATGCTAGAAAAATAGAAAATGATGTCAAGAGATTTTTTGTCAAAAATTCACACATTAATGGCCTTTCTGGTGAGGTATTAATTGAAAATGCAGAATAGGTTATTGGAAACTGGAAGAAAGGCAATCCTTATAATAAACTGGCAAGTAACTAAGCTGAATTGTGTACCAGCGTTTTGTGCAAGATAGAAGTTGTGAGTCATGGAATTCGATATTAACTAAGGAGATTTCTAAGCAAAGTGTTGGAAGTGTAGCCTGGTTGCCTATAGTAACATTTTTCTAAAAGATGAATTGAAGAAGAAATTATTAAGCGAAATGAAACCATGACTTGAGGTTTGGAAAATTCTTTACCTGTGTTGCAAAAAACTAGAAAATGTGTTCTGAGGAGAACATTCAAAGTTTGATAAGGAGATCAGTATGAGTGTGAACTAGGAATTTAATCAGCCCCTATGTAGAAGCCAGGAATACGGATGGGGTTATACCAGTAGAACACTGTTAGCTGGGAGTGAGGAAACAGATAAAGTAGGACTTTATGAAAAAAAGGCTGCTAGCATGTGTTACCCTTTAAGAAAAGGTAAGAAGAATCACGACATAATTCAGAGATTATCAGAGCTGCCACCCCCAGGACAGGACAAGGGATAAGGCTGCTTCCCATTTGATTTCAAAGGGCAGGGCCCTCACAGGAAGCTGGGGAAGATGGGCCACCACTAAGTAGCAGGTGGGAGTGCTGCTGCCCCATTGCCCTGGAGGGCAGAACATTGAGCCAAAGAGGATTCTTCCTGAGCCATAAGAACTGATGAAATTTGGTTTGCTAAGTTTTGGACTTGCTTGTGACTCATCACCCCATCCTTTATTCCTATTTATCAATTTTGGAATGGGAATATCTATTCAAACCTATCCACCATTGTAGTTTGGAAGCACAAAAGTTGTCCAGTTTCATAAGTTTATAGCTGGGGAGGAGTTTTGCCTCGGGATGAATTGTCCTCCTGTCTCACCTACTCATATCCGATTTAAGTGATATTTAGATGAGACTTTGCACTTTACATTTTAGAGTTGATACTGGAAAGAGTTAAGTGTTTTGAGGGTATAAGGATGGAAGAAATATATTTGTATATAAGAAGGATATAAGCTTGAGGGGGCAGGGACAGAATGGTATGGACTGAATGCTTGTATTCCTCCAAAAATCCGTATGTTTAAGCCTTAAGCCCCAATAGGAGATAGGACCTAAAAGGATGTGATAAAAGTTAAATGAGGTCTTAAGGGTGGCATATAAGGGTGGCACCCTAACATGATAGGGAAGATATGCTTTTAAGAAAATGAAGAGGCAGGGAAAGGTAGCTCATGCCTGTAATCTCAGCACTTTGAGAGGCTGAGGCGGGCAGATCACGAGGTCAGGAGATCAAGACCATCCTGGCTAACACGGTGAAACCTCATCTCTACTAAAAATACAAAAAATTAGCCAGGCGTGGTGGTGCGAGCCTGTAGTCCCAGCTATTCGGGAGGCTGAGGCAGGAGAATCGATTGAACTCGGGAGGAGGAGGTTGCAGTGAGCTGTGATCTCACCATTGCACTCCAGCCTTGCAACTAAGTAAGATTCCATCTCAAAACAAACAAACAAACAAACAAACAAATAGATAAATAAGAGGAAGAGACACCAGAGCTCTCTCCCTCTCTCCACCATGTGAGGGCATAGACAGGAGGTGGCAATCTGCAAGCAGGAAAGAGAGCCCTCACCAGAAACCAACAATACTGACACCTTCCATCATATTCTCTCTGCTCTCAGGACCTCTCTAGCCTGGTCTATGAAAACAAATCTCCACCAGTCATAATAAATCCATACTATCCATATTATGGATAGTATAGTGTCCATAGTATTATCCATAATAGTATGGATACTATAAATTCATACTATTACATACATGTAAATTATACAACTTGTATTTATTTAAAAAATAATTTGAAACAGCATAAAACAGCAATTAATAAAATATACTAGTTGGAAAATGCAAATAGTATTATAAATCAATATTTTGTTTTATAGTTTAATATGTTTTAAAAGTCATAAATATTATAGTGACAGTTTCAAAAGTTTTAAAATTAGCTTACAGATTAGTATTATCCATACTTCAAAATCTAAGCAGGTTTTGAAATTTTATTTTCCCTCACATACTATTTCATGCATACCAGAAAGTGGAGCAGTACAATTTGTGATAACTTCGCCTAAGAAGCTTTGTAAGAAGCATTCTTCAAATTGGGAAAAATGAAGATAAAATGCAATAATTTTAGTTTCTAACCAGGGGTATATGCTCAAAGATGGTGCCATTCTACATCAACTGTAATAGTTAATCCATATGACCAACAGCCCATTATTAGATATAGTGTTAATTTTCCTACAAACTTCTCAGTTTTCAACAGAACCTAGTCTTGCCAATTTAAGAAAAAATTTATTGAAGAATATTTAGGAGCTTGCTGAATTTCTGGGAAATACAGAGTCAACCTTGGCTCTTACACAGCCAGGATCAAAGTTCAAACCATACCTACAATGGCTGTAGCTAAGTCACTACTACTCCTAGTCCTTAGCACAGACATCATATGTCTCCCTGGACACATGGATGCCTGCCACTGTTTCTGAAAATTGGTGTTTCCCCCAACATTGCCAAGAGAGTAATTCCACACAACGTCTGCTTCTTGCTTTGTTCTGAAAAAGTCTAACGTGGACTTATTACAGCCTATGTCACCTGCCTATGCCAGTACAAGGCAGATTGAGACAGAGCAGAAATGCATACATAAAAGTGAATGTACCTCAAAATGGAGAGTAGATCTAGGTTTGCCATCTCCAAATATAGGCAAGTATTTTGCTTAATGAGCTTAAAGAGGGCCTGAATTATGGAAAAATAAACACATTTATTCTCTTATCATGAATACAACTGTCTAGGAAGTGAAAAATATTTCATATTATAATTAAGGGTGTTAAATAAATGACCTGAAAATATTAGGGTAGTGTTATTCTTAATAATACTACCTATTTTTAAGACTTGCTTTATACCAAATTAGAATTTTTCTAGACTTTGTATTTTGACCCCAGAAAAAAACTTGAGCAATAGAATTAAAATAAATGTAGAAATATAATTTCCTCTTCACTACAGAGTAAATTACAATCTTTCAATAGAGACCTGCTTGAATAAACATATACATACATCTGAATAATGAATGGTAAGTTGCTGGAAAAAAATTCCTTTGAATCATGAAATGACTTCCTCATGCCTCATAGTTACTTATTATAATTTTGATTATTTACTTTACACTGGAAGGGCTGTAATCTATTAAGATCACTACAAACAACTTCAGGGCTTCTGATAAGACCACCTAAATAGATTATCCATTATACATTAGGTGAAATAAATTATCTAAGGGGAATAATCGAGAGTCCGTCAAGGTAAATTTCTTCCCTATTAATCCAAACAGGTTTTAAAAATTTATTTTTTCTCACAACATTAGAATCTGACTTTTATCATGTTCTGTTCTCCCCAAAATATATACAAATTGACAATATCTCATATCAGAATTGAAACATATTCCCATACATTTCTTGAAGTCTCTAAAATTGATCAACAATTTTCTAGCAATGTAATTATACAATATGTATTTATTTTTTAAAATAATTTGAAACAGCAATTAATACAGTGTACTGACTGGAAAATGCAAATAGTATTATAAATCAATATTTAGTTTAATATGTTTTAAAAGTCATAAATATAATGACAGTTTCAAAAGTTTTAAAATTAGCTTATGTACCTCTCTTCACAAATAATTAAGAAAAAACTATATGCACATAGTTTTGTACAAGTTTATATTATTTGGACATTTTCCAGGTACAGTTTTTCATTTGTACTGATAATCTGCCTGACATTAAAATACACTTTGAACAGCAAATTTTCACAGGCCATTGGTAATTAAACAGGAATCATTCCTTGTGATACGGGACTCTGAATGTGTTTAAGATGCAAGGGAAAGCCTTTAATTAACTCCTTATGAATTTATGATGTGACAAGATACTGTCTGTTGCTTTTTCGCAGGAGACCTCCCAGAGCCGTGAGAGGCCCACTCGCGCTATTAGTTACCTTTCAGTGTCAGCAGAGCTACTAGAGAATTGAATAGAACCCACCATATCATGCTGCACATAAGAACAACTGCATAAAAAATTAATCACTCTAGCTCTACATGTGAAATGTTACAAAAGAGGAAGTCAAAGAGTAAGGGGAAAAAACACCACCACAGGGTGCCCTACATTAGCATCAACAAACCACTCTTAATGACCAAAGCAAAATGTGGTGGCCCAAGACCCACATGCTTATAATTTTCAAACTTTGGTCATGGTTAAATAATGACCTAGCCACGGTGGGATGCCCTAATATAAAAGCAAAATGCTCTGTCCTAATGGGGAAAGGAAAACAGCCCTAGTGCCAATATGACAGTTGAAAGAATTCATCAAAAACAAACTGAAATGCCAAACGGAGCATAGTCAGTTATGTGTGCTATTCTTCTTCTAATGAAATAATCATGTTAATATTTACATTTTAAACCAATATATCTGAAACAATCCATACAAAAATCAAAAGGATTGTTATTGTCCCCAATTACAGTTGAGTAAATTTACAGTTGTGGGAATTCTGGGATTGAACCCAGGTTTCTCCAAGTCTAAGCTATCAGTTTCTAGAACACTTAGCTATATCTTTTTTTCTTCATCATGAAAGTTTAATATCATTTTGGCCTTATAAAAATTATGCTTTCTTTAAATGAATATTATTACAAAGAGTGTTCACAAGCACTTCTGAAAGAATGAGTAGTGAAATTATATTTTATTATTATTATTATACATGAACAGTGTGAAGAAGAAAATAAAGAATACAGATTTTTAATTAAACCAACCCAAAAACCAAATGTTATCAAATTATTGTCAGTCTGTTTTTACAGTACATATTTTTATGCTCCAATGCTCATTCATAAAATCTTGCTCAGGTGATTCTGTTACTATAAAGAAGAAAAACAGGAAACTTTCGAGACGATAATCAATCTCCAAAAATATATTGACGATATACCTGTTCAGAGTTGCCATCCTAAACTCTGGATGAATTTTCAAAGGCCATCGAAGAGTAAATAAATTAGTTAATATGAATAGTACCATATGTGTAACGATGTATTTACAGACAGAGTTATGTACCCAATATGAACTGAAGTTGGAATGATAAGAGACAGTGGGGAGATGACAAGAAGGGATGTTACTCAGGGTGTGTAAGAATCCTGCTGGTGACTGACAGTTGACTTGTTTTGGCAAGGCTTAATGGAATAAAGAAGGAAAGTTCCTTCGGGTCACAAAACTATCAAACTTAAACCTCCCTTATTGGAGTTGAGCTGCTTCTTTTCTGAGACTACAGGGCTGCTAGATTATTGACTCAACCTAACTAGATCCTAAAAAAAGATATCCTTAGCTAAACGCTTCACTTTATTTAAGTTGAAGGTTATGTTTGGGGGAATTGAAGCAAATATTGTTTTACTTAATGGGAATTTTAAAAAGAGACCAATAGTTCTACAAATTCACAGAGAGTATTTCATTGCCCACGGCATATGTACTGGTTTAATAACAATAAAACCACCTACACTTATTAGGTATTTGCTACTTGGAAAGCACTGTCCTAAAAGTTTTATATGAATTAACTTATTTGAATACTAGTATTTTTTTTTTCATTGAAAAGTTTAAATGACCTGCCCAAGGTCAGGCAAACAAATATTAGCAGTAAACAGAATTCAGGCAGCCATCTGCCTTTTGTTTGCACTTTTAACCACTCCACTATAGAATCTTCTCTAGGGATTTCTTTTATATTTAGTTGTGCTTCTTTCTCTCAAGTTCCTTAACTCTCTGTATAGATGGCAGAGTGATAATTAATAAATATATACGGGTATTTTTTTAAATATAAAATAGTCTTTAGTAATTTATGTTGGCAAAAACTAAGGCTTGTGTAGGAGAAGTAGGGTTTCTAAATAAGATTAAAAAATTAGGGTGAAATTAGAAAATATAAACCTGAAATCATAATTGATGAAACAAACAGCAAATTCAATCTACATTAAAGTAAATTTATTTTGAAAAATAATTGTTTAGATACCAATTCAAAGTTGAGGAGATGGCTCCAAGAGGAGAAAAAAAGTGCTCCTGTGATGAGGCCAAATAATTCATTAGTAATGAGATATATATATATATATATATATATATATATATAGTAATTTATAATTGATGGAAGATTCTATCTTGACTGGGTGTGACACTATGAAGTTGGAGAATGCTATTTTTCAAGGAGAACAACTAAGATTCCCTAAATATATTTCTGCACAAAGAGTGATTTTTATATTTGGAAACAATGCCAAGCTGTTTTAAAGAAAAGAAAATCTGTATTAGGTCTTCAGGAATGAAAAGCTCAACTGATACTTGTTTGTATTTTAAAATGTGGAAAGTTTGCATTGAAATTTGATACTTGCTTTCCACACTGGTATCAAAATGTACTTTATATGGCATTAAATATAATTGTGGACCATATAAAATTTTATTCAACCAAGTAGATTTATAAAAAATGGCCATTTTCAGAGGTTGCAGTGAGCCAAGATCATGCCACTGCACTGCAGCCTGGGTGACAGAGTGAGACTCCATCTCAAGAAAGAAAAAGGCCATTTATATATTTCAACTTAATATAAGTCTCATGATTCTTGTCAGATCAAGTAATAGAGACACATATTAACATTGAAGTTAAATTAAAATTAGACTGCCTTTCGTTTTTTTATTATTTCTTAATAATCTAAGTCTTAAAAAATGAGTAATACTTCAACCATATGATTGTACCCTTATCAAGCTAAATTTATTTTAGCTGTTGTCACCAATAAGCTGTGTTCATAATGATTCAAGCACCACAGAAATGTATTTCTTGCTTACAAAGCATGCAGTGAAGTTGTTCCTGGTGTGCGGGCAGCTTTTCATCACTGAAATACCCATGAATCCAGGCAACTTCGTCTTCGATTCTGCTGCTACCAAGGCCTCCTCATCATTTGGCAGCCTCTCACCAGAAAAGATTATTGCATAGCATGCTACTCAACAGCATTGGCTTGGAAGGAATCCATCTCAGAGCTGTTCAATTTCCATTGATGAGAACGAGGTACAAAGCCACATCCAAAAGTAAAGAAGTTGGGAAATACAATCTAGACGAATGCCTTGAAAGAGAAAATAGTCCCTGGAGGGTAGCTAGGAAAATCTGCCACATGACCACGTAGAAAAATTAGACATTTGATCTACAATGTGGCATATCTTTTTTAAAGCATTACTAAAAGTAAATAAATAGTTTTCACTGAGAATTATTAGAAGTTCCATGCTCACATTGTCATTTATATTTCATTAATCTATCGTTTTAACTCAGTAAGTAAATTTGTTCTCTCTTCAAGACCATGTGTAAGAAACAATTATTACCACTGTGTTTTGCGAATGAATTTCAATGGCCAAATTGTGACATGTAAACTTTGTTTAAGTAACATGTAAATATAAGATAAATACCTTACCATTTTATAAAGAGAGTGAACTTAAGGACAGGTAACTAAGGTAACACTTCTAAGTATTTTTTCTTGTTTATAATCATCATTTCATAATAAACAGATACAAATTTTAAATGGAATGTATAACGTGGCAACACTTGTCAATCTTCAGGGCAAATTAAGAACAACAGATGATAAAAACTCAGTCATAAAACAAAAAGCCAGAAGAGTTTAACAGAAAGTAATCGTATACGTATAACTAATATATTTAAATCAAAAAATAATTTTAGTCTTCACTCCGATTTCTACCTGTACTGAGTGCAATAACTGCACCCTTATTTTACGTGTAAGCACACAAGTACACCAACATTTCTCAAATCTTTTTAATATTCTCATTTTCCATTTTCCACGCTCTTCACTTGATCAAAACTCTAGACAACATTCATCTCATAAAAACAAGTTGCTGCAAGTTATACATATATTTAAGAATATATATTTGTATATGCATATATAACATATATATTATATATTACATTTTATATAGCATATATAATATATATGTTATATATTATAAATTATATATAGCATATATAATAGTATGTTATATATTATATATAATATGTATGTTATATATATTTTATATATAGATATATACTTATATGTATATTTATATATAGAGAGATATTTATATATAGATGTATATTTATATATTATATATCTATATATAGATATATATAGAAACTATATATTATATTATATATAATTATATTATATATAATTATATTATATATAATTATTATATATTATTATATCATATATTATTATATTACATTATTATTTATAATTATTATATATAATTATATATTATAATTATATAATATATATTATATATAATATAATTATATATAATATTATATATAATATATTATAATTATATAATATTATATATAATCTGTTAGACATACATATATTATTATTATATATGTATATATTATATACATATTATTATACATATTATATGTTATATACATATTAATACATATACAATATTATATATATTATAATAATTATATATAACATGCATATGTGTATATAACATATATAATATATCATATATGATATATATGATATATAATATATATGTTATATACACATATGCATGTTATATATATATATATCTCTCCCTTCCTGTCTGTCCTAGTACTTTTGCTTTTGTTTCTTGCTGCTTTTGTTTTTCTTTTGCTTTGAACTAGAACCAGCTGTTTTTACTTCTTGTGGTTAAATTATTTCTTCTCCTTTCACCCACTCTCTCATTTTCAGCATTCAACGGAGATGAACAGGTAGCACAAGATGTGGTTTCCGTTTACACATGTTCATCTCGCAAGAAGTGACACAGCAAGTAACAGATGCTATAACTTAAGTGTTTTGTATCCTGATACATCAATACTTATCTTTCTCTGTGTCTCTTCTGGGAGAGGGAATGACAACCAGGGAAGCGAATAGTTAAAGACAAAGAAAGGAAATTACAGAATTTGTAAAAAGGCATAGGTAATTCACAAATTATATTCTACCTTGTGAGTGTTTTGAAGACAGAGCTGAAAGTTTCATCAACGTGCCCCCTGGGTCGAGTGTACCATTACTTAGAAGGCATATAATATGTCTGTATTAAATAAATGAATGGTCTTATTTTGCATAATTAGTATTTAAGTGATAATGGGGTATTGAAAAGGAATTATCTCATATATGTATTTTATCTTCTTCATTTTTTTATCAGATAATTATATTCCAAAATATATACGACACTGTAACAGATAATATGTGAACATTTATTATATTTTTTACCTTTTTGAAATTATTATCATAAATATTTTAGATCCTCTAAGTAAGAAGCTATACATTCTATTAAGTGAATATTGTGAATACATTTGACTTAGTTGGAATATACAGAAATCATTTTGCAAGAAGGTTCTACTTTAGGGAAGCACTTCTTAACAAAGTGTTTTCTTTCTTTTTTTTTTTTTTTTCTCTTTTTGAGACGGAGTCTTGCTCTGTCACCCAGGCTGGAGTGCAGTGTCATGATCTCGGCTCACTGCAACCTCTGTCTCCCAGGTTCAAGCAAATCTCCTGCCTCAGCCTCCCAAGTAACTGGGACTACAGGCGTGCGCCACCACGCCAAGCTAATTTTTGTATTTTTAGTAGAGACGAGTTTTCCCCACGTTGGCCAGGCTGGCCTCAAACTCCTGACCTCAGGTCATCCACCTGCCTCGGCCTCCCAAAGTGCTGGGATTACAGGCGTGAGCCACTGCGCCCAGCCCCTGATTCTTACAACAAACTGTTTTCTTAATTGAGTAATATTTTTCTACAAATGAATCAATTAGTCTAGCCATTGTGCATGTTTTGGGAAAAAGAAAAATATATTTTTAAGAGTTTAAATAATTACAGTTAAAGATTCGCAAACTAGAGTTTAAGCACAAAGAAGTCATTCAGGACATTAAGTCATTGATCTTTAGAAAGAGGAACCAAACTTGCTTGTCCATATGGAAGTGTGTGTGTGTGTGTGTGTGTGTGTGTGCATATTTTATTCGATTACTATCTTAAAGAATTTCATCTGCTCATTGTCCCATTATGATAGGCATTCTGCCATACCCTAGTCCTGCATTCAACCTTCTCCAGTTGTGTATAGCACTCTTTATCACAGTGAGAAGTCTCCATAGATGTATGAAAATATATGAGAAGTAGTGTTATATAAATATTTTCATTAAGAACTGTTGTCAGTTGCACAAATCTATCTCCTGTTTCTTACCATTGGAAAGAATTTCATTCTCTTTATCATAGTCTTCACCAATCTCTATCAATAATGGAATTAAGAGGTACTTTCTCCAGAAACTGTAATCCCATATTATAATGAAATGATCATATAAAATGTGCGTATTTATATATATATGAACGTAATGTACATATACATGTACACATACGTGTATACGAGTATAAATACATTCTCAACATTTAATTTCTTATTCCTTTTTCACTTCTAGTTCAAAGTTTTTGAAATGTCTTAATATTCTGTTTTTTTCTTCCCCAAGCTCTTCAAATTAGTCCAAATTATCTCACACATAAATAACATTCATCTTGTGAAAAAAGGGTACTGGAGGATATAAGATCAGTTCCTTCCCTGTTCTCCTAGCACTTTCTTTGTTATTTGGTTTTACTATTCATCTTAACAAAAGACAGTCTGCTAGTGGAAAGAGTCTTCCCATTTTAATAGAAATTAATTTCACCTGAAGATAAATCTTTTTTTCACTGCAAATTGATAAACTGTCAGAATTTTTTTTTTTAGTGGAATGAATGAACTAACTATATCGGATGCACAATGCATTTATTCCTGCCTCAGCAGACTGGGAGTTTGCTTTCTTTTCTATTTCTCTGAATGAAATGTAGATAAGAATGGCTGTAATAGAGCCTGGGCAAAAAATCAAAGTGGTTGCCAAAACACATGTCTGTCCAACGCACAAGGGAGATGATAGCCTTTATCTTGAAACTCCCCAAATTACCAGTGTTTTATTACAATCGCCTTTCATCCTTATTCAATTATAATTGCATATTTCAAAAAACAGTGAACTGTATACATATTGCCCAGCAATTATTCTTATTTTACGTGGTTCTTAGCCCTAATTTGATATATTCAAAAATGGTTGTAAGTTTTGTTTACATTGGCTTTGTCTTTCATTCTTTTGTAAAATAAATTAAACAGTGCATCTTCATAGCTTGAGTTACCTATTTTCCAAAAGCAATCTCTCCAGTCAATGATAGTCTTGGAAGGAGATTTATACTATTTGGCTAGGCTATGCAATTTTTTTTCTCTGCTACCAATTGAGGAGGATGCTTTTAGGTCTGGTATATGGATTCTGAAACTGCAGTATTTTTTTTTTTTTTTTTTTTTTTTTTTTTGCTACAGGCTTTGCAAACAAAGGCAAAGGATTAAGCTAAATTAGAAAGAAAATAACTGCATGACTTGTGTGTCATGGATAGGTGCTTAATATTTATTACAAGAAGTTAACAAACAAAATTAAAGTATAAATATAGGTATGCTATAATTTGCCAAATTATTTAAGAGAATAATAAACATATACGTCCTAGTATAGAAAATAATAATACTAAACAACATTTTATGCAGTTACTATGTATGGGACAAGCACTGTTTTACATCCTTTATTAAATACATTGAATCTCAGGAGCCACTTTTTTTTTTTTTTTTTTTTTTTTTAGACAGAGTTTTGCTCTTGTTATGCAGCCTAGAGTGCAATCTGGTGTGCAATGGTGCGATCTCAGCTCACCACAACCTCCACCTCCCGGGTTCAAGCGATTCTCCTGCCTCAGCCTCCTGAGTAGCTGGGATTACAGGCATGCACCACCATGCCCGGCTAATTTTGTATTTTTTGTAGAGATGAGGTTTCTCCATGCTGGTCAGGCTGGTCTCTAACTCCAAACCTCAGGTGATCCGCCCACCTCGACCTCCCAAAGCGCTGGGATCACAGGCGTGAGCCACTGCGCCCGGCCAGGAGCCACTATTTAATGTAGATAAAATTACTATCTTCATGGGGAAGATAGGGACAGAGAGCTTAAGTAATATGGCTGAGATCATGGCTTTTAGTGAACTTAAACTAGAAAATTTGACTAAATTTAGCTTTCATTTTAGCCACATTTCAAAAGTTTCCGCACTGAACCTAAGGAAGGTTAATTATGTCAAAATTATAATTAACTAAAAAAAAAAACCCACAGACAATAGGAGATGCTAAATTGAGATGCAGAACATGTAGAGAGGCAGGATTTCCTTCTTGTCTGCAGATCCCTGTGTCCCACGATCTCTTTTAGCTACACATATAGCTGTGGAGAGAAAAGAAAATGACTAATATTAAGAATAAACTTGGTCCATTCAGAGAAGTTTTGTGGGTACACTTATCACTTTATAGTTTTGTTTTCTGTCTGCTACTGGCCTGGGCATTGATGTGTATGGGAACAATATGAGATGATTGATGGCCACGTAAGAGTAGAAGCATTTGCTAGCAACTGCAGAGGGCATTTCAATTCTGCTATAGAAAAATTTCCAAGGATTGTTTTATAAGGAATTTTTGCAAACAATCTATATTGCCAGTTTATAGTACATGCTGGGATGCATTAGTGAGTATATATTGGTTATGATTTACAGCAGGAACATATAAGCTCATATGCTCATTTCGATGACTCCTAAACTTTCCCAAAAGAAGGATCTGATTCCTGCCCACATGTTATTAGATGTGGTGAAGGAGTGTTAAGTATGAGGAGACAAATTGACAACTATTAACATTATCTCTGTATGCTGATTAGATCTCTAAATGCAAGAATAATCTTTCCAGGGTTTATTTTTTTCAAGATAAATTGACATGAAGGCTTTCATACATATATCTCTTAAGTAATTATAGCTATTCTAACGTGATCGTCCGTATTGTGTGTGATTTGCTGGTACTTGGAATCAGAATTAGCAGAAATAGTTATTATATCCAGAGATCACGGGACACTAAGTCCTTTATGAAATTAAACTGCATATGATAGAAAGATAGCAAACTTTAGAACTACGTTTAAGTCTTCTGTTCTAATTTCGGGATGCCCCTCCTTTCTGGATAGTGTAATATTAAAACTTGTTTCTAAGGAGTGAGTTACCCCAGAGTACAATCCAAAACAAAATGTGTTGATGGTTCTCAAGAACTGTGTAGTGTTTGAGCATCCCCAAGAAACCTTCAGCGGATCTATTTGCCAAAAACCATTTCATAACAATACTCAGATGTTGTTTGCTTTTTTCATTATGTCGCCATTGGCGATAATGATGCACTAATAATGCAAATGCAATGAAGGTAAAACACGTGCACCACAGCAGAAATCAAAACACCATCAATATACTAAGAGTCATGGAATTCACACACACAGACACACAGCCACACACACACACACACACACACCTCTAAAAATAAAATAAAAAATGAACACAGTGAGTCAGCTTCCACTTTAAGGAAAACAGTCAAGGGTATTGATTTTTAGCATTTAGAATTTTGAAAAATTTGTATTGGCCACCATGACATCGACAACTTGTCATTATTCAAAACTGTTTTATCTGATATTGATGATGTAATCAATATTAATAGTTTATAATGAAATGGGTAAACACATAACTTAGTTGGTCATTTTTCAAATGACCAACACATAATGTTAAAGGTCATATATGTATAAAATAGTCATACCAAGTACAAAAAATACCAATGAATTATAATGGAATAAAGTCAGTATGAAATGTTTTTTGATGTGGTTTCAGATTCCACATTGAAATAAACTTTTAAGAAATTACTTGTCAAGTTTTGATGCAATAACCACCAGGAGGAATATCCAATATTATCTGAAATGATATTAAAAACTGTCCTCCTTTCCAATTAAATATATCCATGACACCATATTTTCTTCACATACTTCAACTTAAACAACACATTGCACAGTATTATTACAGAAACAAATTTGAAAATCCAGTTAACTTCTATTTAGCCTGAAATTACAGAAAATTGTCAAAATGCAAAATAGTCTTCTCATTACATTCTTGGGTTTTTGGAAAATATAGTTATTTTAATAAAATATGTTATTTAGGCTCCCATGATATAGATTTTATTGTTATTTGAAATTGAATTAATAAACATTTTAGGATATCATTTTAATTCATAGTAAGACATACAAAGATTATATATACATAGATTCAGATATATGCATTATACAGATAGACATAAATAAATATGTAGACATAGATATGACTTGCATTAACAAAAATTCTTTGCAGTCCTCAGTAATTTTAAGATTGTAAAGGATTCCTTAGGTTGATAATGTTTCAGTAACCTGTGTTGTGATACATGCATATTCCTCCATATGTTGGCATCTATCTCCCACAGTAGATTTGCACTTCTGTTCCAAATATACCTACTAAGAAATGCTTTTAAAAATAACACCACCTTCATATTACATCTTCATGAACTTATTTGTTTTTGATTATAGCATTTTCTACTCAGAATTATATATTTATATTTATATATTATAATTATGTATTTACATCATATGTATACATTAACAATTATATATTTACTTTTATACGCTTACACGTATTTGCTCATCTGTTTACTTTCTATGTCTCTCCCTGGTATGTAAGTTTCATAAGGATTAGAATTTTGTTTTTTTCACTGCTTTATCCCCAGTGTCTAAAAGAGTGCTCAATAAATAACTGTTGAATAAAAAAGTAAAGACATAACAATCAGTAATATGGTAACATGTTCTCAAATCTCTCATATTACTATGCTCAGCATATTTTTCCCCATTTATACATTTGATGATGTTAGTCCATACCAATAATTGAAACCCTTAATTGCTTTCCTGTTGCCCAAGGATCAGAGTCAATCTTTTTAACAAGTTATTCAAAGCCTTCTGTGGTCCATGTAAATTGACTTACCTCTCCAGATCTCCATCTCCATATTCATTGCCTTGTTATGTGTGCCTTCATAACTTGGAAGCACCTATAAGTCATTCACAAATGATATGATTACTGACTACTTATTTTTGTTTATATAGTTCCTTTAATTATCCCCAAACCAAAAGTGAATAAAACATATGGAAATAGATAAACAAACAAATACCTCACTAGGTTTTATTATTATTTTTGAATCGCAGCTCAAGCAGTTAAATAAAGGGTACTGTTAGATAGTGACAAGTGCTATGAAAAGAATACAGTGCGGTGAGGGAAAGTAACTATGGTGGGAGCAAGTGTGTGCCTAACTAGTGAGGAAGCGATGTCAGGTAATATAGCCAGGAAAGTTCTTCCCTGAGGCAATACGTGAGTTGAAATCTGAATTACAAGAAAGAATCAAACATTTAAAGATCTAAGGGAGAATAAAGAGTTAGTGCAGTCTCTGAGGTGGATACAGGCTTGGTGTATCCTTACAGCTAAACGTAGTTCAGAATGGCTGGAGTCAGTGAGCCGGGAGGAGCATGGTATGAATTACAATCAAAAAGCCAGTTGCTGACCAGAGAAAGGGTTTTAATTATACTCTAAGCACAAGTGGAAAATCACTGGAGACGTTTAAACAGAGAAAAAATATGACGTTATTTACATATTAAAAAGTTAAAGGACTGAGTTGAGAGACATGTTAACTATGTTACTCTGTAGAATGCGATTATTTGAATTAAGCAGAAAATGGTCAATTAAGCAAGAATGGTCAATTTCTCTTTTGCATATTAAAGAATAACAGAACGTGTATTCTAAGTGTTCAGGTTTGGGGTGTTTGCTGTGAATAATGCTCATTTAGGAGAAGAGAGATTCATGAATAAGTCTGTTACATACCTTATGCGACCATCCTAATCAGGTATGTGCTAAGTACTACTACATTCAAACGTGTGCTTGTGCGTGTGCGTATTAGTGAAAATGTATGAGAGAGGGAGGATAAATTGCTTACTGGATAAATAATCAAGTTAGATAACTTCTACTTTGCTTTCTAAGTGACACATACTACACCTACTTTTTAGTTTTATGTAAAGGAAGTTTTAAAAATTATTCTTACAATTTAATTCCTACAAATATTTATAGTTAGGGATTTTAATAAAAATATTTCCCCCAAACTCATGTGGATTTAAATGAGAAATATATTATATGAAGAGACATCACTGGCCTCCCCTGAGGTGCACACGTTCATCTCACCTTTGTTATCATTTACTGATGTTCACTATTACATCCTTGAACCAAAAGCTACTTGCAGTCATCAAGGGAAGCACATGTGCTAGCTAGATATTTTCTAACAACAGCCCCAAGTTCCCTTTTAATCCGCTGCCATTCCAAACCCTTCACACTTGGGACTAGATGCGGGCATTCGGAGCTGCTATAACCACCATTCAATCACATCCAGAAGTGAAGGTTTCCTAAGAGATTTACTTTCCTCTGGATTCTACCACAAGAAGTCAGATAATGGTCACATGTATTCTGGAATCTCCATCTGTGAGCTTTCTCTCTCATTTCCCCACACTTGCTTGGGGCAGCTTTTAGGTATTTATTTATTTTGTCTAAACTCTGGAAATGTTCCCATCAGAAACTTCATCCTTGCTTTTCATTTTCTCTTTTTCTGCATTTGGGGAGGGAAAACTGTAGTTAACTCCTTATACATCCATCTGCTTGGTTCATTACGAAAACTTTATATACTTCGATTCAGCCAGAATCTAGCTTTTGATCATAAAACCACATTTTTAAAATCAACTTCAAATATTTTGTCTCTCAAGGGTCTGGATCAAATACTTTTATTTTTAAAGTATTGTCTTGCTTGCAAATATAAAATCAAACAAAAAAACTTCTACTATGAAACTTAATGACAATGATTTATTATCTTGGTAAATAAATAAAGACCAACAATTCAATGGGTGGAGTGCCTTAGGCAACTAGGAATAATGAGTAATTACTGAGAATAAAATATATTTATCAGTATGTACAAACAAAACATGCATTTCGAGGGAATACACTAAATCTGGAATTAAAGATAGAACATACAAAAATATTGTCCCAATCTTTTAAAGAACACCTATTGATATTTGAAAATATTTTGGAAACATAATGAAGAAAGATATTAAATTTAATGTTAATTGCCACCAAATTAGCAATTTTCTATCTAAACCAAATAATAAGCTATTGGGTCAATTTATACTTTTGGGATATTCAAATTTCAAACATTTTATATTAGAAATATAATGACAAAAATAAACCTTCAGTAAAACTGATAGATATCATGTTTTGAGATTTACTTTTTGTTAAAAGGAGGAAAAACCTCAGGACTAATTGTTTAATGAATATTTTAAATATAGGAATTAATTCTATATAGAATAAAAATACAAAGATGGAAAATATATGAATAAAAATAATTATGGGCACTGTAGCTTTCTAGAATGCAATAAAGTGTGATGAATCTTTTTATCATTAAAATTTTATATATTGCTAACTGCTTTATAGCTAGTAAGAGATCACCATTATGGACAGTTATAAAGCTTGTCACTTTTAAATGCAGACAATTCATTTTTACAGAAGCATCTATCAAAATTCTGTTCTTCATAAAAGTTTTTCTTAGCCTTATGAATATTTCAGTTTTTATGAACATTTATATTCCAATTATAAATGTAAATGCTTTGGATAGAAGACATTATATAAAATGGCACTCTATTAAAAACTCATATTTCTTTGACAGGTTTTGACACAATACCAATGGCACAAAACTTTTTATATTTAATGTCACTAATAAGTCATGTATCATTAAGACAATGAATATTTATTTGTATACTTGGGCATAGATTTAAAATATTTTCTCAGCAGTGTACTATGAATACAATATTTCTGTACTTAAACACAATTTTTAATAAAAATTAATGTAACAACTCTTATACATACACATGCTGAAATATATTAATCCTAGCCTTAAAGGCCAATAGATAAATCTAATTTCATACCCTAATTTTTAAAACATTAAGTATTAACTACTCATGGCCATGAGTAGTGTTTTTCAAAGCAAACTTTATTATCAGGATCACCTGAAAACAATTGATTCCTCACCTTTATTTCAGATTTAATGAATAACAATCTCAAAGGAAGAATCAGGATCTGAGAATGTCTTTTTTCTAAGTAAATTTTGGTTTATACTTAGGTAGAATAAAGTTTGAGTACCATCAGCCTACAGGATAAAATATCCCAGTCCTTGGTTTAGCGTGTAATTCAGCCTTCAGCCCCGCTTTTAGCAAATCAACCCGATACTCCCATGTAACCATCTTTGTCTGTTCTGTGCTGCTGTAACAAAATACTGAGTAATTTATAACAAGCAGAAATTTACGGCTCCCAGCTCTGGAGGCCGGGAAGTTCAACAGCAAGGTCCTAGCCTCTGGAGAGTGCCTTCTTTGCTACATCATGACATGGTGGAATGTGAGAGACAGCAAAAGGGGGACAAACTCAATTTGTCCTTTTGTGACAGCACCAATTCCACCCTTAATGTTGGAGCCCTCATAATCTAATCACTTTTTCTTTCTTTTTTTTTTTTTTCCTTTGAGACTGAGCCTCGCTCTTGTCACCTAGGCTGGAGTGCATGGAGTGCAGTGGCGCAATCTTGACATTACAGGCGCCCACCACCATACCCGGCTAATTTTTGTATTTTTAGTAGAGACGGAGTTTCACCCTGTTGTCCAGGCTTGTCTTGAACTCCTGAGCTCAGGTGATCCACCTGCCTCAGCCTCCCAAACTGCTGGGATTACAGGTGTGAGCCACCATGCTCACAGTGGCATCACCTCAGCAGTTTCTACCTCCAGGGTTCAAGTGATTCTCCTGCCTCAGCCTTCCCAGTAGCTGGGATTACAGGTGCCTGCCACCATGCCTGACTACTTTTTTTTTTTTTTTATTTTTAGTAGAGACAGGGTTTCAACAGGTTGGCCAGGCTAGTCTCAAACTCCTGATCTCTAGCATTCTGCCTGCCTCAGACTACCAAAGTGCCAGGGTTACAGGTGTGAGCCACCCCCACACCCAGCCTAGGTCTAATCACCTTTTAAAGAGTCTTTCTTTTGATACTGTTAAAATAGTAATTAAATTTCAACATGAGTTTGGGAGGGGGCAAATATTCAAACCATAGTGCCAACTTTAGACAAGCTATAACATTCTGAAGCTTTCAGTTCTCACAGTTGTTCCTGTTCTTCCTAAACCCCTCATCTTTTCTTGGAAGAAGTTAAGTGAGTAAAAGAAATTATTAGTGATAAAATGAAGACTAGAATGTTGATGTCCTACTTTTAGGCTCTGATATATATCCACCCTTCAATTTATTTTTTTTTAAAGGCCAATGATGTACACAGCACTAGAGGGAATCTGGAGAAAACCTTCTGCGTTCATCATTCTGTGAAATCTTCTTTCTGACTTAATGACAAACTGAAAAGAATTCATTCATTGCCTTTTGGGAAGAGTTTTCTAAAATTTATTAAAACTAGAAGTCGATTTACTTATGCATATATTAGTTTTATGAACATAAAACCATAACACTGCATTGGTTTATAAAACTTTATTCTGATATTTTTATTTTTAAGTTGATTTATATGCATTATATCTGGAATAAGATCATCTCATTTTTATTGGATACAGTCAGTAAAATTTTTAAAATTAATGTTATAAATTAAAATGTCAACATAAAGAAGACTGCTATTAAGTTTATAAATAGGAAAATGAAATTGAATTTAATTTTCAACTGAGTAATATTCAGTGTTTATTTTTAAAATATTTTTTGACATCAAATATTTGAATTTTTGACAAGAATTTTGGTCTATAATCTTTTGCTGCTATTGAGTGTGTCATCATGTCAAAACATATTTTTTATACATTTGCTATGCTATTTAAATATAAGAAACTTCATATGACAGTAGACAATTGCAAACATTTCAAGTGTTCCTGTTTACACAGATAATCTCATAAACCCAACAAATCTTTATCACTGGTATGTGCCAGAATGTGTAATTCTAAAATAAGAATTTGTCATTTTTACCTAAGTAATGCCAGTGCCCTATAGACACTTTTGAAAATACACATAGTATATGAAAATCAAAATATTATTATTAATTTTTTGACATTTCAAATTTGACCAAAGAGTTGCAAGAGAAAGCTTGAACAAAATGGAGTGTTTTCTAATAAATGCATTGAAAAATAAAAATAAAAATGGGTGGGGCATGAAAATCAGAGGCACCAGAAGTTTAACCTGGGAAGGGAGGAAATAAAAAAAAAGAACTGCAACATCTTCAAAACTTTGCTAGCATGGATTGTCGACATGGAGGCCCTTGTCTGCCATATTATGGAGCCCATTTTTATATTCATAGTAATAGAAATGTATTGATAATATTTAAGTAGATGGGTAATACTATCAAGTTTGTATTTTTTAAAAATCTAGTTTCAATGAGAAATACTTTTTGAACGTGTTTTCAAGATTTTTTGTTTAGCCCATTCAGAAAAACATAGAAGTGATTTTGATAAGAGATGATTCAATTTTGAACTGATATAGGTGATATTGATAATGAGATGAGTTATGAAATTCAAAGAGCTTGATGATATTCCTAAAGTGAAACAAAGAGGATTTGACATGCTGCATGAGTCTATCCCAACATGGTGAAACCCCGTCTCTACTAAAAATACAAAAATTAGCCGCGCAGTAGCGGTGCACGCCTGCAATCCCAGCTATTGGGGAGGCTGAGGCTGAGGAGAATCACTTGAGCCTGGGAGGCGGATGTTGCAGTGAGCTGAGATGGGGCCATTGCACTCCAGTCTAGGCGAGAGAGTGAGATCCTGTCTCAAAAAAATAAATAAATAAATAAAAAAGAGTCTATCCCCCATAGCCATTCTGCCAGAGGAAAACTGAAACTATTAATTAAATAATTCACATAAAAGCTATATTTTTCTTACGTACATTATGCATTTATGAAAAAGTTATTTTTTGAAACAGAGTAGTCACATTGATTTTTCATCTGAAGGTCTAAAGCCTCTTGAATGACAAAATTATTCTAAAGTCATTTGTCAAATTACCACAAGCTATCCGGAAAAAAAAAAAAAGACTCATAAAACTAATAGTACAACTTACCGAGGGCTATTTACTTCCTGATAGTGATCTAACTATTTGTTAATAAAAGACTTTTGACCAAGTCTCTCAGCATTTCCTTTTCTCCAAGTATAACCAAAACTGTGAACCACTGCCTTATAAAACATAAAACCACCTATATTAAATTTAAAAATCATACGCTAGAAAAATATATGTGTTTGGATATTAGAAGATTAAGAAGAGTCTGATAAAATACAACATCATAAAAGGGATTAAGTAAAGACATAGATTCCAGGAAGATATATGTATCTTTATTTCTTTTTATATCCAATGTTATTGGGGTGATAAGCTCTTTAAAATTAATATAGACATAGACTGCGGAAGATGAAGCACACATACATTTTAAAATTACTTGGGTTGTAATGCATAATTAGAAAAACCAACTGTGCAAAAAACCTAAGAGTTAAACAAGTTAGAAATTTTTCAATAATAGGAAAATGTATTTATTAAAATACATACAACTTACAGTTTTCTGTGAGTTTAAAAATGCCATAGCAAATGTGACTTGTAGGTAAAGAGAACAACTTGATTTAATTTTCTATTTGAATTTTGGAGCTGCCAATGTAGCTGTAGTTTTGAATAATCCCTATTTATCTGTTGTGAATTGAATTGTGTCCTCCTAAAAAGAAATGTTGAAGTCCTAAATCCCAGTCCCTCAAAATGTGACCTTATTTGGAAATAGGATTTTTACGGAGGTAATCAAGTATAGGGTGGGCCCTAAGCCAATATAACTGATATCCTTATAAAAGAGAAAATTTGCACAGAATTAGACAAGCAGAGAGGGAACAGTATGTGAAGAGGCACAGAGAGAAGGTTATGTGAAAATGACAGTAGGCATTGGAGTGATGCCTCTACAAGAGAAGGGATGCCAAAGATTGCCCGCCAATGATGAGAAGCTACAAGGGAGGAACAACACAGCCCTAAGAAGGAACAAACCCTGCTGATAACCTGACTCTGGACTGCTAGCCTCCAGAACTGTGAAACAATAAATTTATGCACTTTAATCCACCCAGTTTATGATTCTTCATTACAGCAGTTTTAGGAAATGAATGCATCACCTGAATAAATAAATTTTCTGCAAAATATTGACAGACTGAAGAAATGCTTCTCCGACAACTGTGCAACAGTTGATTCTAATTGAACATTATTACTTAGAATACCATTAATTATAGAAAATATAAACTATAGCCATTTGGGCCACCATTCAAAGCTTTGAACATATACTTAGCATCATAGAGAAGTTATTATTATAATTTGAATTTACTCTATTAGTACTAAAGAATTAAGTTACAAACTTAATCGTGTTCAAGCTAGCATATAAACATCAAGCCCTTTGAATCCATGCTCTATGTCGAAGTCATTTTGGAATTCTTCTCCAGAATTAACACAGTATCCTCTCTGTCATGGTCTTTAACAATTGTTGTTCAATGAATCAGTCAAATCAGAGATGCAAACAAACTAAAAAGATATCATTCTTACCTTTAAAAAGCAATATATAAAAGGCAGTTCAATCTTTCTGTACTTTGAATTATATAACAAATAGACACAGCAGACCTAGTAAACTACTGTTTCCATAACTTGTAGTTCTAGTCTTAGAATACAGGTATAAGAGGTTGTTGTAAAAATCAGATACTTTCTCTCTGTTTTGAAAGACTTTGATTATCGCCTTCTGTACAATGGAAAGATTTTGTAGTTAATACTTTATCTTATTTTATATTTGAATGAAAAATATCGTTTCCTTTATGTTCTTATGTGGAAAACATACTTATTAATCATAAATAAGCATGCATAAAAGATGTAAATAATGTATTAGAAGACAAAATCCAAACCCTCTAAGAATTATAGTATTTTTCAGCTTATTAGACAGAGGCAATGTCATCCCAAAAGGTATATATAACTTTAAAGTTCATTAAACTTTAAACCCATATTTAGAAATTTTATTTTTACTTCCATAACAATAAAACAATATCTATTTCTCAAGCAATTTGCAAGTTCCATGGAACTTTCATGGATTTTAAAATTAATACTGTCAGTTTAGTTGACAATAATCAACATCTAGGTCCTTTACTGACCCCTCATTTAAAGAACACCACAGCCTACAATTCATAATTCATTGAAATATATACACCCAAATTAAATTTGATGTAATTTTTAAAATTAAAATCAACCTCCCCAAATTGTTTCATTTTTCAATTTTTGCCTAATGTCAGCACTCGAAAAAAATCCTGAAATTCCAGTAAAGCAAGTTTTCTCAGACACAATATTAATAACACACTAACTCTTAACTAAGAATAATATTGAGTGATAAGATGAAAAGTCTTTGCCTAATTATGTTTTTAATCTCCTCAACTTGGTTTATCGTCACAGGATATCAAAGCACTATAAATAAATGTCTCTTCCTCCAGTAACTTTTCTTTCATTATTTGTTAAAATTATATTATTCAGGCTAAGAGATGTCTCCTTAATTTTGTGTTAGTTTAAGTGCATTCTTATATTGAAGATTCCAATATTCACTGAAAAGCAGAAAAAGCAAGGAATGCACTATAAATGTAACAATAATGACGAGTGACTGCACTGACACAGACAAATTATAGAAGAATCAAATAATTAACAAACTTCACTTTTTCACTTTTAATAATTTATAAACATCACTGTCCGACAAGAATAGCGATTCTTTAAATGTGCGAGAAATGCTACACTACGCAATGCCTACAGAAAAAAGCAAGGATTTGATATGTTGAAACCCAGGACATTATGACATTCTTTTATTTTGTAGATAAAGTTAGATTTGTTTCTTAGCTAAATTTGTTTTCTAGCTTTTCTACACTAGAATGATGTTTCTATGTTCAGAAAAAAACCAAGCATTTTTTAAGGAAATCTCAAAGGAATTCTAAAAGAAATGGTGTGTGAGAAATGCAACTAACCCCAAAAGATATTTGTAAACAGTGAGAATTTGAAGAAAAAAGTAATATGAATCCTAGATTTCCGTCTCAGCTCAATCAAGAATCTAGAAACATTTACTTTTGCAAAACTCTACTAAATTCATTAATAATCAGATACATTGTAAATGATTTTTATTAGAAACTCCAGATTACAAATAAGTCATTTTTCTCAAGAAATCAGCCAGAGAGTCTAAGAGACACTGTATTTCAACAGCAAGTTTACTGTGGTTATAAATATATTAAAAGTGCTTTCACATAGATTTTGCTTTTATAACTTAATATTTAAAGGTATAAATAAAATATTTTCAATAACTTGATTAAATTTTTAAATAGCATAGGCATTTTTTTCTGTTGATTAAAATATATCTATATTCTCTGAGGAGAAAACAATGGAAGGAAAGCTATTGGGTCCTTTTTGGAATAATAATATATTGTCATTTTAAGGACCACAGCAATAACAAAAACAAATCAAAAACATTCACTTTTATAGTTTTAAAATTTCTGACATAATTCTAACCAAGAGTTTAAATGAAAAAGAGAACTCCCACCTTTCTGCTTTGGTTAAAAAAGAAAAAAAAAAGGACCAGCATTTGTCTGTGGTCCTAACTAAAATTTAAATTCAACATAATTTTTTCACCCTTACTGTAGAAAAACATCCAGATTCTTGTGAAAACAGTATAAAAAATGATGACCCAAGGTTTTTTTTTCCCCCTCTTCAATATATTTGCTCTGAGGGTGCTAGAATTCTTTTGAAAATTAGTGGTCCCAAACATTTTATCATATATCACTTAGTTAATAAAAAACAAAAACCAAACAAGAAAAACAAACACAAAACAAGTTTAGTGCTGCCAAAGTATAAACAAAAGGAAGTCAAAGCAAATGTGCATTACCATGAACCATGAGGATAATAATCAAATAGTTCATGTAAAACAATTACTGAAAGTAAATATTAATGAGAAAACCAATATTTGCATCAATTTAAAATCAAGATCAATTGAAGACCTTTCTGAACTGGCTTCAATAAACTTCTAAAATTATGAGACTTCCTACTGTAAGCATTGGGAGATTTCAACGGGATAGAATTTTTAATTAGAGTTTTTGATTGGAGTAGATATGACTGATGCATATGTGGTACATATGTAACAGACATTCTGATGTGCTGCTCGTATTACTCTTCACGGTTAGATCTGTTGCTTCAACTGATGAAAGTGCTGTCAGTCTCCGGAAAGATTGTCTCAAAGGCAACAGCTCCTTGTCCTATGATTCATCCCTTCACTGGGCAGTTCACACCCAAAGTCTGATCAATGCAGGAGTTTAAGAGCCTGATCATTTCAATTCAGTGAGAAACAACTATAGGAGTCCATTGCTGCTTTAGAACTTCCTTCATGCTTGACTAAATTGGTCAATGAATCTTCAGTCCTTCTCATCAAGTCAGTTTCCTTTACCACCCTTTTATAGGTATTGATCTCAGAGATACTGTAATAAATATCATGCATGCTAAACTCTACTTCAGGGTCTGCTCTCTAGGGAATCCAACCTGACAATTAGTACAAGCAATGGTCTGAGAAAGCAGGCACTCAAGCGGGTTCTGGCTGGCTCTCTTGCAGTCTGGCTGATACAAGTTTCCATCATTGGTGGTCGGTGAAACAAAGAATTCCTGACATAAATGGCAGACCAATTGTTAAATTTTACTAGTAGTGAATTGGGGCAGTATCTGAAAGAAAGGAATAGATTATCCAGTGCAACGTATAAGACATTTGAATAACATGAGAAAAACAGTAATTTTAAGGGCAAGGAAATTTAGTAGCTACTATTAAACTTATTAAACTCCACTGGCACTCTAGAAAAATAACAAGATGTCGAGAAAGATTGATCACGAGTTGAAAGCAAGGATGAAAGTCAGAGAGTCTTCTTAGCAGCACTTCTATAAAATAGGAGATTAGGCTTAACAGTACAGCCAAGTTCCGAATAAGACTAAACTCCCAACACAGGTCCTTCATGCCAAATTCAAGACTCACTGGAAAAGAATGTGGCACTGACATGGAATGGAGACATGTTTGTTGATGTCCCCGAAAATCTTGAATCCTAGGATTTTCTAAATTCCTTGAACTGGTAGAAGTAACCTAAACTTTCATATTGAGAGCTAGCATTTTCCCTTTGCTTGAAAATCATTGAGAAGATTCTACCTTACAAAATACCAATGACCTTCTCAGAATCTGTTCTAAATTCTCTCATGGTTGGTAAGCCTGTATATAGGGTGAACTCAACAAACCTTAGCCAGGGATGTACTTGGCCTAATAAAAGAGGCCGAGAAAAGAGGGCGTACCTAATAAAAGAGGGACTATATCTTAAAGGAACAATAAAACCTGGACAGAAATATCAGAAGGAGCATGGAAAGGAAAAGCATGGGATTGCTTTCTGAGAGACGTTGATCAAGACAAGAATTCAAAAATAAAAGTAGAATAAAAAGCGTTTATTTAGGAGCACTTTCCCTAGATGTGAGATGTAAAATTATGGCAAGAACTCCAGGAGATAATTAACTTGTTGCTAGGAAGTGTCCTAGAAGTGTGAAAGTGTAATGATCCACGCTACTTTAAAATGCAAGAATTGCCATAACAGAAAGAGGAAGAAGGTACTAAAAGTATCAGAGAAGTGGGAAGGCTAGAGTAGATATACCATGCAAGGCTGAAAAGCCACCAAATGGTTATGTTTTCAGGTTGGTCTGGAGGATAGGTGATATATCAAGCCTATACAGAATGTTCCATTAAAAAGGACAACAGTATTCAGTGGTGCTCTACACTGCATACCTGGGATCATGTTATGAAAGGTGGTTACAAAATTTGTCTCACTGACAGTAATGAGAAAGAATGATAGGACCCCAGGGAGGCCATGTGGCAGCACTTAGAAGCCAAGTGAATAAAATCCTCCCAATGAGGTAACAGGGGTAGTCGAGAGGCCTGAATCAGCAAAGTACTATTAAAATAGTAACGGAAATAGTGTCCAGAGGAATAAAATGATGGGTATCCACAAAAAGTGAACAATCCAAAAGACTGAAAGCATTTGCATTGGTAAAAAGTAACAGTCACTTCCCCACATTTCAGACCTAGCTGGGTTTTGACCCAGAACACACTAGCTGAAAATAATCCATGTCAATAGGAAGAAGAAGCCCATATTAGATGATAAATGTACATGGCAGCAATTACCATGATTATTCTCTAGATGGAAGGCTTTCCATTTATACATTATACACTGGAGAAGAGAACTACCCAAACATATTGGATCTGAGCTGACATTGATATCCAGAGTATCAGGACAGCACTCTGTCTGAAGTAGCCAGCAATTAATTCTGAGATGAACAGGCATGTATTTCATGTATGGGTCTGCCTTTTCTGCTCACAAGTTTTCAGCCAACACCACTACCATGATCATCAGCATGAGATCTTACACAATGTAAGATCTTACGCAATGTAACCTCAGAGAAGACGACCAACTTTATGGAAAAGGAGGTGTGCATGGAGCTCATGATTATGGTATCCACTGTTTTGTGGGCAGGGGAAATGCAAAATAAGTGAATTCTAACAACCTACTAATATTAGTTGACAGATACCCAAATTTCCTGATATTTAATAATATATTTAGTAAATTATTAGGAAATATCCTGTTGTTGTACATAAACAATGAAAGCATAGAATTTAATGGTGCTCAGTTTCTCATTGAACGCCATAAAAAGGACTTGCTCTTTGTTTAAGACTCTAAGTGGACTACAGACCGTTCTTTGGAGTGAATTGCTTTACATTTTTTCAAGCCTGGACTGACCCTGTAAACTTTGCTTAATCCTAAGGAATTCCTGATTAGGCTTCAACAGTCTTGCTTTCTGAGCTCCCCAGTCCTATGTGATGTAAGCACTGAAAAGCTTAAAGTCTAAGATCAAGCTTGAGCCCTACTTGACAGGTGTAGACAGTAGTCATTCACATCTTAGTCCAATATTCCTTTACTTGGTTTCACTACTTGAATTCGTACAGTCAATGGAAGAGCTGTATTATATAATTGAGAAAGTCTCTTTAATCATGAGAAATAAAAGTGTAAGAGACTTTTAGAATGAATCCAGAATATTAATATTTATCTAAAAGTTAGTTCAAGGAAAGAGAAAAGAAAAACAAGATGCTTTTAAATATAAAGGGAAAGTTTCCTCAAGGGTAAACAAAGACTGAAAAGATAATTAAAGGTACATTTCTGGACATAGTTCTGTAATATTTCAAAATACTAAAAGAAGAAAAAAATAGCAACAACAAATAAAACCCCTTAAGATTTTTAAAGATAGGAGATGAAAGGAAAAGAAAGGACATTACTTAGCCATAAATAAGGAAAAAGGCGAAAGCCAAACTATGATACATGTCAAAATTTTTACTATTAATTCTAAATGCTAAGATCTAATAGAACAATGTTGAGAAATTATTAGTGAAAATAATTTTGTGCCTAGAATGTAATAGTAAGTTAAGTAAATACTCTAGTAGGGGAACAGAATATAAGTATTCAAAAATTTAAAATATTTCTAAAATATCATATGATAAACAATGGTAGAAAACCTAAAACAAACTAAAAGAGAAAGATATGAAGTAGGAAATAGTGAAAGTAATTCAAGAGGACAAAAATAAAAAATATATAGAATGACAGCTGTATAATTGTCTAAGATGTAATCAATCTAATGTGGACTAGGAAGTCAAAGGATTCTGAGAAGAACGTCTCCAGCAGTGAAGTAGGTTTCATTATCCAGATTGTATGATTAATGTAGTAAAGGCAGTGCTTACTTAGTGAACGGAAAGAGAGAAAAAAATGATCTAGAAAGAGACAAGAAAAAAGCTGTACACTAAAGTCATGACTCAAATACAAAATAAATCAAAACATGAGGTGATTTTTGAGTAACTGATTAAGAGAAAAAAAAATCTATTTTTAAAACTGTTTCAGGCACCCTAAATTTACTGATATTTGTCTTTTTGAGTCTTGTCACAACACTTTGTCCCTTATATATGATATTTATATAAGATAATATTTGAAATGTTCTCTAATCTGCATCTATAAAGTTAGCTTATGGATAAAAGCCAAACAAACAAATGAAAAAGCCTCAAATGTACTTAAGGACAGGAAACATAAGCCCTGATTGAATCAAAAGTATGACTCACTCTAAGTTTCCTATGGTTGTTTGTAACAAATTAATTACCTCACTAATTGGTGTTTCAAGCGACAAATTTGGTGGCTTAAAGCAAGACGTGTTCTGTCACAGGTATGGGAGTTAGGAGTTTAAAATCAAGGTGTTGACGGAGCCACACTCTGTTTGGGGGCTCTCGGGGAGAATTCTTTCTTGCCTCCTCCAGCTCCCTTGGCTTACGCCTCTTTCACCCAAATCTCCACTTCCATCATCATGTAAACTCCTCCTCTGTGTGTGTCTGCCTAATCTCTCTCTGCTTCTCTTTTACGGAATAGATAATTGCATTTAAGCCCAAATGGATAATCCAGCATAATATCTACTTTTCAAGGCGCTTATTTTAGTCGCTTTGCCACATAATATTCACTTTTTGTTATACAAAGTATAAATATATATAAATATATCTCTCATATATATATGAGGTGTATATATATATAAATATATGAGATAGGAGAGTAGGGTCTGGAGGCAGGGAACCCAAGGCTGATTCACACTGACTTCCTAGAACTAAATCAAAAGGAAACCCCAACTGTCCACACCTAAGTAACAAAAGGAGAGGAGGCTACTTTCTTTGCAACCCCTCCCATTTTTTGCGTGGCAGATGGAAAATTGAAATTATCTCTGATGGGTTGCAGAAAGCAATCAATCAGACGTTTGCATAGGAGAGTAACCTTGTAACTTCACTTCAGCCTCTGATTGGTTGCTTTCCACAACCTATCACATGCTTGC